>NC_064929.1:215059820-215676963 GCF_023897955.1 Schistocerca gregaria
ATCAAACCAGTTTCAGGACTGAAGACCACAACAACAACAACATCATGACGATGGTTTTTCCCTATGTAGGTCGGCGTCAACAAGATATTTTCGCATTCGGAGGAGAAAGTTGGTGATTGAAATTTCGTAAGAAGACGCCTGTGCAGTTAGAAATCCCTTTGTTTCAATGATGCCCACCCCAAATCCTTTATCACTTCAGTGACACTCTTTCCCCTATTTCGTTTTTGTACAACCAGTACTTTCTTCCTAAGTGATGAGTTGCCACAGGAAAATATCTCATGAGCCATTAATGAGTGGAAATATGCAAAATATCTTAAGACGTATATTTGTTTGTTTCCAAATTACCAAGTATGCGAGGAGAAACAGTTGCTGGGGTTAGTTGTTTCATCAGTCCGGCAATATGTTTCTTCCAGTTCGCATTTCATTAGTACCAACACCCAAATAGCTTGAATATTCTACTCAACTTATCGCTTCTTGTTTAGGAGATACATGAACTGTTTTTTCGTTACCAATTTCTTCTGTTACCGTCTTTAACACGATTAATTATAACTCTTGTGTCTGCAAAAACTATGAGCTATTCTTTATGTATTATTTGGTAAGCTTAAGACAGCTCTGTAAGGAATGGGAATCTTAAGGCTGGAAAGCCTCAAGTACAAAAAAATGGTTCAAATGCCTCTGAGCACTACGCGACTTAACTTCTGAGGTCATTAGTCGCCTAGAACTTAGAACTAATTAAACCAGACTAACCTAAGGACATCATACACATCCATGCCCGAGGCGGGATTCGAACCTGCGACCGTAGTGGTCGCTCTTCTCTAGACTGTAGCTCCTATAACCGCACGGCCACTCTGGCCAGCGCCTCAATTACCATGGCGGTTTTATACACCATAGAAACGGACTGGTTCATAAATTGTTGGACCACTTGGAAGCAGACCATGTCACCTACCAGTTTTTGTGTTAGTCCTCTCCTTTACCTTATCCCATCCACGTTACCTTTCAACACAGCCGCTAGAACAACTTCTGCCTGTTCGCATTACATGCTGGTATCAAGTTAACCACTTTTGTTTATTCGTAATTTGCGCTAGTATGTCTGGTACTCCACTCAATTCTCACACATCTCTGTGTTCTCCTTCTCCACATATTTTCGTCTCTTATTTTTCTCGTGTAGTTCTCTGTGTGTCTGATATATCACGCGACTTCCTTTCCTTTCGAAAAGTAAGTGTTGCATCCACGATGACAGCAGTTCAACATGGGCTCTGTATTGGAACCACAGTGTCACAGCTTTTACTACTCTCCAATCCCATTTTACTTTTCTGTTTTTTCCCCACCTGTTTTGTCTTAGACGAATGGTTTCATACCTGCAGACCACTATGAAGATAATTTTGTTTTATCCACGAATTATACGACATGTGTGCTTTTCAGTTATACACCACAACGTGACTGGAAGCGTTTCTACATTCCTGCTGCTTACCAGTTTTTCATTTCCCTTGTGTCATATGAAACATCCCCGTTTAATTCCTGTACTGGATTTTGTGTAATTTATCGAAGCCGCCAAACAATTATTATGATTATATGACCACGTGCTTAATGGATGAAAGACTATCGGTTTTTCTGCTGTGGTCTCGGGGGTACTTCAACTGAGTGCGGCTGTTCTGAGACTGAATAGTGGAATGATTGAAAGTTTGTCTATTATTAAGTACCATAAAGGTTGCGATGTACAAACTGATATATATTTCCTACTAACACACAAATTCTGAGGCAGTCTCTACCTTCGCCTTACACGTCTAATTACAATTATATCTTTTTATTGGTTGCTGATTTTCAGTACTTCATCAGACGCAATGCTGATAGTTAACATTGACAACAATCCTCACTGCAATCCATGGTTGTTACTGGCCGACGCGGTTGACGCGAAACACGTAATTCGGCACTTGTCACTTTCTGTTTCATATCACTCGCGAATCGGTATTAGTGAGGGTCAACCCCACGACGATTTGGGGGACGTGCTCACACGTCATACTCCGGTGAATTTTACCGTTTACAACTCACTCGACCACCATTCTTGCCCGTCTCTCCAGCACCACCGCCCGCTCGACACTAGTCTCACTCGACAGTAGTCTCACTGCCTCCTGCAGCGCTTGAAAATCGACTCCTGTCCGCTATCGACCTGAACGTCGAATACTAGCATCAATGTTCGTGGGTTCACGGATCCCTTACACATACCTTCAAAAACGGTTTTCAGCAACTGCCACAGTTACTTTTATTTCGGACGATGTCGTTCACCTGGGAGCAATGTTGGATTTCCATCTTGTAGAGAGTCCTTAAAAAATAACTCTACCAATCTCTCAGTCCATATTTTGTCAGCCGTCTGCCCTAGGCGCTTCAGTGTGGAACCACGAGGCTGATGCGGTCGCAGGTTCGAATCCTGCCTCGGGCATGGATGTGTGTGACGTCCTTATGTTAGTTATGCTTACGTAGTTCTAGGGGACTGATGATCTCAGACGTTAAGTCCCATAGTGCTTCTGAGCAGCATATTTTGTTCACTGGCAGACAGCGCGGAACTCAGTTGCAATCGTCCCATTAGTCAAAGAACACTTTATCAGCTTGGGTTCTTGGACGTACAGAGTGACCTGCGTTTCACAAGACTGCATGCAGCATGTGGAGTCGACGTTGGTTCGCAGAGATGACGCTTCTGTTGTCTGGAAGTTGATTCCAGCTCGCTCCAGAGACTGTTCCTGATGGTCGACTGCTGGGACGCCTCCCAGCCCTCTGAATCCTCTGTGCGGCTGTCCAGGTGGTGGCCCTGCAGGAGGACGGCCTGCAGACCTCGCCGGCCGGGGTTAAGTCTCCTCTGGCCGTGGTCCGCCACATGTGGAGGCAAACCGCGCCACTGTTCAGACCGCCGTACCTGCTCTACACCGCCGTCGCCTGCTTCATACAGTTCGGACTGTACGCCAGGTGAGCTCCGGACTGCGGTATGTTGAAGAAAACACTTTACACAAAACGGCACTGACCTTCGTATAAATAAGTATCCCTCCCGTTCCTTTTTTGCCGGCCGGTGTGGCCGAGCGGTTCTAGGCGCTACAGTCTGGAACCGCGTGACTGCTATGGCCGCAGGTTCGAATCCTGCCTCGGCCATACATGTGTGAGATGTCATTAGATTAGTTAGGTTTAAGTAGTTCTAGGTTATAGGGAACTGATGACCTCAGAAGTTAAGTCCCGTAGTGCTCAGAGCCATTTGAACCATTTGTTCCTTTTTTATTGGTCTTTATTCCATATCTAGCACTGAAAGACCTAAGTAAAAACGAGGCCCCGGGAGTAAACAACATTCCATTAGGCCTACTGACAGCCATGGGAGAGCCAGCCCTGAGAAAACTCTACCATCTGGTGAGCCAGATGTTCGAGACGGGCGAAATACTCTCAAACTTCAAGAAGAAGATAATAATTCCAATCCCAAAGAGAGCAGGTGTTGACTGATGTGAAAATTACAGAACTATCAGTTTAATAAGCCACGGCTGCAAAATACTAACACGAATTCTTTACAGACGAATGGAAAAACTGGTAGAAGCCGACCTCGGGGAAGGTCAGTTTGGATTACGTAGAAATATTGGAACACGTGACACTATGACTTATCTTAAAAAATATATTAAGGAAAGGCAAACCTACGTTTCTAGCATTTGTAGCTTTTGCCAATGTTGACTGGAATACCCTCTTTCCAATTTTGAAGGTGGCAGGAGTAAAATACAGGGAGCCAAAAGCTATTCACAATTTGTACAGAAACCAGATGGCAGTTATAAGAGTCGAGGACACGAATGGGAAATAGTGATTGGGAAGGGGTGAGACAAGGTTGTAGCCTCTCCCCGATGTTATTCAGTCTGTATATTGAGCAAGCAGTAAAGGAAACAAAAGAAAAATTTGGAGTAGGTATTAAAATCCATGGAGAAGAAATAAAACTTTGAGGTTCGCCGATGACATTGTAATTCTGTCAGAGACAGCAAAGCATCTGAAGAGCAGTTGAACGAAATGGGCAGTGTCTTGAAAGGAAGATATAAGATGAACATCAACAAAAGCAAAACGAGGATAATGGAATATAGTCGAATTAAATCGGGTGATACTGCAGGAATTAGATTAGGAAATGAGACACTTAAAGTAGTAAATGAGTTTTCTTGTTTGGGGAGCAAAATAATTGAGAAGGGTTGAAGTAGAGAGGATGTAAAATGTATACTGGCAATGGCATGGAAAGTGTTTATGAAGGAGAAAAATTTGTTAACATCGAGTGTAGTGTGTCAGGAACTCTTTTGTGAAAGTATTTGTATGGAGTGTTGCCATATATGGAAGTCAAGCGTGGACGATAAATATTTAACCTAGTAGAGAATAGAAGCTTTCGAAATGTGGTGGTACAGAAGAATGCTGAAGATTAGATGGGTAGATCACATAACTAATGAGGAGGTATTGAACAGAATTGGGGAGAAGAGAAATTTGTGGCACAAATTGACCAGAAGAAGGGATCGGTTGGTAGGATATACACTCCTGGAAACTGAAATAAGAACACCGTGAATTCATTGTCCCAGGAAGGGGAAATTTTATTGACACATTCCTGGGGTCAGATACATCACATGATCACACTGACAGAACCACAGGCACATATACACAGGCAACAGAGCATGCACAATGTCGGCACTAGTACAGTGTATATCCACCTTTTGCAGCAATGCAGGCTGCTATTCTCCCATGGAGACAATTGTAGAGATGCTGGATGTAGTCCTGTGGAACGGCTTGCCATGCTATTTCCACCTGGCGCCTCAGTTGGACCAGCGTTCGTGCTGGACGTGCAGACCGCGTGAGACGACGCTTCATCCAGTCCCAAACATGCTCAATGGGTGACAGATCCGGAGATCTTGCTGGCCAGGGTAGTTGACTTACACCTTCTAGAGCACGTTGGGTGGCACGGGATACATACGGAAGTGCACTGTCCTGTTGGAACAGCAAGTTCCCTTGCCGGTCTAGGAATGGTAGAACGATGGGTGCGATGACGGTTTGGATGTACCGTGCACTATTCAGTGTCCCCTCGACGACCACCAGAAGTGTACGGCCAGTGTTGGAGTTCGCTCCCCACACCATGATGCCGGGTGTTGGCCCTGTGTGCCTCGGTCGTATGCAGTCCTGATTGTGGCGCTCACCTGCACGGCACCAAACACGCATACGACCATCATTGGCACCAAGGCATAAGCGACTCTCATCGCTGAAGACGACACGTCTCCATTCGTCCCTCCATTCACGCCTGTCGCGACACCACTGTAGGTGGGCTGCACGATGTTGGGGCGTGAGCGGAAGACGGCCTAACGGTGTGCGGGACCGTAGCCCAGCTTCATGGAGACGGTTGCGAATGGTCCTCGCCGATACCCCAGGAGCAACAGTGGTCCTAATTTGCTGGGAAGTGGCGGTGCGGTCCCCTACGGCACTGCGTAGGATCCTACGATCTTGGCGTGCATCCGTGCGTCGCTGGGGTCCGGGCACGTGCACCTTCTGCCGACCACTGGCGACAACATCGATGTACTGTGGAGACCTCACGCCCCACGTGTTGAGCAATTCGGCGGTACGTCCACCCGGCCTCCCGCATGCCCACTATACGCCCTCGCTGAAAGTCCGTCAGCTGCACATACGGTTCACGTCCACGCTGTCGCGGCATGCTACCAGTGTTAAAGACTGCAATGGAGCTCCGTATGCCACGCAAACTGGCTGACACTGACGGCGGCGGTGCACAAATGCTGCGTAGCTAGCGCCATTCGATGGCCAACACCGCGGTTCCTGGTGTGTCCGCTGTGCCGTGCGTGTGATCATTGCTTGTACAGCCCTCTCGCAGTGTCCGGAGCAAGTATGGTGGGTCTGACACACCGGTGTCAATGTGTTCTTTTTTCCATTTCCAGGAGTGTATTCTGAGACATCAAGGGATCACCAATTTAGTACTGAAGGGCAGCACGGAGGGTAAAAATCGTAGAGGGAGACCAAGAGATGAATACACTAAGCAGATTCAGACGGATGTAGGTTGCAGTAGGTACTGGGAGATGAAGAAGCTTGCACAGGATAGAGTAGCATGGAGAGCTGCATCAAGTTAGTCTCTGGAACTTCCACATATACATGGGATTTCAATTTGGCTTTGCTGCACTTCCAGTGGCAGCGTTTGCAGATAAAATTACTAGATATAAGGTCCGCCTGCTCTGCAAACAAAAAACCCCAAACATGTTTCAGCAAGTTTGTGCTAAAGTAGAAAGAGTTTTAAAAACGGTAAAATCCAGTCACAAGACCCAGCATGAACTTCATAAACTATCTATAGAAGAAAACTTCCACATACAGAGGATATTATCAGAAGGTAAAGATATTGTTACATCACAGAGTAGAAATGCGGAAGAAATTAAAATTTTTCTTATGTTTATTCAAGCATTGCATAGATGACACCAGGCAAAGCTGGTGATGTAGCTACTCAGCAGAAAGGAACAATCAACACTGCAAGTTGGTTACGTTTATGAACACACGTTGCCATATCAGCACCAATTACCAGGCACAAGCTACACATTCAATAAGAACTCAACCAAGAGAGAGAGAAAGAGAGAGAGAGAGAGAGAGAGAGAGAGAGAGAGAGAGATCCGTTAGCTCTTTTTATGTGAAGCAACAAACACTACCTCAGATGCAACAGAACATTTCAGAGACTTAACAGCGCAATAAGAGCCAGTAACAAATTGTTAAGAAACACAGCAGAATGAGGACCATTCAACACTAGCAAAAATAGTGGTCTACATTCGGTCGTAACAAACAGAGCCTCAAGTTATTACCTCCCACTGTCTCTATGAATACTGCTGTCCTCTAGTTCTGAATTCAGTTGGTCATGAGGTTTGGTGGCGTTCATACCGAAGCATTCAATTCAATGATTATTATAGTACAGTGATACCCATGTGCTAGATGTTCCAGCACTTCTCGTGGACAAACTGTTTGCCATTCCTGAAGTGACAACATCCAAGTAACTACAACCTGCCGCTCATGATACTTGCACTGGCTGCCATGTACCATATTGCTAGTTGGGAGACTGACAGTCTTCCAGTAGTGATGCGTCTCGTGGTGCTTGTCACATTAACAACATCATCATCACAGCTGGGTGAGGGGGTCATCTGGTGCCTCTGTTCCTGCAGTCACTTCAGGGTGCCAAGGGCTTACCTGTCTGGTGGGGCCAGGATCAATTCACTACACAATCTCCATCAGATTGATACATCCCGATGGGTCCAGAACTAAATGGAGGGTGCTCTAACGGAGTGGACGCATAGTTTCATAGTATGACTTCGGCTACAAACTGCCACACAGCAGCGCAGAAGACTCTGACTGAATTGATAGAGCAGTGGACTTGGTGGCCAGCCAGCTGCGCTGAGAACAGTAGTCAGTGGGATTTCACTGTGTCACTAGTGCGACACATCAGCTAAGGCTAATGAGAAGACACCAAGGAGTAACTCTGAACGAATAAACGTTAACTTACTAATCATGTTTTATTAGCACTGAAAGATGCTCTACAGCTTGCCCAATACATTCCAGACGATTGGACGTATCTCCATTCGGGACACCCAGAGTGTTATAAACGACTACCTTATATTATGCAATGGCATGTTACTTAACTTCTTAAATAAACTACATAGAAAAAAAGACAACAGAAACAGCTAAACACACACACACAGAGGCAGGTAAAAACTTAAACAACATTCAAATTTGGCGCCAAGCTGACTTCAGTACAAGTGAACGCCAACTGGGACTAAACACACAACAGCAACATGAATCCTGTGTTCGGGTAAAGTTCGAAAATGCTATTTACAAACGAGTTTCCAAAAAATAAGCTCAGTGGCCAAAATATTTGTCCTACCATCTTAAAAATCAACTTTCGAGTGCTGTAAGTGGTGGAGGACTGATACGAGGCAGTCATGTCATGCCCCACTGGTGACGTAAGTCATGGCAATGAAGTATCGCGCGCGTTTCTGTGTGTGTGTGTGTGTGTGTGTGTGTGTGTGTGTGTGTGTGTGTGTGTGTAACAAGCACAGCCAGATGATGACGGAATATGATAGAAAGGAGCTACTGTGTCTGGACGCCACCATGACCATTTCATGTATGAAGTTGCACAATTTGTTAGTGTATCACTGCAAAGTATCCCGTGTGAGTACAAGGACTGATGTGGTATTCACAGCGTAAGAAGAGTGGTCATTAAGAGACCCTAACTGACCGGGACAAGAGTCCAGTCTCACACATTGTCAACGACAACCAGTTTCACATCGAACTGGAATTGGTGCTCTAAGTGAACATAGGTTCATTTCAACCAGTTTCAGAGCAGGTATTGACGGGAGGTGCAAGTAATGGACATTTTCTGCTGGGTGCCTCGCGAAATGCCATTATTTACAATGGCAAATAAAGCTGCTCATTTTGAATTGACCAATGAACAAAAAACTAGTAGCTGACAACAGGTGTGCAGTGTTTTCCAACTAATACCTATTTTGCCCCTGTTTTTTCGAATGATAGGTGTCGAGTGCATTGTTGACCCAATAAGGTGGTTCAGCCGCAGAGGTTGGAGGGCATGGTTCAAAACGGAGGTGTTTACGTGTTTTTCGTACCTTGGCTTGAGCCCACTGTTGAGGCTCAAGACAGAAAAAATAACCTTGGCCTGAACCGCGTCAGTGAGCTCAAGCCAAGGTACGAAAAACATGTAAACACCTCCATTTTGAACCACGCCTCCGCAGTTGTTGGAGGGCATGGTTCAAAACAAAACTGTTTATGTGTTTTTCGTATCTTGGCTTGAGCCCACTGATGCGGGTGAGTGTGAACATGGAGTGGGACATTTATTTCGACATTCCTTATGACTCCATGTTACCATTTCTTCTGCCTCTTCACACACATTCTCATCTTTCAAGATGACAACAGGAGTTCCCTTCCCACTCTTAGTTTAGAAACTCATCGACATGCATACGCATTCACTGATGGCAGCAGTTCCTTTGGGGCTGGAAAGCGACTCTCATTGACAAGGCAGAACACTCGCCTCCTACACCTGTCAGTCAGCACCTTTTTACGACCATTGTTCTTAGCCTATGTTGCATGCCTGTGAGTGTAACACCACACAGTGTAGCTGCATTGGACAGTCTGTGGTGATACACCAACAGATCAGACATCATCATCAATGGGGTGCTTCTGGGCACCTCTATCATGACAGTTGCTTTCTGCCATTCTGTCATGTCTACATGTCCACCAATGTTACCGTGCCAATTTGATACAGCCGACAGTTACATCTGCATCTACATCACTACTCTGCATTTAATACTTAAGAACTTGGAAGAGGGTTCATCGAACCCATCATTCCATTGTGATGGCTTGCATTAGTGGCAGAGGATAGCTTCACTGTCACATGAAATGACTACATTTACAGACCAACAGCACAAGCAGTACCAGATATCAACAAAATGCTCAAATGTGTGTGAATTCCTGAGCGACCAAACTGCTTAGGTTATTGGTCCCTAGACTTACACACTACTTAAACTAAGTTATGCTAAGAACAACAGACACATCTATGCCTGAGGAAGGAGTCGAACCTCCGGCGGAACGCGCCGCGCGGTCCGTGACACGATGCCTCAAAATACACGGCCACTCCGCGTGGCAGATATCGACCCGTGCAAAGTCGTCTATATTAATATGTGGTGTAGTCTACATGGGTGGCAATGCAGGCGCTGACTCTGGCGTGCAGTCAATCACACAGATGGCGAATATTGTCCTAGGATATTCTATGCCATGCCTGATTGACCTGTTCATGTGGTTCTCTAAGAGTTGTTCTCAAGTCACTTCACATCCCATCATATCAAACATGTGCTCAATTGGCGACCAGAGAATGTGCTGGCCAGGGAAGTTGCTGCACATCTTGCAGAGCACGCTGAGTTTCAAAGGCTATGTTTAGATGAGCGTTATCCTGGTGCAACAACATATCACATTCCTGTCGCAATAATGGCAGAAGAATGGTCTACCAACATTCTGCACATACCGAGTGCTGGTTTACGTCCCCTCCAGAAAGGTGAAAGAGAACTGTAGGTAATCGCACTCCAGGCCATAAGAACTGGGGTGGAGCCAGTGAGTCTTGGACAAATGTGCTCTACGAGAGAACGCTCATCAGGTCTACATCATACATGCAGATGACATTCACTAACGTGCAGGCAGAATCTGCTTTCATCACTGAAGATCACAGTGCCTTATTCCATTTTTTAATTGATGCTCTGACAGCACAAATCAAGCTGTGCATGTTGATGCTGTGGTGTGAGTGGAAGACGGGCTAGAGATGAGCATGACTGTAGTCCCACTGCTAATAACTGGTTTGCACCAGTTCATGTTGAAGGTTTGGCTCACAAGTCCTCTTATCTGTGCAGTGGTAGCTGTGCGATCTGCCACTGCTGCCTTTATGAAACAACTATCCTGGCAGTCGTCTGTGTTGCGTGGACATCCAGAAACTCATCTACAGATGTGCGAATGTTCGTGTGACCACTGATACCGGCATGATTGCACACCTGACACAGCTCGTCCAACATGTGTGGCAGTTCTCTGAAAGGACCATCCCGCCACTCGCAAGGCCACAGTATGACCTTTTTCAAAGTTGCTCAGTTGGCTATAGGAAGCACGAGTGCGTCCTGCTTGCTTCATAGCTTTCCAGCATGCTGAGCCTTCTGGCTCTGAGCATTACTTGTTAAAGGGCGGTCACAGATAGTACTCTAGTAGTTGTGCCACCACACTATCTGTTGGAGGATGATGTTGAAACAATTATCAATAAATGTACTATCTGCCAGGTGGCATACGCCACCAGTGGATCAGAATCGACGTCGTCTTTCCATGTATACTCATTTTTTTCTGGCAGATTATTTTACAGTCTGGTGGTCTTTACATGCTCGGTGTGATGGCTTTGCAGCTCCAATGGGTTCTCCATGTGGTTGCCGGAGCTGCTGAACCGAGTGGGCCAGTACAACCACGCCTACCCAGAGCACCCTACTGCCGTGTGTGACGTCATCGCCATCCTGGCAGGCCAGATGTCGCCACCAGTCGCTGTGGAACGCTTCCAAGCCAACTACTCCAAGTAAGTTCTCCAGGGGAAAGTACCCACAGTGTAGTACAACAATTGGGAATTGTGATTCCTCTTCCTCTCAGAAGGCAGCCGCTCAGCTCAGTCTTCCTTAAGACTGTAGTTTCTGTGTTTTTCTCACAGCCGCCAACGCAACAGCGAGTGCTGAAATATTTACCATCAAAGAGATACAAATATTCATTTCGAAAATGTTGCCACATGAATAAATAGCGTACAGTCTGATTGTTTGAGCTTTCCTTTTCAAATACGAGAGTTATTGATTGGAATGAGCATACAATACCAACTGAAAGACCTAAGTAGCGAAGAGCAGCAGAAATAAATTTACCAATAAAGTGAACATCAAAACAGAGAGCGGCATTGTAGACAATGTAAGTGAACTGTACCAGTTTGCAAGCAAAATAAAACGTGATGTACAAAGTAAGAAGAATTTCACAAGCTGATGAGAAATTTCCTCACAATGAGATATCTCCCAGTATCAAACGTACGACTTAATTTAAGGTAGAGATTTCTGAGAACGTATGTCTGGAGAACAGCGTTGTATGGAAGTGTTTAGGGGACTTTGAGAGAATCAGAAGAAGACGCATTCGAAGCGTTTGAGACGTATTGCTAGAGAAGATTTCAAAAAATGGTTCAAATGACTCTGAGCACTATGCGACTTAACTTCTGAGGTCATCAGTCGCCTAGAACTTAGAACTAATTAAACCTAACTAACCTAAGGATATCACAAACATCCATGCCCGAGGCAGGATTCGAACCTGCGACCGTAGAGGTCGCTTGGTTCCAGACTGTAGCGCCTGAAACAGCACGGCCACTCCGGCCGGCTCTAGAGAAGATTGTTGAAAGTTTGACTGATAAACTAGGAAATGGAGGGGGGGGGGCGGGTTTCTGCGGAATCTGCGAGGAGAGGAACTTGTTGAGAACGCCGACAAGAAGAAGGACCAGAAAGTCTTATGACGTCAGCGAGTAACCTCGATGGTATTTCAAAGAAAGATGTATACCGGGATATGTACAACTAATTATCGAGTTTGGTGGGTCTAAACGCTACTCTGATACAGTATGGTGGACCACATCAGGTAAGTCAGAAGAATGACGAAAAAAAGAAAAAAGAAAGAACGACTCGAACCAAATTTCCAAAAGATGGAAAGCAATCAGCCATCTAGCTCTTGGTCCTGACGGACCAGTCATCGACCGACAGATGTCATCCTCCGTCAGTGACGTCAATGGGTGCAGTATGGAGGGGCAGTATGGGCAGCACACCGCTCACCCAGCCGTTATCCGCCCTCCAGCTACTTCGGCACTGACGTGATACAGGATTTGGGGCAGGCATCATTAAAGGAATGGCGTGTTTCCTCATGAAATTTCAATCACCACCTTTCTCCTCCGAATGCGAAAATATTTTGTTCACGCCGACATCCGTAGCAAGAAACGATCATCATAATAACATAAACATCCCGTACGAGGTGTGACCAAAGAAATAATGGGAATTTTTTTGATTTCAGGGGATTTGTACATCCGATTTTCAAAATTGTTTTTATCTTGTTAGTACAGATGTTCGTGATGTATGGTTGCACACTCAACTGTTTTGAATATTTAGTTTATTGCCGGCCGGAGTGGCCGCGAGGTTCTAGGCGCTACAGTCTGGAACCGAGCGATCGCTACGGTCGCAGGTTCGAATCCTGCCTCGGGCATGGATGTGTGTGATGTCCTTAGGTTAAGTTAGGTTTCATTAGTTCTAAGTTCTAGGTGACTGATGACCTCAGAAGTTAAGTCGCATAGTGCTCAGAGCCATTTGATTTAGTTTATTGTTGACAGTAGATAAGGCTATATGCGTATTTGAGTGCTCAGCGAACTTTTACTTTCGAAAATCTGGATCAATAAATTTTCATTAAATTTTGCTTAAAAATGGAATAAAGTGCAGCACCACAATCGAATTGAGCCTTGGGAATAGAAAGAAGTCTCAGGAGCTACGTCTGGCAAATAGGGCGGCTGAAGCAACATAACGGTTTTGAATTTTGCTAAAAAGCATTGAGCTCTGTGCGGGAGCATTATCGTGATGCAGTTTTACGAGTAGTTTCGCCACAATCCTGGTCGTTTTCTTCGGATTCCTCCACGCAAACGGCGCATAACTTCCGGGTAGTATTCCTTAATGCCCGTACAACCATAAGGCAGGATCTCATGATGCACTATCTCACTGTAATCGAAGAAAACAGTGAGAAGAACCCTTACATGCGATTGGACTTGCTGATTTTCTCCGGTCTTGGCTCTTCAGGCAGTTTCCATTGGCACGACTCGGCCTTAGTTTCGTCGACATACCCATATACCCTTGTTTCACAACCAGTTGTAACCTTCTTCAGATGTTCTTGATCGTCGATTTCATTCAACAATTTCTGAGCGATGTCTAAGTGAAGTCATTTTTGGCCGAAATTTAACAATTCCTGTACAAATTTTGCTACTACAAGTTTCATGTTCAAAGTATTAAAAAAAAAAAAAAAAAAAGGAAAGTAAAAGAAATTGCTTGGCGTGAGCCAAAGTATATGCCGACGCCATCAGCAACCCCTTTGATGGTGATTCGGCGATTTTCAAGCGTAATCTTCTTTACTCCTTCCACATTGTCGTCAGTTATTGACGTCTTAAGGCATCCAGCGCTGTCGTCGTCTGCGGCGACTTCTCGACCCTCTGTGAAAAGTGTATGCTACTCGTAAACTATTGTCTTACGCACAGCGGGCGTCAGTCACAGTTCTTTGAATACTACTGAATACAGAAATATTCAAAGAACTGTGACTGACGCCAGAACAACAGGGAGCTGACATGAATAGATAATGGCTAGGCATTAGCCAAAATCTGGATTTGCCTAATAAAACCTACAAAAAAAAAGGACGACTGATTGCTGTGCTCTATAATTTAGACAATGGTTAATGCTTAAAAATATGCATACGGATGTACATATAGTTTTAAACTGACAGGGGTACAAGCTGTTGGTGTGAAGGTAAATTTGTAAATGAGGTCAATCCCTTGTACATTTCGGGTATGTCATGGTAACTATTGGCATAAATTGTACACCCATCTGCATATTTTAAAGCACTAACCAATGTATTACGCCAACCTTTGGGCAGTTATTATATGTAACAGACATAATCTTAGGAGTCCCCTGCTTTGGAAAGTTTGCTCTCATCCAACTACTCCTTCTACCCTCTCTCTCCCTCTCACTTTCTCTTTCTCTTCCTCTCCCTCTGTCTCCACCGTTTCATTCCTATCTGTGAATCCCAACCAGTTTTAGCGCTGTAGACATCATAATTATTCTAATTAAAGTCTGCAACACGTCACCTGATTGTAGAAACGAACATGAAGTCTAAGCTCTACTAATTTGACAAAATCGGATCTATATACCACCTGAAACATTTATTCCAATACATCTATTCAACACTTCAAAACAAAGATCTCCAAAATCCATTAAAACTTATCAAGTAATAATGTTGTTACAATGTATATTATTTGTGCTTTACGATAATGTTTGTGTTCTGCTATACGATTCTTGCACCAAATAGTTTCCAAACGCCATATTTATTCACAAAATATGACAGTATACATGTGATGGGTTACGATAGCCGGCCGCAGTGGCCATTCGGTTCTAGGCGCTACAGTCTGGAACCGCGCGACACTACAGTCACAGGTTCGAATCCTGCCTCAGGCATGGATGTGTGTGATGTCCTTAGGTTAGTTAGGTTTAAGTAGTTCTACGTTCTAAGGAACTGATGACCAAAGAAGTTAAGTCACATAGTGCTCAGAGCCATTTGAACCATTTTGGTTATGATAGTGAAAGGAACCTGTGACCACTGGAGGTACTCTCAGTTATTTTATTTTTGCCATTAGATATAGTTTAGTTTTTTGTCAAAATAAACCCAAAACCACGTTCTGGAATAATGTTTTATTTCTCCACTAGACAGTTAGTTACTCCAAAAAATTGTAACGCAACACACACACACTTGTCATACCAACAAATGTAAATCCACCTGATGGAGGTTTAAACCGTTGAAACGGGTTGTGGAGATAAAAAAACAGTGATTGGTGAAAGTAAACTTGTTGTTTTATTTGTACTGAACAGCCGAAGCACGCAAACATCTCTGAAAAGACGGACATACAGAAACAATCAACATGTTACAGCACAACAGCCGAATACACTACCACCGAAGTAACTGCCTTCGCCAACTGGACCACCGTGGACGGCTTCGCCGACAGTGGTGCCAACTGGACAGCGACCGCACTGGACAGCTCTACCTCTGGGCCCGAGGTGTGCGTGGCGACAGTTAGCGAGGTCAGCTTCCAGAACTCGATGATCAACGGCGCGGGCTTCGCCATCGCCTACGTCGCCATCATCCCCCTCGTCAAGGCTGTCAGCAAGAGGCTCCTGCTGGGTGAGCAGCCCGACACCTCACACAAACAAATAACTGCAGAGCGCGAACGAATAACGGGCTGGCTCCCAAACCTCCACATGTCAGACACTCAGATCGGCAGCAAACGTTGTGTGTCGATAGAGTATCAACCAAAACACCGATTTAGTTCTTGCTGTGTGCTGTCGTCCAGTAGAACATGTCTAAATTGTAATGAAATGTAACACCAGAGCTACGGAGTATAGGAAAACCGTATCCGTGCTCTCTGAATCTTAAAATCACTAGCAGGTGAGTAGGTAGAGCGTCAGACCATCGTGCGAAAGGTCTCACTATCGAAACCCACTGATGGGCGACTTTTATCAGTTTACACGTTAAATTTTTATATGGGAGAACAATTTTCTGTCACATTAAAGGACGTTTCGGAGTTTGTAGCAACGTTCTTTTGCCAATCTGCTTTCGCTTTGCTAGCTGAAACTAGCAAACCTATAGCGTACATTTGTACAGACAGCACCTATGTATACAAATGTACGCTACTGGTTTGCTAGTTTCAACTAGCAAAGAGAAAGCAGATTGCCAAGAAAACTTTGCTACGAACTCTATATAACAATTTCAAGCGTAAACCGTTCAAAAAAAAAAAAAAAAAAAAAAAAAAAAAGAAAAGAAAAGAAACCACGCTGTCAGGGTGTTTCGAACAAGTGACCTTTCGCACGATGGCCTGACGCTCTACCTAGTCACGTTCCATTGATTTATTGATTTTCGGATTCAAAGCGCACAGATACGCTTATCCTACACTCCGTAGCTCTGGTGTTACATTTCATTACGATTTACTCATGTTCTACTGGACGACAGCACATAGTAGGAACTAAATCGGTGGTTTTGTTGATACTCTATCGACACACAATGTTTGCTGCCGATCTGAGTGTCTGCCATTTGGTGGTATGGGGTGTAAGTGACAAAAACCTGGTCCCGAGTTATTCAATTTGTTTTGACAGAAATATTTTAAAGAAAAAACCGGAACATGATTTTTTGCTTATTGTCTCCAGTAAGTCACACAACTATTGCAAAAAGTTTTTAAATTCGCTTCCTTTTTTCAATGAAAATAAATACTTTATTTTGAAAAACGCAGAACCTGCTTAATGACACGCGGTTAGGTTAGTGTTTAACGTCCCGTCGACAACTAGGTCATTAGAGACAGAGCTCAAGCTCGGATTAGGGGAGGATTGGGAAGAAAATCGGCCGTGCCTTTCCAAAGGAACCATCCCGGCATTTACCTGAAACGATTTAGGGAAATCACGGAAAACCTAAATTAGGGTGGCTGGAGACAGGATTGAACCGTCGTCCTGTCGAATGCGAGTCCAGTGTGCTACCGCTGCGCCACCTCACTCGTTGGCACGCGGTTATCGGCAGTTATTGG
This sequence comes from Schistocerca gregaria, assembly GCF_023897955.1. Taxonomy (NCBI): domain Eukaryota; kingdom Metazoa; phylum Arthropoda; class Insecta; order Orthoptera; family Acrididae; genus Schistocerca; species Schistocerca gregaria. The sequence goes on from NC_064929.1 coordinate 215,076,757, forward strand.
TAATTGCCAATGAAACAAAGCGCAAGTATTTACCAGTTTTTTTAATAATAACATTTTACAGTTACACTGTCCTGTGATTGAATTATTTTTAATTCTTCTCTTAATTCAATAGCGCATAAAACTACGTTCAAATACATAAGCATCTGTTGAAGATACCTTTCCTTTCCTGCTGCCACATTGTTTTTACATTCTTGTGACGGTAAAACAACTTTATCATATCAGTGGTAACTCCTTACTTCAAAACCTTAAAGGTGTCTAGGCGCTGTAGTTCGGAACCGCGCGACTGCTACGGTCGCAGGTTCGAATCCTGCCTCGGGCATGAATGTGTGTGATGTCCTTACGTTAGTTAGGTTTAATTAGTTCTAAGTATTAGGGGACCTATGACCTCAGATGTCAAGTCCCATAGTGCTCAGAGCCATTTTTTTGATAGCCAAAGCGGTTAAGGCGACCGCTCGCGTAAAGCCGGGTTCGCGTCCCAGTACGGTGCAAATTTTCATTGTAGTCATTCCCTTACCCAACTGATGGTAGTTCGCATAGACAACTGTGAATACATTTTGTCTAATGAAGAAATGGTTATCGTGTCCGCATATCGCTCAGAACTGATGCTCACTGGCCGGCCTTTGTTGTCCGAAAAACAAAACAAAAAAGGGGTACAATGGGCTGACCAGTAGCACGCCAGACAACGACCTTCGGGCTACCCTTGGGTTTCACACTAAGTAGCTGCGAGTCTGTGTGGGAGTAACATCGGAAGTTTTGAAAGGAGAATCAGCATTGGTCGTTTTCTTTTTTTATATATATTACCCGCAAAATCGATTTATGAGATCGCTCTAAGCTTGTTGATACCAGTGCCTACCAATTTTTATTGTATATTACAGCACTGAGGATGGTCACTAAGTGACCTAAAATCGATTTTGCGGATAATAAAACAAAAAAAAAAAAAAAATACGACCAATGCTTATTCTCCTTCCAATACTATCCACTATTTGGTCGTGGCGCACAGAACACTCTATGGAGTCGCCAATTAATCGGAAGTTTTGTTTATTGACAAACCCACTCAAAAATGGTTCAAATGGCTCTGAGCACTATGGGACTTAACATCCATGGTCATCAGTCCCCTAGAACTTAGAACTACTTAAACCTAACTAACCTAAGCGCATCACAAAACACCCAGCCATCACGGGGCAGAGAAAATCCCTGACCCCCCGGGGAATCGAACCCGGGAAACCGGGCGGGGGAAGCGAGAACGCTACCGCACGACCACGAGATGCGGGCAAACCCACTTACATGAACCCAACCACACATCACAGGGCTCGTCAGTTCTGTCCAGTAACGTTGTGCAGAAATTGCGCCTGCTCACTTCGTCTCCCAGCCCTAGCTGTTGAGTCACTTCCAGCATATAAGGATGAAACTTTAAATCCTGTTTCACAAGCCTCTGCAAAGAAGTGGGAGGGATTTGGAGTGTAACAGTCTGGAATGGCGGCAGACAGGTCGCTGCGGTCTCCATTGTGCAGGTGCTCGAAATAATTGGGTATTTTCCGGCGTTTGGAGTGTCTTTTCAGGTCCCTTATGCTTCACATTGGGTACAGAACCCGTCAGATCCAGTGTCCTATCCGTCTGGATATCGTTCTTCTGCCTGCATCACGGAAATGGCGGTCTCTTCCACGGCGTATTGCGCACTGTACAACCACAATGCTCTGCACGTGACAGAACTCGTCCACTGCCTGAGTTTGTACCTGCACTGGCCAGCTATGTGGGTCCAACCACCGCGCGGTGCGAGCCCAACTACGTATCATGAGGGTGGCGACTGAAAACTTGCTTCCTGTGGGACACCCTGTAGTGAGTCGCATGTTATGGTAAAGTCACAGGTGCCCCATTAACAGCTGAGATTGCTCCGCATGTTCCACAGCAGCTATTCAGGAAAACAAACATGCACAAAGCTTACTCCCACACGTCCGTATACACACACGAACTTTGGTGTTTCAGCCCTCAGCCTGATAGCATCGGGGCTGTGTGGTGTTGCCGTGCTTTGGGCCCAGACGGAGCTGCAGATCCTGATGCTGCCGATGGCGTTCGTGGTGCTCTCCGGAGCGTGCGTGTCCGTCGTCAATATCGTCGTCGTCGATGCTGTCCCCACATACCTCAGGTGAGATGCTCCATGTGTCCGTGCGCTGTTCACCTTCCTTCCATTCTGACGTAGAAGGAGCGGTGCATATTTATTGAAGGTAACTTTGCATTAACAATTTTTCTTGTGTAATACTTCAGCACAAACAATATGGCCTGGAAAGATGGATGTGAAGCGGCGTTTGCATGACCAACAAAACTGCAACTCTTGTCACTTTCTGACAACCTAGTGTCTTGCTGTCGATTCTGGTGGGAACTACCCAATCACTGAACTGCTCACAGTAACTCACTCTTTGTCCTGCCACCCTATTCGTAACGAATCCTACTCCCATTATACCATTTTCAGATGCTGAGATATTACCCTACACTCGTCTGACCACAACTCCTTCTCTTCTTTCCATTTCACTTCCCTGACCCCTACTATATCTTGATTGAGGCTTCGAATTTCCTTTTTCAGATTCTCTAGCTTCCCTACTCCGTCAAAACTTCTGACTCGTAGAACGTTAGCCTTTAGTTGTTTATTCAATGTTTTCTTCATGGTAACTCCCCTTTGGCAGTCCTCTCCCAGAGATCCAAATGGGGCCTTGCCTGGAATCTTTCGCCAATAAAGAGATCATCATGACATTTTTTTCGATTACACGCCACATGTCCTGAGGATACACACAATGTGTCTTTAATGCTGTGGTTTCCACTGCCTTCTGCATCTTCATAGCACTGACCACTGCTGATTTTTGCGCTTTTTGGGGCAGTTCCCAACCCCTGCCTCATTACAAGCCCTAATTTCTCTTATGTTTGTGGTACTTAAGCGTAATTTACGTTGGCGCTAGTACAATCGTTCCGCAGTCAGCCGCAAATACCTGTAGTCTAAAATTTCCTTTATAGTATTTCGCTGAAAGAAAGTGGACTTCCCACTTGAGTTCGAGGAGGGTTCCCAAAATACTAGCATGTTGATCCAACTTACCGCTAACGGATCTAGCAGTTCGCCTCTGAATTCTTTCTATATGTCTCTTTAATCCGGTCTGGTGGGGATCCCGAACACTCAGCACTACTCAAAAATAGGTCGCTCTGGTTTTCCATGCAGGTGTCCCACAACGAGGAGCTACACCTTTCTAGAGATTTTCCAATAAACCGAAGTCGATCAGTCTTCTTCCCTGCTACCGTCCTTACGTGCTTGTTCCATTTCACATTGCTTTGCAACGTTACGCCTAGCTGTTTGATCGACCGGACCTGACTCTGCCCTCTATCTATTTACTCTCAAGAACTGCTGTAAAAACAGAACCTGATTGTTAAGTTCACCACCAACACTCAAAAAATTAGTGAAGATGTTTGGTGTTGCACTACACGCAGTTGCCGTTTATATACAGAAAGAAACTGGAGCACTGCACTGTCATTGATAATTTATATTGTTGAAGTACACCTACTGATATTATCACGTTTTCTTATTGTTACATATACACTGATATGCCAAAACATTTGACCATTCTCCACCACGAGGTGGGATGTCCTCTGGTGGTGTTACGGGAACATGACGCGGTAAGAAAATGTATAAGTGGATCAATGACAAATGGGGAATCATTCTAGCGACGACACAGGCCGCAGATGGGGAATCTCTGTTGACATGAGCGACTTTGGCAAAAGTGATAACACTCCGTCTTCAGGCCACCAGTGGCCTACCGGGACCATCCGACCGCCGTGTCATCCTCGGTGGAGAATACGGATAGGAGGGGCGTGCGGTCAGCACACCGCTCTCCCGGTCGTTACGATGGTATTCTTGACAGAAGCCGCTACTATTCGGTCGAGTAGCTCCTGCATTGGCATCACGAGGCTGAGTGCACCCCGAAAAATGCCCACAGCGCATGGCGGCCTGGATGGTCACCAATCCAGGTGCCGACCACGTCCGACAGCGCTTAACTTCGGTGATCGCATGGGAACCAGTGTAACCACTACGGCAAGGCCGTTTAGCAAAAGTGATATCATTATTAACCAGAGCCCATGAACAAGTATCTCGAAAACGCCATAGTTGGTCGTGTGTTCACATGCTTATGTAGTCAGCATCTACGGAAAGAGGCAGGACAGCGAAACTAGCATTAGGCCTAAAATCGTTGGAAGTCCACGACTCTTCACAGAACGTGGGCTCCATAGGCTTGTCTGCTCTGTGATGCAGGACAGGTGGCGATTTGTGGCATCTCTTCCGAAAGAGCACAGTGCTGGTGCGTGCACAAGTGTTTCGGAGCAGGCCGTTGATCGCACGGAGCTCCACAGCAGACCACCCATACGTCTTCACATGTAGACCCAACGATAGCATTAACCACGGTTGCCGTGTCCACTGGAACATCGAGACTGGACCGTGGATCAACGAAAACGCGTCAGCTCGTCGGATGAGTTATGTTTTTGCTCCAACAGGCCGTCATCCACGCGAACAGGGCTCGAAACGTGCACAGCGCCAAGGTCGCAGGCTGATGGGAGCCGTATTATGCTATGGGAGACATTCTCCTGCGCTTGCGTGGGACCTGTGGTAGTAATCAAAACAAACTAACACCTGCAAACCGCCTGCGTCCCTTCCCCGACGTCGAAGTCATCTTTCAGCAGTACACTACTGGCCATTAAAATTGCTACACCACGAAGATGACGTGCTACAGCCGACAGGAAGAAGATGCTGTGATATGCAAATGATTAGCTTTTCAGAGCATTCACACACAAGATTGGCACCGGTGGCGACACCTACAAAGTGCTGACATGAGGAAAGCTTCCAACCGATTTCTCATACACAAACGGCACTTGACCGGCGTTTCCTAGTGAAACGTTGTTGTGATGCCTCGGGTAAGAAATGCGTACCATCACGCTTGCGACTTTGATAAAGGTCGGATTGTAGCCTATCGCGATATTGCTGCTCGCGTTGGTCGAGACCCAATGACTGTTAGCAGAATATGGAATCGGTGGTTTCAGGAGGGTAATGCGGAACGCCGTGCTGGATCCCAACGTCCTCGTATCACTAGCAGTCGAGATGACAGGCATCTTATCCGCATGGCTGTAACAAATCGTGCAGTCACGTCTCGATCCCTGAGTCAACAGATGGGGACGTTTGCAAGACAACAACCATCTGCACGAACAGTTCGACGACGTTTGCAGCAGCGTGGACGATGAGCTGGGAGACCGTGGCTGCATCACAGACAGGAGCGCCTGCGAGGATGTACTCAACGACGAACTTGGGTGCACGAATGGCAAAACGTCATTTTTCCGGACGATTCCAGGTTCTGTTTACAGCATCATGAAGGTCGCATTCGTGTTTGGCGACATCGCAGTGAATGCACATTGGAAGCGTGTATTCCTCATCGCCATACTGGCTTATCACCCGGCGTGATGGTTTGGGGTGCCATTAGTTACATGTCTCGGTCACCTCTTGTTCGCATTGACGGGACTTTGAACAGTGGACGTTACATTTCAGATCTGTTTCGACCCGTGGCTCTACTCCTCATTCGATCCCTGTGAAACCCTACATTTCAGCAAAATAATGCACGACCGCATGTTGCAGTTCCTGTACGGGCCTTTGTGGATACAGAAAATGTTTGACTGCTGCCCTGGCCAGCACATTCTCCAGATCTCTCACCAACTGAATATGTCTTTTCAGTGGTGGCCGAGCAACTGGCTCGTCACAATACGCCAGTCACTACTCTTGATGAACTGTGGCATCGTGTTGAAGCTGCATGGGCAGCTGTACCTGTACACGCCATCCAAGCTCTGTTTGACTCTATGCCCGAGCGTATCAAGGCCGTTATTACGGCCAGAGGTGGTTGTTGTGGGTACAGATTTGTCAGGATCTATGCAGCCCAATTGCGTGAAAATGTAATCACATGTCAGTTGCAGAATAATATATTTGTCCAACGAATACCCGTTCATCACCTGCATTTCTTCTTGGTGTACCAATTTTAATGGCCAGTAGTGTATAATTGTCCATGTCTCGGAACCAAAACTGTGTTGCAGAGGTTTGAGGAACATGAGAGTGAACTCACTTGACATCTTGCCCTCAAAATTCGCCAGATGTGAAGTCTATGGAATCCATCTGCGTCGCTATCGGGCGTCAATGCCGACCCCACAAATCACCAGCCCGTTGTTTACGGAAATTACATGACTTACGCGTAGAAGTCTGGAGCCACACATCTCCACATTCTACCAGCAAACTGTCGGATCCGTGGTACGTAGAATCAGTGATGTAATACATTCGAGAAGTAACCCAAAACGCTATTAGGCAAGTGCTCATAGCGAGCGAGGTGGCGCAACGGTTGGCACACTGGACGACGGCTCAGACCGGCGTCTGGCAGGCCAGATTTAGACTTGCCGTGATTTTCCTAAATCGCCCCAAGGCAATGCCGGGATGTTTCCTTCGAAAGGGCATGACCCGTTTCCTTCCCCATCCTTCCCTAATCCGAGCTTCCGCTTCGTCTCTAATGACCTCGTTGTCGACGGGACGTTAAACACTAATCTCCTCCTCCTCCTCCCCCTTCGCAGGCGGTTTCATATTTTGGCTCGTCAGTTTATGTGACACTAATTGCTAGTAAGTGCGATGATGTCGGTGCTTGAGTAGATCACTCGTGTTTCATTATTGTTGTCAATGTTATTTCCTGGAGCTGGTGTTCAGATCGGTTGGAGACCGCTACTTGGAAATGCGTCCGTCACTGCCAATTTCATTTAGGCGTGTTGTGCCTCTTCGCATATACCAGTTTCAACTGTGCTTTACAGTTTGTTATTACATTGATGGAAAAAAGAACTCGTAACACCAAGCAGGAGTGGTACTTGTGTAATGTGATAAAATAATTTTTTTTATTTATTTTGTGACTATTAGTGTAATGTAATAAAATAAAATATGATCCGTGACTTACACAAAAAAGAAACACACATTAATACAATGGTTCAGCATAAAAGAGAAATAACTAATGTAGGAATATTATTAACAGAGTAATATGTTGTTTAATTTAGCCCTACGTGTATAAGTGCTCAGTAAACTAGTTCAGTTGTCAGGGTAGTTACGTAACTTATGATGGTATCGTCTCGATTCCCCAATGTAAGATAACAAGAGTAGCATCTACAAATGAAATCCTATAATGGAACTGGAATCCTGTGACCAGACCTTTTCTGCCTGGGATGTTATCTCGTTATATAAAGAAAACCTGTAAATAAAATTGTTAAATTATTAGTAGCTGCCTCCGGTCTCGTGGAATCTGAAATACAGTTAATTGTCCTAACCAACGATACGTCTCGTAGATGAGCCAAAAGAAGAATTTTAAAGATTTTACTAAGAAGGCGCCCAACAATGAAAATTCTTTGTTAAGGCCCATATCTACTTAAGACAGTCTAGATATCAGTCGATCAATTAATTGACCACATACAGTAATTCTTTTGACAAAATAACCATTATATTTTTCGGGTTTTAAGTACAACTTACATTAACAGCTGGTACAGCAAGATGAGCTTTACACAAGAACGTCCTCTTAGGTCCGAATCCAAGCATATAAGATAAGCGAATTACAAAGGAAAGATAGTTCATGCATAGCAGCGCTAGAGTCCCTGGAATACCATGTCCATTGTAGTTCTATCTTCTCTTCTTTGACGTACTTGTCGGTTATTCATAAAATTTATCGTAATATTTAGTTCACATTTTTTTTTTTTTAAACCCAAGCCCACCCAGGAGAAACAGTACGCTTGGTGTTGCGACGTAAACGAAAGTTGGTAGGCTTGTTTCTACATATGAAAGATGATGTGTATCCAAATTTCGTGCCTCTCTCATAAGAGTGGCGCTACTATGAGGAAACACAACAGGTTTGCTTTAAATACACGCTCTAACGGTTGTTGTTGTTGTGGTCTTAAGTCCTGAGACTGGTTTGATGCAGCTCTCCATGCTACTCTATCCTGTGCGAGCTTCTTCATCTCCCAGTACCTATTGCAACCTACATCCTTCTGAATATGCTTAGTGTATTCGTCTCTTGGTCTCCCTCTAAGATGTTTACCCTCCACGCTGCCCTCCAATGCTAAATTTGTGATCCCCTGATGCCTCAGCACATGTCCTACCAACCGGTCCCTTCTTCTTGTCAAGTTGTGCCACAAACTCCTCTTCTCCCCAATTCTATTCCGTACCTCCTCATTAGTTATGTTATCTACCCATCTAATCTTCAGCATTCTTCTGTAGCACCACATTTCGAAAGCTTCTGTTCTCTTCTTGTCCAAACTACTTATTGTCCATGTTTCACTTCCACACATGGCTACACCCCATATATACTTTCAGAAACGACTTCCTGACGCTTATGACTGCTCTAACGGTAGGGTGACCGTTACTTTTTGAGAATGGAGGCAATGAGTTGATGTTAATCAAGTATACCTTTAAGGCTACAAAGACGCGATTATCAGCATCGCACTGAGTTTGAACGATGTCGCTTAATAGGACTAAGAGAAGCTTCGATATTGCAGTAAGAGTATGCAGGAATGTAGCCGCTATACCTGATCGCTGGCGGCGAAGGTCGCGGGATTGTACGGTCGCAAGAAGACCGGGCTCCGGACAGCCGCGTGGCACTACCGAGGGGGAAGACCACCGTGTTCGCCCTGTGGCTCTGGTGCGTCGTACCGCATCTGCAGCAGCAATATAAGCAGCAGTTGGCACCACAACTACACTACTGGCCATTAAAATTCCTACACCGCGAAGATGACACCTACTGACGAGAAATTTAACCGACAGGAAGAAGATGTGATATGCAAATGATTAGCTTTCCAGAGCATTCACACAAGGTTGGCGTCGGTGGCGACACCTACAACGTGCCGACATAAGGAAAGTTTCCAACCAATTTCTCATACACAAACAGCAGTTGACCGGCGTCGCCTGGTGAAACTTTGTTGTGATGCTTCGTGTAAGGAGGAGAAATGCGTACCATCACGTTTCCGACTTTGATAAAGCTCGGGTTGTCGCCAATGGCAATTGCGGTTTATGTATCGCGACATTGCTGCTCGCGTTGGTAGACATCCAACGACTGTTAACAGAATATGGAATCGGTGGTTTCAGGAGGGTAATACGGAACGCCATGCTGGATTCCATCACTAGCAGTCGAGATGACAGGCATCTTATCCGCATGGTTGTAACAGATCGTGCAGTCACGTCTCGATCCCTGAGTCAACAGATGGGGACGTTTGCAAGACAACAACCATCTGCACGAACAGTCCGACGACGTTTGCAGCAGCACGGACTATCAGCTCAGAGACAATGGATGCGGTTACCTTTGATGCTGCATCACAGACAGGAGCGCCTACAATGGTGTGCTCAAAGACGAACCTGGGTGCACGAATGGCAAAACGATATTTTTTCGGATGAATCCAGGTTCCGTTTACAGCATCATGACGGTCGCATCCGTGTTTGGCGACATCGCAGTGAATGCACATTGGAAGCGTGTATTCGTCATCGCCATACTGGCGTATCACCCGGCGTGATGGTATGGAGTGCCACTGGTTACACGTCTCGGTCACCTCTTGTTCGCACATTATATTTCAGATGTGTTACGACCCGTGGCTCTATCCTTCATTCGATCCCTGCGAAACCCTACATTTCAGCAGGAGAATGCACGACCGCATGTTGCAGGTCCTGTACGGGCCTTTCTGGATACATTTTCTGTTCGACGGCTGCCCTGGCCAGCACATTCTCCATATCTGTCACCAACTGAAAACGTCTGGTCAGTGATGGGCGAGCAACTGGCTCGTCATAGTACGCCAGCCACTCCTCTTGATGAACTGTGGTATCGAGTTGAAGCTGCATGATCAGCACTCCTTCCAAGCTCTGTTTCACTTAATGCCCAGTGTATCAAGGCCGTTATTACGGCCATAGGTGGTTGTTCTGGGTACTGATTTTTCTGGATCTATGCACCCAAATTGGGTGAAAATGTAATCACGTGTCAGTTCTAGTATAATATATTTGTCCAATGAATATTCGTTTATCATCTGTATTTCTTCTTGGTGAAGCAGTTTTAACGGCCAGTAGTGTAACTGTGACAAATCGGTTACTTGAAGGATAGCTGCTATGTAGCATGCATTCCACTGACCCCAAATCACCGCCATTTGTGACTTCAGCGGTGTCAAGCTGTAGCTCACTGGAGGGCAGAGTGGAGGTCTAATGTGGTTTCTAACGAGATTTTGTTCTGCCTCAGTGTCAGTAATGGCCATGTGTTGGTTAGAAAGCGGCCAGTTGAGGACCTGCAACCCACCTGTCTGCGTGCTAGACGCACCAGAATTACACCTGGAGTTATGATCTGGGATGCGATTTCGTACGACAGCAGGAGCGCTCTAGTGATTATCCCACGCACCCTGACTGCACAGCTGTACCTTAGTCGGGAGATTCGACCAGTTGTGTTGCCAGTATGCAACTTTCGGTAGTCTACATCTACATCTACATGGATACTGTGCAAATCACATTTAAGTGCCTGGCAGAGGCACCTTCACAATCCTCTTATTATTCCAATCTCGTATAGCGCGCGCAAAGAATGAACACCTATATCTTTCCGTACGAGCTCTGATTTCCCATATTTTATCGTGGTGATCGTTCTGCCCTATGTAGGTCGGTGTCAACAAAATATTTTCGCATTCGGAGGATAAAGTTGGTGATTGGAAATTCGTAAGAAGATTCCGTCGCAACGAAAAAAGGCCTGTCTTCAAATGATTTCCAGCCCAAATCCCTTCTCATTTCTGTGACACTCTCTCCCATATTTCGCGATAATACAAAACGTGCTGCCTTTCTTTGAACTTTTTCCGTGTACTCCGTCAGACGTACCTGGTAAGGATCCCACACCGAGCACCAGTATTCTAAAAGAGGACAGACAAGCGTAGTGTAGGTCGTCTCCTTAGTAGATCTGTTACATTTTCTAAGTGTCCTGCCAATAAAACGCAGCCTTTGGTTAGCCTTCCCCACAACTTTTCTGTGTGCTCTTTCCATTTTAAGTTGTTCGTAATTGCAATACCTAGGTATTTAGTTGAGTTTACGGCTTTTAGATTAGTCTGATTTATCGTGTAACCGAAGTTAACGAGTTCCTTTTAGTACTCATGTGGATGACCTCTCACTTTTCGTTATTTAGGGTCAACTGCCACTTTTTGCACCATTCAGATATCTTTTCTAAATCGTTTTGCCGTTTCTTTTGGTCTTCTGATGACTTTATTAGTCGATAAACGCCAGCGTCATCTGCAAACAACCGAAGACGGCTGCTCAATCGAAAGACTTGCACAAGGTGAGCGGTCTACCCGACGGGACGCCCTCGCCACACGACATTATTATTAGATTGTCTCCCAATTCGTTTATACAGATAAGAAATGAATAACACGACAGCGAGTCTTATAATCAACGACTGAGTTTTGGAGAGCAGATGCTGGATTCCTGTAGCGTCCTGGTGCAGGTAGTTTGCAGACAGCTCTCTCCACACTGCTATGAAGTGTCAGGTGTGTATCTTCGTCGTGTGGGTGGCTGCGACGTAGGGCACGTCCAGCGTAGTGGTGAGGTTGTGTTGTCATGGAGGAAGGGAAGGGAGAGTGCTGAAACCTGGTGGCTGCACGCAGTTTATTCTTCTCCAACAGCGACGGACGGATCACCAACATGCCCTTCATGAGACACTGGTCCGGCCCAACACCACCAGTATTCGAAACGGCGGATTTCCGAGTCGAGTGTCAACGCAAATGCTTGCGTTACCTACTCTGGCTAAGGAAGAGTGACTGAGAATTCAGTTATATACAGGTTCAGTCAAAAATGTGTGAACAGTCTTCTGGTACGGCCTGACCGCTGCTTGTGTACTTGGCCCCTTTTTGCGTTACATTACGAATGGTGAATGCTCATGACTGCTTGCGAATACTGGAAGAGTTTCCCGTTGATAATGTGCCCATACAATTTCTACGCGGTTCAAAATGGCTCTGAGCACTATGGCACTGAAAATCTGTGGTCATCAGTCCCCTAGGACCTAGAACTACTTAAACCTAACTAACCTAAGGACATCACACACATCCATGCCTGAGGCAGGATTCGAACCTGCGAGCGTAGCGGTCGAGCGGTTCCAGACTGAAGACCTAGAACCGCTTGGCCACAACTGCCGGCAACTTCGACGAGAAGGGTATTTCCAACATGGTGGCGCACCGCCCCATTTTGCTCATTCCTTCCGTGCTTACCTTTGTCAAACGGTCCCAGAGGTTGGATTACTCGCGACGAGTCATTCTTACGGCCGCCCACCTATTAGCTGGGTGGTAAAATTCTCGCCTCCCATGCAAGCGAGCCCGGGTTAGATTCCCGGCCCAGCGAGAGATTTTCTCCGCTCGGGGCCTGGGTGTTGTGTTTTCCTCATCATCATTTCATCCTCATCACCGGCGCGGAAGTCACCCAGTGTGGCCTCGACTGAAATAAGACTTGCACTTGGCGGCCGAACTTCCCCGCATGGGGCCTCCCAGCCAACGATGCCATACGCTCATTTCGTTTCATTGTTATGACCTCTCCAATCTCCGGATCTCACAACCTGTGACTTCTGATTATTGGGCACGATAAAGGAGCGCATGTTCAGTACAAAAGAGACGGACCTCGAAGAACTCAAGGATGTAAATAGTTCTCGGTTTACTTGCCGCGTCAAATTTGGATAAAATCCCGAGCTTTCGATGACTACCTCCGTCATGGGTAAAAGTGACTGTCTTGGACCGGTGAGGCTTCCGCTTTTATGAGCAGTGGACGGCTTCTCAGCTATATGACGTCACGGTGAACACGGCGCGCACGGAGGCGGCGGCCTCAATGTCCATAGATTTTGTTTGCGCGCTTTATCCAGCGTTGCTTGCAGCGCCATCCCAGGCAACAGGCGGAGAACTGCGAGGAATGTAAGAAGTCGCCCTATGTGCTCTTTCCTTACCAAATGCGTGTTTCCATGCTTTGCTGAGTGCATATTCGGAGTCTCTGTTGCAATTATTTTCACAAAGTCTAATTTCAACTGCTTCCCTGATGACAGAGTCCCACAGATTTATATCTAAACGCACGTAGTTTTCACCACCCAGCTCAGAAGAGAGCTGAACATCCATATTTTCGACGGTTAATTCCGACATAAAAATCACCAAGCTCATTAAGCTTCCCTTGAGAGAAAAAGAAAAACAGATGTTCCTCTAGTAAAAGAAGCAACTGCACGCATTTGAAATTTGGAGCTATGGAAAAATGTTAAAATTACGTTGACAGACAAAGTACGAAATGAGGGAGTACTACAAAGAATAGATGAGGAAAGGAGTCAATCGAAGCCTGTTATCAGAAGGCAGATTTGTGGTGCATCTGCTACAGCATCAGGTGGCCACTGTGGCCGAGCGGTTCTAGGCGCTTTAGTCCAGAACCGCGCTGCTGCTACGCTCGCAGGTTCGAATCCTGCCTCTCGCATGGATGTGTGTGATGTCCTTAGGTTAGTTAGGTTTAAGCAGTTCTAAGTCTAGGGGACTGGTGACCTCAGATGTTAAGTCCCATAGTGCTTTTCCAGGCGTAGGAAGCAACAGCAGAAGCGAAAAATAGTTGAGACAAACAGCGATTAGAATGCAAAAAACACATTGCAGAGGATTTTGACGAATGCATTGGCAAAGTATAGGAAGAAATGGAGGACAGCAATATGTCCTTGGAGCCAATGGCTGTGTTGCAGCGATATAACACCTGTTCCAATCTGATCACCACAGTTAAGAACTGTCCAGTTTGGCTGGCACTTAGAAGGCTGACCGTCCAGATCTGCCGAGTGCTGTGGGTAAGCAGGGTACGCTCAGCGCTTGTGAGACCAATTGAGTCTTCTTGACTGAGGAGTAGCGGCTCCACTCAAAAGCTGTCAATGGCCATGAGAGTGCCGTGCTCGGCACATGCCCCTCCATACCGGCATCCAGTGATGCCAACCGTCGGAGGATGACCCTACGGCCAGTCGGGCGTTCTGAGGTCTGTTCGGATGGAGTTTAGTTTATAAATTACAGAGTGCAGCAATCAGTCGTCCTTTTTAGATTACGCAAATACATATTTCGGCTAGTAGCTAGCCATTCTCAATGCACTATTTTCTGTGTCAATGGATGTAAGTCCCTGTTGTTCAGGCGTGTCTCAGTTCTTTGAATAGCTTAGTTTTAATAAGTCTTTGAAATAGGAGAAGCCGCACAATACTTGTAGTTCTTCAGCGGGTCCTACACTGACTTCACTTCCTGACCTTTCTGCAGGGTGTCTCAGTTCTTTGAATAGATTAGTTTTAACAAGTCTTTGAAATAGGAGAAGCCGCACAATACTTGTAGTTCTTCAGCGGGTCCTACACTGACTTCACTTCCTGACCTTTCTGCAGAGGCATGGCGGTGTGCCTGTCGCTGTGTTTCGGCCGCCTGGGCGCCTTCGTCACGTCCCTCATGCTGGGCGCCCTCATAGACTCCAGCTGCGTCGTCGCCGTCTCCGTCCTGGGAGGATACGTTGTGTGTGAGTAAAACTAAACCCCGTCTGGGCAGCTGCAACGGCGCTTTAACAGCCGGTCTGTGTGAATCCTGAACGAAGCGCTACTAACCACAGAGCACAGTCGCTTACACTGAAATTGCATGAACTAGGGAGAGGGGTTAGGGACGTCTAGATATTGTCGGCAATATTGTCATAAAACATTGTTTACACTAACTGAACGCCCAGTATAATACACCACACACTTCTGAGTTAGCAGTCTGAGTAGTCACTGTAAGTCAACAGTATACATTACACTGGGGTGGCGGTATCGCCTACAAGAGGTTTAAAATAGCAGTGCACTGGTGAAACTGTCATTTATACTCAGGTGATACATGTGAAAACATGTCGCCTAAACAATACAGTTTCATTTACACTGAAGCTCCAAAGAAACTGGTCCAGGTATGTCTATTCAAATACAGAAATATGTAAACGGGTAGAATACGGCGCTACGGTCGGCAACGCCTATATAGGACAACAAGTGTCTGGTGCAGTTGTTAGATCGGTTACTGCTGCTACAACAGCAGGTCACCAAGATTTAAGTGAGTCTGAACGTGGTGTTATAGCGCACCAGTGATGGGGGAAAGAATCTCCGATGTAGCGATGAGTTGGGGATTTTCCCATACGACCATTTCACGAGTGTACGTGAACATCAGGAATCCGGTATAACATCAAGTCTCCGACATCACTGCACGTGAAAAAAGATCCTGCAAGAATGACTGAAGAGAATCGTTCAGTGTGACTGAAGTGCAACCCTTCCCCAAATTGCTGCAGATTTCAATGCTGGGCCGTCAGCAAGCGTCAGCGTGCGAACCATTCAATGAAACATCATCGATATGGGCTTTCGGACACGAAGGGCCACTCGTGTACCGTTAATGACTGCACAACACAAAGCTTTATTCTTGGCCTGGGCCCATCAACACCGACATTGGACTGTTGATGACTGGAAACATGTTGCCTGTTAGACGAGTCTCATTTCAAATTGTATCGAGCGGATGGACGTGCACGGATATGGGGGCAACCTCATGAATCCATGGACCTGCATGTCAGCAAGGCACCATTCAAGCTAGTGGAGGCTCTGTAATGGTCTGGGCCGTGTGCAGTTGGAATGATATGGGACCCCTGATACATCTACATACGACTCTGACAGGAGACACGTAACTAAGCATCCTATCTGATCACCTGCATCCATTCATGTCCACTGTGCATTCCGACGGACTTGAGCAATTCCAGCACGACAATGCGACACCTCACACATCCAAAATTGCTACAGAGTGGCTCCAGGAACACTCTTCTGAGTTTAAACACTTCCGCTGGCCACCAAACTCTCCAGACATGAACACTGTTGAGCTTGTCTGGGATGCCTTGCAACATGCTGTTCAGAACAGATCTTCACCCCCTCGTACTCTTACGGATTTATGGACAGATGTGCAGGATTCACGGTGTCAGTTCCCTCCAGCACTACTTCAGGCATTAGTCGAGTCCATGCCACGTCATGTCTCGTAACTTCCGTGTGTTCGCCTGGGGCCCAACACGATGTTAAACATGTGTACCAGTTTCTTTGGCTCTTAAGTGTAGTTCAAGGCTTGCAGCTTGGTCTATAGTTACGTGCCTGGATTATCGTTACGGGAGATTAGAGCACTTCATCGTTGAGGTTGAGTTGGACTGCCACTGGCATGTCTGAAGTTGAATTTGTAAAATTTAAAAATCCAATATTTCAACTAAATACTATCAATGAAGCGTCTGAATGCGTTATCCAATAGCAGCATATTAACTATATCACCGTACCGCTCTTAGCGCGAAGCATATTTCTGCTGGGCATTTCCAGACACTAATTCTAAATCTTTTCATTTTCTTTCGCAGTGTGTGGGTTCTTGTCGCTGCTGCTGCCATCTGAAGAAAAGATGAAGAAACTTCGCCAATGACAAACACTGGATCTCCATCTGGAACCATACGATTAAGAACACCTTGTCTGTATCCTAAGTCTTTGTTATGTGCGCCCTCTCGCCAGATCCAAAACTTTACTGCTGTAGCTATGGAATAAAACATTCCTACGAAAGTGTTCGTCTCATTTTTTGTGTGCCACTGGAGAAGCTTTCATATCCTTACACTGACGGACTATGCAACTGAAGAGACAACTGTACATTTATCTGGCCATCGGGTATACACAATCTTAATTATCACCTCGAAGAGGTACAAGTTGGAACCATGTAATACGATAATGGTTTTAGTACTTCTCTGGGTGTTCAGCCCTCAATGGAACACATTTTTTGCAACGAGGAATAACCTGGCTTCCCCTGGCTGAGATGTTCGCTGCAGAAGTCTTCATGTTGACTTTTGAGGCAACTTTTCACCACGAATGTTGTAATTCTGAAAATGCCCGCCACGGTACATTTTCTTCTTTCGAGAAAAGACGGTACTTGGGACTGGCTGGACGATGCTTCTTGACAAGGAATTTCTTTTTGTAACTGCCTGGAATTTCGCTCGGAGTTTAATGCTACATCTCGATCAGCCTCACTGAGCAGGTTTACCCGTTCTAGAGAAAGGTTTAAATTTTTCACTGACGCCCAAGCGTTTTCTCGTTGTTGATTTTAAAAATGCTGTCGAACACGCTGTCTTTAAACTCCTCCTGATGCTACCGTCGAGATTAGGAGAGAAGCATGTTGTTTATTGACTGTGTTACGTTTGCCCAAGAGTAATATTGGGTTTATGGATAAGTTTGTAGCGTGTTTCCTTAAGCACAACAGTACAGAAAACAGAGACTTTGTTCAGCAACAATATAGTCTCCTTCACTATTTACAACAGTCTACCAACACTGAGGTAACTTTTCGATTTCGCGACTGTAAAAATCAAGTGGTTTTAATGCAAAGAAGTCGTAGAGCAATGTTTCGGGCACATTTTAATCCAGAAAGGAAGTTCCTTTAAAGTTGTTCGACAGAGAGCGGAAATCTGAGCGCGCAATATCACGTGAATAAGGTGGGTGCGGAATGACATCCCAAAACAGTTCCGGTATAGTGTTTCTTGTCAGCCCAGCACAATGCTGGCAGGCATTATCGTGGAGTAGCATCACTTCACGCGGTCTTCCCGGTCGTTGTCCTTGGACTGCGTCTGTAAGACGTCTCAGTTGTTGGCAATAAATGGCAGCAGTGATGTTACACTTTGGGGAAGCAATTTCTAGTAAACCTGCCCGTCTCTGTTCCACCAGATGCACGACGTGATCTCTAGCAGATGCACGCAGGTTTTTGTATGGGGAGTTGCTGCTTTATTTGGGCTCAACCATTCCTTCCTTTTCCTTGTGATAGCATAAAGACATCATTTATCACCACTAATAAGGATACAAGATAGGAACAGTCAGTGTTGTTAACAAACCACCTTATGACAAGCATGTAGTTAAGCACATATGGCCATCCACTGATTTTTGTGATGTTGCATTAGAGCACGTCGTAACAGCCGAGAGAGATGATTTAGTTCACTCAAGGGGGATACTGACATTTTCATCTTACTCATGGGCAAGGGGTATGCTATGCTACTGTGGTGTTGGACAAGCAGAATTACGTCAAAATATGCTGTGTTTACTACCTGATCCAGCGTACAGCATGTTCAGTGCTGATCTGACAAAAAGGATTGAGGAGATTTACAATTTCCTAAGTAAAAGTTCCTTGTTGCGAGAGATTATCAAGAGCCTTTTTTGTTACTGCTTACTGTACTCTTCTATCTAGATTATGTCGCCTTCTGAAGATCGAAAAGGAAGGTACTTCTCTTAGGTCTATTTCCACTAACAATGGAGCGCCAAAATACAGTGTTCCAAACCACTCTCCTACGCTGTTGAGCTCACTAGTTAAACGATGTTGTTGTTGTGGTCTTCAGCCCTGAGACTGGTTTGATGCAGCTCTCCATGCTACTCTATCCTGTGCAAGCTTCTTCATCTCCCAGTACCTATTGCAACCTACATCCTTCTGAATCTGCTTAGTGTACTCATCTCTCGGTCTCCCTCTACGATTTTTACCTTCCACACTGCCCTCCAATGCTAAATTTGTGATCCCTTGATGCCTCAAAACATGTCCTACCAACCGATCCCTTCTTCTAGTCAAGTTGTGCCACAAACTTCTCTTCTCCCCAATCCTATTCAATACCTCCTCATTAGTTACGTGATCTATCCACTTTATCTTCAGTATTCTTCTGTAGCACCACATTTCGAAAGCTTCTATTCTCTTCTTGTCCAAACTAGTTATCGTCCATGTTTCACTTCCATACATGGCTACACTCCAAACAAATATTTTCAGAAATGACTTCCTGACACTTAAATCTATATTCGATGTTAACAAATTTCTCTTCTTCAGAAACGCTTTCCTTGCCATTGCCAGTCTACATTTTATATCCTCTCTACTTCGACCATCATCAGTTATTTTACTTCCTAAATAGCAAAACTCCTTTACTACTTTAAGTGTCTCATTTCCTAATCTAATTCCCTCAGCATCACCCGATTTAATTGGACTACATTCCATTATCCTCGTTTTGCTTTTGTTGATGTTCATCTTATATCCTCCTTTCAAGACACTGTCCATTCCGTTCAACTGCTCTTCCAAGTCCTTTGCCGTCTCTGACAGAATTACGATGTCATCGGCGAACCTCAAAGTTTTTACTTCGTCTCCATGAATTTTAATACCTACTCCAAATTTTTCTTTTGTTTCCTCTACTGCTTGCTCAATATACAGATTGAATAACATCGGGGAGAGGCTACAACCCTGTCTCACTCCTTTCCCAACCACTGCTTCCCTTTCATGCCCCTCGACTCTTATGACTGCCATCTGGTTTCTGTACAAATTGTAAATAGCCTTTCGCTCCCTGTATTTTACCAACGCCACCTTTAGAATTTGAAAAAGAGTATTCCAGTCAACATTGTCAAAAGCTTTTTCTAAGTCTACAAATGCTAGAAACGTAGGTTTGCCTTTTCTTAATCTTTCTTCTAAGATAAGTCGTAAGGTCAGTATTGCCTCACGTGTTCCAACATTTCGACGGAATCCAAACTGATCCTCCCCGAGGTCCGCATCTACCAGTTTTTCCATTCGTCTGTATAGAATTCGCATTAGTATTTTGCAGCTGTGACTTATTAAACTGTTAGTTCGGTAATTTTCACATCTGTCAGCACCTGCTTTCTTTGGGATTGGAATTATTATATTCTTCTTGAAGTCTGAGGGTATTTCGCCTGTCTCATACATCTTGCTCACCAGCTGGTAGAGTTTTGTCATGACTGGCTCTCCCAAGGCCGTCAGTAGTTCTAATGGAATGTTGTCTACTCCGGGGGCCTTGTTTCGACTCAGGTCTTTCAGTGCTCTGTCAAACTCTTCACGCAGTATCGTATCACCCATTTTGTCTTCATCTACATCCTCTTCCATTTCCATAATATTGTCCTCAAGTACATCACCCTTGTATAAACCTTCTATATACTCCTTCCACCTTTCTGCCTTCCCTTCTTTGCTTAGAACTGGGTTGCCATCTGAGCTCTTGATATTCATACACGTGGTTCTCTTCTCTCCAAAGGTCTCTTTAATTTTCCTGTAGGCAGTATCTATCTTACCCCTAGTGAGATAAGCTTCTACATCCTTACATTTGTCCTCTAGCCATCCCTGTTTAGCCATTTTGCACTTCCTGTCGATCTCATTTTTGAGAAGTTTGTATTCCTTTTTGCCTGCTTCATTTACTGCATTTTTATATTTTCTCCTTTCATCAATTAAATTCAATATTTTTTCTGTTACCCAAGGATTTCTAGCAGCCCTCGTCTTTTTACCTACTTTATCCTCTGCTGCCTTCACTACTTCATCCCTCAAAGCTACCCATTCTTCTTCTACTGTATTTCTTTCCCCCATTCCTGTCAATTGCTCCCTTATGCTCTCCCTGAAACTCTGTACAACCTCTGGTTCTTTCAGTTTATCCAGGTCCCATCTCCTTAATTTCCCACATTTTTGCAGTTTCTTCAGTTTTAATCTACAGGTCATAACCAATAGATTGTGGTCAGAGTCCACATCTGCCCCTGGAAATGTCTTACAACTTAAAACCTGGTTCCTAAATCTCTGTCTTACCATTATATAATCTATCTGATACCTTTTAGTATCTCCAGGGTTCTTCCACGTATACAACCTTCTTTCATGATTCTTAAACCAAGTGTTACCTATGACTAAGTTGTGCTCTGTACAAAATTCTACTAGGCGGCTTCCTCTTTCACTTCTTAGCCCCAATCCATATTCACCTACTATGTTTCCTTCTCTCCCTTTTCCTACACTCGAATTCCAGTCACCCATTACTATTAAATTTTCGTCTCCCTTCACTATCTGAATAATTTCTTTTATTTCATCGTACATTTCTTCAATTTCTTCGTCATCTGCAGAGCTAGTTGGCATATAAACTTGTACTACTGTAGTAGGTGTGGGCGTCGTATCTATCTTGGCCACAATAATGCGTTCACTATGCTGTTTGTAGTAGCTTACCCGCATTCCTATTTTCCTATTCATTATTAAACCTACTCCTGCATTACCCCTATTTGATTTTGTGTTTATAACCATGTAATCACCTGACCAGAAGTCTTGTTCCTCCTGCCACCGAACTTCACTAATTCCCACTATATCTAACTTTAACCTATCCATTTCCCTTTTTAAATTTTCTAACCTACCTGCCCGATTAAGGGATCTGACATTCCACGCTCCGATCCGTAGAACGCCAGTTTTCTTTCTCCTGATAACGACATCCTCCTGAGTAGTCCCCGCCCGGAGATCCGAATGGGGGACTATTTTACCTCCGGAATATTTTACCCAAGAGGATGCCATCATCATTTAATCATACAGTAAAGCTGCGATATGAGTGTCAATTTAAAAACCTGGGAGATTTATTGGGTCGATTGGAGGGAGTTACTTCATTTTGGTAAGTTTCAACGTGGTCTCTCTCTTCACTCACTTTCGTTTATATGATTCCTTACAGTTAATTGAGGTTAGGCTTAGTGCTGAAGTAAAGGACCTATTTCGACATGTGTTAATTCACACTTACTTTTTAGGGTTCCATGCAACAATCTGTAAAACCAGAATTGTTATAGGGTCACTGTGTTGTCCATCTGCCTGTTTGTCTGTCTGTTCGACTGCTAAGAACCCTTCTTCTCAGGAACAGGTAGACGTGGGAAGTTGAAATTTGCATCAGATAATAAGGCCTACGATCTCTTGGCAGTGCAAAAATTTTAAGCTTCTATGTCAATGCAATCAAAAAATTCTGTCATTTAGATAAGTTATTTTGATACTAGAAAACTCACTGGCCTAAACCTCTAGGCTACCTCCCGTTGATCTATAATCATGCAATTTAATAGGAAACATGGTTTCATGGTTCAAGTAAGGAAAAAAATCATAAAACTGTTAAATTGTAACTATATCACATAATATATGAGGCGTGTTTTCAAGTAAGGTCCGTTTGAACATAAGTACGCATTAAAAGGTTATTTCAAAAAAGTAAATTTATTTTCATATAGTACATGCTTCACTTTATTTTTCGACATAGTTGCTAAGATTGTTGAAACATGCATCATACCTCTCAATCAATTTTAAAATACCCTCTCCATAAAAACTGCCTGCTCCGATAATCAAGAGTTCACTGCCGGTTTCACGTCGTCGTCATCAGTGTAACGGTTGCCACTGAGGTGTTGTTTGAGGTGGAGGAACAGATGGTAATCGCTCGGCGCAAGAGCAGGACAGCAGGGTGGGTGGTCTAAACCTTCCCAGTCAAAACTGCATTAAATCGCGGGTCTCACCGGGAGTGTGTGGTCATGCATTGTGATGGAGAAGGACAATTCCCTTTGTCAGCATGCCGCGTCTTTTGTTTTGAATCACTCTGTGTAGCCTTCTCACGGTTTGGCAGTATGCTTCTGCATTGATAGTGATTCCTCGTTGCGTGAAGTCGACCAACAAAACACCATGTCTATCCCAAAACAACGACGCCATGATTTTGCACTGGGACAGAGTCTGTTTGGCCTTCAGCTTTACAGGTGAGTGTGTGTGTCTCCATTCCATGCTCTATTGCTTCGATTCGGGCGTGATATGCGAAACCCACGTTTTGTCTCCAGTTACGATCTGATTCAAGAAGTCGTCACCTTCTTCGTGATAATGAGTCAAGAACTTTACCTTTGGCTTTTGTGGTCCTCTGTTAGGAGTTTTGGGACCCAATGGGAACACAGTTTCCTAAACTTTAGGCGTTCGGAAACAATGTTGTAAAGCACTGATCTCGACACGTCAGCAAATTCGTTTGAGAGACTTGTTATTGTGAGAGACTTGTTATTGTGAAGCGCCTGTTCTCACGAATTCTCGCTTCACCTAAAGCCACCAAATCGCCTGTAATCAAAGAAGGGCGACTGGAGAGCTCCTCATAATGGACGTTGTCACGGCCATCTTAGAATTCTTGTACCCACTTACGCACTTTGCTTTCACTCATAACAGTATCACCGTACACTTCGCAAATCTTTCGATGAATTTCCGCAGCAGACAGGTTCCTTGCTGACAAAAACCGTGCCACTGAGCGAACCTCACACGCGGCGGGCGAGTTGACTTTCTTGAACATTTTGAAAGCACAGAACAGAACCATAGAGGTTAGGTACAGAGCTGAAACTGAGCACAGCTGTTCCCGAGGCAAGCTGGTACTGTATACAGGCTCTCTAGCTGGTACACGACGCACGCGCTCGTTGCAGCATGCGCGTATCTAAAACAAAACGGACCTTACTTAAAAAACACGCCTCGTATTTGTTTCTGCACTCATCATCTGCCAAAAGCAAAATACATCAACATTACAAGAGGTTAAAAAAAATTTGCCAGCCAGTTGCCAAATAAAGGATTATTAGCCCTTGATCTAGTTTTGATATTTCTAAAAATATCTTCTTCAGAAGGAGTGGTTCCTAAAAATGTATATAACCAGTTACAAAATTACTTTTACAAACATAATAAAATATTAATAGAAGAATATTTGTGAGATAACGTTACAAAAACAAATATTTTTCTACTGTAAGAATATTTTGCTATGTTTGTAAAATTAATTTTGTAGCTGGTTGCATATATTTTTAGGGCCGACTCCCTCTGAAGAAGACATTTTTAGAAATATCGAAACCTAGATCATGAGATAACAAACCTATGTTTGGAGACTGGTTGGCAGATGTTTTCAGCCTCTTCAAATTTACACAGTTGCTGTTTCGCAGCCGTGTTTAAAATTTAGAAGAATGTTACTGAATGCAAAAAGGTTCAAATCTTATATATCTGGCAGGAAACAAAGGCTGTTATTAGGAAAGAGAGATGTATCAAGCTATCAGACATCATCCAACTGGGAACTAATTACATGTGGGGTCCCATAAGGTTCCATTTTAGGGCCCTTACTTTTTCTTGTGTATATCAATGACGTTTCATCAGTAACATTACCAGAAGCCAAGTTCGTTTTGTTTGCCGATGATACAAACATTGCAATAAATAGCAAATCAAGTGTAGTCTTAGAAAGATCCGCTAATAAAATATTTGTGGACATTAATGACTGGTTCCTAGCCAATTCTTTCTCACAAAACTTTGAAAAAACACACTACATGCAGTTCAGAACTTGTAAGGGGTGCCACGAATATATGCCTAACATACGATGACAAGCAGATAGAAGAAGCGGACAGTGTTAAATTCTCGAGATTACAGCTTGATAATAAATTCAACTGGGAGGAGCACACCACAGAACTGCTGAAGCGTCTTAACAAATCTCTATTTGCGATGCGAATTGTGTCAGACATAGGGGATATAAAAATGAAAAAGCTGGCATAGTGTGCTTACTTTCATTCCATAATGTCATATGGGATTATTTTTCGGGTAATTTATCAAGCCAAGCTAAATTTTTCTGGGCACAAAAACGCGCAGTGAAGTGAAGAACATCTTGCGTAAGCCTGTTTCTGCACAATTCCAGTGCAGTAATGTGTTCATTGTAAATAAGTGTGTGTGTGTGTGTGTGTGTGTGTATAAGTACAATCTAACTTCTGCACCAGTTCAGTGCAGTAATGTGTTCATTGTAAATAAGTATTTAGTAGTTGTATTACATGTTTACTACCTTATAAATAAATAAAAATCTTTTTCATTTTAAATTCAATGCACTAGTATTTTTAAAATGATTCTTTCCTATAGCATTCATTAAAAATGACGACCATGCCACTTGGGACCTGTGGAGTGGTGCATTGGCTTATTTGTTTGTGTTGTAAATGTTTGTCATGTATTGTTGTTTTTCTGACATGTTCCACATCCTTGAAGTCCTCCTCGCTATGGATCAATTGGAATGAAGGTAAATCTAATCTAATCTCAAAGTAAAATGTAAGTTCTAGACATGGTTCGGTAAGTAAATAAAAATATTTTATTAAATCTCCTGTCTCTACATAAGTAAACTGAAGTAACTGCACACTTTGTGTGTGTGTGTGTGTGTGTGTGTGTGTGTGTGTGTGTGTGTGTCCGAGCTAGCCTGAGAAACTACTGTAGAGGTTTGGTATCCTGGGATCGATATCTTGCAGTAATCGATAACAGGCAAAAATCGTAGAGATTCTCGAAGTGGATGAACTGTATAGGCTAATTAAGTTTGTATGGAACCCCCAGTGCGCGAGCCCTACTCGCGGTTGGCCCACCGCGCTTTCTCTTTCTTCTGAGGGTGACCTTTTCTCCTGACCCAAAACGCTGAGCCAGCGTGCCAGTCAAACTCGTGCCCTTCAGCACTGAAAGCAGCCACGAAACCCGGTCGGCATTCTAACTATTTTTGATATACGTGATAGTATTGTGGCTTATAAAAAGGTCGTAAGAGCACATCCCTAACTAACACACAATTTTGTTCGATATACCTCATTATGTTTCACCTCGGAATGCGTTTCTATAGGATTTCCTTCCGTGCCGATATATCAGCATCGTCGCCATTATAGACCTTCTTGTCCCGACATGTCCCCATTTTGCAAAATACTGTTACGAGCTTGGATCAAGTACTGAAGTAACGTCTTTTGTTAGCGCAACACGTAAACGTTGTTAGTTTTACTTATGTCAACAAGATTACGTCGACAAAGGCGTCTCACAGATGACGTTGCATATATCGCCATGTAGATCTAGCGCCATCATTCGAGAAAATGCCAGACTTCTCCAGGAGTACAGGGCTGAAACTATTTAAGAAGCGCTACGAGGAAGAATCGGGTAGTTGTCATTTGAACAGTGATATGGTAAGACCATTCTTTGAAAACGTAATATGAACAACGACTACAAGTTAATAATGTTTCAAGTCTTTACTGCGGGTATGTAGGTCGTGAAGTGTATAGTAAAGTGTACTTCGACGACTAAAGTGTTATTGTAGAGTCTTTACCATCTGCACGAAAGAATGGCCTTTTGTCAAGAAAGGAGGTACGGATCAGGGAGCGTTGTGTGAGATCAGTGGCTGTTTCATCTCGGTGACTCGCTGAAGTAACACAGATATGAGGCGTCGCATTTCTACGAACAATCATACAATAGAGTCACGGTAGCATCTACATCAAAGCCTATTTCCACATTCATCATCAAAGAAGATACCCACGAGAAACTGCTCGTTGCTGCTGCAGAAATAACAGCAGCTTGTAAAGTTGTCAAGCATCATCAATCTTTCAGTTACCTTGACTGTACCGTAAAACTGAATGCCGAAATGTACCCTGACTCCAAAGTCGCCGCAAATCAGTCTACCGCCAAGACCAAAACTACAGCGATTGAAAAAATATTCTCCCACCACATTTTGTGTCCAAATGCATAAAACAATTGTTTAGAGTTTCATTTTACGGCATGGGAACCGACGCACCAAACCACAAGGCTTAAAAGATGTTTCCTTCCGTTGTTCAGTGCTTTACCGAAGCTGACGGAATCCAACAGAAGCTGTTGAAGTCTGATTTGCTGACTAATAGAACACCGGACCCAACTGCAAAGTTTTGCCTAGATATTTTAAGGTAACTGCAAATTCCGTTAGATAAATGAATCGCTTTATGTGAAGATAATACCAATACCATTTTCGGAGGGTTTCATCGAAGCGGCCAGCGAAATGTGTTTCACCAAATCACAGAACTATGGAAAAATGTAAAAGGCACTGAATGAGCTATCCATATTCTCCACAATACTATACCAAGCGCTGCTGGAGCCTTAACTGTCGACATTTAAATAATCGTCATGACAATATTTGATTATTATTCAATATATACGGTAAGGACGGAAAAAACGGAAAGAGTTCTGCTTATACGTTGATGTCAATCATCCGACTCAAAAACAAGATGGGTGTCCTTAATGATTGTAATTGAGAGAACTATTAAGCTCTGGATTCCATTAAAATAATTTTTTGACGCTGCCGACAGGCCACCTAAAATAATTACAGATTCCTTTCAGCAGACTGATCAGTGAAATTTACTTCATTTTTGTGCAGTTAAACTTGATTTTGCTTGAAAAAAAAACTTTATAAATCTCGGAGAAGAATAAAGTCTCAATAATTGTAACAAGAAATACATTAATCGACTCTCAAGCATATCTGAAAGAAAGGAAGACTGTCCCCATTTTACTGGCATACAAACCAAGATGAGTTTGAACAAATTAAAGAATGAGAACCATAACCACAAAATAATTAATCTGACTGAAATTTGCGGAAGAGACAATGGCTTTATGTACAATAACGTTTCATTACTTAAATGGGCTGTTTGTTTTAATAAATAACAAGTATTTGATTGGATAACGCCATCTGAAACCGCAGATCGGGTGATGATTGAAAACACTATTATACATGGTGTTTCCGTAAGAACACGCAAAAATCTAACATGACACAGAGAATGCTCCACTGAACAATTTGATGCAGAGAACATAGGTTTGGAGAAGCCAGCTTAAGGAGATATGGAAGTGAACTTGTCTACCACTTAGTCTAGCATTGCTGTCTTTGCAGTTTATTTGCAACTAACATGCGTACAAGTTTACATGTACTGTGCTGTTTATTTACATGTACATTCTTTATTTCCTGCTTCGATGTCTTCCTTTAATCTGACTAGGTACGGATCGTAAACACTCAAGCAGTACTCAAGGATTGGTCACACCAGCATCCTATATGTAATTTCCATTACAGGTGAACCACTCTTTCCTAAAAGTCTCCGCATTTGCCTTCCCTATCATAGTTTTAACATGCAAGTTACACCTCGTATTGCTTTCCTACGTTATGCCCAGAAATTTAAATGACATGGCTGTGTCAAGCAAGATGCTGCTAATGCTGTATCCAAACATTGCTGGTTTATTTTTCCTACCGATCTGCATAAACTTAGAAATTTTCTACATTTAGAGCAAGCAGCCATTCATGACACCAACTAGAAATTTTGTCCAAGTTGTCTTGCTTCCTCCTACAGTCACTCAACCACAGCATCATCGGCAAACAACGGTAGATTGCTGTCCGCCAAATCCTTTATGTATACAGAGAATAATAGCCGTCTGGTCACACTTCCCTGGAGCAATCCTGACGATGTCTTTCTCTCTCTTATGAACACTCATCGTTGAGGACGAAATACTGCGTTTTGTAACTTCTTCGAGCCACTCATGTATCTGCAGACCTATTCCATATGCTCATACCTTCTTTAACAGCCTGCAATGGGGCACTGTGTCAAACACTTTCCGGAAATCTAGAAATATGGAATCTGTCTGTTGCCGATCATCCATAGTTCACAGTACATCATGCGAGAAAAGGGTAAGCTGAGTTTCTCAGAAATATTGCTTTCTAAAACTATGCTGACTCATGGACATAAGCTTCTCGGTCTCAAGAAAATTTATTGTATTCAGACTGACAATATGTTCTAGAATTCTGCAGCAAACTGAAGTTAGGGATATTGGTCTGTATTTTTGCGGGTCCATTCTTTTACCCTTATTATACACAGGAGTTAACTGCGTGGTTTTCTTTTTTCCTCTCTCCAGTCACTTGGGACTTTGGGCTGGGCGAGAGATTTGTGATAAATGCAAGGTAAGTAAGGGGTCAATGCCATAGACTGCTCTTTGAAAACCCGAAATGGGATTCCATACAGATGTGGGGAATTATTTGTTTTCAACTCCTTCAGTTGTTTCTCTATGCCAGGGATGCTTATTATTATCTCATCCATACAGGAGTCTATTTTATGGTCAAATGACAGTTTTTTTGAAACTTACTGGCAGATTAAAACTGTGTGCCCGACCGAGACTCGAACTCGGCACCTTTGCCTTTCGCGGGTAAGTGCTCTAGAGCAAAGGTGCCAAGTTCGAGTCTCGGTCGGGCACACAGTTTTAATCTGCCAGTAAGTTTCATATCAGCGCACACTCTGCTGCAGAGTGAAAATCTCATTCTGGAGACAGTTTTTTTGTTTGATTTTCGTGCATGAATGGTATCTTGAAGTTGCTATCTTCAACTGCCACACCAGACTGATCAACAAGTGACTGGATGGAAGACATTATCATTATGGGGGACAGAATTTGTTAGTAGGGGAAGGAGCAGAAGACAGGGTTGTGGGACAGTATCGGCTTGGAGGGAGGAGAAAGACGTACAGCTAATGTCGGCGAATACATGTCTAAAAATCACAAGAGGAGGAGGTATACTTGGAAAAGACATTGAGATCCAGGAAGATTCCAGCTAGATTACGTCATGATCATACAGTGATTCCGGAATCAGATAGTGGATTGTAAGGTATACCCAGGACCAGATCAGATTTATATAATTCAATGATCGTAGGCCTAGATTTAAGAAAGTCATCCAGAAGAAATGATGTGGAAATAGGTGGGATATTGCGGTACTGAGGAACAATGAGATGCACTTGACTTTCTCTAAGGCTGTGAAAACAGTGGTAACAGATAACACACTTGGCAGCTCGGCTGGAGATAGATCCCTAAACAGGACAATCACAGAAGTTAGAGAGATGAATATTGGTACAATGAGAGCAACGGCAAGGAAACCTTGGGTAGCATGGGAAATACTTCAACTTATCAATGAAGCAAGGAAATAGAAAAATATTCAAGGAAGTTCAGGAAAATGGAAATACAAGTCTCTTAGGAATGAAATAAACACAAAGGGAAAATAAGTTAAGGTGAAATGGCTGTAGAAAGAACGTAAAGTAACTGAAAAAAA
Source organism: Schistocerca gregaria (assembly GCF_023897955.1). NCBI lineage: Eukaryota > Metazoa > Arthropoda > Insecta > Orthoptera > Acrididae > Schistocerca > Schistocerca gregaria. The sequence continues at coordinate 215,106,485 of NC_064929.1, forward strand.
ATTGTTGTCAGAAGGACTGATTCAGCATACAGAAAAGTAAAAGCAGCATTCGGTAAAATTAAAAGTGAGTGCATCAATAGTCCATTAAATTTCGAGCATGCAGCCGCGCAAATAAAATTTCCTCCATTGATATTTCGGCTGCGTATCGTCCGGCCATCCTCAAAGTGAGTCACAGGACTGACGACGAGATGCCAAGCGTGGCCTTACATGCTCCACCGCAGCGTTACTGCGTATGCGGATCACAGATGCGATGCTGGTCGGTGGCAGAGAAATACGCTTACGAAGTTTAAAAGTACGAGATTTTGTGGTCTTCCTAAAGTTCACAAGATGGCTAAGGATGAGCGTCTAGAGGACTTGTCTATGAGACCTATAACGAGCACTACTGGTTCACCAATTAATTTTTCTGCCAAATATTTAGCTTCCTTATTAAAACCATTGATAGGAAAATGTAGTCGCCACATTCGTAATTCTATGGATTTTATTCAGAGGCTTAGTTGCTGTCAGGCTAAATAGTACAGATGTGCTTGCTAGTTTTGACGTGGTATCATTATACACCAAGGTACCTTTAAAGGACTCTTTATCTCTTATCGGACAACATTTTGATAAGAACATTACGGCTTTATTTGAACATGAGCTTTTATCATCTTATTTTGTTTAATGGTGAATTTGATGAGAAAATTGATGGCGTTGCCATGGGAAGTCCCCTCTCCCCTCTGGTAGCTAATTCATTCATGGTAGACTTCGAGGACAAGGCACTGGACTCAGCAAGTTTTAAACCAACGGTTTTCTGGAGGTACGTGGACGACACATTCGTGGTATGGCCCCATGGGATGGGCGAATTACATCGATTTCTTGAGCATTTGAATTCCATCCATGCTAACATTAAATTTACTATGGAAATAGATAAAGATGTCTGCCTCCCCTTTTTGGATGTTGTCGTTCGCCGTAAAGGTGATGGAACATTAGGACATGCCGTATATCGGAAACCAACACACTGAAATCTACATCTTCATGGCAGTAGCTGTCATCACCCTTCACAGATGATAGGTGTCCTTAAGACAGTGCATCGGGCGCACTGTATATCAGATAAAGACAATTTGCAAGAAGAGCTCACATACCTCAAGAGCACTTTGAAATCAAATGGATTTTCTCCGCAACAAATTCGTAGAGCATTCGATGCAAAACCTAAAATGCAGGTATGTGATGGGGAAGAAGATAGTAATTCCTTTAGATCTAGTGCGTTTTTGCTCTAAGTGGGTGCTCTTTCCTCGAAAATAGGCCGTATTCTTGAGAAACACTGAGTTAAGATGTTTTTCGGACCCCCAACGAAGATTGCAGCTTTACTCGGCTCTGTAAAGGACAATTTACTGCTTCATAAAGCGGGTGTGTATCAGATTCCATGCGGAAATTGTGAGAAGTCGTACATAGGTCAAACAACACGCACCGTTCATGAGAGGTGTGTAGAGCATCGAAGATACACACGCTTATTGATACAGAGCACTCCATGAATTACAGTGATGTGAAGGTTTAACATGCATGTCTTCTTTTTGGGAATCTGTCTTCAAGGAAGCTATAGAGATTAGATTAGCTAATAATTTAATGAACAGAGATAACGGTTTTAATTTGGACAAGGCATGGAATCCGGCTCTTGGAGTAATTAAACTGCAGAGAAGTCGTCATGGCGTCACCGCCACCAATCATACATCGATAAGCGAATCGAATGTCTTACTCCTTTGCCACAGGCGGCGCATGTGTGAGCGTATTCCTCTGCCGCCGACCAGCATCTGTGACCCGCATGTGCAGTACCGCCGCGGTGGAGCATATAAGGTCGCGCTTAGCATCTTGTCGGTTTTGTGACTCACTCTGAGGATGATCGGACTATACGCGGCCGAAATATCAGTGGAGGAAATTTTATCTGCGCGTCTGCATGCCCGAAATTTAATGGACTATTCATTACGCCGCGAGAAGTTGAAAATGCACATCGAGTGCATCAATGTTCAGAGTGCAATGGAAATTCCACTGTTAAGCACAGAGGAGAGAGCTGATAGGTGGAAAGAGTACATTCAAGGCCTCTAAAGACCTGGCAGTGCAGTTTATGTGCCAGTGGCTTTCGGCGGCAAGGGACGCCACATGGGAAGTAGTTCCCGTGGCGTGTCTGATATCAGCACACGAGAAAAATTAGTTTTCAGATTTTCTTGCTGTAAAAAAATACTGTACGTAAATGAAGCAAAGCTGTACCAACTCCTGCAGTTAGTTTGGCAGTAGAAGTTCACATTTTCCTTTAAAAAATTGTAATTGATTCATTGAGGATTTACTATTTCACACTTCTCATTCAAGTGACCTACCAGGTTACCCGAGAGTACTAATGCGCTGCTTACTTGAGACGGGTAGGCGCACCGGCCCCAGATCGAATCCACTCGAGGGATTACCAACGAGGGCTGGTGTGCCACCCAGCCTGGATGTGATTTTTAGGCGGTTTTCCACACCCTACTAGGTAAATACCGGGCTGGTCCCCACGTCCCGCCTCAGTTAGACGACTCACGGACATCTGAACATGTAAACACTATTTCATGCCTTACACTTTACGCAGACAGCTGGGGTACACTAATTCCATCCCAGGGGGTACGAGGTGGCAACAGGACAGGCATCCAGACATCCTCTGACAGTAACAATGCCAAATCCGTAGTAACAAGACTGATCCCACGTTGAAGTGGGACAAAGCCTCAAGGAACTGATGATGATGATGATCGTGATGATGACTTCTCAGTCAAGTCTGAGGAAACTAATTAGCAAATAAAATTTATTTTTTTGTGACTTATAGTTTCATGCTGTGTCTTGCTGACGAAGTGTATTTTTTTTTTATACTGGTAATAGTTATTGTGTTACTTATTTTCTAAGTATTGTGTATCATAAATTTTGGAAGGTCTGCAATGAGAGATGTGTTCGCTGGCTACTTCATGTTACATTCACTTTAGGTGATATATTGATGAATATAAAATATAGTTAAACATAATGAAATTGTTTATAAAGTTGGAATGAAATAGAAGTAAATCAGTTGTGCTCGGTTGCGCTGAGCTCACAGACTGACCACGCCATGGGCAGGTACTGTATCCTGCAGCTCAATCGTGAACAGTTCATTTAAATAGACACACATTTTTCAAATTAGCGACTGCGAATTATTATTCTGTTTTCTGCATCTTTAAGACAAGGTTGATAAAAGTTTCTTTATGACACTTAAGAATCATCAATTGTTTAACAAAGACAAAGTTCTGTGAAATCTTCTGGTTAAATAATTCTCATTTTAACTACGTCTGAGATCTGGTCAGGGAAGCTGTTGGGAAGAATCCATCAAATATATACTTGTATCCAACAACGCAAAATTAGCCACAGCACTTAAGTCCAGTAAGAAAATTAAAAATACTTTGAAGAGTGCATGCAGTATTTTATTTAACATTTATTCTGTTGTGAATGGTGTTTTGGACATACCTGGCAACTATAAACAAAAGCAACACAGTCACATTTACACTTCACGTAGAACATTCTATCGTTTTAAGACAGTAAAGCAAATTTGCATTACAGTTGGCATGTTTTGCTGATCTACATAAGAAATTATCTGATCTGTGGCAACATTTATTAAGCTGAGTCTGTTGAAGTCACAGAGACATACACTCTAGTATCTCATAATATAATTAACTTCAGAGCAAGCTATGTCACATTTTTGGCGAAGAGCTGTTTTGTAGACTACTACAGTATTGTGTCTGAATATATGGTCACGTAGACAAAGGTGTACTTAGATGAATGACGAACACTGACTTCACTTAATGAAGGTTTATTCAGCATGTGCACATACAAGAGCGTGGAGTGAACTGCCTCTGATCAGAACACATGCAGTATATATACAGCTACAGAACATTCCAGAACAGTGATTCTTGACATTTGTGGATACTTCTAGATTGTACTCGAAACAAATATAGAAATTAAAATGGTACAGTCGAGGTGAGATTTGAACTCACGACCTCCATTCAACAGTATCATAACCACTACACCACAGTACTACTGAGCTTCTTCTGCAACATTACTCTCTCCTTAAGAGAACAGCATCACGGTGTTACCTCGTCCTAGTCTAGGAACGAGTCGCCGGTCCTGCATATTCCGACCCCGACTGACGTCCGCCCTGGCAGCGATCTTCTTAGAACTTCCTTTGCCGCTACGCTCTTCGTCGCCTTTCCGCTTGTTGCTGTTGATAAGACTTTCCGAGATGTGAGGTTGTGGTCCAAGAACTTTTCTGCTCCTTACATTTCTTCCAGGACTGCGCTGGACTTTCTCAGAGGCGCTGCTCCGCTTAGCAGAAAAGTTCTTGGACCACGACCTCACATGCCAGAAAGTATATCAACAGCCATGTCACCCGGTCGTGAAAGCCTTCTTTCCGTTTGTTGCCTGTTGCTGGACCTTCGAATTTACCCTGGGTTGCAGGATCCTTATAGGGCTTCACTAGAAGGACGTAAACCGTATCTCTGATCTTTCGTCGTCTTGTGTCGGGGTCGAAATCTTCAACTTCATGAGTAACATCAGACAGCTGTCTTACAACCTTATAAGGTCCAAAGTAGCGCCTGAGGAGCTTCTCTGAGAGACCAACTCTCCTAACAGGAATGAAGATCCAGATGAGTTCACGAGGCTGGTAGACAACAGGGTGGTGACTCGAGTCATACCTTCGGATACAGTTTTCTTGAGGCTGCAGCATGCGGAATCGAGCTAACTGCCGAGCTTCCGGAGCTCTGGTTAACACTTTGCGAATGTAGTCGTCGTCCACGTCATAAGGATGTAATGGAAACACGGTGTCCATCGTCGTAGTCGCCTCACGCCCATGCACCAGGAAAAATAGTATGTCGGCCAAGGTCTTATTAAGGCGTTCAGTAAGCACGTTAGTTTGCAGATGGTAGGCAGTCGTCATTTGATGAGTAATATTGCACCGACACTTTATCTCTGTCACGAGATTCGAAGGAAAAACTTTCCCTCGATCTATAATTAACGACGTTGGGGCACCGTGTTTTAATACAAAGTCTTCCACGATGAATTTGGCTACCTCGGATGCTTCGGCTGTTTCACGGCTTTTGTATTGGCATAGCGTGTCATATAATCAGTGCAAACAATAAGCCATCTATTGGCACTGGCAGACTTTGGAAATCGTCCGAGGAGGTCAGTCCCAATATGCTGGAACGGCGTTTCGGCTGGTGGAATTGGTATGAGTCGGCCAGGTGGTTCCAGGGGAACTGCCATTCTCCTGTGGTATTCTCAACACTGCAACACATAGTGACGGACACTCCCAAATAAAGCTGGCCAGAAAATTCCCTTGCGGATTCTACCGTCTCAATAAATCCTAAATGTCCGGTCTCAGGTGTGTCAAGGAATTTCTGTAGAACATCTAAGCGCATGTGTTTAGGAATCACTCTTTCCGAACGAATCAAAGTTTTTCTTGCAGAGTAATCCATTAACTACGTTAAATTGTCCTTTCACATCCTCTGACCGATCCAAGGCAAGCATAATTTGAGATATCTTGGCGTCCTTCCTCTGCTCAGCAGAGAGATCCTGGAGTGCAGTGAGAGTCACTATCTTCATCAAAATCCTGATGGTCTTGCACAGGGTTTCTTGAGAGACAGTCGGCATCTTGGTGTTTTCTATCACTTTTGTACACTATGGTAATTTCATAGTCTTGAAGACATAGAGCCCATCTGGCGAGTCGTTCTGTTGGACCCTTAAGACCTGTCAACCAACAAAGTGAATGATGGTCTGAAACAACTGTGAACGGCCTTCCATAGAGATACAGTCGAAATTTGCACAGGGGCCACATCACAGTAAGACATTCTCTTTCTGTAGTTGAGTAGTTTTCCTCGGCTTTCCTAAATGTCCTAGAAGCATAAGCATTAACCTTCTCTTTTCCATCCAAAATTTGCAAAAGAACAGCACCAAGCCCATACCCACTGTCATCCGTGTGAAGTTCTGTAGGTGCTCTCTCATCATACAGACCAAATACAGAGTCAGTCGTCAGAGCTTTCCGCAGCACATCGAAAGAATCTTGTTGAGCACCACATATAAATTTAGCATCAGCTTTTAACAACTCTGGGAGTGCCCTGGCTTTGATGCAAAAGTCTTATCAAAGACGGTAATAAGAACATAATCCGAGGAAGCTTTTCACATCTCTAATACTTTTAGGAATAGGAAATTCCGTTATAGAACTCACCTTTTCTGGGTCTGGTTGCACACCTTCGTTTGACACAAGGTGTCCACGTATTTTGATTTCTTTTGCTCCAAAGAAACACTTTCTTGGATTAAGTTTCAGCCCGCCTTGTTGGAGACATGTAAGAACGGCCCTCAGTATTTTTATATGTTCATCAAATGTCTCTGAGAACACTATAATGTCATCCACTTCAGGTGATATAGAAGATTATCTATCATCCCTTCAAAAGTCGCTGGTGCATTACACAAACCTTAAACTCACACAGGCCCTCAGGGGAGATGAATGCAGTGTTCTCACCATCAGCCTCACTTACTTCGATTTGCCAGTATCCCGACTACATGTCCATGGTTGAGAAAAACTTAGCCACGTTCATTCAATCTAGTGTATCGTCAATTCATGGAAGAGGGTATACATTCTTTTTAGTTATCTTATTAAGCTTCCTATAATCAACACAACAGCACCAGTTGCCATCCTTCTTCCTGACGAGGACCACTGGTGACGACCATGGGCTCTGCGAAGGCTGAATGATGTTTTCTTCATCATTTTCTCTACCTCGTCACGAATTATTCAACGTTCCGTTGCTGACACAAGGTATGCTCTCTGGCTTATTGGTTGATGGTCTCCAGTTGCCAATCAGCATTAAAGGCAGCTCGTGATTACCAGCAGCATTGCTGCACACTAAAAAATTCATAAGGTCTTTGCATATTTTAAAACCAGGAGCATGGTCTTCTGCTTTTGGTGCCAGGCTCTTTGTTGGCAATGCCCTAAAATTAAGGCCAGTCTCAACAGCGTTATAAATTAGTTGGGGAGAATATGTACTTTCCCTCTCTTATCATTTTTTCAAACTCACCCAAGTATTCCTTTGCTGCATTACAGGCAGAAGAAAGCTTCTCTCTAGTAATTGTTAGCTGACAGATTCCATGACGTTTTTTGAATCTGTCCAACCAACCCGTACTCGCTATAACATTACAGGGCCGTATAACATTACAGGTCGGGACTGATCTATGAGGTCTTGAATATCTTATTTGGATCTGTCAGTTGGTATTGAGAAATTGATATATATATACATATATTTAATGTAGTTTTGTGTGATTAAGTCCTGACACTATGCAAAGCTGTCATTTAGTTACGTGCGATTTGAGATATGTTATGTGTTACTTTCCGATAATAAATAATATTTTTTTCTGATTACTGTTAAAATGTAATGACGATAAATGTTTGAGATAATTTGGAATAACATTTTAATAACTATGTAGATGACGTGAAGTCATTCTTTTACTCTTAGAGAGAGAGAGGGGGGGGGGAAGAGTGTTAATTGTGCGTTTCTGGATGGTCAGTGTCGGGATCAGTGATTACGATTCCAGGAATAATTGATTGGACGAAGTTCAATTGCACACAATCGTGTAGGGCGAATTATGACCTTGAAATGGGTTGTAGATGTAGGCAGGTCAATTTTGTGACAGGCGTCGCAAGTGTTTTGCGGTATCAAGACTGCTTTTGTGTCGCCGATGGTTTGCTTTAAACTCACGAAAATACAATTTACACAAATTCTTAATTATCACAAAAGTGTAGAATATTTGATGAGCCATAGTGGAGGACCTAAGTTTGGATAGGAACATCATTTTCAAAATCCAATATAAATCCTGTTGATCGAAGTAGCCTAGCAAGCCAAAAGCTCATATGTGGTTATCAGCAGAAACAGTGTACTATATTTCATGCACAAGTTTACACTCTATATCGAGAAGTGGATGATTTGTGGGTGCGAAATAAACATTTGAAAGCATTTGATTACGTACAAAGGGAAAATATAAAGAAGTTTATTTTTATATTTTGTTATTTCATGAACAGTGATATTTTCTTATAGTGGTGTAGAAACTTACGTATTATTAATATTGCGACAGACTGATCACAAGTGCTCTCGTTACAACTCGAGTTTTCAGTCCGATTAAGAGTAGCTGGTTCTTAAAGTCTCAGAGGTTAAGTGAAGAATAATATCACACGTAAATAATGCAGCATGGAAACCCACTACCTTTTTCTAAGGAAGCTACCTGTTCCAGAATCAGGTGATACTGAAGCCGAGTAGTTGTGTGTTGTCGACAACAAATATGTAAACACAAACGTAAACATTTCTCACGCTCTGACATTGACGAGGGAAAGAAGAGACGACAACGCAAATTACACGTATACATATACAAACAGTATAGGTGGCGCCTTACAATATAACAACACAACGGACATCACGGTAAATCGCACTAAAAGACTCATCACCATTCATTAACTTGTTCAAGTAAACAGCCTTCTGAATCAGTGCTCCACTTGTGCAGAAGTATGGTGATGAACCAGGTCAGGTTGAAGAGCTCAGTCAGGCTGCAGAGCTCAGTTACACGCAGCTGACAGTTGATAGGATCGTATGCTGCCAGTGAGCTGACAAACACCACTCTGACCACATTATGAGCCTCGAAATCATCTTCTATTAACTATGTGAGATTGAGAAGTTGTCCAATACAAGTCTTACCAGGACAATACGCAGCTTTGTGATGTATAAATACAGGTCAATTATAGGTATGTGGAAATTTAAGATAAATCTTTCTAGCTGTTTGTAGAGGTGACACAGTAGTATAACTGGTCTAAAATTCTTCAGGTTGTGTTCTTTTTTTCCATGTTTCAGCATGGCTGCCATATCTTTGGAATTTGGTGTCTGCTCATACAGTTCTTGAAGAGCTGGAGGACTATTTCTTTGTTGTTAGAAATTTTCTCTCTTAAAATATCATTCAGCTGAGCTGATTGTTCTTTTTCACTCTGTTTCTGTGAACACTATTGTAAGATCATTACTCTCCTCTTCACGTTCTTTACAAGGCTCGGGCATTTTTCCGACTACGGATGGCCTTCCCATTTAGCAGTGCTGATGTGCTATTTCGTTGGTAGTGATGTTATAATATTTAGTGGTCTCGGATGGATCATTGCTCAGATGTCTTAAAAGTCTCCATGCTTTATGGCAGTCCCTTGTCAGGTCTTCAGTAGTTCCAATGCACCAACACATTTTTAAAAACTTGTGTAGGTAACTGGCTAAAACTGTGAGATATTTATAGAAAAGCATTTTTATTTGTAATCAGCTGTAAAAAATATATTTGTTCTTGACAGATTTTGGTTGTTTCAACCATCATCAGCTGGAAGACTGAAAAATGAGTACAAAATATGTACTGTACACAAAGATCCCCTGAACGTCAACATCATAGACAGTACTTATTATAATGTCTGTTGGTTTTAAAATGCATACTTCTCATGGAAGACATGTTCATATACCAAATGTAAGAATACAAAATGCAGATTGCAACGTGACCAGATTTTGACAACATCTTGAAAAGCTTAGCTGAGTTAACACATACAGCAGCGACAGTTAGCAATCGACTGCCATCTCGGGCCTCTGCCCCTCGATGAATAGAGAGTAAACACAGAAGAAAATCTATAATACAATCATTGGTGAAGCCCGAGATGGCAGTCGCTTGTTAACTGTCTTGTGTGTATGTGTAACTTACCTAAGCTTTTCAAGATATTGAAAAAATCTGGTTCTGTTACATTCCACATTTCGTCATATTTACATTTGGCATACGAAAGTCTCTTCTATGAGCAGTGAGCATTCTAAAACCAACAGATGTTGTAATTTAGTAAGTACTGTTTACGACACTGATTTTCAGAGGTGCACCTCTCATGCTTCGATCTTTGTCTGCATATATTCCATCTGTGTTACAGTGCAAACGAACTCGTTTCCCTCATATTCCGTAATACTGGCAAATATATGCAGATTTTGATACAGCCTAATGCAAATGACCTTTCTTTCTGTTTTTGACTTATTTTAGTAGATAAAACACAACAGATAACTCAAAGGAGCCGAGAGACCGTACTTCAACAGTGCGTAAGAGTGACTGTCCGACGATGTTATTGAGACGCTAACAGATGGCACGAAATTTCTCGTGTTGTGCGATATATTTCAAACGTTTCTAATATGTTCGATAAAATTACACACCCTCTCAAACTAGTCTGCACACATTCAATATTACTGCACAACAGGAAATATTAAGCATAATATTGACGATCTAAGGGCTGCTTAAGTAATGAAAACTACTATTTAAGGGAAGAGGGGAGGGAGGCAGGGGGGCACCAAATGGAGATTAAGTCAAGGAGATTGTCAGGATGTAAGGACGTGTCGGAGGGCGAGGCCCATCTCCAATGTACCGGGCATGGACATCCGAGTGTTCTGTGAGGTGTGGAAGCGGCAGGTGTTCAGCTCCCTCAAGTCGCCCCAGATGAGTCGGCACGTTGCTCGTGCCCCGTCTCTGACCACGAAAGCTCTTTGATGCTTCCCCCTCCGTCTCTGTCTACCTTCGATCTCACTACAGGTGCATCCCTCATATCCCGGCACCTCAGTGACTTGACCGTGTTTCCTAAACCTGTCCTCCTTTCCTTCCTGGGCAGCAACTAACATTTCTGGAAACTAGATGCAGTTTTCTACTTTTAATTAAAAGAGTCCACTGATAGTTCTTGTTCAGTGGTGAAAACGGCACCACTTCTTACTCACAGCAAAAATAAAGTTGGCTGTGTACGAGCGGGGCACGTGCTCTGGAGGTTCCGTACAAATTTCATTAAGTATACGGACAGTTTGTCCGACCCGGGAATCGTGAATCTCGACTATTTCTACCTGTTACTGGCACTGACACTCACAAGATATCAGTCTTCAGAAATCTGGGGCCTTTGAATATGTTTTAATTTTAATTCTGAAGTTGCATAACAAATGCAAAGGGAATAGTTCTTTCATGTAATCTAATTACAAATTAGGAAAAGATAGTTTGCTACTTATTGTAAAGATAACATGTTAAGTTGCAGCCAGGCACAATTAACAGATATTTGCACATAAGCTTTTGGCCACAGCCTCTGTCAGAAAAACAAAAACACGCACCATTCATTCACACCTCCCACACGCACGACCGACAAGTCCATCAGTCTGCATTCTGGCCCGAGCTGCCAGAGTTGGCGCCCACGTGTCCGTGCGGTGTGCTCATTCATGTGAATGGATACTGTGTGTTTCTCTTCTTCTGCCTTAAGCTGTGGCCAAAAGCTTATGTGTAAGTGTCTTAAATGTGCCTGTCTGCAACTTATTGTGGCATCTTTACAGTAAGTAGCAATCTGTTGTTCACTAAATTGTTGATATTCCTACTTGGAGTTTCCATTGTTTGACAATTACAAATTAAAATTTCCCAATTCTTTTCCTTCACTTGTACTGTGAAACCTTGCTTCTTGCCAAATTTCACGATTCTACATCAACAGGAAGTACCCTTTAGGTTTTAATGAGTGAGTTTGAGGGTACCAAAATTTGTGACATAAATGGTAGTACATCTTCACTGCACTGACTTAGAAGCTAGCATTTATTATACTGTCTATGGACCACCGACCTCAGTATGTGACATATTTCAATGTGATACGTCTACCACTTCCTGAAAAGAAAGGTCATAAAACACTGACAGACAGACAGTCTGACAGCAAATGACATAATTATAAATTAACAATTTTCAGGTTTTTCCTTCGGTTGAACTATGGAACCTTGCTTCTTAGCAAATTTCACAATTCTAGGTCAATAGGAAGAACATTATAGGTTTTGATGAGTGAGTTTGTAAGCATCAAAATATGTGACATAAATAGCCATATCCTTTGACTGCATGTACTTAGAAGCTTCAATTTTTTATACCAGTAAGGGGCTGTAGCTCTTAGTATGTGACACCAACATTATCCTGTAACAGTTCTGCTACCGACTGAGGTAAAGGTTTACATCGCATCAACCACTCGTCATCAGAGCCTGGTCACGGACTCGGGTCAGGCGAGAATGAAGCACAAAATTGGCAACATCTGGAGCTGACTGCCATTCGCCTGAATCGTTTAGGGAAGTTGGGAAAATTTAAGTTTGTGATACATGGGAAAAATCTGATCCTCCTCCCTCTAGCTACTTGAGCACTAAGCACCTTCACTCTGTCACAGCACAAGTCTGTGTTCCTTACTTATGACTGCATCTGTGAGACTCCACTTTGTAAACTACCTCCTGGGTATAAAATTTGAGGAAGGAAAACCGGTAAATAACAACTGTAACAATGTCATGTAAAAAAAACTCTCTCTCTAGTTTCTAATAGTGCAGAAAATCAGCAGCAATTCACATTTTAGTGGCTCTGGTCGATATGTATAAACACTGTAACATTTCGAGAGGTATGGGAATACCCGACTTCCTATTTGTCACTGCAATGTGATATCGGCCAGTTCATTTTGTCATCTCTGACATGGAGTTCAGGTAAATCGTATGTAGATTCCTTTTCGGAGAAAAGGGTTGCCGAGAGTTGTCCCAAGTGAAATTTCCTGATACTTCCCTGATTTACAGACAAGTTTTAGCACTTTTACCTGACAAGTTTTGAGATCTCAAGGACAAGTAAAGACATAAGTTGACAAAAAAATGTAAGGACTTCTGTAGTTCTAAACATGTGAACAAAAATCCTACGTACTAACATCAACATAATTTAATGAACTGTTTTCAGATGGAAAAGCATGCTAAATAGTATATACACTGAAACACCAACGAAACTGGTATGACAGTGACACTCCGTCTTCAGGCCAAGTGGCCCATCGGGACCATCCGACCGCCGTGTCACCCTTAGCTGAGCATGAAGATAGGAGGGGTGTGTGGTCAGCACACTGCTCTCCCAGAGGTTATAACGGTTTTCTTTCACCAGAGCCACAACTATTCGGTCGAGTAGCTCTTCAATTGGCATCACGAGGCTGAGTGTAAACCGAAAAATGGCAAGAGTGCATGGCGGCCCGGGTAGTCACCTGTCCCAGTGCTGGCCCTGCCTGAAAGCACTTAACTTTAGTGATCTGATGGGAAACGGTGTATCCATTGCGAAAAGGCTATTGGCAAAGATCTTGGAATAAGCAAGCATTTTTAAATACAGGAATATGTAAATGGTATAATGTGGTTCTGCAGTTAGTAACACCTATATAAGATGACAAGTGTGGTGCAGTTGTTAGATTGGTTACTGCTGCTACAATTGCAGGTTATCATGAGTTATATGGTGTTACAGTCGGCGTACGAGCAATGGGACACAGCATCTCTGAGGTAGTGAAGAAGTGGAGATTTTCCCGTATGACCATGTCACAAGTGTACTGTGAATATCAGGTATCCAGTAAAACATCAAATCTCTGACATCACTGCATCTGGAAAAAGATCCTCCAAGAATATGACCGACAACAACTGAAGAGAATTGTTCAACGTGACAGAAATGCAACCCTTCTACAAACTGTTTCGGATTTCAATGCAGGACTACCAACAAGGGTCAACATGCGAACCACTTGATGAATCATTGTCGATACGGGCTTTCGAAGCCGAAGGCCCACTTGTGAATCCTTGATGGCTGCGCAGCATAACGTTTTACATCTCACGTGGCCCCGTTAACACTGATATTGGACTGTTGATGACTGGAAACATGTTGCGTTGACAAGACGAATCTTGTTTCAAACTGAATCGAGTGGACGGATGTGTACGGTTATGGAGACAACCTCATGAATCTGTGGACCCTGCATGTCAGCAGGGGACTGTTCAAGCCGGTGAAGGCTCTGTAATGGTGTGCATTTGCAGTGATATGCACCCCTGATACATCTACGTATGACACGTATGTAGGCACCCTGGTGACACATATGTAAGCACCCTGTCTGATCACCTGCATCCATTCATGTCCATTAAGCACTCTGACAGACTTTGGTAATTCCAGCAGGACTATGTGACACCCCACATGTCCAGAATTACTACAGAGTGGTTCCAGGAACACTCTTATGAGATTAAAAACTTCTGCTGGCCACCAAACTCCCCACACATGAACATTGTTGAGCATATCTGTGATGCTTTGGAACATGGTGTTGGGAAGAGATCTCCATCCCCTCGTACTCTTACAAATTTATGGACAGCCTTGCAGGATTCGTGGTGTCAATTCTGTCCAGTACTACTTCAGACATTATTCAAGTCCATGCAAAGTCATGTTGTGGCAATTCTGCATGCTTATGGGGATCTACACGATATTAGGCAGGTGTACCAGTTTCTCTGGCACTTAAGTGGATGTTTCATTAAGTCCACTAATGTTATTTTCTTTCAGTAAAACGAAATAGATTTAGTGATAAAAATACGCATTTCTTTGAAGCTGCAAGACAGATTTAAAATAGCTTCACAGATTTCAAAAATAACCTCAGAAAAAAGTAGGCATCTTAAAAGAAGCATATAAGGCAGGGAAGACCTGTGTAAACCAACACTGTAGGTGACTGCCAATAATATGTTGGTTTTACTACGTTTGTTATTGTCGATTATTACCCACTGTGTTCTGTCTATTATTCTACAAGAATAGTGTGATTTTTCTTCGAGAAATACACGAGTACACAGCATACACACTACCAGCGAATGCCACAATTTTCTTCTTCTTATCACCCATACTTTCTAATATATAAACTAATTTCGAAGTATCAAAAATGTAACTGAATACATAAAATGTCCATAAAATGCTGCACTGTACAATGCACTTGTGGTGAGACAGTCGCAATTCCTGAAATCCATCGCCGTGGCCTCTGGCCTGATGACGAGCACCACAACCCTCGGTCTGTGGATAAACCACGAAAATCCCCCGTGTTACACCACACACTAACAGACCCAGCCTGCCGCAGATCGGTGAGACTAGATCTGATGGGCAGAGCCTGCACATTAGTGAGAAACAAGGGGCTTTGGACAGGCGGGCCCAATCCATTAGCGATGCCCTCAGAAATGGCCTGCAGTTTTGTTATTGTTGATAATGATGATGTTTCGATTAGAGGGGTGCTCAACATCACGGTCATCAGCACACTGACGAAAAGTCAGCATGCCACTCTCACGGGTGGGGATGAGGTCTGTACTGGAATGCAGAGCAGTTAATAATGTATGAAAGTCTGCCTCACATTCCCACCAATTTAGGGACGAGGCCTGCACAAAATATAACACCTATTGCAACACTGGAATCAGCATCTACGAGAATGGCGAGTAGACCTCCATCGAGACTGAGGGCTGCCCTAAATATCGGTATACAGAACACACGTTGCCAAAATATGCTGAACTGAAACTGGCACGCCGCAAACTTCACCGAATGGCGGATCCTCCCAGCAGAGGAGAAAGCCCTTTGTCCGTAGGTCTTTCAGGTATGGGAGCCAGATTAATGTGCTGTCTGATGCACAGTCTGGTAAGTAGAACCTGCTTCTAGCGGCGAGGCTGACGTGAAGTCTGCCGTGCCCGTGTGGTCAATTTCATCGACCGCAGTTTGTTTTCTGTCACCTGCAACCATTCCGTCTCCCACCGAAACACGACGAGTCTGTCAGAAAATGAGATGACGGTGTGCATCGAGTTGGGACACTGACGGACAGCACCATCCCGACACACTTCCTCGGCGGCTCTGTCGGCCGTGTCGTTTCGCTGCATCCTAAATGTGGCCAGGTACCCAGCAAAAGATAGCCTCCTTTCCAGGGAGCCACTGCAAGGAGTCAGGGATGAGCTAAATCAGCTGGTCTACGGGATGCATTTGCTGAAGTGCTCGTAGAATGTTAAGCGCGTCGGAAATAATTCCACATAATAATTTGTAAATTGTTCCAGAAGATTCACTCTAAAAACCCTATCGGGCAAAACAGATGAACAACCAAGGACAGTCTCTTGCCAGGATCCATCTCTATAAACAATGATAAAACTGTGGCACATACTTGAAATAGATGAAACAAGTTGTAAGTTTTCCTGTACTGTGTCAATCTTAAATCACTTTGCAGCTCCGAAAACATCGAAGCGGCAATCTGTTCCATCCCTGGCTGTGTATTTTGATGTCTGGCAGATCCACGGCTGGGTCACATCGGGCCAGTTAGGAAGCCATTTAGGAAGTATGGGCTGATCAGTAGACTGAGCTGCCACAATCTAAACGCGACTGAAAGAAATGCCCTACAAAACTGCAGGAAGCAGGATGTGTCGGCATCCCTTGCTTTTCCGCTAAGGCATTTCGAAGTATTCAGCGACTGGAAGCCCTTTGTCTGTAGGTCTTTCAGGTGTGGGAGCCAGATTAATTTTGAGTCAAATAATAAACCCAAATAGCAAACAGTTTCTTGAAAATATTTAAATTACATCCCCCCATTTTGAATACTGGCAGTTGAAATTTTGACGAGCACGGTGAAAATTGACACGTGTAGTCTTCTATGGTGAGAAGTGAAAACCAGTTGTCCTGGCCCACGTTCCCAGCCTCGTAACAGTCAGCTGTAGCTGCCTCATGATCACTGTAAGATCAGACGATGAGTAGAAGATTGCAAAGTCATCCACAAACAAAGGGCATGTGACAGGAATCCTGACTGTGGAGAAAATACCATTCATAATGATGGCAAACAATGTGACACTGACACTGCCTCGAGAGCCCCTATTTTCTCGAATAAAGCAATCCGACAAGGTATCACCACGCAATATCGAAAACGTCGGTTCTCGAGAAAGGATCGGATAAGAAACGGTCGGCATCCACACATTCCCCATTCACGGAGTTGGGAAGGGTTGTTATACCTACGAGCTGTGTCGTACACTTTTTCGAGACAAAAAAATACGCAGACTAAACAGTTTCGGACTTCCGTATCGCCGTCTCCGGTAGAATTAAGTTGTCGAGGGTGGAATTGTACTGGGAGTAGCTCGAGTGACATCGGGATTCGAGCAGCCGGATGAGACAGCAGTTGATCGTGCATCCGAGAGTTTTACTCGTTCGACATACGACCTGGGCCGAGCCCTCTGTGTACGAGTGAGCCTTCAATGACAGGAAGGTGGCAGGTGCCCCAGAGGTTGGCTGCTAGCGACTGTTTCACCTCAACAGCCATTCACCTCATCAGCACGTACCACACCTCGAGTTCGAGGGGTTCTTTACAGAGGCACGTACCTTCCTCACGGTCCAGGTGGTGAAGCCGCGGTCCCCGTTCTCCGAAAGACGCGACATTCCACCGCCGCACCATGTAGTGGTCACTGAAGCGTGCTCGAAGCTTCTGATAACAGAGGACTGACAGTGCTCACCGATCCTCAGATCGGGAACCCAGGATGACCGAGCCCGTACCCGGCAACGGAATGCCTAGCCCCTGGAGAGCCTGCGGCTTTGGCCCGTCATGGAAGTCCGCTTGTGTGGCCAGCTATCCACGTGTCACAGACACCGTGTTAACGAAATGAGACTGCGACGATCGATCCGTGCAGCAGATAACTTGCAAGAACACTCTGAGAATCAGGATACGTAGAAACTCACCGTAAAGATGATCGCTGAGCCACACATGGGAACATAAAACAGTCACACTACCACAACAAAATTTTTGGCCATACCCTTTGTCAAAAAATGAGAGCACTCAAACATTCACACAATCACTCGGGCACATCTGACGCATACACGGCCGCTATCTCTGGCCGCTGTGTCAGCAGTCTCCGGGTATCAGATCCAAACAAACCACTCCTCACATCTCCCTGCCTCTCGTCGGCGGCTGATAGGTTAGTGGCAATAAGTGGTGGCAGCACTGATTGCAAGCTGATGGGAGAGGTAGAAAGGGGAGCAGCAGTAAGAATGTGGGAGCAGGGAAGTGGCCCACATACTCCGCAGCACCCAGTCAGCGATGATGCGTGGCATCTCAGTAAACAAACCATTTCATCTACTGAGACAAAAATGATATTTTTCCAGGTTTTTTAAATTTCCGTGATATTTCCCTGACATGTTTGAAATTCCCAGATATTCCCGGATTTCCAGATCTTGTGGCAACCCTGCTTGTCCACTTGTTTCTGTAACACTCAAATCGACAACATAGTGAATTTTTATATTTGTGTTAAATCACATTGTGTAGTTTTAATATTCTAAAAAATTCTTTCAGTTTATATAACTAATTTCCAAAAATCAAATTATTGTAACAATCTCACAAAAATCTTAAAATGAAACTCAAGTTTTTTACAGAATTAATTTTCACTTTACAGAGGAGTGTGCACCAATTTGAAACTTTACGGTAGATTAACATTGTATGTCAGACCGGGACTCTGCCATCCGTGAACGAGTGCTCAGCCGACTGAGCTATCAGAACACGACTCGCGACCCACCCCCAGTACTTCGAGCCAGTTCACACGTGCCTCTGTATTTTACTACAGTCGTACATTATACGTTCAGAGAGCACATGTCGAGAGTGTCAGGTTCCGGTACACAGTTGTATCGGTGGAATTGTGGGCTGGAATTTGTGATCAAAAATGAAAATCTGTACCTAAAAGTGAATAGATTAATGTGTTTTATAAATACCAAAAAAAGTTAAAAAATGGCTCTGAGCACTATGGGACTTAACATCTGAGGTCATAAGTCCCCTAGAACTTAGAACTACTTAAACCTAACCAACCTAAGGACATCACACACTTCCATGCCCGAGGCAGGATTCGAACCTGCGACCGTAGCAGCAGCGCGGTTCCAGACTGAAGTGTCTAGAACCGCTCGGCCACAACGGCCGGCTGAAAAAAAAGTTAATTCATAAAATTTGCAACACACTTTTCTGTGGCACAGTGATGTCAAGTCATTTCGTAAAACGAAACCTGTCACAGTAGTCAACTGGTGTACAGGAAGATTTGACAAAAGCACCAAACTGGAATTCAACATATTTCGAAGATTCTATCTCAAGCAAAATGCAATTTTTTGTTTTTCTGTTTTTATTAGTACATATTTCAGTGATGTTATGGCACAGTTAGTGGGGTTCCCATCATTCGACTGTAAAATGTAGGTAATCGTTTGGTGTGAATGGGTACACATTGGTATTGTGCTCGTCAGGTTCACAAACAGTGTTTCAATGGGAATATGTCTCTTAACAGCAGATTTGTTTGTTTGTCTCGGTACCTGTCTTCTGCATTATAGCTCGTGCTTTAACACAATTTGTTTTCTTCAACTAATAGGATTTCTTTAGTCCTGTGTTTGGGCAATGTTACATTTTCCTTTTGTTATTTAGCTCAGTTCCACTATTCATATCTCTTTTTAACAGTCGACACAGATACGCCAATTACATTTCCAGTACATTCTCAGGTTTTTAAGACTGTCGGCGAAAAAATGTGCCTCTTTTTAAAGCAATCACAGGCACAAATAGAAAGCTTTGCTGAATAAAATTGACACGAGACGGAATTTTGACTGTCACTTTAGCATTTCACGATATAAAATAAGAGTGCCAGTTACTTGTCGATATAGCCTCGCGAAATGTTATTGACCGTAACACTTACACAATCGGTACTGAGTACCGTGTACCGATGCTGCTGCCACGGCGACAGCCTGAATTCTGTGCCTAGCACTACAGACCAATGTAGGTACTCAACTGCTTTCGAATGTCCCTCAAGCCCGGCAGTTACAGCTTTACGGTTGCGGACACCGGCACTGTTATCGACCTCGTAAAGGTGACGGGCAAACGGAAAATACTCAGCGTGTGGCATTCTGATGTAGCCACTCCAATTCCCGATGTCCGTCTCTTGTATACAGCTCACTGCCGAGTAATTATAGACACCATAGAACATCAGAGTACCACTTTCAGTTTGAACCGTTATTCACAAAAGTTATTTTAGAAATCTTCCCTATGTCTACAGTAAACTGTGTGTCAATCAGTACACACAAATGGGCACAGATATGATGTGTGAGCTGACAATACTTTCCCAATCGTCTGCAGTCGGTTGCAATGTCTCTTCTCCCACAGCACTGAGCTACCACTGGGTAAGTTAACATACAGCATTCGACATAGCTTACGATCCCTGTACAGTGCTGTTCTTTCTGAAGCATTTAATCGTGAACATATTAGAAAAAGAGTGCTGCATTGAAATCCTTTAACAAATCGTGGTCACTGTAGAGAAACTACCCGATTGCAAGATATTTTTCAGTAATGTACTTACCCCAATCTATATCTACAAGTATGTATACACTCTGTGAGCCTCCGTACAACGTCTGCAGTTTTCTGTCCTATTTCGTTCGCCTACTCTATGGGGGGGGGGAAAAAAAAAAAAAAAAAAAAAACCATGAACCATGGACCTTGCCGTTGGTGGGGAGGCTTGCGTGCCTCAGCGATACAGATGGCCGTACCGTAGGTGCAACCACAACGGAGGGGTATCTGTTGAGAGGCCAGACAAACGTGTGGTTCCTGAAGAGGGGCAGCAGCCTTTTCAGTAGTTGCAGGGGCAACAGTCTGGATGATTGACTGATCTGGCCTTGCAACATTAACCAAAACGGCCTTGCTGTGCTGGTACTGCGAACGGCTGAAAGCAAGGGGAAACTACAGCCGTAATTTTTCCCGAGGACATGCAGTTTTACTGTATGATTAAATGACGATGGCATCCTCTTGGGTAAAATATTCCGGAGGTAAAATAGTCCCCCATTCGGATCTCCGGGCGGGGACTACTCAGGAGGATGTCGTTATCAGGAGAAAGAAAACTGGCGTTCTACGGATCGGAGCGTGGAATGTCAGATCCCTTAATCGGGCAGGTAGGTTAGAAAATTTAAAAAGGGAAATGGATAGGTTAAAGTTAGATATAGTGGGAATTAGTGAAGTTCGGTGGCAGGAGGAACAAGACTTCTGGTCAGGTGACTACAGGGTTATAAACACAAAATCAAATAGGGGTAATGCAGGAGTTGGTTTAATAATGAATAGGAAAATAGGAATGCGGGTAAGCTACTACAAACAGCATAGTGAACGCATTATTGTGGCCAAGATAGATACGAAGCCCACACCTACTACAGTAGTACAAGTTTATATGCCAACTAGCTCTGCAGATGATGAAGAAATTGAAGAAATGTACGATGAAATAAAAGAAATTATTCAGATAGTGAAGGGAGGCGAAAATTTAATGGTAATGGGTGACTGGAATTCGAGTGTAGGAAAAGGGAGAGAAGGAAACATAGTAGGTGAATATGGATTGGGGCTAAGAAATGAAAGAGGAAGCCGCCTAGTAGAATTTTGCACAGAGCACAACTTAATCATAGCTAACACTTGGTTTAAGAATCATGAAAGAAGGTTGTATACGTGGAAGAACCCTGGAGATACTAAAAGGTATCAGATAGATTATATAATGGTAAGACAGAGATTTAGGAACCAGGTTTTAAGTTGTAAGACATTTCCAGGGGCAGATGTGGACTCTGACCACAATCTATTGGTTATGACCTGTAGATTAAAACTGAAGAAACTGCAAAAATGTGGGAAATTAAGGAGATGGGACCTGGATAAACTGAAAGAACCAGAGGTTGTACAGAGTTTCAGAGAGAGCATAAGGGAACAATTGACAGGAATGGGGGAAAGAAATACAGTAGAAGAAGAATGGGTAGCTCTGAGGGATGTAGTAGTGACGGCAGCAGAGGATAAAGTAGGTACAAAGACGAGGGCTGCTAGAAATCCTTGGGTAACAGAAGAAATATTGAATTTAATTGATGAAAGGAGAAAATATAAAAATGCAGTAAATGAAGCAGGCAAAAAGGAATACAAACGTCTCAAAAATGAGATCGACAGGAAGTGCAAAATGGCTAAACAGGGATGGCTAGAGGACAAATGTAAGGATGTAGAAGCTTATCTCACTAGGGGTAAGATAGATACTGCCTACAGGAAAATTAAAGAGACCTTTGGAGATAAGAGAACCACGTGTATGAACATCAAGAGCTCAGATGGCAGCCCAGTTCTAAGCATAGAAGGGAAGGCAGAAAGGTGGAAGGAGTATATAGAAGGTTTATACAAGGGCGATGTACTTGAGGACAATATTATGGAAATAGAAGAGGATGTAGATGAAGACAAAATGGGAGATACGATACTGCGTGAAGAGTTTGACAGAGCACTGAAAGACCTGAGTCGAAACAAGGCCCCCGGAGTAGACAACATTCCATCAGAACTACTGACGGCCTTGGGAGAGCCAGTCATGACAAAACTCTACCAGCTGGTGAGCAAGATGTATGAGACAGGCGAAATACCCTCAGACTTCAAGAAGAATATAATAATTCCAATCCCAAAGAAAGCAGGTGCTGACAGATGTGAAAATTACCGAACTATCAGTTTAATAAGCCATGGCTGCAAAATACTAACGCGAATTCTTTACAGGCGAATGGAAAAACTGGTAGATGCAGACCTCGGGGAGGATCAGTTTGGATTCCGTCGAAATGTTGGAACACGTGAGGCAATACTGACCCTACGACTTATCTTAGAAGAAAGATTAAGAAAAGGCAAACCTACGTTTCTAGCATTTGTAGACTTAGAGAAAGCTTTTGACAATGTTGACTGGAATACTCTTTTTCAAATTCTAAAGGTGGCAGGGGTAAAATACAGGGAGCGAAAGGCTATTTATAATTTGTACAGAAACCAGATGGCAGTCATAAGAGTCGAGGGGCATGAAAGGGAAGCAGTGGTTGGGAAAGGAGTGAGACAGGGTTGTAGCCTCTCCCCGATGTTATTCAATCTGTATATTGAGCAAGCAGTAAAGGAAACAAAAGAAAAATTTGGAGTAGGTATTAAAGTTCATGGAGACGAAGTAAAAACTTTGAGGTTCGCCGATGACATTGTAATTCTGTCAGAGACGGCAAAGGACTTGGAAGAGCAGTTGAACGGAATGGACAGTGTCTTGAAAGGAGGATATAAGATGAACATTAACAAAAGCAAAACGAGGATAATGGAATGTAGTCAAATTAAATCGGGTGATGCTGAGGGAATTAGATTAGGAAATGAGACACTTAAAGTAGTAAAGGAGTTTTGCTATTTAGGAAGTAAAATATCTGATGATGGTCGAAGTAGAGAGGATATAAAATGTAGACTGGCAATGGCAAGGAAAGCGTTTCTGAAGAAGAGAAATTTGTTAACATCGAATATAGATTTATGTATCAGGAAGTCGTTTCTGAAAGTATTTGTTTGGAGTGTAGCCATGTATGGAAGTGAAACATGGACGATAACTAGTTTGGACAAGAAGAGAATAGAAGCTTTCGAAATGTGGTGCTACAGAAGAATACTGAAGATAAGGTGGATAGATCACGTAACTAATGAGGAGGTATTGAATAGGATTGGTGAGAAGAGACGTTTGTGGCACAGCTTGACTAGAAGAAGGGATCGGTTGGTAGGACATGTTTTGAGGCATCAAGGGATCACAAATTTAGCATTGGAGGGCAGCGTGGAGGGTAAAAATCGTAGAGGGAGACCGAGAGATGAGTACACTAAGCAGATTCAGAAGGATGTAGGTTGCAGTAGGTACTGGGAGATGAAGCAGCTTGCACAGGATAGAGTAGCGTGGAGAGTTGCATCAAACCAGTCTCAGGACTGAAGACAACAACAACAATGGGAAAAAATGAACCTGTCGTGCACCAGTCTTTCACATTTTATTTTCGTGGTCTCTACACGAAATATAAGACGGTTGCAGCTGAATTTTTTCACAGTTTTGCTCGAGTAAGAGTTCTCAGAGTTTATCCGATAGGGTTTAGTTGTGAAAACACAGTCTCTCTTCCAACATTCTCGTTATATTCTTGGAGCGTAGGGGCTACACTTTCGTGTCGACTGTGATCACCAGTTAAAATTCCAGCATGGTGCCTCCAAATTCGTACCACACCTGCTATCACTCCTACTCGATGCAGACCCCTAGCACTGGAATGGTAGTCTAGAGTTGACACCTCTAGCATCTGGTATCTGAGCTTAGATACAGGTATTTACACACTGTGACAATAACTGGAAATTTAGCATTCTTCACAACCGCACATTCTCTACAGGCTATATAGACTCCCTACGGGCTATATTGACATGCTGAAATCTTGTGAGGGACAGGATAAAGCATCAAATCTGTCTAGTGTTAACAAACATTATTTACATCTTTTTAGGTATAAATACAAAAAAATTAACCACAAATTAAATACATTAAAAGGAAAATTCAAGTGAGAATTAATTATTGGCCTACCCTCATCCTCACAACAGGTGACCCTTCCTCCAGCGATTTGAGTGAGCTGCCCTTCTTTTTAATTTTCCTCAACCTAACTCTTTCTCCTCCCTTAATGAAGGAATTATTCTGAGGGTCACTCCAAAACAAGTCCTTCCCCGATAGCCGAGTGGTCAGCGCGACAGAATGTCAATCCCGAGGGCCCGGGTTCGATTCCCAGCTGGGTCGGAGATTTTCTCTGCTCAGGGACTGATTGTTGTGTTGCCCTTATCGTCACCATTTCATCCCCACCGACGTTCAAGTCGCCGAAGTGGCATCGAGTTGAAAGAGTTGCACCCAGCAAACAGTTTACCTGACGGGAGGCCCTAGTCACACGACATTTACATTTACCCCAAAAGAAACCAATAACTTTTTTAAAAAATACATCACTTTTCCACATAATCCCCATCTCTTTCAGCTGCTTTATGCCACAACAGAACTGACACCTCTAGACGTGAAGGCTTAAGTTGGGACTGGCACATTCGGGCCGGAGTGTAGCAGCCTTCACACACGAGTCGTCATTATTAAATCTCTTTCTATGAAGTATTCCTTCAGTATATCAAAGTGGGGGCAGCAGAACAGTGACAGATTGAGGCCGTAGGAAGGGTCTCAATATCGACCACCTAAGCTCTGTGATCTCGGTGGTGATTTTCTCAGTGACACACGGCCGAGCACAATCGCACATTCGCCGATGTCAAATGTGACACGTTCCAGTGTGAACTTTTTAAAGGGTTTTATGTACACATCAGAATCTACAGTCATTTCGAGTGGCACGATGTCTGAGAGCAAAATTGATCTAAAATAAAAAAAAACAAAGCAGCCGCTACTTTCCCTGCTTTTAGGTGCACGTTTCTGAATTTCTCTTTCTTTGGCAAATTTGCAGAATGCCATTCTATCGACTGCAGATTTGTCCCCAGTTCAAAGTGATGGGGCTGTATCTCATCTCTCATCACTATTCTCTCCAGAAAATGGTCTCCAGAATTCTCGCACAGTTGTAGAAGCTTCCTGCACACTGTATACTGCCCTTCTTTGTGGGGATACATCAGCATTCTCAGAACTCACCTGGCACAAATCTGTTTCGACTCCAACTGTCTCGATATACTGCACACACTCGCTTCTCCTACTATGACTCGCACTGGCAGTTCATTCACTATTACGCATCTGTCAGTCACAATCAGACTGTGAATATGCTGCACATCGCCGTTTCCACCAGTCTGCTAACCAGGCGGCTAATTCCACTGCAGTCAGCAGCACCGTCCCCGTACGCCTCCTGTGGATGCTTTCCACTTCCGTAACTTCACAACGCGGGAAATCTGTAATGCACGTCACTTCAGGCAAACAGTGAGTACATTAGCTGTCTCGACGGAACACTACGACGGCACGACTCTCAGAAATAGGTCGAATTAAGCTCGAATACGAGCAGAAATATTGTTCCTGCGATCACTGTTAATAGCAAAGGTGTAGAGCAAATTACCTGAGTTTAAAAAAAAAACGTTGTACATTTCTTTTATTAGAGTGACCGTCATTGTTTTGAAGGTTAGAATAGTTTTGTGTACTTTTACTTTTATACATATCCATTTGCATTACTAAATATTTTGCCAACTGAAGGTACATAACTTCAGACATCACAAATTAATGTGAGGCCCTCACTTCTCTAGAGACATCCAACTTAGCCCCACATCTTTTGTCTCCCTTTATGATGCTCTTCAGATAGCGAGGCATATATGTACCCAGCCTGCTCTGAAATCTTTCCTTCTTACGGCCAGCCTCACTGATCATCTCTGCAGCCCTGGAGACTACGGATTCAAAAATCTATATAACACACTTTGGGTTACTTTTGCAAGTCACACCAAAATTATTTTATAAATTTTCGTCCACTTTAAAAGAGTATTATATTATGAAGCTTTTTTATGGTAATAATAATGAATACACAATCCCAATTTTTTGAACAGTTATAAAGTTCTTTTGCTGAAAATATAACCCCCCCACCCCCAACAGCATCTTTTTCCTTGACAGTATGTCTTGATATTTTGTTGAGTATGAGAAGTGTGTAAGTCCAAAAATTAATTTCTGAGGCAAGTGAATTTAAAACTTCGAAGGGACACGGCAAATCAAATTATCGAGGTAAAATAATCCCACGGCCACAGAAAAGTACGCCAGAATGGGAACTCACCTGACCGTGTTGGTCTGCGCGTCCCTGCCGTATTTCACGGCGGGTGGCAGCACCGAAGGCAGAGGTACACACCGGTTCGGTCCGTGGGGCCACGTGTCTGTCCCGCACTGAGGTCTCTGGGTCGGGGTCGGGGGCGGGTCGCCGGTGGCGCTCGTGGGCCGTCGGACGCCCGGCCGCGTCTCTCTGGCCGAGGCCACGGGACGCGCCAGGTCGGCGGCGGCGGGCTGACGGGAGCCACGGCACCTCGGCAGGGGCTCCCCGGGGATGCCGTAAGGGAAGAGCGGGGGCAGGGGAGGCAGCGCAGGCACCTCCACTCTGGTAAACGTCAACCGCGCCGGCATCGGTGCGACGAACTCGACCTGCAAAGCGGTAGATCGACTGCTACTGTGCCGCCCTCTCGGTGTCCCCCGATCCATACTGCGGACGACCCGTAACGGTGCGGCAGTGCCGACACACTTTGGCTCGTCCCTCGTTCACCTCGGTAACCTCCAAGAATCTCTCTCTCTTCTGGGATGACACACAATGTACGTAAACTGAGAAAAACTTCTGAGAACTGATTGAATCTTACGTGTCTCCGGACTGCCTCCTCTAAACTATTAAGCTACTGAATTTTGTTCCGAACATTGAGTCTAGGTTCACTAATTAAATGGTGAAGTGTTCTGTAAGATATCTGTTCCATATTTTCAAATAGAAAAGTCACGAAGAAAAACAGACAGGAAGACTGTATTGAAAAACATGTACGTTTCTGACATACAGTGTAGACTACAAAAGTTAATTCTGAGCCACTGTTCCATTCTTCAGTTCCTTCATACATATGAAACAAACTTTCAGTATCTACATTGAACTGATGATCTTCTGACAAGAAAGCACGAGAAAGTCAGTTTACTGATACTGTCAGTTTATGCAGTCACTTTTTTTAACTTAATACGATTTATTGGAGCATTAACTATAGTCCAATTAAAATTAATCGACAGTTGACATCTTCCACTCGCTGTTGTAACATCTGATGTCGGCTATCGTTCGGTTACAGATGATACACAGCAGATCACTTCACAAATTTTTTTAACGCATAACACGGAGCAATGGTGTAAAAGGCCGCCACGATGTATGACAGAAATTGGAGACACTCTGCTGACAGTTGATTTTAAGTGACCGATGGTTGAACTGTGGCACATGGTGTGTTTTGTAGCCCTGAATTTAAACTTGTATTCTAACCTAACCACAATCTCGTGACAGGCAACACATCCGAGAAAATGGCGATCGACACTCTGTACTGGAACTAAAATCACAATCGCTTTGTTCACGGTGTTCGAGGCCAACCTCTACGAGCAAACTCGAGAGAGAAGAATACCAGTTTCAGTGGTGAAAGTAAAATGTAATTTCTCACTCTCATCGGTTACCTGAAACTATTATCGCACTGGCTACACAGGCTGCCGTGTTACCGACCGATGAGCAGTCCTTGCTGGTACTCGATCGCAGATTATAGGTGACACAAGCAAATTACAAATGAAAAAAGAAATGATAGGAAAGAAAATAAGAAAAAAAAGTCAGTACAATGACGAAAATGACTCTGCAAGGTACAGGGTGGGGCAAATAAAGGTGGCCAGGATGAGTCAATACGATCGGACTCATACGTATGCATATAACCACATCCCCTGACGTGCACACCACGTGTGCACCTATGTGACCCACACAGATTCTGAGTGTAGTGCGGGCTGTGTCAGCGTGAGTGGAGCAGTGCAAAGTGGACAATAGTACTCACAGTGCAGCAATGCGTGTTCGTTGTTGAAATTGTGTGGAACCGGTGTGGTCAGTTGTTTGATGAAAAGTTTAACGGTGTTAAAGTGCCAACAAAGAGTGCAATGCAACGCTCAGTCAAAAAATGGTGTCAGACAGGATCCGTTTTGAGCTAGTCAAAAAACATTCCAAAACGTGCCCACACACGGGAAAGTGTGGCCGCACTTCGTCCAGAAAATGCTTCAGAGTCCTACTAAATCACCCCGACGCCTCTCGACGCATATCTCATTGATCGTGCAGACGAATACTCCACCTGACACCGAGTGTCTGCTGTTCGTGCATCAAAACCGGCAGATGTTACGCAGTGTCTCCACATTTGTGAGTGGCTGTTAACTGAGATAACAATTAATGGCCCGGACAAGCCTCTGTTCTTTGTGTCCGATTAAGGCCGGTTTCAGCTGAGCGGTTACGTCAACTTACAGAATGACAGGTTCCGGGCAGCAAAGAATCTGCATAACTTCCACAAAACACCACCGCACAGTCGGAGGATTGAGGTTCGGCGTGCGGTGTCTGCACACCGCATTACCCGTCCCACCTCCTTCCGTCGGACGCCGACTTCGGCGCGTTGTGTTGCCGACATTAACAGATGAGGAAAAGACCTACAGTTACATCCAGCAGGATGGAGCAACTGCCCGTGCAGCCTGCTGAACCTCGAAACACATTTACACGAGCTTCACGCCTGATGGAGTCATTAGTAGAGGTCAGTCCAGTCACGGCCCCAGCTCGCCACCCACGTCACCCGATCTGTCAGTGTGCGATTACTTTGTGTTGGGAGCTATGAAGTCTTAAGTTGTATGGCAACAACCTTCACTGTCTTCAAGAACTGCACCAGAACATTTTGGATGAGACTTCAGCAATTCCAGCAGCCCAGCTTAAATCCACCTTGAGCAGCTTGCTGACCAGAGCCCAGAAGTGCAAGTGCACTCGCAACATCTGCTACAGTGAGGTTAGTTAGTACCGTATTTCCTTTCCTCTGCTGTGTTCCTTTCTACCCTGGAACTCTGTTCTGTGGGACCTTTCATTTGCCAACCCTGTATTAGAAACAAAAAATTACACTTAAAGCAAGTAAGTGAACAAAAACAATAATTAAAGTCTTTTGACTAGATTTACATTAATAAAAAAAATTCACTGCATTTGATGACCTTAAAACCTACAACCTTCCACGCGTCACTTAAATGCGCTAACCGATTCACTACGCCATTACACTGTCATATTTATGACTCTGGTGCAGCTACATAAGTGGTCAATTTACAATGGATGTAATGAATTTATCAACAGCCTAATGTTCGCACGGTTCAGTTTGGAGACTATATCGTGGCAAGTCAGCAGTGTGTGGAAGCAGACGAGAACTGGGGCAATCTGACGGATGGAGAGTGGAGCCCGACCTGCTTCTCACAGGGCTGGCAGCTCACGTCCGTGTCCCGCACTCCTGCAAAGGCAGAACCCACGTGCGGTCCCGAGGACCGTCAATCTCTTCCAGTATTATGACAGCCGTACTCGAACCTCTCAACGTATCAGGATTATTCTCCTCACTCACTTCAAAATAAGAAAAGAAACAACGGGCAACGAATAACACATTGTAAAGCAGATTACACAGAGAATTCCGTGACTCCTACAGCACGACTGTTTGCCGAGGTCGGCACTGCTGTAAAGGTGGCAGCTGAGGCCCGACATTATTCGGTATCTTACATGACCCTAGTACAGCCCCCGAGCCTAAACCTGCCGTGTTAAAGTGGCTGTATAGAATACAGTGATTAATTACACTCACAAAAATATTACACAGTTTCTTTATTATTACTGAGTAAATGTCTCTAAGTGAAGTCCGCACAACACTGCCGTGCGGTGTTAGAGCGTGTAGTAAGAAAGACAGTATTCTAAATTTCCTTTACTTTACGCCTGTGGTCACAAACTTGACTACACTCACAGACCAGAGTAAAGATATTACTTTTTCAATACAAATACCAATCTATGATTCCACAACATTAGGTTCACACTCATACATACTTAACCACTATGCTTCACATACACTCCTCGTTCAGTTCACCCTGTATTCTCACAGCAAGCAAACTGCGTACTGTGACCAAACACAGAAAATTTTGCATTTGAACTAAATTCATTCTCTTAGAAGCTGTTAAAGTTGCCAACTGAAAACTAGATTGGTGAACTAACTGACAGTGTCACAATAATTTTATTACACTTGTCGCACAGAAACAGATAGAAGTAGAATCACGGGTAGGGATACACTTTAGTCACGAGGCGCACGCACGTGCACACCACACTGTCACCTTCGAAAATCAATTCGTATTGCCGAGCCACGAGGGGAGCACGTGCTTTAGTGAACAGAAGTAAAAATATTCTTACAATGTAGGTAACCAGTGTAGGAGGTATCCTCAATGTATACAAACAGGTGGCAGCCGAGACGAGGTTCTACAATAACATCAATGTAAACATTCTAGAAGCCATCGCACAGTTCATCGTGGAGGGTACTCTGTGCCATCAGTAGTCATTCTCTTTTCTGGTCCTCCCTCAAAGTGAGTGAGATAAAACTATTGCACCTATGCTTCTTTATCTGACCTGGTGGGGCAAGTCGTCGGAAGTGCCCTACAGTTATACTGAGCCACGCTACGTCTGTAGCGGCCTGTAATGGCAAATGTGTTGCTGGTGTAGAATGTCGTGCACAAACTGACCTCTCAATTACGTCGTATAAATGTTCGACAGGATTGACGGTGGGCAATCTGGGTGGCCAAACTGTTTGCTCGAATCGTCCAGAAGGTTCTTCCAATCGATTGCAGACAACTGCAGCCCAGCGACGTGGCGCACTGACATCCGTAAAAATTCTGTCGTCGCTCGGAAACGTGAAATCGGTGGACGGCTACAAATGGTCTCGAAGAAGTCGAACGTAACAACTTCCCGTCAGTGGTAGAGTTAGGTCGGATCAGAGGACCCGGTGCATTCCATGTAGACTCGGCCCACAGCACTGTGGAGGCACCACCAGCTTGCGCAGTGCACTGTTCACAACTCGGTTCCGAGGCTTCGAGAGGTCTGTGCTGCACTCCAACCATACTATTGGCTAATAACAACTGAAATTGGGACTCGTCTGACAGGACTACGGTTTTCCAACCATCTAGGGTTCCACTTGTACAGTCCAGAGCCCGGGAGAGGCACTGCAGGCGACGTCGTGCCGTTAGCAAATGTACTCGCGTCGGTCATCTGCTACTGTAGCCCAGTAGTGCCAAATTTCTCTGCACCGTCCTAACGGATACGTTCTTCATATGTCCCACACCGATTTCCGCGATTATTTCACGTAGTGTCGCTCACCTCTTAGCAATGATGAGTCTACGCAAATGCCGCCGCTCTCGGTCGTCGAGTGGAGACCGTCGGCCACTGTGTCGTCTGTGGTGAGAGGTAACGTCTGCAATTTGGTGTTATCAGCCAGTCTTCACACTGCGAATCTTAGAATATCGGAATCCTTTTTCAGACATGGAATATCCCACGCGTCTAGCTCCCACTACCATTACGTTTTCGAAGTCTGTCAATTTGTCTCGTGCAAGTATAATCACATCGGAAACCTTTTTACGTGCATCACGTAGTATAAATGGTAGCTCTGCGAATGCACTGCCCTTTTATACGTCGTGTACGTGATACCGCCGCCATCTAGACGTGTGCACATCGCTATCCTGTGACGCCAGTGTACAAGCAGGCTACACTTCCCCAAATGTCTCCTATAAATTTCACTCGGCCATTCACGTTGCGCACTAATGACTTTATATGCTCATTCTACTTCGTGTGTTTGTGCAGTCGCTATGGAAATTAGTAACACTAATAATGTTTCTAAACCAAAGTATCATGAACATAAATAAACACTGCACCAAAAACAATCCCTACAATTTTCCACATATTTCATATTTTACTAGTACTGTTGTTATTAACATAGAATTGAAGTACCTCATACATTTAATCTGTGATTGTACTGGGTGCTGGGTGATTACAATTAAAGTCATCTACTCGTGGAGGTCAAGTTTGGGCTGTAACTGTTGTGCGGTAGAGAAACTCGACAGATATGTTTGATTTAATGTGGAACTGATTTATGCTGGGGGGGGGGGGGGGGGGGGGGAGTTCAAATTTTTGTAACCATGTGCAAATCTGGCAGTGTGAAAGCAAGAAAGAAGTATAGAAATGATTCCGTATATGATGGAGCAGGAATGGCACACGGGCAGAAATGTTCAAACAAAAGAGAAAGGTGTAATGTCGATTTCATTATTAACCGCCACTTACTGGAGACGTCGACGAGACGCTGCGTGCATAAAATGGTGTGATCGACAGTTGCTTGCAGCAGTTCTGGGGGAACCTGAGCAGTGTTTTACTGTATACTGGTCTTTAAATCAGGTAGAGACTGAACATGTCCTCGGCATACGTGTTCTTTTAGGTATCGCCAGTGTAAAATGTCACACGCATTAAGACCCGGACATCTTGCGGGCCACACATCTGAAAAACCTCTGGAGAAAACATATTTGTGGAAGGATGCATTAAACAGATCTTTCACTGGGGGAGCGACACAAATCCAGTGGTTTGCACACAGTTCACACTTAAAAAGCATGAATCGGGTGCCGTACGAGGAGGTCTCGAAAAGATGCCAATGTTGTGGTACAGCCGAATTCCCTCTGGGTAGTTCTCTACAAAGAAGAGCAGACTGAGGATAAAGGAGTTTGCGGATCCACACCACAGGCACTTACACCGAGTGAAATGGCTCCTCGTCCACAACACGTGGTATAACAGGACCCCAGATTCGTCAGTTCTGCGTATTTACAACACCCTGTAGTGTAAAATGTGTCTCGTCACTCCAAAGAGTACTGCCCGGCCACATGTCGTCAACTTTGATCTGTGCCAGAAATCGAAGAGCCAATTCGGAATGCTGTTGCCGATCATGATGTTTCAGATGCTGCATCTTCTGGAGCTTGTACAGGTAGCAGTGTAAAATAGACCGCAAAACTTTCCGTACTGTTCACCACGGGTTGGACCTCTTGGGATGCTGAACGAGCACTAACACTATCTGTGGCACATGCTGAATTTTCACTTAGAGCGAAAGCAGCCTCGTCAATAACTTCCACCGGGATAGGACACGTCCGTCTTCTAGGTGCAACACCAAACTCACCCGTGTTCTCAAATTTTATTATCATCTTCTTTAAACCATTTACTGTAACGACATCAAGCCACACCTCAGACCTTCCAGTCAGTGTCACCTTCTCAACGCAACACTGTAATTGCTATCGTTCACATAAAACAGTTTCACTAGTAGCTGTTCACTCATGTTATGGCTCATCAAATGAGAGTGTCGATGTCATACATATGGCACCAGATTTGCAGCTGGTGGTCAAAATTGGAACTAATTTCTTCCTAGAGTAAATCAGTTCCACATTAACGCATTAACATATATATCAACTTTCACTGCCATACAATGATTGCAGCCTTATTTATAACCACTGGGTACAGCATGTTGTATATACTTGGCAGCTGTTAGATGTGTGTGTGTGTGTGTGTGTGTGTGTGTGTGTGTGTGTGTGTGTGTCCAAGGGTGGGTCATCAAAACATGTTTGGGATGAATGTGAACATATTCTTTCGTGGCCACAAGCCTGCAACAATGAGTTCTACACCGAACACCAGTGAAAGTAGTGAAGCATCCACAAACAGAATGATACACAATTCAGAGGACAACAAAACTGAATTTTCTTCACTGTTTCATTGGTAGAACATACAGAACTCGAAGTGGGGGGGGTGGGGTTTCAAACTCCTCCCCCCATCCCCAAATCATCTCTCATGCTTGCTTTTAGTATGAAATTATTTCTTCTTCTGATATTTCGGCTGATAAGTATACAGCCATCTTTGAAATTAATCAGTGCCTGAATTCGAACCATTTGACACAAATATATTGTGGAGCAAGTCCACACGTGTCACAGATGAGGCGATCGCTACAAGAGCATCAATCACAGACAAAACTTTATGAGTTACTTTAAGAGAAAAATTTTGCAAGTGCTGAGTCAGCACATTCACAGTGATTATGAATTGCACGGTTAATAATTAAAATAAAGGGCACGTGTCGCAATGGCAGATACTGAAGACTAATAACAATTCTTCTGAGGGAGAAGATATCACATGAGAGATTTCCACTATTTATCGTGTCGGACATCCTTGCCTTGAATGAGCAGTTTGCCTGCTAATTATATTTTCACAGCTTTGTTGAACCCTTAACCCCAACACGATACGGCTGTGGCCAGTATGCACCCTTTCCTTCATCTTTGGAAATGGCCACTGGAAACACAATGTTCAGCCACTGCACATTTGTTGAGCTGCAGAAGGCAGGTGCATCATTAAAATCAGATCACGGATACCACTCATTTCGTGTCTGCATTCTCAGAAGAATTATTGTTCTGAGTCGTAGTTGTCTGCCATTCCAACACACACCCTCTATTTTAATAACTAATTACAAATTAGTAAGCACTGTGGATTTGCTGACTCTGCACTCACAAATGTTTTATTCTTCGAGGCGTAAAGCATTACCTACGACTGACACTCCTGTGCCAATTATCTTATCTGAGGCACACGCATTTACTCTGAAGTACATTTGCATCCGAACTGAAACTCACAATAAACGATTCAGAAGTAATGCCCAGATATAGAAGAGAGATCTGGAAAGTCAAGTTGCTAGTCAAATGTTAATGATCTTCTCTGTTTCACTGTATTTTCTAGCATGCGTGCCAGTTAGAAAGACAATGAGGAACGCTATAAGGAAGTGCGCTGTTTCTGCACCGAAAAATATTAGTAGAGACTCGTGTTAATAATACAAAAATCTCCTGTTGCACTGTGTAATGCTACCTGTTCGTAAATCTACCGTACATAGAGGAAAGAACTTTCTTTTGTAATTGTGGTGTTCTGAAACATCACCTGAATAAACTGCAACATTTCAGCTTTCTAAATCAAACATAAATTCACAAATATAGCTTTCGAACAGTAAGGCCTCCGTCAAAATTAGACGACAAACACACACGTACACACACAAGCAAATGCAACTCACACACGTGACTGCAGTCTCAGGAACTGGGGCCACACTGCGAGCAAATGTGGCCTCAGTTGCCTGAGACTGCAGTCACGTGTGTGTGGGTCACATATGCGTGAGTGTGTACGTGTGTGTTTGTCGTCTAATTTTGACAGAGGCCCTACTGTTCGAAAGCTATATTTGTGAATTTATGTTTGATTTAGAGAGCTGAAATGTTGGCCTTACTGGCCAAAAGCTCACATTGAGTCCTATATTGCAGCAAGACACTCCAACTCTGAGAGATATATTACTACTACTACTACTCACACACACATCTCTCTCTCTCTTTCTCTGTGTGTGTGTGTGTGTGTGTGTGTGTGTGTGTGTGTGTGTTTTCTGTTGGACATGTCTGACAGAACAGTCACGACATTGCCATTGGTACAGCAGCCATAAATATCAAATTTTGAAGGAAAGTCCGACGTTAGCTACAATTGGGCATCAAAATAATTTGATGGTGAAAGTTGAAAATTTTTGCCGGACCAGTACTCGAACCCTGATCTCCTGCTTAATGTGACACCCACATATATACATACAGAGTATACCTGCATGTGTGACAGTGCAGATGCACAACAAGATCCGAGCCTTTCACGGTAATACAGGCCTCACCGAATGGACAGAAGACGCTACTAGTATGTGACAAGTTGAGAATTTGGAATGGGCGAGAATTGTGTCCGCAGATAGTAAAGGCAAACATTCGCATTTATGTGGAAGATTTGCGTTCGAGTCCCTGTCTGGCACACATTTCCTACGTTCACTGTGAAATAATTTCTACGCCCAATTATGGCTGGTAGCGGTCTTTCCTTTGAAATTTGATATTTACAGCTGCTGCATCAACAACAGTGCAGTGTCTGCTCCATCATACATGTACAACAGAATTTGGATTTGGGATGAGAGGAATTTTGTTTTGTACTGCTACCACTCTCACTATATATGTCATTTTCACTTATAATGCTGCAATATTTTTGCTCATTATCAGGGATTTTTATAGCATGAGAACAAAAACAAAAGCCACTAAAATAAACTAACAATTATCTACTAGGGCTAGTCATCAAGTTTTAAGTATGAAGTTGCGTAGTCAATTTTTTTATTTGTTCAAAGCGACATTCTCACACTATAGTGCTGAAGAGTGTCACTAGTGAAACTGAAACAAAATGGCACAGACCACTGATACAGTGGAGCATCCTGCAGCAATTTGTTCTCTGCATTTGGAGGGAAACTATGCTGCAGCAATCAGTGTAGAGTCATAGGGAGAGTGCAGCAATATGACACAGTGGTCAGGTAGCGCAGACACTTCCACGGCAGTCAGAGCCCGAACGGCCGAAGACTGAGTGGCAGACCGCCTGGCCACCTAGACCCGTAAACTGGAAGAGAAGTAGGGCACCCAGAGCTCGAAGACCGTCCTGTCACAACTCAGGTGATAGTGGGGAGTGTGGAAATCACTCTGAGATCAGTTTTCAAACATCTCACGCGCCGTTTCGAATGAGACAGAGATGGCCACCTCACACACGCTCGAAAAGCCCAATGAACAGTGTCGACAGTGGAAATTTTGCAGCCGTGACGGGTACATCCCGATGAGTTATTTAGCCGCCCAATCTGTGTGGACGAGTATCCAATCTCTGTCGACGAGTATCGAGTGTATTAATGTGACCCCGAAGCCGAACATCAGAGAGAGCAACAGGAACGTGTGGGTTTACCACTGCCAAAAAAAAGGTTTTTTCTGGGACTGCCACTGTGTGGTGCTAGCAGATAATGCTCGTAATATGCAAACCGTCACAGAAGCGTGTACCAAAATCACCTGACAAGTTTATCGGAGGCTGTCGAGACTGAGTGACACGGGACGCCAATCCCCTCGGACTGTCGAATTTTGCTTCGCTTCCCATATTCTCCTGACGTGGTTCCCAGTGACTTCTTCCTCTCTCCGGGGATAAAAAATCATAGTGCGGGAGGTATTTCTGGTACGAATATGAACAATTTTCAAGTAGAAATATCTCCCGAGCAGCCAAAATACAGGAATCTAGGGGAGGACTCACACTATCGGCACATTTCGTGGCACCAGCTCAATTTTATTGGGGCGATAATTAAAACTTTATGACTAACCCTAATATTTGACATCTTACATACTACATCTAACGTAGCAGTGATGCTGTCGCTTTTAGTGAGTAAAGGGGTTGGTGGGTAATTTAACCTCTCTGTACTTTCCCTATTCAGAAAAATGCTAGGACAGTAAAATCTGTAAAAGAAGGAAAATCCAGCTGGCCAAAATTCCTCTGCAGACATGCCTTGTACACAGCGTTGGGGTCCAAACTGCGGAAGGAGTCGAGGCAGTCGGTCAGTGTCAGGCCGAGCGCGGAGCTCCTGGCGTGAGTGGTGGCGCTGTACTGCAGTGCGCCACTCGTGTGTCTCGTGGGAGCGGCCACTCTGGCCGACTCCACGTCGGGTCTGCTCCGGCCAGTGGAGTCGGCAGTTACTGGAGCGGCTTGCTCCGGTTCCCGTCGCCCGGGCCACGGGTTCGTGTCCTCAGAGCTGGCGGTGGCATCTGCTGTGAGGTACAGCACGTCGGGACTCTCTTCGTCTGACCTGTGGACACACAAGCAATACCAGATGTTGTGCTGCAAATGTCATCATGTGATGGTGGTGGTGGTGGT
Organism: Schistocerca gregaria; assembly: GCF_023897955.1. NCBI lineage: Eukaryota > Metazoa > Arthropoda > Insecta > Orthoptera > Acrididae > Schistocerca > Schistocerca gregaria. Next base: position 215,144,438 of record NC_064929.1, read on the forward strand.
GGTGGCAGAAGTTGAATGTACAGACATACTTACTCACTGAGGGAGGGACAAGTGGTTTACTGTGGCCTTGTTGATAGAACCACCTCAGCTCACATCTGATGGGATTTAGGGAAACCACAGCCCGGACAGAACGTGAGCCTCAGCCCTCACCTGCATAACTACTCTGGAAATCACAATTAAGTATTAAGTGCTTGCCAGAGGGTTCATACAACACTTTCAGACTATTTCTCTCTTGCTCTATTCTAAAATTCTTCTGTGTCAGCTCTGATTTCTCTTACTTTATTCGAGAGTCATTTCTCTCTGTGTAGGTGGGCACTGACACAATTATTTTTGTATTTGGAGAAGAAAGTTGGTGATCGAAATTTTGTGAAAAAATCACCGCAACAAAAAATGCCTCCATTTTAATGACTGCCGATCCTACTAGCTTATCAAATCTCTCCCCCATTTTGTGGTACTACAACACGAGCTGCCAACCTCTGAACCTTTTTACCGTGTCCTCCATCAATCCTATCTGGTAGCGATCCCCTGGAGTGCAGCTATAGTCCGGAGGAGGATTAAAAAGAGTACTGTAAGCATTCTTTTTTTTTTAGTAGATTTCTTGCACCTTCTAAGTGTCCTGCCAATGCAGTCTTTGGTTCACATTCCCCGTGACTTTTTTTGTGTTACTCATTTGAAAGACCTCCAATTCTTATTGTTTCGAGTGAACTATCACTTTTCAGTCCACACAGATATCTTGTCTGAATCATTTTACAGATCATTCTGGTCTTGTAATGACATTACTAGACAGTAAACAAAAGAATTATCTGCAGAAAACTATAATGCCCTTTACACACTTAGATATTTGCACCAGCTCGTCTTGACAGACAGTGTCTGCACAGCATAATTGTTGCATGCGAATGAAAAATTGGTCTGCATTACTGTTTGTTTTTGGCTCGTGTGAAGTCTGACGGCACTCAAATCGATACAGACTGGATGTGTGGACCTGATGAAGTGTTTCATTACTTCATAACTGGCACGACGTGTTTCCAAAATTACGAGGCTCACCGATGAAGGTGATCTTACAGCAGAATATTTCAGAAAAGCACTGTTTATGCGATTTGCTGTGCACCTCAATGTTACTAAAAGTATCTGATTAGCACTTACTGATTTTCTCATTTCAGCATCACTTCTCATTCGAGAAGAGTTATTTGTTTTAGAAACAATTCTTTTACCCATCTTCTCCTGCTGATCTTTTTCCTTTTATAACTGCCAAAGTAACACTACGAGACAGAATAATTATCTCACAAGCATATTTACTTACTTGGTCACAGCAAGGAAATACTGTGCTCTCTCGGACTGCCAATTCGTGACTGTGCAAAAACTGCATTGTGGTTGGGAGGTGTAAATGTGAACTGAATACTGCAGACCAGATGTGCACAGGACACTAAAACACGGTCTGCTCTGACAAACCTAAGCATTTAAAAGATTCTTAAGAGGGCTGCTGATATCTACGAGGTGCTATCCAAAATTTTCAGGACTGGTGCTGCCATCTGTTGAAAACCTTGCCTTTGGACTAACGGTCACCATCGACCTCGACGTAGTTCCCATCCGTATGTACACACTGGTCCCAGCACTTCTGCCACTGATCTAACATCTTCTGTAAGTCCTGTTCTTTCAGGGTGTTTATCACTGCCAGTGACGGTTATGGAATCCTCTCTAGAGTGTCGAACTGACATACTTTTGACTCGAGTTTCTAAATCGTAAGGTGCCAAATATGGCAAGTACAGAGGGTAGGGTACAACTGCCAAATTGATTTTTGCGAGAAAAGTCCTGGTGAGCAAGGACATGTAACAGGGCGCGTTGTCGTGATGCGGCAGCCAGTTCCCTTGACGCCAAAGTTTGGGCCGTCGTCGCCGCACGTTTTCATGGAGACGTCGCAAAACATCGCAGTAGTGCGTGGAATTCACTGTTTGGTCAGGTGGGACGAATTCTTTGTGCACAATTCCCTCGGTATCAAATCAAACAATGATAATGTTCTTCACCTGTCTTGGAGAGCCTGGGCTCTTCCACTGGGGCGATTGTTCCTTTGTCTCTGGGTCATCCCCCAAACACTTGAGGAATCACTGCAAGGGTCTCCGTAGCACTTTTTCCGAGATTCGCACAGAATTTGATACACACATGCTGTTCTGTTCGCGGATCCACTGCAAAATCGCCACACACCAAACACCACGTCCTCCCAGCTGAATGCCACACCGCACACTGACTCATCAGATATGCAGCTCTCGCCACCTAGCGGTGTAAAGATCTACTACTCCTACTTTCCAGATGGCAGCACCAGTCCCGAAAATTTTGGATTCCGCCTTGTATATTATTAAAATGCTATCCCAGAACCTAGTACCAAATGCAGCATAGGGGCAAGAAATATTTGACTTTCAATAATTCATGTAATTATTAATAAAATTTAAATACTTAATGCTAGGACAGTAAAATCTGTAAAAGAAGGAAAAGCCAGCTGGCCAAAATTCCTCTGCAGACATGCCTTGTACACAGCGTTGGGGTCCAAACTGCGGAAGGAGTCGAGGCAGTCGGTCAGTGTCAGGCCGAGCGCGGAGCTCCTGGCGTGAGAGGTGGCGCTGTACTGCAGTGCGCCACTCGTGTGTCTCGTGGGAGCGGCCACTCTGGCCGACTCCACGTCGGGTCTGCTCCGGCCAGTGGAGTCGGCAGTTACTGGAGCGGCTTGCTCCGGTTCCCGTCGCCCGGGCCACGGGTTCGTGTCCTCAGAGCTGGCGGTGGCATCTGCTGTGAGGTACAGCACGTCGGGACTCTCTTCGTCTGACCTGTGGACACACAAGCAATACCAGATGTTGTGCTGCAAATGTCATCATGTGATGGTGGTGGTGGTGGTGGTGGTGGCACAAGTTGAATGTACAGACATACTTACTCACTGAGGGAGGGACAAGTGGTTTACTGTGGCCTTGTTGATAGAACCACCTCAGCTCACATCTGATGGGATTTAGGGAAACCACAGCAAATGTAAGTCAGGACGCCCGGACAGAAAGTGAGCCTCAGCCCTCACCTGTATAACTACTCTGGAAATCACAATTAAGTATTAAGTGCTTGCCAGAGGGTTCATACAACACTTTCAGACTATTTCTCTCTCGCTCTATTCTAAAATTCTTCTGTGTCAGCTCTGATTTCTCGTACTTTATTCGAGAGTCATTTCTCTCTGTGTAGGTGGGCACTGACACAATTATTTTTGTATTTGGAGAAGAAAGTTGGTGATCGAAATTTTGTGAAAAAATCACCGCAACAAAAAATGCCTCCATTTTAATGACTGCCGATCCGACTAGCTTATCAAATCTCTCCCCCATTTTGTGGTACTACAACACGAGCTGCCAACCTCTGAACCTTTTTACCGTGTCCTCCATCAATCCTATCTGGTAGCGATCCCCTGGAGTGCAGCTATAGTCCGGAGGAGGATTAAAAAGAGTACTGTAAGCATTCTTTTTTTTTAGTAGATTTCTTGCACCTTCTAAGTGTCCTGCCAATGCAGTCTTTGGTTCACATTCCCCGTGACTTTTTTTGTGTTACTCATTTGAAAGACCTCCAATTCTTATTGTTTCGAGTGAACTATCACTTTTCAGTCCACACAGATATCTTGTCTGAATCATTTTACAGATCATTCTGGTCTTGTAATGACATTACTAGACAGTAAACAAAAGAATTATCTGCAGAAAACTATAATGCCCTTTACACACTTAGATATTTGCACCAGCTCGTCTTGACAGACAGTGTCTGCACAGCATAATTGTTGCATGCGAATGAAAAATTGGTCTGCATTACTGTTTGTTTTTGGCTCGTGTGAAGTCTGACGGCACTCGAATCGATACAGACTGGATGTGTGGACCTGATGAAGTGTTTCATTACTTCATAACTGGCACGACGTGTTTCCAAAATTACGAGGCTCACCGATGAAGGTGATCTTACAGCAGAATATTTCAGAAAAGCACTGTTTATGCGATTTGCTGTGCACCTCAATGTTACTAAAAGTATGTGATTAGCACTTACTGATTTTCTCATTTCAGCATCACTTCTCATTCGAGAAGAGTTATTTGTTTTAGAAACCATTCTTTTACCCATCTTCTCCTGCTGATCTTTTTCCTTTTATAACTGCCAAAGTAACACTACGAGATAGAATAATTATCTCACAAGCATATTTACTTACTTGGTCACAGCAAGGATATACTGTGCTCTCTCGGACTGCCAATTCGAGACTGTGCAAAAACTGCATTGTGGTTGGGAGGTGTAAATGTGAACTGAATACTGCAGACCAGATGTGCACAGGACACTAAAACACGGTCTGCTCTGACAAACCTAAGCATTTAAAAGATTCTTAAGAGGGCTGCTGATATCTACGAGGTGCTATCCAAAATTTTCAGGACTGGTGCTGCCATCTGTTGAAAACCTTGCCTTTGGACTAACGGTCACCATCGACCTCGACGTAGTTCCCATCCGTATGTACACACTGGTCCCAGCACTTCTGCCACTGGTCTAACATCTTCTGTAAGTCCTGTTCTTTGAGGGTGTTTATCACTGCCAGTGACGGTTATGGAATACTCTCTAGAGTGTCGAACTGACATACTTTTGACTCGAGTTTCTAAATCGTAAGGTGCCAAATCTGGCAAGTACAGAGGGTAGGGTACAACTGCCATGTTGATTTTTGCGAGAAAAGGCCTGGTGAGCAAGGACATGTAACAGGGCGCGTTGTCGTGATGCGGCAGCCAGTTCCCTTGACGCCAAAGTTTGGGCCGTTGTCGCCGCACGTTTTCATGGAGACGTCGCAAAACGTCGCAGTAGTGCGTGGAATTCACTGTTTGGTCAGGTGGGACGAATTCTTTGTGCACAATTCCCTCGGTATCAAAGAAAACAATAATAATGTTCTTCACCTGTCTTGGAGAGCCCGGGCTCTTCCACTGGGGCGATTGTTCCTTTGTCTCTGGGTCATCCCCCAAACACTTGAGGAATCACTGCAAGGGTCTCCGTAGCACTTTTTCCGAGATTCGCACAGAATTTGATACACACATGCTGTTCTGTTCGCGGATCCACTGCAAAATCACCACACACCAAACACCACGTCCTCCCAGCTGAATGCCACACCGCACACTGACTCATCAGATATGCAGCTCTCGCCACCTAGCGGTGTAAAGATCTACTACTCCTACTTTCCAGATGGCAGCACCAGTCCCGAAAATTTTGGATTCCGCCTTGTATATTATTAAAATGCTATCCCAGAACCTAGTACCAAATGCAGCATAGGGGCAAGAAATATTTGACTTTCAATAATTCATGTAATTATTAATAAAATTTAAATACTTAATGCTAGGACAGTAAAATCTGTAAAAGAAGGAAAAGCCAGCCGGCCAAAATTCCTCTGCAGACATGCCTTGTACACAGTGTTGGGGTCCAAACTGCGGAAGGAGTCGAGGCAGTCGGTCAGTGTCAGGCCGAGCGCGGAGCTCCTGGCGTGAGAGGTGGCGCTGTACTGCAGTGCGCCACTCGTGTGTCTCGTGGGAGCGGCCACTCTGGCCGACTCCACGTCGGGTCTGCTCCGGCCAGTGGAGTCGGCAGTTACTGGAGCGGCTTGCTCCGGTTCCCGTCGCCCGGGCCACGGGTTCGTGTCCTCAGAGCTGGCGGTGGCATCTGCTGTGAGGTACAGCACGTCGGGACTCTCTTCGTCTGACCTGTGGACACACAAGCAATACCAGATGTTGTGCTGCAAATGTCATCATGTGATGGTGGTGGTGGTGGTGGTGGTGGCACAAGTTGAATGTACAGACATACTTACTCACTGAGGGAGGGACAAGTGGTTTACTGTGGCCTTGTTGATAGAACCACCTCAGCTCACATCTGATGGGATTTAGGGAAACCACAGCAAATGTAAGTCAGGACGCCCGGACAGAAAGTGAGCCTCAGCCCTCACCTGTATAACTACTCTGGAAATCACAATTAAGTATTAAGTGCTTGCCAGAGGGTTCATACAACACTTTCAGACTATTTCTCTCTCGCTCTATTCTAAAATTCTTCTGTGTCAGCTCTGATTTCTCGTACTTTATTCGAGAGTCATTTCTCTCTGTGTAGGTGGGCACTGACACAATTATTTTTGTATTTGGAGAAGAAAGTTGGTGATCGAAATTTTGTGAAAAAATCACCGCAACAAAAAATGCCTCCATTTTAATGACTGCCGATCCGACTAGCTTATCAAATCTCTCCCCCATTTTGTGGTACTACAACACGAGCTGCCAACCTCTGAACCTTTTTACCGTGTCCTCCATCAATCCTATCTGGTAGCGATCCCCTGGAGTGCAGCTATAGTCCGGAGGAGGATTAAAAAGAGTACTGTAAGCATTCTTTTTTTTTTAGTAGATTTCTTGCACCTTCTAAGTGTCCTGCCAATGCAGTCTTTGGTTCACATTCCCCGTGACTTTTTTTGTGTTACTCATTTGAAAGACCTCCAATTCTTATTGTTTCGAGTGAACTATCACTTTTCAGTCCACACAGATATCTTGTCTGAATCATTTTACAGATCATTCTGGTCTTGTAATGACATTACTAGACAGTAAACAAAAGAATTATCTGCAGAAAACTATAATGCCCTTTACACACTTAGATATTTGCACCAGCTCGTCTTGACAGACAGTGTCTGCACAGCATAATTGTTGCATGCGAATGAAAAATTGGTCTGCATTACTGTTTGTTTTTGGCTCGTGTGAAGTCTGACGGCACTCGAATCGATACAGACTGGATGTGTGGACCTGATGAAGTGTTTCATTACTTCATAACTGGCACGACGTGTTTCCAAAATTACGAGGCTCACCGATGAAGGTGATCTTACAGCAGAATATTTCAGAAAAGCACTGTTTATGCGATTTGCTGTGCACCTCAATGTTACTAAAAGTATCTGATTAGCACTTACTGATTTTCTCATTTCAGCATCACTTCTCATTCGAGAAGAGTTATTTGTTTTAGAAACCATTCTTTTACCCATCTTCTCCTGCTGATCTTTTTCCTTTTATAACTGCCAAAGTAACACTACGAGATAGAATAATTATCTCACAAGCATATTTACTTACTTGGTCACAGCAAGGATATACTGTGCTCTCTCGGACTGCCAATTCGAGACTGTGCAAAAACTGCATTGTGGTTGGGAGGTGTAAATGTGAACTGAATACTGCAGACCAGATGTGCACAGGACACTAAAACACGGTCTGCTCTGACAAACCTAAGCATTTAAAAGATTCTTAAGAGGGCTGCTGATATCTACGAGGTGCTATCCAAAATTTTCAGGACTGGTGCTGCCATCTGTTGAAAACCTTGCCTTTGGACTAACGGTCACCATCGACCTCGACGTAGTTCCCATCCGTATGTACACACTGGTCCCAGCACTTCTGCCACTGGTCTAACATCTTCTGTAAGTCCTGTTCTTTGAGGGTGTTTATCACTGCCAGTGACGGTTATGGAATACTCTCTAGAGTGTCGAACTGACATACTTTTGACTCGAGTTTCTAAATCGTAAGGTGCCAAATCTGGCAAGTACAGAGGGTAGGGTACAACTGCCATGTTGATTTTTGCGAGAAAAGGCCTGGTGAGCAAGGACATGTAACAGGGCGCGTTGTCGTGATGCGGCAGCCAGTTCCCTTGACGCCAAAGTTTGGGCCGTTGTCGCCGCACGTTTTCATGGAGACGTCGCAAAACATCGCAGTAGTGCGTGGAATTCACTGTTTGGTCAGGTGGGACGAATTCTTTGTGCACAATTCCCTCGGTATCAAAGAAAACAATAATAATGTTCTTCACCTGTCTTGGAGAGCCCGGGCTCTTCCACTGGGGCGATTGTTCCTTTGTCTCTGGGTCATCCCCCAAACACTTGAGGAATCACTGCAAGGGTCTCCGTAGCACTTTTTCCGAGATTCGCACAGAATTTGATACACACATGCTGTTCTGTTCGCGGATCCACTGCAAAATCACCACACACCAAACACCACGTCCTCCCAGCTGAATGCCACACCGCACACTGACTCATCAGATATGCAGCTCTCGCCACCTAGCGGTGTAAAGATCTACTACTCCTACTTTCCAGATGGCAGCACCAGTCCCGAAAATTTTGGATTCCGCCTTGTATATTATTAAAATGCTATCCCAGAACCTAGTACCAAATGCAGCATAGGGGCAAGAAATATTTGACTTTCAATAATTCATGTAATTATTAATAAAATTTAAATACTTAATGCTAGGACAGTAAAATCTGTAAAAGAAGGAAAAGCCAGCCGGCCAAAATTCCTCTGCAGACATGCCTTGTACACAGTGTTGGGGTCCAAACTGCGGAAGGAGTCGAGGCAGTCGGTCAGTGTCAGGCCGAGCGCGGAGCTCCTGGCGTGAGAGGTGGCGCTGTACTGCAGTGCGCCACTCGTGTGTCTCGTGGGAGCGGCCACTCTGGCCGACTCCACGTCGGGTCTGCTCCGGCCAGTGGAGTCGGCAGTTACTGGAGCGGCTTGCTCCGGTTCCCGTCGCCCGGGCCACGGGTTCGTGTCCTCAGAGCTGGCGGTGGCATCTGCTGTGAGGTACAGCACGTCGGGACTCTCTTCGTCTGACCTGTGGACACACAAGCAATACCAGATGTTGTGCTGCAAATGTCATCATGTGATGGTGGTGGTGGTGGTGGTGGTGGCACAAGTTGAATGTACAGACATACTTACTCACTGAGGGAGGGACAAGTGGTTTACTGTGGCCTTGTTGATAGAACCACCTCAGCTCACATCTGATGGGATTTAGGGAAACCACAGCAAATGTAAGTCAGGACGCCCGGACAGAAAGTGAGCCTCAGCCCTCACCTGTATAACTACTCTGGAAATCACAATTAAGTATTAAGTGCTTGCCAGAGGGTTCATACAACACTTTCAGACTATTTCTCTCTCGCTCTATTCTAAAATTCTTCTGTGTCAGCTCTGATTTCTCGTACTTTATTCGAGAGTCATTTCTCTCTGTGTAGGTGGGCACTGACACAATTATTTTTGTATTTGGAGAAGAAAGTTGGTGATCGAAATTTTGTGAAAAAATCACCGCAACAAAAAATGCCTCCATTTTAATGACTGCCGATCCGACTAGCTTATCAAATCTCTCCCCCATTTTGTGGTACTACAACACGAGCTGCCAACCTCTGAACCTTTTTACCGTGTCCTCCATCAATCCTATCTGGTAGCGATCCCCTGGAGTGCAGCTATAGTCCGGAGGAGGATTAAAAAGAGTACTGTAAGCATTCTTTTTTTTTTAGTAGATTTCTTGCACCTTCTAAGTGTCCTGCCAATGCAGTCTTTGGTTCACATTCCCCGTGACTTTTTTTGTGTTACTCATTTGAAAGACCTCCAATTCTTATTGTTTCGAGTGAACTATCACTTTTCAGTCCACACAGATATCTTGTCTGAATCATTTTACAGATCATTCTGGTCTTGTAATGACATTACTAGACAGTAAACAAAAGAATTATCTGCAGAAAACTATAATGCCCTTTACACACTTAGATATTTGCACCAGCTCGTCTTGACAGACAGTGTCTGCACAGCATAATTGTTGCATGCGAATGAAAAATTGGTCTGCATTACTGTTTGTTTTTGGCTCGTGTGAAGTCTGACGGCACTCAAATCGATACAGACTGGATGTGTGGACCTGATGAAGTGTTTCATTACTTCATAACTGGCACGACGTGTTTCCAAAATTACGAGGCTCACCGATGAAGGTGATCTTACAGCAGAATATTTCAGAAAAGCACTGTTTATGCGATTTGCTGTGCACCTCAATGTTACTAAAAGTATCTGATTAGCACTTACTGATTTTCTCATTTCAGCATCACTTCTCATTCGAGAAGAGTTATTTGTTTTAGAAACCATTCTTTTACCCATCTTCTCCTGCTGATCTTTTTCCTTTTATAACTGCCAAAGTAACACTACGAGATAGAATAATTATCTCACAAGCATATTTACTTACTTGGTCACAGCAAGGATATACTGTGCTCTCTCGGACTGCCAATTCGAGACTGTGCAAAAACTGCATTGTGGTTGGGAGGTGTAAATGTGAACTGAATACTGCAGACCAGATGTGCACAGGACACTAAAACACGGTCTGCTCTGACAAACCTAAGCATTTAAAAGATTCTTAAGAGGGCTGCTGATATCTACGAGGTGCTATCCAAAATTTTCAGGACTGGTGCTGCCATCTGTTGAAAACCTTGCCTTTGGACTAACGGTCACCATCGACCTCGACGTAGTTCCCATCCGTATGTACACACTGGTCCCAGCACTTCTGCCACTGGTCTAACATCTTCTGTAAGTCCTGTTCTTTCAGGGTGTTTATCACTGCCAGTGACGGTTATGGAATACTCTCTAGAGTGTCGAACTGACATACTTTTGACTCGAGTTTCTAAATCGTAAGGTGCCAAATCTGGCAAGTACAGAGGGTAGGGTACAACTGCCATGTTGATTTTTGCGAGAAAAGGCCTGGTGAGCAAGGACATGTAACAGGGCGCGTTGTCGTGATGCGGCAGCCAGTTCCCTTGACGCCAAAGTTTGGGCCGTTGTCGCCGCACGTTTTCATGGAGACGTCGCAAAACGTCGCAGTAGTGCGTGGAATTCACTGTTTGGTCAGGTGGGACGAATTCTTTGTGCACAATTCCCTCGGTATCAAAGAAAACAATAATAATGTTCTTCACCTGTCTTGGAGAGCCCGGGCTCTTCCACTGGGGCGATTGTTCCTTTGTCTCTGGGTCATCCCCCAAACACTTGAGGAATCACTGCAAGGGTCTCCGTAGCACTTTTTCCGAGATTCGCACAGAATTTGATACACACATGCTGTTCTGTTCGCGGATCCACTGCAAAATCACCACACACCAAACACCACGTCCTCCCAGCTGAATGCCACACCGCACACTGACTCATCAGATATGCAGCTCTCGCCACCTAGCGGTGTAAAGATCTACTACTCCTACTTTCCAGATGGCAGCACCAGTCCCGAAAATTTTGGATTCCGCCTTGTATATTATTAAAATGCTATCCCAGAACCTAGTACCAAATGCAGCATAGGGGCAAGAAATATTTGACTTTCAATAATTCATGTAATTATTAATAAAATTTAAATACTTAATGCTAGGACAGTAAAATCTGTAAAAGAAGGAAAAGCCAGCTGGCCAAAATTCCTCTGCAGACATGCCTTGTACACAGTGTTGGGGTCCAAACTGCGGAAGGAGTCGAGGCAGTCGGTCAGTGTCAGGCCGAGCGCGGAGCTCCTGGCGTGAGAGGTGGCGCTGTACTGCAGTGCGCCACTCGTGTGTCTCATGGGAGCGGCCACTCTGGCCGACTCCACGTCGAGTCTGCTCTGGCCGGTGGAGTCGGCAGTTACTGGAGCGGCTTGCTCCGGTTCCCGTCGCCCGGGCCACGGGTTCGTGTCCTCAGAGCTGGCGGTGGCATCTGCTGTGAGGTACAGCACGTCGGGACTCTCTTCGTCTGACCTGTGGACACACAAGCAATACCAGATGTTGTGCTGCAAATGTCATCATGTGGTGGTGGTGGTGGTGGTGGTGGTAGAAGTTGAATGTACAGACATACTTACTCACTGAGGGAGGGACAAGTGGTTTACTGTGGCCTTGTTGATAGAACCACCTCAGCTCACATCTGATGGGATTTAGGGAAACCACAGCAAATGTAAGTCAGGACGCCCGGACAGAACGTGAGCCTCAGCCCTCACCTGTATAACTACTCTGGAAATCACAATTAAGTATTAAGTGCTTGCCAGAGGGTTCATACAACACTTTCAGACTATTTCTCTCTCGCTCTATTCTAAAATTCTTCTGTGTCAGCTCTGATTTCTCTTACTTTATTCGAGAGTCATTTCTCTCTGTGTAGGTGGGCACTGACACAATTATTTTTGTATTTGGAGAAGAAAGTTGGTGATCGAAATTTTGTGAAAAAATCACCGCAACAAAAAATGCCTCCATTTTAATGACTGCCGATCCTACTAGCTTATCAAATCTCTCCCCCATTTTGTGGTACTACAACACGAGCTGCCAACCTCTGAACCTTTTTACCGTGTCCTCCATCAATCCTATCTGGTAGCGATCCCCTGGAGTGCAGCTATAGTCCGGAGGAGGATTAAAAAGAGTACTGTAAGCATTCTTTTTTTTTAGTAGATTTCTTGCACCTTCTAAGTGTCCTGCCAATGCAGTCTTTGGTTCACATTCCCCGTGACTTTTTTTGTGTTACTCATTTGAAAGACCTCCAATTCTTATTGTTTCGAGTGAACTATCACTTTTCAGTCCACACAGATATCTTGTCTGAATCATTTTACAGATCATTCTGGTCTTGTAATGACATTACTAGACAGTAAACAAAAGAATTATCTGCAGAAAACTATAATGCCCTTTACACACTTAGATATTTGCACCAGCTCGTCTTGACAGACAGTGTCTGCACAGCATAATTGTTGCATGCGAATGAAAAATTGGTCTGCATTACTGTTTGTTTTTGGCTCGTGTGAAGTCTGACGGCACTCGAATCGATACAGACTGGATGTGTGGACCTGATGAAGTGTTTCATTACTTCATAACTGGCACGACATGTTTCCAAAATTACGAGGCTCACCGATGAAGGTGATCTTACAGCAGAATATTTCAGAAAAGCACTGTTTATGCGATTTGCTGTGCACCTCAATGTTACTAAAAGTATCTGATTAGCACTTACTGATTTTCTCATTTCAGCATCACTTCTCATTCGAGAAGAGTTATTCGTTTTAGAAACCATTCTTTTACCCATCTTCTCCTGCTGATCTTTTTCCTTTTATAACTGCCAAAGTAACACTACGAGACAGAATAATTATCTCACAAGCATATTTACTTACTTGGTCACAGCAAGGAAATACTGTGCTCTCTCGGACTGCCAATTCGTGACTGTGCAAAAACTGCATTGTGGTTGGGAGGTGTAAATGTGAACTGAATACTGCAGACCAGATGTGCACAGGACACTAAAACACGGTCTGCTCTGACAAACCTAAGCATTTAAAAGATTCTTAAGAGGGCTGCTGATATCTACGAGGTGCTATCCAAAATTTTCAGGACTGGTGCTGCCATCTGTTGAAAACCTTGCCTTTGGACTAACGGTCACCATCGACCTCGACGTAGTTCCCATCCGTATGTACACACTGGTCCCAGCACTTCTGCCACTGATCTAACATCTTCTATAAGTCCTGTTCTTTGAGGGTGTTTATCACTGCCAGTGACGGTTATGGAATCCTCTCTAGAGTGTCGAACTGACATACTTTTGACTCGAGTTTCTAAATCGTAAGGTGCCAAATATGGCAAGTACAGAGGGTAGGGTACAACTGCCAAATTGATTTTTGCGAGAAAAGTCCTGGTGAGCAAGGACATGTAACAGGGCGCGTTGTCGTGATGCGGCAGCCAGTTCCCTTGACCCCAAAGTTTGGGCCGTCGTCGCCGCACGTTTTCATGGAGACGTCGCAAAACATCGCAGTAGTGCGTGGAATTCACTGTTTGGTCAGGTGGGACGAATTCTTTGTGCACAATTCCCTCGGTATCAAAGAAAACAATAATAATGTTCTTCACCTGTCTTGGAGAGCCCGGGCTCTTCCACTGGGGCGATTGTTCCTTTGTCTCTGGGTCATCCCCCAAACACTTGAGGAATCACTGCAAGGGTCTCCGTAGCACTTTTTCCGAGATTCGCACAGAATTTGATACACACATGCTGTTCTGTTCGCGGATCCACTGCAAAATCGCCACACACCAAACACCACGTCCTCCCAGCTGAATGCCACACCGCACACTGACTCATCAGATATGCAGCTCTCGCCACCTAGCGGTGTAAAGATCTACTACTCCTACTTTCCAGATGGCAGCACCAGTCCCGAAAATTTTGGATTCCGCCTTGTATATTATTAAAATGCTATCCCAGAACCTAGTACCAAATGCAGCATAGGGGCAAGAAATATTTGACTTTCAATAATTCATGTAATTATTAATAAAATTTAAATACTTAATGCTAGGACAGTAAAATCTGTAAAAGAAGGAAAAGCCAGCTGGCCAAAATTCCTCTGCAGACATGCCTTGTACACAGCGTTGGGGTCCAAACTGCGGAAGGAGTCGAGGCAATCGGTCAGTGTCAGGCCGAGCGCGGAGCTCCTGGCGTGAGAGGTGGCGCTGTACTGCAGTGCGCCACTCGTGTGATCGTGGGAGCGGCCACTCTGGCCGACTCCACGTCGGGTCTGCTCCGGCCAGTGGAGTCGGCAGTTACTGGAGCGGCTTGCTCCGGTTCCCGTCGCCCGGGCCACGGGTTCGTGTCCTCAGAGCTGGCGGTGGCATCTGCTGTGAGGTACAGCACGTCGGGGCTCTCTTCGTCTGACCTGTGGACACACAAGCAATACCAGATGTTGTGCTGCAAATGTCATCATGTGATGGTGGTGGTGGTGGTGGTGGTGGTGGTGGCACAAGTTGAATGTACAGACATACTTACTCACTGAGGGAGGGACAAGTGGTTTACTGTGGCCTTGTTGATAGAACCACCTCAGCTCACATCTGATGGGATTTAGGGAAACCACAGCAAATGTAAGTCAGGACGCCCGGACAGAACGTGAGCCTCAGCCCTCACCTGTATAACTACTCTGGAAATCACAATTAAGTATTAAGTGCTTGCCAGAGGGTTCATACAACACTTTCAGACTATTTCTCTCTCGCTCTATTCTAAAATTCTTCTGTGTCAGCTCTGATTTCTCGTACTTTATTCGAGAGTCATTTCTCTCTGTGTAGGTGGGCACTGACACAATTATTTTTGTATTTGGAGAAGAAAGTTGGTGATCGAAATTTTGTGAAAAAATCACCGCAACAAAAAATGCCTCCATTTTAATGACTGCCGATCCGACTAGCTTATCAAATCTCTCCCCCATTTTGTGGTACTACAACACGAGCTGCCAACCTCTGAACCTTTTTACCGTGTCCTCCATCAATCCTATCTGGTAGCGATCCCCTGGAGTGCAGCTATAGTCCGGAGGAGGATTAAAAAGAGTACTGTAAGCATTCTTTTTTTTTTTAGTAGATTTCTTGCACCTTCTAAGTGTCCTGCCAATGCAGTCTTTGGTTCACATTCCCCGTGACTTTTTTTGTGTTACTCATTTGAAAGACCTCCAATTCTTATTGTTTCGAGTGAACTATCACTTTTCAGTCCACACAGATATCTTGTCTGAATCATTTTACAGATCATTCTGGTCTTGTAATGACATTACTAGACAGTAAACAAAAGAATTATCTGCAGAAAACTATAATGCCCTTTACACACTTAGATATTTGCACCAGCTCGTCTTGACAGACAGTGTCTGCACAGCATAATTGTTGCATGCGAATGAAAAATTGGTCTGCATTACTGTTTGTTTTTGGCTCGTGTGAAGTCTGACGGCACTCGAATCGATACAGACTGGATGTGTGGACCTGATGAAGTGTTTCATTACTTCATAACTGGCACGACGTGTTTCCAAAATTACGAGGCTCACCGATGAAGGTGATCTTACAGCAGAATATTTCAGAAAAGCACTGTTTATGCGATTTGCTGTGCACCTCAATGTTACTAAAAGTATTTGATTAGCACTTACTGATTTTCTCATTTCAGCATCACTTCTCATTCGAGAAGAGTTATTTCTTTTAGAAACCATTCTTTTACCCATCTTCTCCTGCTGATCTTTTTCCTTTTATAACTGCCAAAGTAACACTACGAGATAGAATAATTATCTCACAAGCATATTTACTTACTTGGTCACAGCAAGGATATACTGTGCTCTCTCGGACTGCCAATTCGAGACTGTGCAAAAACTGCATTGTGGTTGGGAGGTGTAAATGTGAACTGAATACTGCAGACCAGATGTGCACAGGACACTAAAACACGGTCTGCTCTGACAAACCTAAGCATTTAAAAGATTCTTAAGAGGGCTGCTGATATCTACGAGGTGCTATCCAAAATTTTCAGGACTGGTGCTGCCATCTGTTGAAAACCTTGCCTTTGGACTAACGGTCACCATCGACCTCGACGTAGTTCCCATCCGTATGTACACACTGGTCCCAGCACTTCTGCCACTGGTCTAACATCTTCTGTAAGTCCTGTTCTTTGAGGGTGTTTATCACTGCCAGTGACGGTTATGGAATCCTCTCTAGAGTGTCGAACTGACATACTTTTGACTCGAGTTTCTAAATCGTAAGGTGCCAAATCTGGCAAGTACAGAGGGTAGGGTACAACTGCCATGTTGATTTTTGCGAGAAAAGGCCTGGTGAGCAAGGACATGTAACAGGGCGCGTTGTCGTGATGCGGCAGCCAGTTCCCTTGACGCCAAAGTTTGGGCCGTTGTCGCCGCACGTTTTCATGGAGACGTCGCAAAACGTCGCAGTAGTGCGTGGAATTCACTGTTTGGTCAGGTGGGACGAATTCTTTGTGCACAATTCCCTCGGTATCAAAGAAAACAATAATAATGTTCTTCACCTGTCTTGGAGAGCCCGGGCTCTTCCACTGGGGCGATTGTTCCTTTGTCTCTGGGTCATCCCCCAAACACTTGAGGAATCACTGCAAGGGTCTCCGTAGCACTTTTTCCGAGATTCGCACAGAATTTGATACACACATGCTGTTCTGTTCGCGGATCCACTGCAAAATCACCACACACCAAACACCACGTCCTCCCAGCTGAATGCCACACCGCACACTGACTCATCAGATATGCAGCTCTCGCCACCTAGCGGTGTAAAGATCTACTACTCCTACTTTCCAGATGGCAGCACCAGTCCCGAAAATTTTGGATTCCGCCTTGTATATTATTAAAATGCTATCCCAGAACCTAGTACCAAATGCAGCATAGAGGCAAGAAATATTTGACTTTCAATAATTCATGTAATTATTAATAAAATTTAAATACTTAATGCTAGGACAGTAAAATCTGTAAAAGAAGGAAAAGCCAGCTGGCCAAAATTCCTCTGCAGACATGCCTTGTACACAGTGTTGGGGTCCAAACTGCGGAAGGAGTCGAGGCAGTCGGTCAGTGTCAGGCCGAGCGCGGAGCTCCTGGCGTGAGAGGTGGCGCTGTACTGCAGTGCGCCACTCGTGTGTCTCGTGGGAGCGGCCACTCTGGCCGACTCCACGTCGGGTCTGCTCTGGCCGGTGGAGTCGGCAGTTACTGGAGCGGCTTGCTCCGGTTCCCGTCGCCCGGGCCACGGGTTCGTGTCCTCAGAGCTGGCGGTGGCATCTGCTGTGAGGTACAGCACGTCGGGACTCTCTTCGTCTGACCTGTGGACACACAAGCAATACCAGATGTTGTGCTGCAAATGTCATCATGTGATGGTGGTGGTGGTGGTGGTGGTGGTAGAAGTAGAATGTACAGACATACTTACTCACTGAGGGAGGGACAAGTGGTTTACTGTGGCCTTGTTGATAGAACCACCTCAGCTCACATCTGATGGGATTTAGGGAAACCACAGCAAATGTAAGTCAGGACGCCCGGACAGAACGTGAGCCTCAGCCCTCACCTGTATAACTACTCTGGAAATCACAATTAAGTATTAAGTGCTTGCCAGAGGGTTCATACAACACTTTCAGACTATTTCTCTCTCGCTCTATTCTAAAATTCTTCTGTGTCAGCTCTGATTTCTCTTACTTTATTCGAGAGTCATTTCTCTCTGTGTAGGTGGGCACTGACACAATTATTTTTGTATTTGGAGAAGAAAGTTGGTGATCGAAATTTTGTGAAAAAATCACCGCAACAAAAAATGCCTCCATTTTAATGACTGCCGATCCGACTAGCTTATCAAATCTCTCCCCCATTTTGTGGTACTACAACACGAGCTGCCAACCTCTGAACCTTTTTACCGTGTCCTCCATCAATCCTATCTGGTAGCGATCCCCTGGAGTGCAGCTATAGTCCGGAGGAGGATTAAAAAGAGTACTGTAAGCATTCTTTTTTTTTAGTAGATTTCTTGCACCTTCTAAGTGTCCTGCCAATGCAGTCTTTGGTTCACATTCCCCGTGACTTTTTTTGTGTTACTCATTTGAAAGACCTCCAATTCTTATTGTTTCGAGTGAACTATCACTTTTCAGTCCACACAGATATCTTGTCTGAATCATTTTACAGATCATTCTGGTCTTGTAATGACATTACTAGACAGTAAACAAAAGAATTATCTGCAGAAAACTATAATGCCCTTTACACACTTAGATATTTGCACCAGCTCGTCTTGACAGACAGTGTCTGCACAGCATAATTGTTGCATGCGAATGAAAAATTGGTCTGCATTACTGTTTGTTTTTGGCTCGTGTGAAGTCTGACGGCACTCGAATCGATACAGACTGGATGTGTGGACCTGATGAAGTGTTTCATTACTTCATAACTGGCACGACGTGTTTCCAAAATTACGAGGCTCACCGATGAAGGTGATCTTACAGCAGAATATTTCAGAAAAGCACTGTTTATGCGATTTGCTGTGCACCTCAATGTTACTAAAAGTATCTGATTAGCACTTACTGATTTTCTCATTTCAGCATCACTTCTCATTCGAGAAGAGTTATTTGTTTTAGAAACCATTCTTTTACCCATCTTCTCCTGCTGATCTTTTTCCTTTTATAACTGCCAAAGTAACACTACGAGATAGAATAATTATCTCACAAGCATATTTACTTACTTGGTCACAGCAAGGATATACTGTGCTCTCTCGGACTGCCAATTCGAGACTGTGCAAAAACTGCATTGTGGTTGGGAGGTGTAAATGTGAACTGAATACTGCAGACCAGATGTGCACAGGACACTAAAACACGGTCTGCTCTGACAAACCTAAGCATTTAAAAGATTCTTAAGAGGGCTGCTGATATCTACGAGGTGCTATCCAAAATTTTCAGGACTGGTGCTGCCATCTGTTGAAAACCTTGCCTTTGGACTAACGGTCACCATCGACCTCGACGTAGTTCCCATCCGTATGTACACACTGGTCCCAGCACTTCTGCCACTGGTCTAACATCTTCTGTAAGTCCTGTTCTTTCAGGGTGTTTATCACTGCCAGTGACGGTTATGGAATACTCTCTAGAGTGTCGAACTGACATACTTTTGACTCGAGTTTCTAAATCGTAAGGTGCCAAATCTGGCAAGTACAGAGGGTAGGGTACAACTGCCATGTTGATTTTTGCGAGAAAAGGCCTGGTGAGCAAGGACATGTAACAGGGCGCGTTGTCGTGATGCGGCAGCCAGTTCCCTTGACGCCAAAGTTTGGGCCGTTGTCGCCGCACGTTTTCATGGAGACGTCGCAAAACGTCGCAGTAGTGCGTGGAATTCACTGTTTGGTCAGGTGGGACGAATTCTTTGTGCACAATTCCCTCGGTATCAAAGAAAACAATAATAATGTTCTTCACCTGTCTTGGAGAGCCCGGGCTCTTCCACTGGGGCGATTGTTCCTTTGTCTCTGGGTCATCCCCCAAACACTTGAGGAATCACTGCAAGGGTCTCCGTAGCACTTTTTCCGAGATTCGCACAGAATTTGATACACACATGCTGTTCTGTTCGCGGATCCACTGCAAAATCACCACACACCAAACACCACGTCCTCCCAGCTGAATGCCACACCGCACACTGACTCATCAGATATGCAGCTCTCGCCACCTAGCGGTGTAAAGATCTACTACTCCTACTTTCCAGATGGCAGCACCAGTCCCGAAAATTTTGGATTCCGCCTTGTATATTATTAAAATGCTATCCCAGAACCTAGTACCAAATGCAGCATAGGGGCAAGAAATATTTGACTTTCAATAATTCATGTAATTATTAATAAAATTTAAATACTTAATGCTAGGACAGTAAAATCTGTAAAAGAAGGAAAAGCCAGCTGGCCAAAATTCCTCTGCAGACATGCCTTGTACACAGTGTTGGGGTCCAAACTGCGGAAGGAGTCGAGGCAGTCGGTCAGTGTCAGGCCGAGCGCGGAGCTCCTGGCGTGAGAGGTGGCGCTGTACTGCAGTGCGCCACTCGTGTGTCTCATGGGAGCGGCCACTCTGGCCGACTCCACGTCGAGTCTGCTCTGGCCGGTGGAGTCGGCAGTTACTGGAGCGGCTTGCTCCGGTTCCCGTCGCCCGGGCCACGGGTTCGTGTCCTCAGAGCTGGCGGTGGCATCTGCTGTGAGGTACAGCACGTCGGGACTCTCTTCGTCTGACCTGTGGACACACAAGCAATACCAGATGTTGTGCTGCAAATGTCATCATGTGGTGGTGGTGGTGGTGGTGGTGGTAGAAGTTGAATGTACAGACATACTTACTCACTGAGGGAGGGACAAGTGGTTTACTGTGGCCTTGTTGATAGAACCACCTCAGCTCACATCTGATGGGATTTAGGGAAACCACAGCAAATGTAAGTCAGGACGCCCGGACAGAACGTGAGCCTCAGCCCTCACCTGTATAACTACTCTGGAAATCACAATTAAGTATTAAGTGCTTGCCAGAGGGTTCATACAACACTTTCAGACTATTTCTCTCTCGCTCTATTCTAAAATTCTTCTGTGTCAGCTCTGATTTCTCTTACTTTATTCGAGAGTCATTTCTCTCTGTGTAGGTGGGCACTGACACAATTATTTTTGTATTTGGAGAAGAAAGTTGGTGATCGAAATTTTGTGAAAAAATCACCGCAACAAAAAATGCCTCCATTTTAATGACTGCCGATCCTACTAGCTTATCAAATCTCTCCCCCATTTTGTGGTACTACAACACGAGCTGCCAACCTCTGAACCTTTTTACCGTGTCCTCCATCAATCCTATCTGGTAGCGATCCCTTGGAGTGCAGCTATAGTCCGGAGGAGGATTAAAAAGAGTACTGTAAGCATTCTTTTTTTTTAGTAGATTTCTTGCACCTTCTAAGTATCCTGCCAATGCAGTCTTTGGTTCACATTCCCCGTGACTTTTTTTGTGTTACTCATTTGAAAGACCTCCAATTCTTATTGTTTCGAGTGAACTATCACTTTTCAGTCCACACAGATATCTTGTCTGAATCATTTTACAGATCATTCTGGTCTTGTAATGACATTACTAGACAGTAAACAAAAGAATTATCTGCAGAAAACTATAATGCCCTTTACACACTTAGATATTTGCACCAGCTCGTCTTGACAGACAGTGTCTGCACAGCATAATTGTTGCATGCGAATGAAAAATTGGTCTGCATTACTGTTTGTTTTTGGCTCGTGTGAAGTCTGACGGCACTCGAATCGATACAGACTGGATGTGTGGACCTGATGAAGTGTTTCATTACTTCATAACTGGCACGACATGTTTCCAAAATTACGAGGCTCACCGATGAAGGTGATCTTACAGCAGAATATTTCAGAAAAGCACTGTTTATGCGATTTGCTGTGCACCTCAATGTTACTAAAAGTATCTGATTAGCACTTACTGATTTTCTCATTTCAGCATCACTTCTCATTCGAGAAGAGTTATTTGTTTTAGAAACCATTCTTTTACCCATCTTCTCCTGCTGATCTTTTTCCTTTTATAACTGCCAAAGTAACACTACGAGACAGAATAATTATCTCACAAGCATATTTACTTACTTGGTCACAGCAAGGAAATACTGTGCTCTCTCGGACTGCCAATTCGTGACTGTGCAAAAACTGCATTGTGGTTGGGAGGTGTAAATGTGAACTGAATACTGCAGACCAGATGTGCACAGGACACTAAAACACGGTCTGCTCTGACAAACCTAAGCATTTAAAAGATTCTTAAGAGGGCTGCTGATATCTACGAGGTGCTATCCAAAATTTTCAGGACTGGTGCTGCCATCTGTTGAAAACCTTGCCTTTGGACTAACGGTCACCATCGACCTCGACGTAGTTCCCATCCGTATGTACACACTGGTCCCAGCACTTCTGCCACTGATCTAACATCTTCTATAAGTCCTGTTCTTTGAGGGTGTTTATCACTGCCAGTGACGGTTATGGAATCCTCTCTAGAGTGTCGAACTGACATACTTTTGACTCGAGTTTCTAAATCGTAAGGTGCCAAATATGGCAAGTACAGAGGGTAGGGTACAACTGCCAAATTGATTTTTGCGAGAAAAGTCCTGGTGAGCAAGGACATGTAACGGCGCGTTGTCGTGATGCGGCAGCCAGTTCCCTTGACCCCAAAGTTTGGGCCGTCGTCGCCGCACGTTTTCATGGAGACGTCGCAAAACATCGCAGTAGTGCGTGGAATTCACTGTTTGGTCAGGTGGGACGAATTCTTTGTGCACAATTCCCTCGGTATCAAAGAAAACAATAATAATGTTCTTCACCTGTCTTGGAGAGCCCGGGCTCTTCCACTGGGGCGATTGTTCCTTTGTCTCTGGGTCATCCTCCAAACACTTGAGGAATCACTGCAAGGGTCTCCGTAGCACTTTTTCCGAGATTCGCACAGAATTTGATACACACATGCTGTTCTGTTCGCGGATCCACTGCAAAATCGCCACACACCAAACACCACGTCCTCCCAGCTGAATGCCACACCGCACACTGACTCATCAGATATGCAGCTCTCGCCACCTAGCGGTGTAAAGATCTACTACTCCTACTTTCCAGATGGCAGCACCAGTCCCGAAAATTTTGGATTCCGCCTTGTATATTATTAAAATGCTATCCCAGAACCTAGTACCAAATGCAGCATAGGGGCAAGAAATATTTGACTTTCAATAATTCATGTAATTATTAATAAAATTTAAATACTTAATGCTAGGACAGTAAAATCTGTAAAAGAAGGAAAAGCCAGCTGGCCAAAATTCCTCTGCAGACATGCCTTGTACACAGCGTTGGGGTCCAAACTGCGGTAGGAGTCGAGGCAGTCGGTCAGTGTCAGGCCGAGCGCGGAGCTCCTGGCGTGAGAGGTGGCGCTGTACTGCAGTGCGCCACTCGTGTGATCGTGGGAGCGGCCACTCTGGCCGACTCCACGTCGGGTCTGCTCCGGCCAGTGGAGTCGGCAGTTACTGGAGCGGCTTGCTCCGGTTCCCGTCGCCCGGGCCACGGGTTCGTGTCCTCAGAGCTGGCGGTGGCATCTGCTGTGAGGTACAGCACGTCGGGGCTCTCTTCGTCTGACCTGTGGACACACAAGCAATACCAGATGTTGTGCTGCAAATGTCATCATGTGATGGTGGTGGTGGTGGTGGTGGTGGTGGTGGCACAAGTTGAATGTACAGACATACTTACTCACTGAGGGAGGGACAAGTGGTTTACTGTGGCCTTGTTGATAGAACCACCTCAGCTCACATCTGATGGGATTTAGGGAAACCACAGCAAATGTAAGTCAGGACGCCCGGACAGAACGTGAGCCTCAGCCCTCACCTGTATAACTACTCTGGAAATCACAATTAAGTATTAAGTGCTTGCCAGAGGGTTCATACAACACTTTCAGACTATTTCTCTCTCGCTCTATTCTAAAATTCTTCTGTGTCAGCTCTGATTTCTCTTACTTTATTCGAGAGTCATTTCTCTCTGTGTAGGTGGGCACTGACACAATTATTTTTGTATTTGGAGAAGAAAGTTGGTGATCGAAATTTTGTGAAAAAATCACCGCAACAAAAAATGCCTCCATTTTAATGACTGCCGATCCGACTAGCTTATCAAATCTCTCCCCCATTTTGTGGTACTACAACACGAGCTGCCAACCTCTGAACCTTTTTACCGTGTCCTCCATCAATCCTATCTGGTAGCGATCCCCTGGAGTGCAGCTATAGTCCGGAGGAGGATTAAAAAGAGTACTGTAAGCATTCTTTTTTTTTTTAGTAGATTTCTTGCACCTTCTAAGTGTCCTGCCAATGCAGTCTTTGGTTCACATTCCCCGTGACTTTTTTTGTGTTACTCATTTGAAAGACCTCCAATTCTTATTGTTTCGAGTGAACTATCACTTTTCAGTCCACACAGATATCTTGTCTGAATCATTTTACAGATCATTCTGGTCTTGTAATGACATTACTAGACAGTAAACAAAAGAATTATCTGCAGAAAACTATAATGCCCTTTACACACTTAGATATTTGCACCAGCTCGTCTTGACAGACAGTGTCTGCACAGCATAATTGTTGCATGCGAATGAAAAATTGGTCTGCATTACTGTTTGTTTTTGGCTCGTGTGAAGTCTGACGGCACTCGAATCGATACAGACTGGATGTGTGGACCTGATGAAGTGTTTCATTACTTCATAACTGGCACGACGTGTTTCCAAAATTACGAGGCTCACCGATGAAGGTGATCTTACAGCAGAATATTTCAGAAAAGCACTGTTTATGCGATTTGCTGTGCACCTCAATGTTACTAAAAGTATTTGATTAGCACTTACTGATTTTCTCATTTCAGCATCACTTCTCATTCGAGAAGAGTTATTTCTTTTAGAAACCATTCTTTTACCCATCTTCTCCTGCTGATCTTTTTCCTTTTATAACTGCCAAAGTAACACTACGAGATAGAATAATTATCTCACAAGCATATTTACTTACTTGGTCACAGCAAGGATATACTGTGCTCTCTCGGACTGCCAATTCGAGACTGTGCAAAAACTGCATTGTGGTTGGGAGGTGTAAATGTGAACTGAATACTGCAGACCAGATGTGCACAGGACACTAAAACACGGTCTGCTCTGACAAACCTAAGCATTTAAAAGATTCTTAAGAGGGCTGCTGATATCTACGAGGTGCTATCCAAAATTTTCAGGACTGGTGCTGCCATCTGTTGAAAACCTTGCCTTTGGACTAACGGTCACCATCGACCTCGACGTAGTTCCCATCCGTATGTACACACTGGTCCCAGCACTTCTGCCACTGGTCTAACATCTTCTGTAAGTCCTGTTCTTTGAGGGTGTTTATCACTGCCAGTGACGGTTATGGAATCCTCTCTAGAGTGTCGAACTGACATACTTTTGACTCGAGTTTCTAAATCGTAAGGTGCCAAATCTGGCAAGTACAGAGGGTAGGGTACAACTGCCATGTTGATTTTTGCGAGAAAAGGCCTGGTGAGCAAGGACATGTAACAGGGCGCGTTGTCGTGATGCGGCAGCCAGTTCCCTTGACGCCAAAGTTTGGGCCGTTGTCGCCGCACGTTTTCATGGAGACGTCGCAAAACGTCGCAGTAGTGCGTGGAATTCACTGTTTGGTCAGGTGGGACGAATTCTTTGTGCACAATTCCCTCGGTATCAAAGAAAACAATAATAATGTTCTTCACCTGTCTTGGAGAGCCCGGGCTCTTCCACTGGGGCGATTGTTCCTTTGTCTCTGGGTCATCCCCCAAACACTTGAGGAATCACTGCAAGGGTCTCCGTAGCACTTTTTCCGAGATTCGCACAGAATTTGATACACACATGCTGTTCTGTTCGCGGATCCACTGCAAAATCACCACACACCAAACACCACGTCCTCCCAGCTGAATGCCACACCGCACACTGACTCATCAGATATGCAGCTCTCGCCACCTAGCGGTGTAAAGATCTACTACTCCTACTTTCCAGATGGCAGCACCAGTCCCGAAAATTTTGGATTCCGCCTTGTATATTATTAAAATGCTATCCCAGAACCTAGTACCAAATGCAGCATAGAGGCAAGAAATATTTGACTTTCAATAATTCATGTAATTATTAATAAAATTTAAATACTTAATGCTAGGACAGTAAAATCTGTAAAAGAAGGAAAAGCCAGCTGGCCAAAATTCCTCTGCAGACATGCCTTGTACACAGTGTTGGGGTCCAAACTGCGGAAGGAGTCGAGGCAGTCGGTCAGTGTCAGGCCGAGCGCGGAGCTCCTGGCGTGAGAGGTGGCGCTGTACTGCAGTGCGCCACTCGTGTGTCTCGTGGGAGCGGCCACTCTGGCCGACTCCACGTCGGGTCTGCTCTGGCCGGTGGAGTCGGCAGTTACTGGAGCGGCTTGCTCCGGTTCCCGTCGCCCGGGCCACGGGTTCGTGTCCTCAGAGCTGGCGGTGGCATCTGCTGTGAGGTACAGCACGTCGGGACTCTCTTCGTCTGACCTGTGGACACACAAGCAATACCAGATGTTGTGCTGCAAATGTCATCATGTGATGGTGGTGGTGGTGGTGGTGGTGGTAGAAGTAGAATGTACAGACATACTTACTCACTGAGGGAGGGACAAGTGGTTTACTGTGGCCTTGTTGATAGAACCACCTCAGCTCACATCTGATGGGATTTAGGGAAACCACAGCAAATGTAAGTCAGGACGCCCGGACAGAACGTGAGCCTCAGCCCTCACCTGTATAACTACTCTGGAAATCACAATTAAGTATTAAGTGCTTGCCAGAGGGTTCATACAACACTTTCAGACTATTTCTCTCTCGCTCTATTCTAAAATTCTTCTGTGTCAGCTCTGATTTCTCTTACTTTATTCGAGAGTCATTTCTCTCTGTGTAGGTGGGCACTGACACAATTATTTTTGTATTTGGAGAAGAAAGTTGGTGATCGAAATTTTGTGAAAAAATCACCGCAACAAAAAATGCCTCCATTTTAATGACTGCCGATCCGACTAGCTTATCAAATCTCTCCCCCATTTTGTGGTACTACAACACGAGCTGCCAACCTCTGAACCTTTTTACCGTGTCCTCCATCAATCCTATCTGGTAGCGATCCCCTGGAGTGCAGCTATAGTCCGGAGGAGGATTAAAAAGAGTACTGTAAGCATTCTTTTTTTTTAGTAGATTTCTTGCACCTTCTAAGTGTCCTGCCAATGCAGTCTTTGGTTCACATTCCCCGTGACTTTTTTTGTGTTACTCATTTGAAAGACCTCCAATTCTTATTGTTTCGAGTGAACTATCACTTTTCAGTCCACACAGATATCTTGTCTGAATCATTTTACAGATCATTCTGGTCTTGTAATGACATTACTAGACAGTAAACAAAAGAATTATCTGCAGAAAACTATAATGCCCTTTACACACTTAGATATTTGCACCAGCTCGTCTTGACAGACAGTGTCTGCACAGCATAATTGTTGCATGCGAATGAAAAATTGGTCTGCATTACTGTTTGTTTTTGGCTCGTGTGAAGTCTGACGGCACTCGAATCGATACAGACTGGATGTGTGGACCTGATGAAGTGTTTCATTACTTCATAACTGGCACGACGTGTTTCCAAAATTACGAGGCTCACCGATGAAGGTGATCTTACAGCAGAATATTTCAGAAAAGCACTGTTTATGCGATTTGCTGTGCACCTCAATGTTACTAAAAGTATCTGATTAGCACTTACTGATTTTCTCATTTCAGCATCACTTCTCATTCGAGAAGAGTTATTTGTTTTAGAAACCATTCTTTTACCCATCTTCTCCTGCTGATCTTTTTCCTTTTATAACTGCCAAAGTAACACTACGAGACAGAATAATTATCTCACAAGCATATTTACTTACTTGGTCACAGCAAGGAAATACTGTGCTCTCTCGGACTGCCAATTCGAGACTGTGCAAAAACTGCATTGTGGTTGGGAGGTGTAAATGTGAACTGAATACTGCAGACCAGATGTGCACAGGACACGAAAACACGGTCTGCTCTGACAAACCTAAGCATTTAAAAGATTCTTAAGAGGGCTGCTGATATCTACGAGGTGCTATCCAAAATTTTCAGGACTGGTGCTGCCATCTGTTGAAAACCTTGCCTTTGGACTAACGGTCACCATCGACCTCGACGTAGTTCCCATCCGTATGTACACACTGGTCCCAGCACTTCTGCCACTGGTCTAACATCTTCTGTAAGTCCTGTTCTTTGAGGGTGTTTATCACTGCCAGTGACGGTTATGGAATCCTCTCTAGAGTGTCGAACTGACATACTTTTGACTCGAGTTTCTAAATCGTAAGGTGCCAAATCTGGCAAGTACAGAGGGTAGGGTACAACTGCCATGTTGATTTTTGCGAGAAAAGGCCTGGTGAGCAAGGACATGTAACAGGGCGCGTTGTCGTGATGTGGCAGCCAGTTCCCTTGACCCCAAAGTTTGGGCCGTCGTCGCCGCACGTTTTCATGGAGACGTCGCAAAACATCGCAGTAGTGCGTGGAATTCACTGTTTGGTCAGGTGGGACGAATTCTTTGTGCACAATTCCCTCGGTATCAAAGAAAACAATGATAATGTTCTTCACCTGTCTTGGAGAGCCCGGGCTCTTCCACTGGGGCGATAGTTCCTTTGTCTCTGGGTCATCCCCCAAACACTTGAGGAATCACTGCAAGGGTCTCCGTAGCACTTTTTCCGAGATTCGCACAGAATTTGATACACACATGCTGTTCTGTTTGCGGATCCACTGCAAAATCGCCACACACCAAACACCACGTCCTCCCAGCTGAATGCCACACCGCACACTGACTCATCAGATATGCAGCTCTCGCCACCTAGCGGTGTAAAGATCTACTACTCCTACTTTCCAGTTGTCAGCACCAGTCCCGATAATTTTGGATTCCGCCTTGTATATTATTAAAATGCTATCCCAGAACCTAGTACCAAATGCAGCATAGGGGCAAGAAATATTTGACTTTCAATAATTCATGTAATTATTAATAAAATTTAAATACTTAATGCTAGGACAGTAAAATCTGTAAAAGAAGGAAAAGCCAGCCGGCCAAAATTCCTCTGCAGACATGCCTTGTACACAGTGTTGGGGTCCAAACTGCAGAAGGAGTCGAGGCAGTCGGTCAGTGTCAGGCCGAGCGCGGAGCTCCTGGCGTGAGAGGTGGCGCTGTACTGCAGTGCGCCACTCGTGTGTCTCATGGGAGCGGCCACTCTGGCCGACTCCACGTCGGGTCTGCTCTGGCCGGTGGAGTCGGCAGTTACTGGAGCGGCTTGCTCCGGTTCCCGTCGCCCGGGCCACGGGTTCGTGTCCTCAGAGCTGGCGGTGGCATCTGCTGTGAGGTACAGCACGTCGGGACTCTCTTCGTCTGACCTGTGGACACACAAGCAATACCAGATGTTGTGCTGCAAATGTCATCATGTGGTGGTGGTGGTGGTGGTGGTAGAAGTCGAATGTACAGACATACTTACTCACTGAGGGAGGGACAAGTGGTTTACTGTGGCCTTGTTGATAGAACCACCTCAGCTCACATCTGATGGGATTTAGGGAAACCACAGCAAATGTAAGTCAGGACGCCCGGACAGAACGTGAGCCTCAGCCCTCACCTGTATAACTACTCTGGAAATCACAATTAAGTATTAAGTGCTTGCCAGAGGGTTCATACAACACTTTCAGACTATTTCTCTCTCGCTCTATTCTAAAATTCTTCTGTGTCAGCTCTGATTTCTCTTACTTTATTCGAGAGTCATTTCTCTCTGTGTAGGTGGGCACTGACACAATTATTTTTGTATTTGGAGAAGAAAGTTGGTGATCGAAATTTTGTGAAAAAATCACCGCAACAAAAAATGCCTCCATTTTAATGACTGCCGATCCGACTAGCTTATCAAATCTCTCCCCCATTTTGTGGTACTACAACACGAGCTGCCAACCTCTGAACCTTTTTACCGTGTCCTCCATCAATCCTATCTGGTAGCGATCCCCTGGAGTGCAGCTATAGTCCGGAGGAGGATTAAAAAGAGTACTGTAAGCATTCTTTTTTTTTAGTAGATTTCTTGCACCTTCTAAGTGTCCTGCCAATGCAGTCTTTGGTTCACATTCCCCGTGACTTTTTTTGTGTTACTCATTTGAAAGACCTCCAATTCTTATTGTTTCGAGCGAACTATCACTTTTCAGTCCACACAGATATCTTGTCTGAATCATTTTACAGATCATTCTGGTCTTGTAATGACATTACTAGACAGTAAACAAAAGAATTATCTGCAGAAAACTATAATGCCCTTTACACACTTAGATATTTGCACCAGCTCGTCTTGACAGACAGTGTCTGCACAGCATAATTGTTGCATGCGAATGAAAAATTGGTCTGCATTACTGTTTGTTTTTGGCTCGTGTGAAGTCTGACGGCACTCAAATCGATACAGACTGGATGTGTGGACCTGATGAAGTGTTTCATTACTTCATAACTGGCACGACGTGTTTCCAAAATTACGAGGCTCACCGATGAAGGTGATCTTACAGCAGAATATTTCAGAAAAGCACTGTTTATGCGATTTGCTGTGCACCTCAATGTTACTAAAAGTATCTGATTAGCACTTACTGATTTTCTCATTTCAGCATCACTTCTCATTCGAGAAGAGTTATTTCTTTTAGAAACCATTCTTTTACCCATCTTCTCCTGCTGATCTTTTTCCTTTTATAACTGCCAAAGTAACACTACGAGACAGAATAATTATCTCACAAGCATATTTACTTACTTGGTCACAGCAAGGAAATACTGTGCTCTCTCGGACTGCCAATTCGAGACTGTGCAAAAACTGCATTGTGGTTGGGAGGTGTAAATGTGAACTGAATACTGCAGACCAGATGTGCACAGGACACTAAAACACGGTCTGCTCTGACAAACCTAAGCATTTAAAAGATTCTTAAGAGGGCTGCTGATATCTACGAGGTGCTATCCAAAATTTTCAGGACTGGTGCTGCCATCTGTTGAAAACCTTGCCTTTGGACTAACGGTCACCATCGACCTCGACGTAGTTCCCATCCGTATGTACACACTGGTCCCAGCACTTCTGCCACTGGTCTAACATCTTCTGTAAGTCCTGTTCTTTGAGGGTGTTTATCACTGCCAGTGACGGTTATGGAATCCTCTCTAGAGTGTCGAACTGACATACTTTTGACTCGAGTTTCTAAATCGTAAGGTGCCAAATCTGGCAAGTACAGAGGGTAGGGTACAACTGCCATGTTGATTTTTGCGAGAAAAGGCCTGGTGAGCAAGGACATGTAACAGGGCGCGTTGTCGTGATGTGGCAGCCAGTTCCCTTGACGCCAAAGTTTGGGCCGTCGTCGCCGCACGTTTTCATGGAGACGTCGCAAAACATCGCAGTAGTGCGTGGAATTCACTGTTTGGTCAGGTGGGACGAATTCTTTGTGCACAATTCCCTCGGTATCAAAGAAAACAATGATAATGTTCTTCACCTGTCTTGGAGAGCCCGGGCTCTTCCACTGGGGCGATAGTTCCTTTGTCTCTGGGTCATCCCCCAAACACTTGAGGAATCACTGCAAGGGTCTCCGTAGCACTTTTTCCGAGATTCGCACAGAATTTGATACACACATGCTGTTCTGTTCGCGGATCCACTGCAAAATCGCCACACACCAAACACCACGTCCTCCCAGCTGAATGCCACACCGCACACTGACTCATCAGATATGCAGCTCTCGCCACCTAGCGGTGTAAAGATCTACTACTCCTACTTTCCAGTTGTCAGCACCAGTCCCGATAATTTTGGATTCCGCCTTGTATATTATTAAAATGCTATCCCAGAACCTAGTACCAAATGCAGCATAGGGGCAAGAAATATTTGACTTTCAATAATTCATGTAATTATTAATAAAATTTAAATACTTAAGAAGTATTAAAGTTAGAAAATGTGTGTTTGTGTCAAGGCAGTGTAACTGTCGGCCCCCACTTTATTTGTCCAGTATTTGAGGATGTGAGCGCTTAGCGACTTCCGACAAACTTTACACATCATTTCAAATGTTTATGAAATTTTTTCTTGCTGACACGCCCCGCTGATTGATGAAAACAAATATATTTATCATTTCCTACATTTTCGCTGTTTGTAAGTCAAATTTCAACAACAGACATGATGTTTTAATTTATTCCTTCTTTATCTACATAATTATATTATTGTAGAACACGTACTTCAGGAGGTATGACATCATAAACATTGAGGAAAGTGAAAAATTAGATTTTGCTCAAAACACAGTGCAAATTACCCAGTGGAGAGCCATTAATGACTTCCAACAAAGTTTAAGAATAATTTCAAATCTTTTCTAAACTTTTCCTCGCTTGCATGCTTAAGGGCGTTAACTCATCTGTAAAGAAATCCCATGAAGCTGTTTTATTCAAGGGATTTCAGTTTTTTAAGGAACTGGTTTTCTCCTTAACAGTTTATACAAAATCCTAAATAGTTTATACAAATTAGAAACGATAGAGCACCTATAACACACCCTTGCAGAAAGCCAGATGTCAGTTCTGTTTCACTTGAGGACTTCCCAACAGTTGCTACTAACTGTGACCTATCTGAAAAGAAGTCACAAATCAATTTGTAGAACTGGATTATACTTGACATGCATGTGATTTGATCAGAATAAACCTTTCAGGAATGGCCTTCTGGAAATCTAGAAATATGGAAGCAACTAAAGATGCCCTGATCACAGCCCTCACGCCTCCCTCCGTAGCCGGGTGGTTAGCACGGCAGAATACTGTGTGAGGGGTCCGGGTTTGATTCTTGGCTGGGTCGATTTTTCTATGCTTGGGGACTGGGTGTTCTGTTGCCTTCATCACCACTTCATCACTACTGCCATGCAAGTGATGTCAACTAAATAAAAATAGAAAGAAACTTCCACATGGGAAAAATATATTAAAAACAAAGATTCCAAGACTTACCAAGCGGGAAAGCGCCGGCAGACAGGCACATGAACAAAACACACAAACACACACACAGAATTACTAGCTTTCGCAACCGATGGTTGCTTCTTCAGGAAGGAGAGGGAAAGACGAAAGGATGTGGGTTTTAAGGGAGAGGCTAAGGAGTCATTCCAATCCCGGGAGCGGAAAGACTTCCCTTAGGGGAAAAAAAGGACAGGTGTACACTCGCACACACACACAGACACACATATCCATCCGCACATACACAGACACAAGCAGACATATTTAATGGCAAAGAGTAAGGGCAGAGATGTCAGTCGAGGCGGAAGTACAGAGGCAAAGAAGTTGTTGAAAGACAGGTGAGGTATGAGCGGCGGCAACTTGAAATTAGCGGAGGTTGAGGCCTGGCGGATATCGAGAAGAGAGGATATACTGAAGGGCGAGTTCCCATCTCCGGAGTTCGGATAGGTTGGTGTTGGTGGGAAGTATCCAGATAACTCGGACTCCTTTCACGCCGATCACCTGCCACCCTACCTAAAACCTCTTTCCTCGTCACCTTAGCCAGCTTCATCCTGACCCACAACTTCTTCACTTTTGAAGGCCAGACATACCAACAATTAAAGGGAACAGCCATGGGTACCAGGATGGCCCCCTCGTATGCCAACCTATTTATGGGTCGCTTAGAGGAAGCCTTCTTGGTTACCCAAGCCTGCCAACCCAAAGTTTGGTACAGATTTATTGATGACATCTTCATGATCTGGACTCACAGTAAAGAACAACTCCAGAATTTCCTCTCCAACCTCAACTCCTTTGGTTCCATCAGATTCACCTGGTCCTACTCCAAATCCCATGCCACTTTCCTAGACGTTGACCTCCATCTGTCCAATGGCCAGCTGCACACATCCGTCCACATCAAACCCACCAACAAGCAACAGTACCTCCATTATGACAGCTGCCACCCATTCCATATCAAACGGTCCCTTCCCTACAGCCTAGGCCTTCGTGGCAAACGAATCTGCTCCAGTCCTGAATCCCTCGACCATTACACCAACAACCTGAAAACAGCTTTCGCATCCCGCAACTACCCTCCCAACCTGGTACAGAAGCAGATAACCAGAGCCACTTCCTCATCCCCTCAAACCCAGAACCTCTCACAGAAGAATCCCAAAAGTGCCCCACTTGTGACAGAATACTTCCCGGGACTGGATCAGACCTTGAATGTGGCTCTCCAGCAGGGATACGACTTCCTAAAATCCTGCCCCGAAATGAGATCCATCCTTCATGAAATCCTCCCCACTCCACCAAGAGTGTCTTTCCACCATCCACCTAACCTTCGTAACCTCTTGGTTCATCCCTATGAAATCCCCAAACCACCTTCCCTACCCTCTGGCTCCTACCCTTGCAACCGCCCCCGGTGTAAAACCTGTCCTATGCACCCTCCCACCACCACCTACTCCAGTCCTGTAACCCGGAAGGTGTACACGATCAAAGGGAGAGCCACGTGTGAAAGCACCCACGTGATTTACCAACTGACCTGCCTGCACTGTGACGCTTTCTATGTGGGAATGACTAGCAACAAACTGTCCATTCGCATGAATGGACACAGGCAGACAGTGTTTGTTGGTAATGAGGATCACCCTGTGGCTAAACATGCCTTGATGCACGGCCAGCACATCTTGGCACAGTGTTACACCGTCCGAGTTATCTGGATACTTCCCACCAACACCAACCTATCCGAACTCCGGAGATGGGAACTCGCCCTTCAGTATATCCTCTCTTCTCGATATCCGTCAGGCCTCAACCTCCGCTAATTTCAAGTTGCCGCCGCTCATACCTCACCTGTCTTTCAACAACTTCTTTGCCTCTGTACTTCCGCCTCGACTGACATCTCTGCCCTTACTCTTTGCCTTTAAATATGTCTGCTTGTGTCTGTGTATGTGCGGATGGATATGTGTGTCTGTGTGTGTGCGCGAGTGTACACCTGTCCTTTTTTTCCCCTAAGGGAAGTCTTTCCGCTCCCGGGATTGGAATGACTCCTTACCCTCTCCCTTAAAACCCACATCCTTTCGTCTTTCCCTCTCCTTCCTGAAGAAGCAACCATCGGTTGCGAAAGCTAGTAATTCTGTGTGTGTGTTTGTGTGTTTTGTTCATGTGCCTGTCTGCCGGCGCTTTCCCGCTTGGTAAGTCTTGGAATCTTTGTTTTTAATATACAACTAAATAAAAATACATAAATAATTTAAAAAATGCACCAGGTGACCAGTCTTCCTGGAGGGAGGCCCTAGCCACTCGACATTTCAATAGCACTCATGACTTTGCGTGACAAAAAAAGTCAGCTGTGTTTCACAAGGATATTTTTTGAATCCATGCTGACTATTTGTCAATAAACTGTTTCGATCGAGTTAATTCGTAATGTTCGAACACAATATAAGCTCCAAAACCCTACTGCAAATCAATGTTGATGATGTACAATATTTACCCGAGTGTAAGACCATTCTGAGTAGAAGACAACTCCCTTTTCTTTAACAGGCTCCTTGAGTAAAATTTATTTTTAATATACTCTGACCAAAATTACAAACTGTTTTATTGACGTAAATTATCGGCCTAAAAGTTAATGCTGTACCCATCCTAGACTTATGCCATTTAATGATTGTCTACATTTGGAAAATACAAAGAGAAATAAAATAAACAAAAATAAATGTTTTATCAGTACATCCATTTTCATCTCCACTGCCTATTTTGCGTACTAATCCTGTCGTATGAGGTATCACTATCTTTAAATATTATTGCAACAGCACAGTGGGGAATTTTAGATCATCATAAATACTTGGCTGTTGCTTCCAAATATTTGTGATTTTTGAGACTATGGTTTCCATGGAAATGGAGAACACAGCTTTTTCTGTTCCAAATGCGTAGCAGATTTCACTTCTATACTGAAGTGAGAATATTAGAACACTTCTTGCTTCCAAATATTTTGTTTGCCCTCTGCTCTCTCATAGACTCAGCTAGCACACATTCCTTTGTTTCCCATCATACCTTACAGTAAGCATTGAAAACATTGCTGCACAAAACATGTAAGTACACCACTGGCCCCTACCTAGACTATTAACCATTTGCTGCAGAAATGTAAACTATTTTTAGTATAATATAAAGAACTTTCTCAGGTTCAGAAACAAATAATGCTTTTTGAAGAACAACAACATTACCACCTTTGAATTTTATCTTTCCTTAAAAAGCAGCATAAACGTTTGCATGCAGTACCTGTAAGTGTACAAGAACTATGACTGAATTTAAGTCTATTTCCTCCCATGTTTCACAAAATCACCAAATTTCAAGCAGAACAATAGATTGTTGTAGTGGATAGTTCTTACATATTCCTTCCACTAACACTGCGCAAGTCAAATGGCACGTGTTTGTTTGAGCGAGGTCGATACTCTATCGATCGCATCAACATATTGGGAACTTCGTGTGCATTTGTGGAATGCTACCCTTCCGAATGCTTCAAAAATAAATCTGTATGTCACCTCAACAGCCATGGCTCCATCCATAAATGTAACACGAACCCTTGACCAATCGCTCAAACAATGCAAGAATGTTGACCTCAGCAGAAACGGTTTATTCTGCAAATATAAAAGGACCCTGTTTTTCAAATGACACACCTGGGAAGAAAACTTAGTCTTGTAATTGGGATAACACGGTAGGTCTATAATTCAGCAGATTACTACTATTTACTTACTTGTATATTGGTGTGAACTGTGCAACTATCCAGTCATTTATATGGACCTATGTTGTGTACGATGGCCAAAAATTCCAAATGGAACCTAACTGGTGTACAGTCTGGTTTAGAAGAGTTCACTTTATTAAGTGACCTAAATTACTTCACTACACTGAGACTATCTACTTGTACATTTCTAATAATGGCATTTGTTCTTGACTGAAAATTTTGGGATATTTAGTGCGTTTTCTTTAATGCAAAAATTTGAGAAAACACGCTTGGGTACTCTGCTTTAGTAACAGTCTCAACAAGTAGCAATGCTGTCATGCGCTGAATGTACTGTTTGTGTCTTGCTCCTGATGTACTTTGCATACGATCAGAATATCTTTGGATTTTTTGCCAGATTTTGAGGCAGCTTTGCTGTGGAAACTATAAAATGAATCTCCCACCGAAGGCTGTGCTAAATTTAGAGCTTCTGTAAGACATTACAAACATGGGAGGTTTTTGCATTCTTTTAAATCTGACATGGTTTTTTCTTTGCTCTCTGCAACAATGAATGTCCTGACTTATCCAATGTATCATAGGGCATCTGCCTCTTAGTGATTTACTTGATATGAAGCACTCAATTGCTGAACTTGTCACTCATAATTATTTTCAGAGAAAGCAGTTAATACAATTTCAGATTATTTTTTATGTCTACCACCAACTTAAAAATTTCAGACATTTTATGCCCACCACTAACTTTAAACATGTGGCAGATATTTCAAAACCAGATTTTTAAATGCAAAACATTTCCAGGGCCAGATGTTTCTGACTTCAATCTATTGGTTATGAACTGCAAATTAAAACTGAAGGAAGAAGAAAGTTAAGAAGATGGAGCCTGGACAAACTGGAAGAACTGGAGAATGCTGAGATCTTCAAAGGGAACATTAGGCAGTCTCTGACAAAAATAAGAAGAAAGGAATGGGTAGCTCTGAGAGGAGAAAGTGAGTGAACGACACAGAGACAGAGGTATAAGTAGGCAAAAATACTTGATCTAGTATAAATCCATTTTAACACACAGGCTATAAAATTTAATAAATGAAATAAAATAAAATAAAAATAGCACAAGAAACCAGTCAAAAAGGAATGCAGATGTCTAAAAAATGAGATTGACAAAAAAATGCAAAGTGACAAAAAAGGAATGGCAACAGGAGTAACGCAAGGCTGCAGAAGCACGCTTGACTAGGGGAAGCACAGATGTGGCCAACAGAAAAGTTAAGAGACCTGCAGAGGAAAGAGGAACTACCATATGAATATCAAGAGCTCAAATGACAAGCCAGTACTATGCCAATACTTATACCAAGAGGGAAAAGTTGCAAGTATTACATACAAGGGCTGTGCACAGGAAATAAACTTGAAGATAATATTATACGAAGTGAAGAATACGTTAAGTGAAGATGAGATGGGAGAGATGACTCTGTCAGAAGAATTTGACAGAGTGATGGAAGAACTAAACTAAAATGAAGCCCCTGGACTAGACGACATTCCTTCAGAATTATTGAGATTCTTGGGAGAGTCAGCCATCATAAAAATATTCCCCCGAGGTGAGAAACATATACGAACTGGAAATACACCCTCACATTGCAAGAAGAATATAATTATTAAAATTACAAAAAAATTCAAGAGCTGACAGCTGCAAATATAACAAAACTATAAGTTCTATAGCTCACGGCCAGAAAATACTGTCAGAAATTACAGAAGAATGGAAAACTATCGAAGGCCGACTTCAGGGAAGATCGGTTTGTGTTTTGGAGGAACGTACGAACATGCGAGGCAATAATGACCGTAGGACTTACTCTTTGAAATTCTGAAGGTTGCAGGAATAAAATACAGGGAGTGTAAGGTTATCTATAAAAGTAGTCCCAAAAGAAAAGTCCCGAGTGCTGGTGACACAGAGAAGCTGTTCGTGCAGCTGTTAGCCACAATGTCGTGATTGGTGCTTCCTCCGCTTCCAGACACCCACGTTCGGTCTCAGCTCGGCACACGACTGCCGAGCGCTACGCTTGCACAGCTATTCTGTATCTGAATGCAAAAACTGCTGAACCGATCAAAATTCATAATTACTTGACACAAGTGTGTGGAGAGTCAGTCACGGATCTCAGAAGCATTCACAAGTGAC
This sequence comes from Schistocerca gregaria, assembly GCF_023897955.1. Lineage (NCBI taxonomy): Eukaryota > Metazoa > Arthropoda > Insecta > Orthoptera > Acrididae > Schistocerca > Schistocerca gregaria. The sequence continues at coordinate 215,182,830 of NC_064929.1, forward strand.
GTGCAGAGTTACAGTGAGTCACAGTGAAATTCTGGACAAACAGAGGAGTGGGAGGCCATCAATTTCAGACGAGACAATCACAAAGCTCGAGCAAACTGAACCGCGTGCGAAGATCGGCGCCTCACTCTGAATGATATCTGCATATTGTTTTCAGAGGTTTTATAAAGTACCATTCACAGATTTTAATGGAAAAGATGCAACATCATCCAGTGTACACAAGGGAGGCACTGCTGATGGAAGACCACAGACGGTGACGAATTCATTCTTTGCACTGTGGAGGTGAAAAGAACAACTTTTTGGACTCGAATGTCATTAGCGAGGAAATCTGGATATTCCAAGTTACACCTGAGACGACTTGACAGTCACGTGCATCTCGGCATTTCTTTTCTCCCGAGCCGTGAAAATTCTAACAGACATAGTCGACTGGTAAAATTGTGGCAGCTGTCTTTTGGGATTGCAAGAGGATGTCTGATCTACTTTAAATCCTGCTGCAACCACAGTAAGTGCTGACAGGTACAGTGAAATGCTGTAAAAAGGGACAAACAATTCAGAACCGGAGAAGACGAGTGTTCAGCACGAGTGTAAGCCTCTTCCTGTGACAGCAACTGCCAAGATGTCATCTATTGAACCTTCACTGTACTGCAAGTTTAAATGGAATGTCACTGCCCACTGATCCTAAAACGTGGATTTGGCATCCAGTGACTGCCACCTGCTCCCTAAGTTGAAAGGACATTTGGCTGGAAGGCGATTCAGCTCCGCCGACGAGGTCTTACCCGTGCTGTACAAAACCTGTCACGACGTCTACCAAAATGGTAATTATGTGGCAAAATTCATAAATGTTCAACCTTTACAATTATGTAAATATTACTGAAAATAAACAGTGTTTTCTATTCCTGAAAATAGGATGTCTTACTGTTGGATTACCATCAGACAACATGTACAGAAACCGGACTGCTGTTACACAAGTCAAAGGGCGTGAGGCAGGGTTGCAGCCTATCTCAGATAGAATATCTATCTTAGATGAAGCTTATCCATTACAGATCTTTTAAAGCCTGTGACTGTTTATTTAGTAGAAATACATAAAAACTGCAACCAGTCACTTTTCTGAAATAGTTATTTATTCATTTCATGAACCGGTTTTGAAAACTTTTCAGGCTCATCTTCAGATGGTATTCCAGAAGTTCCATATCTATTTCAAGCTTAATTCTGGGTGCTGGCTGTGTGACAAGAAGATGGAGCATGTTACCCCTTCCCAACCTCCCCCCTCCCCCTAACCCCTCCTCTTTACATCCTACTTACTCTGGTGTCAACATAGATAGCCTACCACAGAATAAATTCTATACTATATGCCTAAAGGCCGAAGCCCCCTACTGTTAACATAAATGAGTACTTCCATACATATTACCTTCAGCTAAGAGAAACAGGATCTTCCTTTAATAATATTCCAGATCAAGTTAATGTAAGAACAGAAATTTGTCAGCAGTTCATTTAACATCTTGTTATTGTTTTTAAATTTTAATATAAAGTTCATGATTACCCAAACAGCTGCTATTCATTGCAAATACTGTACCTCTGGGTTATTTTTTCCTGGGTATTCATGTTAATGCCAATCTTGATTAAAGTATTTGCTCATAAATTAGCTGTCTTATACAGTAATATACAAATAGAAATAAGACACCAGATTGCAAGATTTCAGTAAGGAAGACACCGTGGTTATAGTGGGTGGGCCAGGTAATTGTAGTGACATAGATCCTGGGTACAGTATAGAGTGCGACCTCGCAAAGATTGCGTCAGTATCGAAGCATACTAGTGTTGAGTTTGTATCTGTTCTTGGGCTCCATGACCGACCTCCTTTGAACTTGGAACAGCTGCTTATGTTGGGTGCAGGGACACACATTGGTTTGGTCCTGTTGATTCTCTCAGTAAGTGGGATTATACTAGGCATGGCCTTCACCTCAACAGGAAGGGGAAGGGTAAATTGGTTGGGGAAATAGCAGGAAAGTTAAAGGGGGAGGCACTGTCAGGAGTGGTAAAATACCAGTGGTTATAGGGTTCAGAAAAAAAACAATTTTTAAAGTAGGGAGGACAGAAAGAAAGCAAATTTTAAGAGAGGTTAGAACTGAGACAAACCTTTAGTTTGGCAAAGAAATAAAAAAAAAAAAAACATAATTCCAGCTTATTACACCAGCATAAACAGCTATTGGTTAAGAATTTTCAACAATCAGCAGATATTATAACTCTACCCAAATTTCACTCAGTCAATGTGAAATGTCAGCTATCTTTATTGCATCAATACATTCTAGGACTGAGAAATAAAATTAATGAACTAACTATCTGCATAGATCAATTAGAGTCTTCAAACCCAGGTGACATAATCTGCCTCTCTGAACATCATATGACCACTGGTATAGAACTTTTAAGTGTTACAGGGTTTAGGTTAGCATCTCACTTTATTTCTAGTGGTAATCTGTTGTACAATTTAATACCATGATATAATACACTATTTTAAGTTTTTGACTTGTTTCTTCTGTTTAGATGTAACCGTGTCTGGATTTGGTTCCATGGTCATGAAATGTGCTGTTTATGGTATACAGATTAATGATTTTTCTTATATACATTATGTTTTGATAATTATATTCACACGGAACTGTCATAATTTCTAACTTTTTGAACAATTCTAACAGTGCGCCCTCTTACTGCTATTTGTTACTATTTGACAAGTTCTTTTCTGTATCTTGAAAACAGTTTGTATGTTTCCAGCACATATCCCACCCCCTCAGGAGGGGGGGGGGGGGGGGAACAACAATATTATCCCATAACTAAGGATTGAATGCATATACCCAAAGCAGGCCACTTTGCGGGATGAAATATTGCACACTGGTGCAAGGATTCGCAGGGCGTAACATGCTCAAGATAGCCTCTTTGCTAAAATTCTCACATGCCCTGTCCATTTTAGCTGACAGTCTACGTTCATCCCCAAGAATTTGCTGTCTGTTACACAATCAAGTACCTCATTGTTTACTTTCAGTGTAATGTCAATGAGTTTTTTATTTAGTCAGAAGTTTATACAGTTTGTCTTTTTGACATTTAGAGTTACTTTATTCTTTAGTGACCAGTTGTGGATGTCTCTGACAGCTTCATTGGATTTTTCTATTAACAGTGTTGAGCTTTTGTCTGTAATCACTACAGTGCTGTCATCAGCAAATAGTATTTTTCCCCATGCCTGACACTTTGTGGGAAATCATTTATACTTATAAGGAAGAGAATTGGGCTCAGTACAATTCCCTGGGAGGAGACCTATATTAATATACATTGGATCACATAAGTGTTTTACTACCAATCTTTTGCAAATATGTGAGATTTCAACTCTTTGCACCCTGTTTTCCAGGTATGATTTAAACCATTGCTTTGCTGTACCCCTTATTCCTAACAGTTATAATTCGTGTAATAATATTCTGGGGTCAACTGTGTTGAAAGCCTTTGATAAATTCAACAAAATGCCTGTTCCATTCTCACCTTGTCTAATGCTTTTAGTACGACTTTGGTAAACTGTGCCATAGCTGTTTGTGTACTTTTCGTGGGCCTGAAACCAAGTTGTTCACTGCAGGGAAGGTTAAATTTTTATAAATAGTTCATTAGTCTATTTTTCATTATGGTTTCTATTATTTTAGAAATACAAGATAACAAGGAATACAAGATAACAAGGAAATTGGTCTGTAGTTTTCTACATTTTTTGCATCGCCATTTCTTAGTACTGGTATTACTTTCGCTTGTTTCAGGTATTCAGGAAAGCAGCCAGATCTGAAAGATTCACTAATTATTATTGTTAATGGGTTTTTTATGTTTTGTATACATTTCTTTAGTACACTGACTGGGATCTCATCTAACCCTGTGGATTTTTTATTCTTTAGATGGTGTATCACCTGTGCCACCATTGAGTGTGGTGGCTGGTCCTGTTGGCATAGAACATAAGTGTCTGGAAATTTCTCTTGCAATTTCTTAGCAATCCCACCAAAGTATTCATTCATAAAGTTCCTTTGGGTTGCTGGTTTCAACATCTTTGCTTTTAAGCTGTGTTTCCATGTTTTTTTGTCTGTCATTTGCTGTCTCCTCTTTAATTATGTTCCAGATTGCTTTACTTCTGTTATCTGCCTTCAGTAATGTTTTGCCATTTGTAAGTTTTTTTGCAGCTAGCAATACTTTCCTATATGTTGTCCTGTAATTTTTGTAGAACTCTAAAAAAGCTAGGTAGGTCTGGCTATTTTTGATGGATGCAACAAACTTTAGGGTTTCAGAGGATTTTTTGATACCTCTAGTCACCAATTTATTTTTGTTTGTTGCTCTAACTGAATGCGGTGTTTTGGGGGATGCTTCCTCAAATTTTAGTTTAAATATTATTATGAACTTATTAAACATTTTGTTTACATTTGTTTCTGCACACACTTCCTCCTGCCCTTCATGTTGTAACTGAGATGAGCAATGACATAGGTTTGATTCTGAGAAGACCCTCTTGCATGCATTCAATTTAGCAGACTTTTCTACATAAATATTTGCTTTTAATATCTGACAGAGATGATCTGATTGGCCTAGATTTTGAACAAGTAAGTGGCAGTGCTCTCTTTCTATGTCTGTTGCTACATGGTCTATTATTGAGGAAAATTGTTTGGTCACTCTAGTTGGACAGTAACAAGTGATGTTATGCCATAGCTGCAGAGAATGTCCAAGGAGGTACTACTAAGATCATCTAATTTCATTGTGTCAATGTTTAAATCCACACGTATGAGAATGTTCATTTTTGGACAAGTTACCTTTTCTAAGCTCTGATTGAGTTTTGAGAAAAAATATCCATATTACTACTGGGAGATCTATATATTCAAAATACAATTAATTTTTTTGACAATCTGTATTCTGTTATTTTCAACAGCTGATAGTTCAAAATGTTTGTCTTCACTTAATGCTATTAAGATCTTTTCTAATTTTAAATATTAGGCCTTTTTTCACATAAATACATTAACCTCCACCTTTCATGTAAATTCTATTATAGGAACAGGTCAGGTCATAAGATGCTAATGCAAAATAAATAATTTCATTTTCCTTACACCAATGTTCAGAAATATACACAGTGGTACTGTCTAGTTTTGCAATTCTAATTCTAGTTGTTGAACTTTATTCGTTGTGGACTGTATATTTTTTGGGTGAAATACAGTTAAAATTTGGTTCTACTTATCGTGGCAGTTTCCCCTTTGTGCCTGACGCTAAAAAAAATTTTCAGTTGGGACGGAGCCACTATTTTTCGCCTGCTTGTTGCACTACACATTTCACCTGCAGCTGATATTGATGCTATAGCACATTACTAGAAATACTGCAAATTATTAAAGACTGTAATATGGACATCAAAGCAAATATATTACAAGGGAAATATAGTCATATCAGATAACAAAATAAAGACAGTATGGCATACAGGGAGGGAGAAGACTGGTAGAACAAGACATGAAGAGGGGCAAATAGCATTAAGAGTAAATGATACATTGGTGACAGATGTGTATATTGTTGCACAACTTTTTAACACACATTTTATAACTGATACTGAAAAGATAGGGTTGTCAGGTTCTGTAGATACTGCCATGGGATATCTCAGACCAGACATTTCAAGTAACTTCCATATTATGAATTTGACTCTCACTACACCAGCAGAAGTAATGTCCATCATAAAATCTTTAAAATCAAAAACGTCTAGTAGGTATGATGAAATATCAACAAAGCTAATTAAAGAATGTGATTCTGACCTAATTAACATAGATTAGATTAGATTAGATTTACTTTCATTCCACTTGATCCATAGTGAGGAGGTCCTCAAGGATGTGGAACATGTCAGAAAAACAACAATACATGACCAATATTTACAACTAAACCAAATAAGCTAATGTACCATTCCACAGGTCCCAAGTGGAATGATCGTCATTTTTAATGAACACTGTATGAAAGTCATTATACAATTACTAATGCACTGAATTTAAAAAAGTTTTTATTTATTTATATATTCATCAATGGAGTAGAAGGAGTTGGCCACCAATAAATCCTTTAGGCTTCTCTTAAACTGAATTTCATTGGATGTTAAGCTTTTTATGGCTGCTGAGAAGTTATTGAAAATGTGTGTTCCTGAGTAATGCACACCTTTTTGTACAAGACTGAGTGACTTTAAATCCTTGTGAAGATTATTCTTATTTCTAGTATTGATTCCATGAAATGAGCTGCTGTTGCTTTGAAAAAGTGATAAATTTTTAATGACAAATTTCATTAAGGAATAAATCCCTAGTTCCCTAAACAGGCTTCTGCAGGATGTTCTTGAGTTCACACCACATATAACTCTTACTGCACGTTTTTGTGCCCGGAAAACTTCAGCTTGGCTTGATGAATTACCCCAAAAAATAATCCCATATGACATTATGGAATGAAAGTAATCATAGTGTGCCAGCATTTTCATTTTTATATCCCCTATGTCTGACAAAATTCGCATTGCAAACAGAGATTTTTTAAGACGCTTCAGCAGTTCTGTGGTGTGTTCCTCCCAGTTGAATATGTTATCAAGCTGTAATCCCAAGAATTTAACAGTGTCCGCTTCTTCTATCTTCTTGTTATCGTATGTAAGACATATATTAGTGGGACACCCCTTACAAGTTCAGAACTGCATGTAGTGTGTTTTTTCAAAGTTTAGTGACAAAGAAGTGGCTAGGAACCAGTGATTAATATTCACAAATATTTTATTGGCTGATCTTTCTAAGACTACACTTCATTTGGTATTTATTGCAAAGGTTTGTACCATCGGCAAACAAAACGAACTTGGCATCTGGTAATGTTACTGATGAAAGGCCATTGATATACACAAGAAGAAGTAACGGCCCCAGAATGAAACCTTGTGGGACCCCACATGTAATTAGATCCCAGTTGGATGATGCCTGATAGCTTGATACATGTCTCTTTCATAATAACACCCTTTGTTTCCTGCCAGAGATATAAGATTTGAACCATTTTGCAGCATTTCCTCTTACACTATGACACGTTCCACATCATTACGAAGTGTCGTATTCATGATCTATGGAACAAGTATTAATCTAATCTAATCTAATCTAATCTAATTTACTTAAAAGGATATTGTGATTTACACAGTCAAATGCCTTTGACAGATCACAAAATATACCAGTTGCCTGCAATTTTTTGTCTAATGAATTAAGCACATTTTCACTGTAAGTGTAGATAGCCTACTCAATACTAGAACCTTTTAGAAATCCAAACTTTGACTTTGACAGTATGTTGTTTGAGATAAGACGGTTATAAAGCCAACTGTACATTACTTTTTTGAAAATTTTTGAGAATTCTGGCAACAGTGAAATTGGACGGAAATTTGATGCTATTTCTTTATCTCCCTTCTTAAACAGTGGCTTAACTTCGGCATATTTCAGCCATTCAGGAAATATTCCACTGATAAATGACTGGTTACACAGATAGCTTAATATGTTAATTAGCTCAGAATCACATTCTTTAATTAACTTTGTTGATATTTCATCATAACCGCTAGATGTTTTTGATTTTATAGATTTTATGATGGACATTATTTCTGTTGGGGTAATGAGGGTCAAATTGATATGGAAGTTGCTTGAAATTTCTGGTCTGAGGTATGCCATAGCAGCATCTACCGAACTTTACAACCCCATCTTTTCAGTAACAGTTATAAAATGTTTATTAAAAAGTTCTACAACACTATACACATCGGTCACCAATGTATCATTTACTCTTAATGCTATTTGTTCCTCTTCATGTGCACTTCTACCGGTCTCCTCCTTCACTATGTTCCATACTGTCTTTATTTTGTTATCTGATATGACTACCTTTGCCTTGTAATATATTTGCTTTGACATCAGTATTACAGTCTTTAATATTTTGCAGTATTTCTTGTAATGTGCTATAGCATCAACATTGGAACTGTTTCGGATTGACAGACACAGTTTTCTTTTTGTTTTACAAGATACCCCTATTCTCGAGTAATCCATGGCTTTTTTTGTAGACTTTGCTCTAACCTTGGTAAGTTTTGGGGGAAAACAGTGTTCAAATAAAGTAAGCAGTTTATTAGCAAAAGTTGTATATTTTTCATTCATGCCATGAGCACTGTAAACATCACCCCAGTGAATGTCTCTGAGGAGTGTCCTAAAATAATCAATTTTTGGCTTATTTATTACCCTCCTGAGTTGAGAAATAACAGATTTTGTATCCTGTTCAGTATTAACATTTAACTGGAGGAGCTGTATGTCATGGTCTGAGAGGCCATTGGCTATTGGTTTTGTAATATAGTTTAGTTCGTTGGACTTTGTTATGAAGATATTATCAGTAGCTGTTTGTGAGCAATTGGCTACCGTGATTGGGAACTTAACAGTGGGAATTAAGTTGAATGATAGTGTTACTAACTCAAATAAGTTCTTATTGGGAGAGTCTTTAAGGAAATCTACATTGAAGTCACCAGCAACCACTAATTCTTTGTTTTTGGTTGTTAAATGGGCCAGTACAGCTTCAAGGTGGTTTACAAACAGATTAAAGTTACTTGCAGGTGCTCGATATACACTTAATATTTTGAAGGATTTTTTTGTGAAATTCTAATTCTGTTGCACATGCTTCCATATGCTGTTCTAGGAAAAATTTATGAATGTCTATGTTCTTAAATTTATAACAGTTCCTAATGAATGTGGCACCTCCTCCTTTCTCCATTTCTGATCTACAAAAGTGAGATGCTAACCTAAACCCTCTTAACACTTAAAAGTTCTATACCAGTGGTCATATGATGTTCAGAGAGGCAGATTATGTCACCTGGGTTTGAAGACTCTAATTGATCTATGCAGATAGTTAGTTCATTAATTTTATTTCTCAGTCCTAGAATGTATTGATTCAATAAAGATCGCTGACATTTCACATTGACTGAGTGAAAATTGGGTAGAGTTATAATATCTGCTGATTGTTGAAAATTCTTAACCAATAGCTGTTTATGCTGGTGTAATAAGCTGGAATTATGTTTTTTTTATTTCTTTGCCAAACTAAAGGTTTGTCTCAGTTCTAACCTCTCTTAAAATTTGCTTTCTTTCTGTCCTCCCTACCCTAAAAATTGTTTTTTCTGAACCCTATAACCACTGGTATTTTACCACTCCTGACAGTGCCTCCCCCTTTAACTTTCCTGCTATTTCCCCAACCAATTTACCCTTCCCCTTCCTGTTGAGGTGAAGGCCATGCCTAGTATAATCCAACCTACTGAAAGAATCAACAGGACCAAACCAATATGTGACCCTGCACCCGACATAAGCAGCCGTTCCAGCTCCAAATTAACTCTCTTGACAGAAAAGAGTTCAAATGAGGTCGGTCAAGGTGCCCAAGAACAGATACAAACTCAACACTAGTATGCTTCGATGCTGATGCAATCTTCACCAGGTCACACTCTGTACCGTACCCAGGATCTCTGTCAATAATGTTACCTGCCCCACCCACTATAACCACAGTGTCTTCCTTAGTGAAATCTTTGCAAAGTGATCCTAAATCCTCTGTCACCTGCTCCAGACCAGCACTAGGTTTAAAAAAAATTAATTTGCTGCTGAAAGTTTGTTGTGCTCTGTCTACACCTGCAACTGCTTGAGGCTCACCAGCTTCTAACTGAAGCAACAGGTCAAACCTATTTTCCACATTCACCATGAAGCTGTCAGACAAAGTTCTAGGCCTGTTCCTCCTGTTGCCACTTCCCACCTCTCTTTACCCTTCTCCCTCCTTAACCTGTCCAGATCTTCCCTGGCCTTGTCTAACTCAGCCTGAAGGGTGGCAATTTTCCCATCTTGTTCTAGTATCTTCCTATCTCAACTACAAATACTACAAAACCACTGATGAGTCTCATTTACTTCTCCTATTCCCACGCCACTACGATGAGTCTCATTTACTTCTCCTATTCCCATGCCACTACAGTCACCCACATGGAAAAAACAGCACTCATCGCACCAAAGCCCCAATCTAACAATTCTATGGCACGTCAAGCGCTTTTCACTCATGATAAACCTAATGGTTTATTAAGAATAAGTCAGTTAAATTACAGATAAACACGAAAATTCGGTTACACAAATTTGGCCTATATGCAACTGTGTGTAAACAAAAACGAAAGTGCAAAGTTTCTGAAACAACAACTTAAACTTTACGCTACTTTCCTGAAATGCTAGTTAAATAATGAAGAGGTACGCTAAGTTAAATTGTTGGAGAGACGGAGGAACAACTAAACGAAATTCTATATATTTGCTGCAGCAGAATGTAAACATAAAATACGACTGTACGATCATTTCGCGTTTTCTGCTTTATTACGTAAAGAAAAATGAAACTTTTAATGGTACACTTAAAAGGCACACTAATACACCTATTTACCACGTAATCAGTACTAATCTATATGTTTTATAATCAAAGACTTATCTTTACGAGAACACCAAAACTCGCGCTAGTTGCCTGGCTGCATGCACATATTAAGTTATCTGTGTAACCAGTCGTTTATCGGTGGAATATTTCCTGAATGGTTGAAATATGCTGAAGTTAAGCCACTGTTAAAAAGGGAGATAAAGAAATAGTGCCAAATTTCCGTCCAATTTCACTTTTGCCAGCACTCTCAAAAATTTTAGAAAAGGTAATGTGCAATCAACTTTATAACCATCTTATCACAAATGACATACTGTCAAAGTCGCAGTTCGGATTTTGAAAGGGTTCTGATACTGAGAAGGCTATCTACACATACAGTGACACTGTACTTAATTCATTAGACAAAAAATTGCAGGCAACTGGTATATTTTGTGATCTGTCAAAGGCATTTGACTGTGTAAATCACAATGTCCTTTTAAGTAAATTAGAATACTAAGGTGTAATAGGAAATGCTGCAAAATGATTCAAATCTTATATCTATGGCAGGAAACAAAGAGTGTTAGATGAAGGAGACATTTATTAAGCTATCAGGCAACATCCAACTGGGAACAAATTACGTGTGGGATCCCACAAGATTCCATCTTAGGATCCTCACTTTTCTTGTGTATACCAATGACCGTTCATCAGTAACATTATCAGATGCCAAGTGTGTTTTGTTTGCCAATGATACAATCATTGTAATGAATAGCAGATCAAGATCGACTAGTAAAGTATCTGCAGACATTGATTACTGGTTTCTAGCCAATTCTTTGTCACTGAACTTTGAAAAAACACACTACCTGCAGTTCAGAACTTGTAAGGGGTGTCCCACGAGTATATGCCTAACATATGATGACAAGCAGATAGAAGAAGTGGACAGTGTTAAATTCTTGGGATTACAGCTTGATAATACATTCAACTGGGAGGAGCACACCACAGAACTGCTGAAGCATCTTAACAAATCTCTACTTGCAATGCGCATTGTGTCAGACATAGGGGATGTAAAAATGAAAAAGCTGCCATACTATGCTTACTTTCATTCCATAATGTCATATGGGATTATTTTTTGGGGCAATTCATCAAGCCAAGCTAAAGTTTTCCGGGCACAAAAACGTGCAGTAAGAGTTATATGTGGTGTGAATTCAAGAACATCCTGCAGAAGCCTGTTTAGGGAACTAGGGATACTAACTACTGCTTCCCAATATATTTATTCTTTAATGAAATTTGTCATTAAAAGTATATCATTTTTTCAAAGCAACAGCTCAGTTCATGGAATCAACACTAGAAATAAGAATAATATTCACAAGGATTTAGAGTCACTTACTCTTGTACAAAAAGGTGTGCATTATTCAGGCACACATTTTCAATAGCTTGCCAGCAGCCATAAAAAGCTAAACAACCAATGAAATTAACTTTAAGAGAAGCCTAAAGGATTTATTGGTGGCCAACTCCTTCTACTCCATTATTTTCTCAGTAGAACAAACTGATGGTTGTGTGTGTGTGTGTGTATGTGTGTGTATGTGTGTGTGTGTGTGTGTGTGTGTGCGCGTGCGTGCGTGTGCGTGTGTGTGTGTGAGCAGTGTGCACTCCAGGGCATCCGTGTGTATAAAGTACAATCTAACTTCTGCACCATCTAGTGCAGTAATGTGTTCATGTAAATAAATATTGTATTAGTTCTATTATATGTTTATTACCTAATAAATAAACATTTGTTTAAATTTTAAATTCAGTGCATTTATGCGAGCTTAGTAAATGAGTGTTGTAAAATGATCCTTTCAATTAGCGTTCATTTCAAAAAATTGACAATCATTCCACTTGGGACCTGTGGAAGGTACATTAGCTTATTTGTCTGAGTTGTAAATATTTGTCATGAATTGTTGTTTTTCTGACATGTTCTACATCCTGGAGGACCTCTTCACTGTGGATCAATTGGAATGAAAGTAAATCTATTCTAATCTTATCACTTGGCATTAGTTCTTGTGGTAATTAATTGATTTATTTTATTTTGGGCTTTCATGTTGATGCTAGTTTTGATTAAAGTATATGCCCATATATCAATTTTAATACAAGCAAACAAAAGTAAATAACATCTCTGGGCAAAGAAGGCCAATGTCATACCTTTGTGTCTAAGTCATTGTAACAAGTAACAGTTGTATAGTACGTGCTGAACGATGGCAAAGTTTTGCTAGCACAGTGTATGTGCATACACATTTTGTAAAAAGTGGATGATGTGATACCAAATAGCCATAACAACGGAAGTAGACAGACGGATACTAACAACAAAAGCTGCTCGTACTCTCGCAGTAAGTACAAAACTAAATTTTAGATCCAAATTGGTAGATAAACAATACTCATGGTTGTGCATTAAAACATGCTCCATCTTCTGGTCACAGAGCCCAACACCCAGCATTTTGCTTGAAACTGATATGGAACTTCTAGAAAACCATCTGAAGATGGGCCCGAAAAAGTTCAAAAACCAGTACACAAAATGAATAAATAACTATTTTAAAAAGCAGACTGGTCGTAATTTTACGTCTTTACGTTACTCTATTCGTTCGTTGAGCAACCTGTGTACGAAACCGAGGAGAAATTTGGAAGGGAGATTAAAATTCGAGGTAAGAAATAGAAATCTCGAGGTAAGAAATAACAATTTCGAAGAATGTCGAGGACACTGTAAGACTGTCCGGAACACCGAGAACTTTGAAAAGCAGCCGAAATGGGTGGATAGTGTTCCGAAACGAGATTTTACACAAACAACAACAAAAGGAAATCAACGTTAATGGAATTTAGCCAAATTAAATCGGGCAGTGTCGAGGGAATTAGATTACAAAATGAGACGCTATACGTAGTAGATGAGCTCTGCTATTTGGGCAGCAAATTAAGTTAACTGATGATGGCCAAATTAGAGAGGATGTAGAACAAGACAGGCAATAGCAAGGAAAAAACATTTTTAAAGAGAAATATTTGTTAACATCAAATGTAAATGTTAGGATACCTTTCCTGAAGGTATCATCTGGAGTGAAGCCTTGTACAAAAGTGGAACACGGACAAGAAGAAAATTGAAGCATTTGCAATGCACTGATCTAAAAAAAAAAGTGATATCATTCTTATTTTCTTACTTTTATAGGTTTAGAAGTACTCTGTTGGTCTCCTGTTGATGTAGTCTACCAGTCTTCCAAAAAGCAGTGCACGAAAATACGATTTTTCTGGGGTCGTATCTCAGGTTCTATTGAACACGGAGACAGTGGCCAAAGGTTTTTGGATAGCCCTTCACCTAGAAACCATGTACCTATCAGAATAACAGGGGTTCTGCAGCTATTCTGCAATACAGGGTCAAAATTTAAACATTATACACTTCCTCCAGTCTGGGCAAATTTAATTAATTTTACATTAGGTGTTGTCTATGGTGGACTTTCAGGATCTTTTAAAGGCACCATTTGCTCACGTGGAGTTTCTACTAGCTAGGGCATAAGCAAGCTAACATACATCCCCGAGCAACATCGGCAAGCCCCTGTATATCGGCAATGTTGACTGGATATGCCAGCTGCTATTAAATCGACCAATAGGCTACGGCAGGGACACCGACAAGCTCGCACACCTATGCACAGACAAACTGCCGACATTACCCTACACTGCAAATTCGATGTACGGCCTGTCGGACACTGAACGGTGAGGTCCTACCCGTTACAGGTACGCTGACGCTGGCCGAGAAGTCAGACTCGACACCCGGCAGCGGCCACTGAGTAACTCCGCCGCATGACATCGTAGGTATCCATCTGGATGATTCCCACTACTGACGAAACTTACCCTCGCACGACCTGTCGCGGGCAGTGAGAAAACTGCTACTGCTCTTACGACCCGACCCGACTGTCGCAGAGGTTTCCTTTCCCCCTCGGCACTTTTTCCCCTCTGCACTTCGAAACACTAGCCTTCGTTTGACTTTCTACCGAATCTATCTTCAGACGAGTACGTATTAACGGTTAAACTTATCCGGATGTACGCAAACATCGCAGTACCCCATCTCGCGACACCTCACTTTAGTGAAAACTGGCCCTTACACAGAGATGGCAGTAGACCTTTCGTATCGGCCATCGTGTCAGTGTGGGCGTGCAGGGGGAAAACTTCTACACTGTTTTTTGCTACCGTTATCTGTTACCGAAATCCGGGGGTTGAAAGTTACCGCACCAGTTTTTTAGCCATTTTTGCACCGTGGACCCAAACTAACCTTCGCAAATGGCTCAAATTTTAACTGTACGTTCTTTAGAGACCTATCTAGAAATGACATTTATGTTTTTTCAGAAATACATATCTGTTGTCGAGATACACTCAAGAAACCATGATTTTTGGGTATCAGAAGTACCAGTTGTAGGGATCGCCACTCCTATAATTTATATTCGTGGCAGTTCATCAAAATTTTTACTATATGTTCTTAAGGTGAGGTTCTTGGTGCAGCTCGAATCTTTTTCAATACCGTTATCAGTTACTGAGATCCAGAGCTTTAAAGTTACGATACTTATGCACTTTAAGTATGCACGTAATATCTGGTTTGAGGAGTAAATGTAGTTTTAACTGACGTAGCAAACACGTGGCGAGGGTTCTAGGGTCATTGCGAGGATTGTGGGGTTGAAAAACTATGTTTTTAGGTAGCATTTTTTGACCGATAAAGCTTTATGATGTGCTTTCTCTGTATAATGGGCACTTCGCACCTATACGAATATGCTCAAGGTGGTACAGCAGTGAAAAAAAAAAAAAAAATGGACTAAAAAGGGCCTTATAACATGCCTGAGAGAGGTTAAAATTACTTTCAAAAATTATGTTTAAGTACAAAGACTGCAAATTCAGTAAAATATTTCCATACTTTTACTTTTTTAAGGAACCGATCATGAGCCGGGTGTTTCGGACAAATTATTATCGACAAGCGAAGTCTCCAGAAAAAATGTAAAGCAAACAACTGTGTGTTGAGCTTATTCTAAGAATACTAATTTGTTGTTTATATGTGTCCAATAATATAAATTTGTTGCAATATATAAATAAACTGTCAAAAAGTTACTGACCTACAGAATTAATCTTATATAAGCAGCACGACCTGCCCTCGGCAGGAAACGAAGGGCACTACCAGAAAAATGTTCCTGTCGGAGAAAAAATGGCTAATCTATTCCTTTTCAAAAGGCTCTGAAAGAAAAGTGGAGAACCAGCTCCCTCAGTCCTCATTCTGCCTCTTTCTCCAAAAAATTTGGCACACGAACATGTCTGCATTTTTTGTACTGAAAGAGAGAAGCAGACAGACAGTCAAGGTGCAAGAGAGAGGATACAGTGCCAGTGGGAGAGAGGTGAGAGACAGTGGGAGTAAAAGAGAAAGAGAGATGGATAGTGATAGAAGAAGTGGGAGTAAAAGAGAAAGAGAGATGGATAGCGATAGAAGCAGTGGGGGCAAAGAGAGAGGAGACAGAGGAAATGAAAAATTGAGATGAGTCGAGACCTACACAAACTTTGGGGGATCTGGAACCTCAAAGACCAGTAAATTTTAACACGTAGGTATAGGCGAGGGCGGATTTTGGGCCAAAATTTTAAATGAGTGGTTACAGAGGCAGCTGGAAAATTCTGGGGGATCCAACTTTTTTCCCCCTATTCCCACATATTTAAAATTCACCAGCACAGGTAAGCCTATGTATGGTCTCCACTTGTCTGTATTTTTCATTTCCACTGTCTCCGCTCTCTAGGTCTCTGCAGTATCGCTCTGGGCATATTTGTGTGAAGTGCCCATTATGCAGAGACAGCGTGTTATAAAGTTACATTAGTGAAAAAATGCTGACTAGAAACACAGTTTGGTGACCTAAGATCATTTGCAATGACGCCTAGAGCCCTTGCTGTATGTTCGCCAAATCAGTTAAAACTTCATTTAATCTCAGACCAGGTACTGCATACATAAGTACGATAACTCTGAAATTCTGAATCTCCCTAATGGATAAATGGCATATAAAAAAAATTTCGAGGTTCCCTGAAACTGTCCTCTTAAGAACATACAGTAAAAATTTTAACGATCTGTTATGAATAGAAATGATAGAAGTGGTAGTCTCCACAATTGTAGTCCCAAAAATCACTATTTTTCAGCTGGATCTTGATGACAAATGCAGATTTGCCAAAATGACATTTCTAGATGATTGTCTAAAGAATGTTCAGAAATTTGAGCACTTTGCTATGGTCAGTTATTTAGATAATTGCAGCTCACGGTGCAAAAATAGCTAAAAACTGGTTTTTGCTGTTTTTTCCTTCTCAGTAACAGATAATGACACTGAAAAAAGTTTTAAGTACTCAGAATATCATCTTTAGAATACGTTGCAAAAATATTAACAATTTGCCACTAATAGAAATTTTCAGGGCTTCCTCGGGAAACACGTACGAATAAATGGTGTTTTTGTAAGCCATCCATTGTCCACCTGAGACCACACATGCAAAAGAACCACCCGATGTGCTCAACTTACCTGGACTGGAGGAAGTGTGTAATATTTAAATTTCAACCCAGTCCTGAATGACAGCTGCAGTATGTCCAATCTCCCGACAGGTATAAAAATGGTCATTAGGCTGGGGCCTATCCAAAATACTTGACCCCTATATCAGTGATCAATAGAGCCCCAGACGCAATCCCGTGCAAAATCGCATTTTCGCGCACGGCTTTTTGCACGTATCGATGTCACAATAACTGATACAGATTACTTCAGTTTGTCTTCTAATGTCATCAAACGACAACACAATGACTGCATTAACTACAAGATATGTGTGGCAGGCAAAAACACAGGAAAGGCAGTTACAGGAGAGAAAAATGTTTACCTTGTCAAACGCTTTGCAGCAGTAGGAGAGTCGACAGCCTTCTTTTGCCTCTTTCCATAGTTTGGATCTGTGGATGAATCACTGCTTTGAGTTTCACCAGTTGTCTTCTCAGTTTGCCTCTTCCCTCTCTTTTCTGCATCGACGTTTTGTTCTCCTGCTACAGTTACCTACACATACACGAGAAAACAAATTGCACATCTTCCTGATGCATTTCACACAAAAATTCGTATCAAAATGAATGCACGTTCCATCAAAACTCCAAAATGCCTCGAACAATTTCAACTGAACTTGGTAAATATATGACTGACGAGATTAAATTTTTTTATTGATTTTTATATTTTACACTGATAACTACAAGAGCTGTTCTGGGTTACGGACCTGCAGAGGTTGGAGGAAAACATAAAAACAGCACAAGAAATGCATGATCGAACACAAATGCTGTCGCTAGTGAAGCACGCAGGTGGCGCCATTATATCTGACCACGAGTGGTACCCGTGCAACGCCCTCAGTTCATCCCGAGTGTTAATTGTAGCCGTAACAGTATTCTGTATACTTATCAGTGGATTATGTCAGACGTGAGTGAATGTGAAGGTGCGCTAATTGTTGAGGCTCGTATGGTGGATAGTTCTGTAACCAAAGCAGCCAAAGTGTTTAGTGTTTCACAAGGCACCGAATCAAAGATTTATAGCACGTACAGGAAAAGTAAAAAAAACACAATTCACAAATTCACAACATGGACGAAAGACTGTGTCGACTGATAGTGGCGGCAGTCACCGAAAAGGATTGTAATGAAAAATAAGATGACAGCAGCTGGAAATGACGCTGCAGGACTTCGGTAACTCTGTGAACACCGAAACAACTTGAAGAGAGCAGGAACTGCAGGCTGAACTGGAATCCCAAAACCACCCACTACTGACACAAACGTCCGCAACAGGAAAATACGGTGCCAAAGCTGTAAAATGTGGACTACGGAGCAATGGAAGAAAATAATTTGCTCAGAAGAGTCTCGTATCGCACTGTTTCTGACTTCTGGCCAGGTTTACTTCCCCGGTATTCCTCGACCCCACAGTTAACTCTGCACGGTCGCATTACTACCGAGGATTACGTGACCGTTTTGGCCGATCCGTGTCCAGCCCGTGGTACAATGTTTGTTCGCGATGGTGAGGCCGTGTTCCGAAATGAAACCGCTCGTTCGCACAGCTCGCACTGTCCGGGACCGGTTTTGTGAGCACGAGAATTAATTGTTATACCTCCCCTGGCCACTATTCTCAATGCTGAGCTTTTCTTGTCTAATTTGGAGAGGAAGCACAATCGGTATCTGTGTCCGTAATCATTACCTGCACTAGCCACTATTTAGCAGAAACAATGGTAAAGATTCTATTGAAAACCACACAGGACTTGTATTCGTCCATTCTGAGATGACTGGAAGCTGTTGTGAGTGCCAATGGGTTTCCAACACTGCATTAGGCATGGTAATGTGTTGTGTTTTTGGTGTTCTCATGTTTTTGTCCAACCCCTGTATCTTACAATCCATGTGACAACTCTGTTGAAACAATTTAAAAATTGTAACGTATTTCTAATACTTACAAAAAGTATAATAGAATCTGTGCAGAGAGGAATTCTGTAATACCATAAAAGTCCATACTTGTAAGAAATCCCTTCAATCCCTCTTCAAAGCACCTTCCATTTAAATTTTTTTACTATTGTGGAATTCTGTTACCAAGATTTGTCACTATATACACTGATCAACCAGAACATTATAACAACCTACCTAATAGCCGGTACGTCCACCTTTAGCACGGATAACAGCGGTGACATATTGTGGCATGGAAGTGACGAGGCCCCCATAGGTCACTGGGGGAAATTGGTATCACGTCTGCAAGCACGTGTCACCTAATTCCGGGGAGGGGGCTGGACGAGCTCTGACACCACATTCGATCACATCCCAGATGTGTTCAGACCTGGTGAGTTGAGGGGCAAAAACATCAATTGGAACTCACCACTTTGTTCTCGAACCACTCCATCACACACTTGGCCTCGTGACACAATGCCTCGACTCATTGACAATTTCCGCTGGCATTGGGAAACATCATTGTCGAGGAGTCTACGTGATCTGCAACCAGTGTGTGATACATCTCGGACATCGCAATTCCCTGCAAAAGCTTCACTGGACCCGAGGACGTGGGACACCCACTTGAATGTTGCCCAGCACATATTTAAACCACTGCCATCTCGTCTCAGTCCCGTAGTACAGATGTCGAGGAGCTGTTCCCCTGGAAGATGATGAGTTTGTGCTCTCGAACTGGTGCGTCTGAGGAGGTACTGACGGTCACGTACCCATTTCAGTGATAGTTGCCGATGCCGCGTTGTTAACATTGGCATTTGCACAGGTTGTCACCTGCGGAGGCCCGTCATTAGGAGTGTTCAGTGCTCTGTGTGTTCGGACACACTTGGACTCTGCCCGGAATTAAAATCTGATGTAAGTCCACCATAGTTCTCTGCTGTCCCATTTTAACTGTCTGCCCATCCTACCGTCTCTAATGAGGGGTGGCCACCTATCCCACAAGGGCTGAATGTGGTTTCACCTCGGTTTCATCACATTTTGAAGACACTCGCCACGGCACTCCTCGAACACCCTACAAGTCGTGCAGTTTCTGAAAGGTTGTGCCGAGACTCGGGGCCAACACAATCTGCCCTCGGTGAAACTCTGATAGACTGCGTGCCTTCCACATTCTACTTACAGACAGCAAGATCGGAAACACTAAGTGCACTGTGTCTCACTAACGGTTATTTCTCGCCAGGTGATGTTGCTGTCACCTGGACTGGTTCGTACGATAGTATGTCAGTGTTCGTAATTCTCTAGGTGATGAGTGTAACAAGAACTGTTGTTTGCACCTGATGTGTAATGCCTTGTCACATGACAATCTCAATCTGTCATAGCGTTACAATGACATACATCTTTGCTTAAGAAATTGTAATGGTTGTATTTTAAAATTATTTGCACAGCTTTAAACAAACTATAATAATGGTAGTGCACGTAATTTCACGATCTCGACCATTGCTTTCCATGACAACAAAATAATTAAGAACATAGAGAGTTGTGCTTTTTTCATCTATGAAGATGAGTACTCTACGTATATTTATTTGTTTGTGCTTTTTATGTATTTGAGTGTTACAGATACTGCACGTGTGAAATGCATCGAAATTGTACGTAACTTTGCATAGTGACCCTTTAAATTGCTATGTGAATTATAAATCTGTCATCATTCCACATCTATACGTAACTTATACTTAAATGAAGTACACATGTGTAAGACATTGAACACAATGCAGTATTTTACAAGACAATGCATTCCACAACTGAATAGAAGCAGTGGCACAGTAGATATGACTTTAAGGGCATTTTAAAGACCTTCATATCATTGATAGTTTTTAAGTTCTGCAAGAATTTTGTTAAACAGCTTAAGACACATGAAATGTGTCCTGACATTATACAGTATCAGTGCAAATGACATTAATGCTTATGAAACTTCCTGGCAGATTAAAACTGTGTGCCCGACCGATACTCGAACTCGGGATCTTTGCCTTTCGCGGCAAGTGCTCTACCACACAGTTTTAATCTGCCAGGAAGTTTCATATCAGCACACACTCCGCTGCAGAGTGAAAATCTCATTCTGGATTATCGCTTTTGTTCGGCCTAGTATTGTGTTTTTGAACATCATAGTTTCTTTGCAGTTTCCTACGTTTGTCAGTTAAGTACTGTAATTGGCAGCAGAACATATCTTCTCATCCCATGCGGTAAATCTCACCTGACCTGCGGTTCTGGATGACTTTCCAGAAATCTAAACCTTTTCCTAGACCTCTCCAGCCCTTTTCCTTCATCCCACTTCCTTCCCCTTCAACTCTAAGCCTGAAGAAGGAGCCACTGTCTCCCAAAACTTGACTAAATGAAACCTTCTTTTATGTGTGTGTTCTGCTGCCGCTTAGTGAGAAGTTTTTTTATCCATCCAATTAAATTGTTTTCTCAAAAATTGATTGTTTTTGTCGTTATACATAATGTAGTTGGACAGATAAAAAAACCTACTCACTAAGTGGCAGCAGAAGACCCCACATATTGGTCTTTCCTTCTCACCCCATCCAGTAAGTCTCCCCTGAACTGAGGTTCTGGGCGACTTTTTCGAACTCTACCTCTTTTCATAAACCTCACCAGTCATTTTTCTTCATCGCTCTTCCTTTACCTTCAACCCTTCTGCCAGAAGAAGTGGCCACTGACTCGGAAGCTTGCATATGTACAACCTTTTTTTATATGTGCATTCTCCTGCCACCACTAGGTGAGTAGATTTTTTGTTTATCCAATTACATTATATTGTCATAAAATGTATGTATATAATAGAGGGAAACATTCCACGTAGGAAAAATATATCTAAAAACAAAGATGATGGGACTTACCAAACAAAAGCGCTGGCAGGTCGATAAACACACAAATAAACACAAACATACACACAAAATTCGAGCTTTCGCAACTGGCGGTTGCTTAGTCAGGAAAGAGGGAAGGGGAGGGAAAGATAAAAGGATGTTGGTTTCAAGGGAGAGGGTAAGGAGTCATTCCAATCCCGGGAGCGGAAAGACTTACCTTAGGGGGAAAAAAGGATAGGTATACACTCGCACACACGCACATATCCATTCACACATACACAGACACAAGCTGACATTTGTAAAGGCAAAGAATTTGGGCAGAGATGTCAGTCAAGGCAGAAGAACAAAGGCAAAGAAGTTGTTGAAAGACAGGTGAGGTATGAGCGGCGGCAACTTGAAATTAGTGGAGGTTGAGGCCTGGCGGATATCGAGAAGAGAGGATATACTGAAGGGCAAGTTCTCATCTCCAGAGTTCTGGAGTTCTGACAGGTAGGTGTTAGTGGGAAGTATCCAGATAACCCGGACGGTGTAACACTGTGCCAAGATGTGCTGGAGGTGCACCGAAGCATGTTTAGCCACAGGGTGATCCTCATTACCAACAAAGACTGTCTGCCTGTGTCCATTCATGCGAATGGACAATTTGTTGCTGGGCATTCCCACATAGAAAGCTTCACAGTGTAGGCAGGTCAGTTGGTAAATCACATGGGTGCTTTCTCACGTGGCTCTACCTTTGATCGTGTACACCTTCCAGGTTACAGGACTGGAGTAGGTGGTGGTGGGAGGGTGCATGGGACAGGTTTTACACCGGGGGCAGTTACAACGGTAGGAGCCAGAGGGTAGGGAAGGTGGTTTGGCAATTTCATAGGGATGAACCAAGAGGTTACGAAGGTTAGGTGGACGGCGGAAAGACACTCTTGGTGGAGTGGGGAGGATTTCATGAAGGATGGATCTCATTTCAGGGCAGGATTTAAGGAAGTCGTATCCCTGCTGGAGAGCCACATTCAGAGTCTGATCTAGTCCCGGAAAGTATCCTGTCACAAGTGGGGCACTTTTGTGGTTCTTCTGTGGGAGGTTCTGGGTTTGAGGGGAGAGGAAGTGGCTCTGGTTATTCGCTTCTGTACCAGGTCAGGAGGGTAGTTGCAGGATGCGAAAGCTGTTTTCAGGTTGTTGGTGTAATGGTTCAAGGATTCCGGACTGGAGCAGATTCGTTTGCCACAAAGACCTAGGCTGTAGAGAAGGGACCGTTTGATGTGGAACGGGTGGCAGCTGTCATAATGAAGGTACTGTTGCTTGTTGGCGGCAACACAACCACCTAACCTTTGTGCACATCGTTATCTACCAACCCAAGTTCACCACAGGATCAACATAGCCCAGCTTTAACCAACAATTTTTCGCCTTTTTTCACACCAGATCTCCAGTTGCTTGCTAGTTCACCTTTATCTCTCCCCATATATTTTTATTTTCATCCTTCCCTCTTTCCTGAAGAAGCAACCGTCGGTTGCGAAAGCTAGGGTATATATATATTAAAAACCAAGATTCCAAGACTTACCAAGCGGAAAAGCGCCGGTAGATAGGCACATAAATAAAACACACACACAGAATTTCTAGCTTTCGCAACCAACGGTTGCTTCTTCAGGAGAGAGGGAAGGAGAGGGAAAGACGAAAGGATGTGGGTTTTAAGGGAGAGGGTAAGGAGTCATTCCAATCCCGGGAGCAGAAAGACTTCCCTTAGGGGGAAAAAAGGACAGGTGTACATTCGCACACACACACACACACACACACACACACACACACACACACACACACACACACACACACACACATATCCATCCGCACATACACAGACACAAGCAGACATTCCATATTGATTTGATTTGATATCCAGAGTTGTTTATTTCTTCCCTAACATACATATTTCTTGATTTCCTTACAACTTTTCTCTGTATGTTACAATAATTTTTATAGTGTAAAACTAATTCTGGATCTTTACTAGTTCTTGCTTTCTCACACAGTTTTATTTTTCTTTCTGAAGACACTTTAATACCTGTAGTAATCCAAGGTTTCTTTGAAAAGTGTGTGGTGTCACATTTAGTAATTTTCTTTGGGAACCAATGTTCAAAAAGGGACATAACTTTATCAAGAAATATGTTGCATTTATCATTAGCATTTGGCTCATTATATACATATCCCCAATCAATATTTCTTAAGCTTTCTCTGAAGTGCTCTATAGATACCAGGTTGAGCGACCTCATTCTTTTACTTAATAGTTTTCAAACTGTACCCTGTTAGGTTTTATAAGTTAATCAGTTGTGCATCATGGTCTGACAATCAATTTACCACAGGGAAAGCATGTGTTTGTTTTACATCCTCTTTCTGTACAAATACATTATCTATTAGTGTGCCACTGTCTCGAGCTGTATGTGTAGGGAAACTGACCGCTGGTTCTAAGTTATATGTTGTTTATAACACTTATAGTTCACTTTTCTTATCAGAATTACTTAGAAAATTTACATTGAAATCACCACAGATTAATAACTACTTCTTTTTGTCCGACAGACAGCATAATAGGGAGTCAAACTTTTTAATGAATAGCTCCCAGACTCCTAATGGGGACCTGTGCACTGTTGCTAATATCAATACTACATTATCTAGCTGAAGTTCACATGCACAAACGTCACACTGCTGATCAACACAAAATTTGCTTACTTCTACAGTTTTGCATTTATACCCTTGTTTTATGAAAATGGCAACTCCTCCTTTATCCATCCTAGATCTACAAGTGTAAAATGCTAAAATATACCCACTTATACTGACACTGTCCATGCCCACAGTTACACAGTGTTCAGACAGACAGATTATATCAATCTCATTCTTATTTTTGAGATCATCTAAACACACTAATAGCTCATCTACTTTATTTTTTATTCCTCTAATATTTTGATGAAGTTAAGTTGATACTGCCCTTAGCTTTACCCCTATTTACTGTACATGAAGTTTCTTTTATTCTATTTATCTTGTTTGTCATCTGTCTTGGCTTTGGCTTTAACCTAAAAAACCTGTCTGCCTGGACCCATTAACCACAGGGATCACCCCTTGTGCGACTGTGGACCCCCTTACAGTTTCTGCTAATAGAGAAGCTACCTTATTTTCCCCATTCTATTCATGTGCAGGCCATGTTTAGTGTATCCCCACCTACCAACAGCATCAACTGGAACAAAACTTACATGAGATTTTGCCAGTGTCTAGAGCATCCTGTTCAGCTCAGTGTTAACATGCCTTACAGCAGTGTTTACCCAGGACTGAAAGACCACCACAAACCCCACATTTATGTGCTCAGTTTCTGCGCCTATTTTATCCAGGTAACTCCTAATACTGTATCTTGGATTCATAACCAGGCTGTTTCCTGCTCCCCCAACTATAATTACCTGATCTTCCTTCTCAAAGTCCCTGCATAGCTGACCTAAGTTTTCTGTCACCTGGCTAAGGCTAGCACTCGGTTCCACAAAGCTTCTGACCTGGTACCCTGCACCTAATTTCTCCTGAAGCTGCTGGGCCCACGCCCCTCCCATGACTGCTGCCTACAAGCAGAATTCATCTTTACCTATTCTGGTTTGGCCCTGACCTGTCTTTTTTCTTTAAGGTAATATTCTGCTTCGACCTACTCTCAGCTACATCTGGATGAGGCCCTTCTTTCACTTCAGATAGCAGCATGTTATCTCGGATGGAGAGCCGGTCATCAGATGTAGAAATAACTTTGGGTGTGCCCTATGGAAGTGTGTTGGGACCCCTGCTTTTCACATTGTATATTAATGTTCTTGCAGACAATATTAATAGTAACCTCAGACTTCTCGCAGATGATGCAGTTATCTGTGATGAAGTATTGCATAAATGTTCACGCAGATCCTGATTAGATTTCAAAGTGGTGCAAAGATTGGCAACCTGCTGTAAATGTTCAGAAATGTAAAACCGTGTACTTCACAAAATGAAAAAACGTAGTATCACTATTATGAAAAGGAATGTTGTTACTCATCATATAGTGCAGATGCTTAGTCAAGATAGGCAGAACGAAAAGACTGTCACAAATAAAGCTTTCAGTCTGTAAGGCCATTGTCAAAAATAGATGACAGATACGCATTTGTGTGTGTGTGTGTGTGTGTGTGTGTGTGTGTGTGTGTGTGTTGTCTATTTTTGACGGAGGCCTTACTGGCCAAAAGCTTTGTTTGTGACAGTCTTTTTGTTGTGCGTATCTGTGACTCAGCATCTCTGCTATACGGTGAGTAGCAACTTTCCTTTTTATAATATTGTTACATTCCACCGCGGACTTTCCATTGTTTGAAAAATGTAGTATCCTATGACTACAATAATTCAATGAGTCACATTTGGAATTGGCAAACTCATACAAATACCTGGGTGTACCACTTTATAGAGATTTGAAATGGAATGATCACATGGGCTCTGTCATGGTAAACCGTGATAGGCACAGGTCCCGAGTTTGAGTCTCGGTCCGGCACACAGTTTTAATCTGCCAGGAAATTTCATACCACTGCACAGTCCGCTGCAGAGTCAAAATTTCATTCTATAATTTTATCTGCTTTTTGAGCTCAACATCTCGATCATTATAGAGGGATTCTGTCTCAATTTTCCAGGCCTTTAAAGGAAAATTTTGATCCTGATGTCAGCTGATAGTGTGTGTAGTGTTATATTATGAAATAATGTCCGTGTACAGTGAGTGTGCTGAACAATGCTCACGAAACAATGTAGCACTATCTTTTCACATTATTAAATAATTCCTTTGCAAGAACGTATAAAAAAGCAGTTTCATATACGAATGATAAACAAGTGAGGCAGCACTGCTCTGTACAAACTGGCTCATATTAAGGACATCCTGATTTAGACTTCCAATAATTTCTTTACTTACTTCATGCAAATGCTGGGATATTTCCTGCTATATGGCCATGGCCAACTATATCTCCTATCCTTATTGAACTACACCAGTATCTAAATGCTTGTATATGTCCATTACATTATCTTTTTTTAAACCGCAAAATAAATTC
Source organism: Schistocerca gregaria (assembly GCF_023897955.1). NCBI lineage: Eukaryota > Metazoa > Arthropoda > Insecta > Orthoptera > Acrididae > Schistocerca > Schistocerca gregaria. The sequence continues at coordinate 215,209,589 of NC_064929.1, forward strand.
AGTAATAAAACTACTGCATTTACTACTAATCATAGTGCTCACGAACTCAGAAACACAGTTAACACTGTGTAACTTTTATTCCAAAAGTAGCACTGTGTAACTTTTATTCCAACTACAGGTCAATGACAAATTTAAACAAAAGAACTGCTTTAAAACATACACAAAATTGAAAATACAAAGTTTCACTTATTGTAGTCGGTAACAGCAGCAACAGATACTGCAAAAATTGAAAATGCGTCTGTAAACCGAAAAGTAACCACAACATATGTCTGGAGTCCAAATACGTTATACATTACAATGGAACAAACACGAGCCAATATATAAACTGGTCGATCAGCTCACATGATACAATTAGTTTATTTAAGAAGACTGTGGTAATGAGACATAAAATGTTACTTTTCCACCGGAACACTAGTAAGGCAGAAAAGAATCTGCAAACTAAATATACACAACCAAAACTGAGGTTAGGTGGGCCTCCACTGCAGGGGAGAAAAACTGGACATCAATTACTACACTATATTAAAACAGAAACAAGGTATGGAATTTTAAATTGATTCTAAGATGTATATTTTAATTATTACAGTTTCAATGAATATATACTATTCTAAACTGTATAAAGACAAAATAAATATTAGGATTTTCATCTGTTAATTTAATTCACATAAATTTTCTGTTGTTTGCTGTTAAGAACATAGAGTGTTAAGTACAGAGGCTATTGAAAAATATAGGGGGTGGACAAACTTACCGTAAACCCAAAACCACGTCGCACTATCATGCCCGATACAGTGTACGAAAACTTTGGCATTCAAAATAGTTTCCACTGTGGCTGGACAAATGCAAGTCCCGTACGATTTTGAAGGGAATCTTATACCACTATTTCTGCAAAACAGTGGCAAGTATAGGTAACGGTGACGGACGCCGATAACAATCACGCAACTTTCGCTCCGAGGCAGACCACAAACGTTCAATAATAATGAGACCTACCGACTGTCGTGACCATTCTCTCACAAAACCATATGCGGACAGTGTGAGCTATGGAGCTATGTGAACAGAGGCAAAGTCACTTCGGAACACAGCATCACCACGGGATTGACCCGATCAGCTAAAACGGCCACATAATCCTCGGTAGTGATGAGAACTTGCAGAGTACCCATGGGGGCCACGGAATACCACGATACGGCTATCCAATCACCACTGTAACACCACCCGTGTTTCACTTGTAGAGTGTACACCACATTTTCCTGCTACGGGCATTTGCACCATTGACAAGTGGTTTTAGAATTCCAGCTCATCCTACAGTTCAGTGTTTCTGGAGCTCCCTTCGTGTCATTTTAGTGTCGGCGGGTTAGCGAGTACGACATTGGGCCCTGCAGTGACTTTATCATCTGTTGTCCTCTAATTTTTCGTGAGAATCCTCTTCACTGACTGTCTGCTACAACACTTGACACGCACTTTTTAATTCCTATTTTCACTTAGCGGGTATAAATCTTCAATACGGTGTCTCTCGAAACGCAAAACACTCGTCTATTTCGGTTATGGAATCATTCGACGTACGAGCACCGACAATTTGCACACCTTCAAATTCACGTATCTCTGATGTGATGCACACAGACCACTGTTCTGACCACGGCTGACCCTAGTGACGTATTGAGGACATTCCATTATACAGGTGCCACTAGTAGTCAAATACAAAATTGCAACCTGCACGCTTTGTTGGCACCAGCATTTATCTTCAAACACACATTTCTTGCAGTGTTTCCATATTTGTGTCCAGTGCATGTATGTGATTGTCTCAGCACTACTTTAATCTGGTATTGTATGTATTTCAGAAATCTCATCATGTTCACTGCTTAATGCTGTAAACTTATAATTTATTGAATGATTCTATTGTTATATTACCCTGCACCCATAATATCAACTAAACCTTCTTCTCATAGTACCATTCTCATTAGAGTAGATTAGATTCAGTTTTCGTTCTGTAGACCCAAAAATGAGAGGATTCTCGTAGGTGTGGAACATTTCAGAAAGTATAACATAAGACATTTGAATATAATACTTACTACCCCGATCACTTGTCAGGAGAGATTTAAAATAAGTGAATACATAACAGCCAACAGGAACTGCTAACTCTAACAGACATTTTTACTTGAGCTGTTCTAACTGTCCCTGTTAAGACATACATCAACATAGTAGAAGCAGTTGCCTATCAAAAAGTCTTTCAAACTCTGTTTAAACTGTGCTTTATCTGAAACCAAGCTTTTAATTGTTGCTGGCAATTTATTGAAAAAAATGTGTTCCCGAATATCGGACCCCTTTTTGAATCAACGTAGCGATTTTACGTCTTTAATTAAACTGTTGTTATTCCTAGTACTGATACTATGTATTGAGCTATTGGTTTGAAATAGAGATATATTATTTGCAAAAATATTAATTAAGGAATAAATATACTAAGAAGCAGTGGTTAGGATACAAAGTTCCTTGAACAGGCTTGTACTTGATGTTCTTGAATTTACATCACAAATGATTCTCATTACACGCCAAAAACTTGTGCTCGATTTTGTGAGTTACTCCAGAATATCATCCCGTATGACATAATGAAAGTAAGCGAAGTACGCAACCTTTTTTTTATATTTATATCTCCTGCCTCTGACATCTCTCTCACTGCAAATACAGACTTGTTTAGGCGCTTCATCAAATTCTGCGGTGTGCTCTACCCAACTGACTTTATTATCAACTTGTAATCCCAGAAATTTAACACTGTCAACCTCTTCAATCAACACGTCTTCATATGTTAAAGACATGCTGGAAAGAAATCTCTTACAGGTTTGAAATGCATGTAGCGGGTCTTTTCAAAGTTTAATGACAGTGAATTAGCTTTAAACAAATGACTTGTCCAATACGTAACTGCACCCATTTAGAGAAAGGATTAAAAGAACCAATAAATAACTAATGAAATCAGAATTTGCTTTTGGGGAATGTCCCACTACTTGTGATTCAGAAAATAAAATTTAAGCTAACAAAATAACTTCCTCTCACAACAACACAACTCCTCAGTAGTCAAGGAATTTAGCTCTCACAACAACACAGCTCCTCAGTAGTCAAGGAATTTAGCAAGTACCAGTGTCTACTAACTAAGCTCTGTGTCAGTTGAACTGTATTTTTCAGATTCTGATTATTTGTTATAGGGTTTATTTATTCATTCAGTTTGATGTAATTGCTAACTGAGTATGTTGAGTAATACTTCGTAATACCTATGTCCTCTGTCATTAGGTATTTGTATTTCTCTTCTCAAGAAAAGTAGCAAAAAGCACGAATATAACATTAGGAGTCAAATCAGCCTTCACAAAAACTTCAAGCTGTTAACATTAGTACAAAAAGGAGTCAAGATATATGGGTGCCCATTATTCAATACCCTACCAGAGCACCCTAAATGTCAGATAGATAACATAGAGGAGTTTGTGGCAAATCCCTCGGAAACTAATAAATTTCATGTTTTATGTAAGTTTACAGTTAGAATTATTACTATAATACAGAAATGTAAAGTCATTCCACTGTACTGTAACTAAATTAAATGTACATCTTTGACTTCGTTCCCTATCCCAAAGACTGCTTTTCACGGGATCTGTGGATTATGATCAAAATAATGAAATGTTAAAATTAACTGAACAAGTTATTTACAATTAAGGCTACTTGGTGCAATGATGATGCAGTAAAACTGTCATCAACCAGAAGGTCAGTTCGACAGCACTGGGCTTTTCTCGGTGCGAGGCTTTCGGAAGGATAGTTCGACATCAACAGCACTACCTGACTAACTACGAGTAAGTGTTTTAGGCAAAAAGTCTATAGCACTGGCACTTGGTCACCTCAGTAAGGCATTCAATTCTACCCCACACAAGGCTCTGCTCAGTAAGCTAAAATTGTATGGTGCTGAGAGAGATGTTCTGCAAACAACTGAATCCTACCTGAATAACTGACAACAGTTTGTATCAGTACAAAAATATTCTCAGACAAAAAGAAGTTACAAGTGGTGTGATACACAGGGATCCATAATAGGGTCTCTGTCATTTCGTTAATGACACAAAAGTCCAATGATACGAATGCGAGGTGTCTGTTCAGTCGGACATGTTGAAAAGAACAGACACCACACGAAATCGGCAGCTGTGATACATATTATGTAAATTGAAGGAGGAGGGGGAGAAAAAAAGAGAAGGGACTATTCATGTCGGCGTCAGCTGCATCAGGACTTTATGAGGAATCAACGGTGGCGAGTGAAAACGTGGGACAGACCACGATCGAACCCGGGATTCCCCACTTACTAGCAGTTGCATTAAGCACTGTGCCACTCAGAGACAGTGTTTATCGCAATTGTGCAGACCATCTCGGATGGGGACTGCAGATGGGTGGCACTAGGTGGAAATGTGAGTCAGCCGAGAAACTTGCCAAGGTAGTCTACGTAATTGCACTAAACACTGTGCCTGGATGATGCAGTAGTTAAAGCAACACCTTAGGAAGCAGGAGGTTCCAGGTTCGGATCCCGGTCCCTCACTCTTTATCACTCGTCGTCACTGATTCTGCGTTAAGTCCTAAAGCAGCTGACACTGACATCAACAGTGCCTCGTCTTTCCTTTCCTTTTCTCTCTCCACCTCCAATGTGCACAGTTCACAGACATCACGACCTCGTTCTCTGAAGGGGAGACTGTCCTTCAGGTCGTTCTGCCAGAAGAAGCCCTATTTGGCGAGGTCGGGGCTCAGTTTATCACGAATGAGATAAAAATTAATGAAGACAAAATGGAGAGGGTGAAATACAGCTTCAGAGATACTGTCAAACTGGATGACGTAGTAGCTGTTAAAACTTCATGCCAAGTTAGCCTGGCAACAGCACACTAAACACATATGTTACAAACTTTCACGGGTCCTGAATCTCCAAGGAAACTAAAAAATATATCAGAACAGTACCTAAGACTGCATACTAACTCCGTACTGCACAATGTTCCACAGGCAAATCAGCTACGGGATCCTGCCGTGAGGACACTCTGCGGTCTGTAAGAACGTGCTTTTATTGCAAAATGAGTCAAAGAGGATCATTAGCAAAAATAAAGACCATTGTAAATCAATTTTTTCCATTAGGAGTTTTGCTGTTTTCAGACAATATATATTCACCTGCCTCATTCACACAACGATGAATCACGAGACCAACAGAAAGAGAAATGTAGTTCATCAATACAGCAGAGCCACAATAAAGACAGCACAGATAGGCCGAGACATCAATTAACAGAGAGACAAAACAGATTCCCAATGTTGGCCCTAATATTATTTGAAGCACTACCTAAGTAGAATTCTCCTCCGGTGATAGAACAGTGTTTGCCTCAGCTGAAACGCAGTGCTGTGGCAATTATCGCAACACTACTATTTAACTACACTGTGTTCTAGTTCTTAAGTTTAATATATTTTATAACATCAATTTTTGTATCAGATTTTAAATGGAAATATTGTATTGATTTTCTTGTGGTTATATTATTATAATCTTGATGCAGTCTGTCCAGCCATGGCTGGTGAACAACACAGAACTGGTAACAAAAAAAGGTGATGCAGCTGCCTGCCTCTTAACTTTGAAGTGACAGATCTTGGCAGTTACAGGAAAATTTATTTATTTATTTGTTTTGACCAATCTTTGAGCATTTTTAGTCAGTTGATGTCGTTATAGTTTATATATATTGTACAAATACATTTTGTTGACATACTAATAATAATACAAGGCACATAAAATATACACCAGAGAACACTGTCTTATTTTTCCAGTACATAGAAAATAACATACGGAAGTATAAAATAAACTATTGACATACTTGTTCATGTGCCTGTCTGCCGGCGCTTTCCCGCTTGGTAAGTCTTGGAATCTTTGTTTTTAATATATTTTTCCCATGTGGAAGTTTCTTTCTATTTTATTGACATACTAAGATAAATACAAAATAGTTCACATTAGAAATAATTCAGTATCTCAGATCATCCTTAGAAACTTATGAAATACTGGAATATTGCAGAAAGCCTTTTCTTTCCAGCCATTTTCCAGTTTCTATTTTAAAGTCATTAAGCGAGGCATGACATTTAAATAATTTCATACTCAGGGCCTTATAACTAGCCTGTGTTTTCTTTACTCAAGCTGTGGGCATATCTGTCTGCTTCATTTGCCTAGTTTCTTGTTGGTGAACAGTTTCCCTTAAGATGTAGTTATTTAAGTTTTTTGTAATCTTTAGTAGGTGACAGTATACAAAAAGTGTTAGGAATGCCAATATTTTTAAGTCTTCAAAGAGGGGTTTGCAGAAAGTTTTGGAGTTTATAACTCCAAAAATAGACCTGATACTCTATTTCTGCCAGATGAAAAATCTTTTGGACCCAGCAGAATTACTCCATAAAAGGATAGCATATAGCAGGTGGCAGTGAAAGAAGGCATAATAGGAGTTAAGTAACAGAGGTGTTGATAGTTAGTTAGTTGGTGTTCCATTGATCAATCTCACAGTAACTGTTATGATGTGGAATGTGTCAAGTGCACAAGAAACGCACACACATAACTGAAGGTGTTGTACCACACATGTCTGTAGCTTAGTCAATAAAAAGGTAAATGTGTGAGCTTTCTGCACATGTGGTCTGTCCATTGGTACCAGGTTAATTTGGAATCGAGGTATACACCAAGCAGCTAAACAGCCGAGTTTCACTGCTTGATAAACTGAAAATCATGTTCACTGTCTTTTCATAGTTGATTGCTGTCAACCACGTATTAACAGTTTAAGGTTCTCTTTGTTTTACAATTTCAAGCAGCTAACGAATATACTGTCATCAGCATGAAGTATAGATCTGCCGCGCATGTTACTGGGAAGATCATTCACAAATATTATAAAAAAAATAAAGGCCTCAACACGGAATCCTGAGGAATGCCTCGAGTTACATCTAAGTATTCCAACTTTTGGTTATTGTAAACTGCAATTTGTATCAGTCACTGATTAACACTTGCTTTAATGGCTGATGTTATGAGATCGTCCCATTTCATATCATTTCAAACTATCGCACTCAGTTATTTACTTAAGTTCACTGATTCCATTTGTTGTTCTCTGCTATTGTAGTCATAGCATACTGAATTTCAGCATTTTGTGGAGTGTTTAAAACATGCTGCTCAATCTTAACACTATTCTGAAACCTAATCAGGATCAGAGTTAAATTTAAGTGCAACTTTTTTCTAATGGTACTTAATTATATATAACTGCATAATATGAAAAAGTCTGAGGTTACCGATATTAATTTTATTTGCCAAGTCATTAATATACACCATAATGCAACCCAATAGACTTCCACGATGTTACCTCTACATTTGAAATTACCAAATATGCAGCAACCAGTAGCAAAATAATGTTTTATTTATTTATTCATGTTTGCAAATCAATTCAACTGATTAACTGATTGGTGCTTTCAACCAATGTGTCCTGAGTAGTAATACTGTCTTAAGCAGAGGTCAAACATTTATGTTGAAATCGATTTGCAAAAGTGAATAAATAAAACATGATTTTGCAACTGGTTGGTGCATATTGGGTAATTTTATGGTCTATGTTTGCTGCACGTCTTGGGAACCACATGGAGCTCATCATTCATAGACCACCACAATTATTTATTTAGTTCTCCTTTGATGGCTGTGAATTGTGAATCCTGGATATGTGTACGTGAAAGCAGCCTATAGCCCTATTTACACCTACTGGGTAAGAATGAGAGGATTCTCATGGGAGTGGATCATGTAAGAAAGAATAACATAAAAAAACACAAAACATCTGAATATAATACATACTAGCCTGATAATTTGTCAGGAGATTGTCAAAATAAGTGAATACATTACAGTAAACGGGTATTGCTAATATTTACAGAATAAATACGCTGTCAGAATGAAACACTGTTCTGCACTTTTAATAAATTTATCAGACACAAAATGCCTAATGTTGACTGTTGTGAGCTAGTACTGTGAAAACTGTAGCCTAACAGACATCTTTATTTAAGCTTGTCTAACAGTTCCTTAAGAAATTCATCAACAAAGCAGGAGGAGTTGTCTATCAAAACGTCTTTCAAACCCTATTTAAACCATGCTTTATCTGAAACCAAGTTTTTAGTGGTTGCTGGCAATTTATTGAAAATGTGTGTTCCTAAATATCTGACACTGTGTTGGACCAAGGTAAATGATTTTAGGTCTTTATATAGATTGTTCTTATTCCTAGTATTGATACCATGTATTGAGCTATTGATTGGAAACAGAGATACATTACTGGCAACAAATTTCATTATGGAATAAATATCCTGAGAAGCAATGGTTAGAATACAAAGTCCCTTAAACAGGTTTCTACATGATGTTCTTGAATTCTGAATTTACACCACAAACAATTCTTATTGCATGCTTTTGCTCACTAAAAACTTTTGCTCGTTTTGATGAGTTACCCAAGAATATGATCCTGTATGATAGAATTAAAGTAAGCAAAGTATACAAGTTTTTTTATATTTAGATATCCTACATCTGACATCATTCTCACTGCAAATACGGGTTTATTAAGGCACTTCTGCAATTTTGTGGTATGTCCTTTCCAACTGAATTTATCATCGAGTTGTAATCCCAGAAATTTAACACTGTCAGCCTCTTCAATCTGCATGTCTTCATATGTCATACACAAGCTGGATGGAAATCTCTTACCGGTTCTCACCTGCATTTAGTGTGTCTTTTCAAAGTTTAATGAGAGTGAATTAGGTGTGAACCATTTATGAATGTCAGTGAAAATTTAATTACCATTTATTTCTAAATCTGTACGTGACTTGCTACTTATTACAATGTTTGTATCATTTGTAAACAAAACAAACTGAGCATCTGGCAATGCAACAGATGAGAGGTCAAGATGTAACCTTGAGGAACACCACTTGTATGAGGGTAATCCCAAAAGTAAGGTCTTCTATTTTTTTATAAGTACATAGACCTATTTATTTCTGCAATGGTTTACATCACTTTGCAGTTTGAACATTTTGCTATTTTGTGACAAAATCATCATTTTTGTAGATGCTGTCACAGTTTTTGTATGCCCATGTCATACCAGCTCGCTGCCATGCTGTTCAAAAAGTTATGAGCTTCTTCTTTCACCACATCGTCGTAGCTGAATCGCTTTCCACCCAAACGTTCTTTTAACCTAGGGAACAAGCGATAGTCACAGGGTCCCAAGTCAGTACTATAGGGTGGGTGGGTGATTATATTCCACTGAAACTGTTGCAGGAGAGCAACGATTTACCGAGCGATGTGTGGACGAGCGTTGTAACGGAGAATGCATACGCCCTTGCTCAATACGCCTCTTCTCCGGTTCTGAATTTTCCATTTGAGTTTTTTCAGAGTCTCACAGCACCTGTCAGCGTTAATTGTGGTCCTAGTGATTCATATCCGACAAGGTGAAAGAAGAGGTTCATAACTTTCTGACAGCATGGCAGCAAGCTGGTATGACATGGGCATACAAAAACTGCCACATCAACAAAAATGCATAGACAGAAATGGTAATTATGTCAAAAAATAGCTAAATGTTCAAGATGTAAACTATTGTAGAAATAAACACGTCTATGTACTTATAAAAAAATAGGAGACCTTACTTTTGGGATTACCCTTGTAATTAATTCCCAACCAGATGAACACTGACTGTTTACTGCATAGGTATTTCACAACAACACCATTTGTTTCATATTAGTTAGATAAGACTCAAACCAATTTGTAGCATTGCTGGTGACTCCATAATATTCTAATTTATTTAAGATAATCCTGTGATTCACACATTCTCATTGTTAAGTGTAAATAGCTTTCTCTATATGAGAGCCCTTAAGAAAGCCAAACTGTGACATGGTCAATATATTATTTGCTGTCAAATGCTTAAGGAGACATTTGAACGCAACCTTTTCTAATATTTGTGTAAAAGCTTGCAAAAGTGAAATTGGTTGATAGTTTGATGGTATCTCTTTATTTGATGATATCTCGTTACCCCTCTTCTTGCAAGGAGGCTTAACTTGAGCATATTTTAGCTAGTCTGCAAATGTTCTGCTGATAAGAGATTGATTATAAATACCTGAAGACAGGACTCAACTGGCATGAGCACTCTAACTAACTTTGTTTATATGTAATTATACCCATTAGAGTATTTAAGATTTTAAAGATTTTACGATGGACGTTACTTCTTTGGGAGACGTATCATTTCCATTTTACTGAAGTTGCTTTTATCGACAGGTCTCAGATACATCATTGCGCTGTTCACTGAGCTTGCTAACCCCGAGCTGTCAGTAACAGAAATAAAGTACTTGTTTAAGACATTTGCAACACTACATGCACTTGCTACCAATGTCTGATTTATTTTTAGCTTTATCTGTTCCCCTTCCTTTTGGGGCCCACCTGTCTCTGATTTAACTATATCCTGTATAGTTTTTATTTTGTTGCCTGATGTAATTACCCTTTTCTCATAATAAAGCTGCTTTGATTTCTGGATTACTTGCTTCAATACTTTGCAGTATTATTTGTAATGCATTACAATGCTACCATTGGAGCTGTTCCAAGATAGTAGATGCAGTCTCCTTTTTGTCTCACATGACCTCTTTATTCCTTGTGTAATCCATGGTTTATTTTTTGATTTGTGTTAGATATGATTTACTTTTACAGGAAACCAATTTTCAAAAGCAAAAGTAACTTTATTAATCAATGCTTTGTATTTTCCATCTGAGCCAAAAGTAGTGTAAACACATCATGAGCAATGTCCTAAAATTCTCAATTTTTGACTGATTTATTATCTTCCTGTACTCAGATTTAATAGATTTTTTTATCCTGACATTTAAGACAAGATGTTGCATGTCATGATCAGATAGCCCATTTACTATTGGATTTGTGATATGACTTTTTTTCTTAGATTTGTCTACAGAGATATTTTCAATGGCACTCTCAGACCATTTACTACACATCCTTGTTGCAAAGTTCACAGAAGGAACTAAATTGAATGACAGGGTTATTGATTGCAATAACTGTTCACCAACAGAGCTTTTCGATAAACCCACATTAAAATTACCAGCAACCATTATTTACTTGTTTTCTACAGCGATATGGGACAACAGAGCTTCAAGATGTCTTATGAAGAGGTCACAATTTCTGCTCTATATATACTTACTATTATAGAGAGAATGTTATGAAAGTACTACAAAGTAGAGTGTACAAAGTGTACACACACACACACTAGTATAAATAAGAAACCAGAAAATAGTCAGAGTAGAAATCTTATAAAGAATGCTAATTTTGAGACTTAAGACCGAAATACCAGCACTTTCTTAATGCACTTGAACATAAATGGATTTTATACAACCAGTCATAATGGCAGAGTGAATAAAATTAATGAACCACAGATTTTACTCTCAGAATGCAAAAGTATTAAAATTATTTGTTTAAATGTACATTGGCTTACAAAATATTGTGTCACAATTTTAAATAATCCAAACAATTTCAGTGTAGCCTCAAGTTTCTGTAGAACAAACAGTACCCATGGAGGCTCACGCATACTTGTAAATAACTCTAAAGAATACAAATGAAAAATGGTTTCAATTTTCCAAATGAAGAAGGTGTATTTGAAAGCTGCTCAGATGAATTCTAAAAACAAAATACTGTAATTATATCAATATACTGAGTTCAAGGTGTAGCAGTAAAAAAATTATTTTATCAAACTTAATGCATTGTTTACAAAAAGTCAGTAAAGAAAAGGGTTTTAATAGCTGCTGATTTCAATATAAATTTATCAAATGAAACCAGTGACTCAAAAGACATTTTACTGTTGAAAACTTAAAATTGTGCTGCTCTAAATTACAAAAGGTGGAGTGGCAAGTCCAAGATGAGATTCCAATCTCTGTATATTTTAACATTTTTTTTTTAATTTTATTGCATATATTTAATGAAGTATTTCCACTAATAGTGTGTCAGACAAAAGTGTCTAATAAGCTAAATTGGATCACTGTTGGAATAAAAATATCCAATGAAAAAAAAAGGCAACAGCACAAGGAACTGAAAGACAACAAAAACCTTGTTTTGGAACTGACAGCAAAGATATTTCCAAAATTAAGGTGGGGAGAAAAATTGTTAAGAAACCTGGCTCTGATGTAAGAGTTATTCAACACTTTTTTTTATAAATTTAGCTAAGTCAGATGTAAATGTACATACTTATGCAGAAAAAAGTAGATTTAACACTCAAGGCAGAAGAATACTGTAACAAATTAGAGAAAAATTTCAGTTAAAGATGTAGAGAAAACTATATTACAGCTAAAAAACAAAAACTCTGCTGGGTGGGATGGCATACCTTCCACAGCAGTTAAAGCAGCTGCCAGGATAATAACTCATCCTCTTTACTCAATAATTAATAAATCACTCAAAGAAGGCCACTTTCCAGATGTCCTAAGGTATGTGGAGGTAAAACCTTTGTTTAAGAAAGGCTCAAGAGAAGATATGGGGAACTACTGCCCAATTTCTATTCTCCCAATATTTTCAAAAATATTTGAATAAGTGGTGGTAACACTAATTATAAAATTTATAGAAATCAAGCATAATTTCTGATAATCAATATCACTTTCAAAAAGGCAAGAGTACAACAGAGTTATTAATGAATTCGTGAACAAAAATCGAATCAGTTCCACATGTCGAGAAATGTTGCAGGATTGTTCTGTGACTTTCCGAAAGCATTTGATTGTGTAAACCATCAATTGCTCCTGTATAAAATGGAAAGATACAGAATTGGGGGTTGTGCTTTAGAGTGGTTTAGGTCATTTTTCATGAACAGAAAACAAAGGGTAGTTATATCATCTAGTAAGGGAAATTCCTTCTCTGAATGGATGATTATTTCGCAAGGCTTCCTCAAGGTTCAATTCTTGGTCCAATTTTGTTTTTACTTTATATAAATGATCTACCCCCTGAACATAAATTCACACTCACTTTTATTTGCTGATGATACTTCTGCCCTTGTTGAAAGCAATGACCCTGAATAAATTCCTCAACTGTCACAAAACTATTAGACTGTTTGGAAAACTGGTTCCAACTAAGTGGGTTAAAACTGAATATTGGGAAAACACATTTTCTGCAGTTTAAAACCATAAACTCTAAGGTACAAGAATTCCACATTAGTCATAGAGACCAAGAACTGAAAGAAGCGGACTGTGTCAATTTTTGGGCATGCATTTGGACCAAAATCTATCCTGGTCTTCACACATAAAGAATTTAGCAAGTAAATTAAACAGTCTGACATTTGCAATGAAGATTCTGTCATATTCAACTAGCATGGAGTTAAGGAAAACAGTTTACCACAGCTACTTTGAATCAGTTTGTGGTATGGCATTATTTTTTCGGGAGGCAGAAGCAAAATGACTACACTCTTAAAATTACAAATATCAATCGTTAGAAATATGTCTAATGAGAAACTGAAAGTATCCTGCTAAAAAATTCAAAACTATTTAAGTGCCCCATGTTTGTACATTTATGAGCCAATTGTTTTTGAATACAGTAACCCGAAGAAATTCATAGACAATTACTTTACACAAACCACAGAATACATGAGTATGAAAATTTCCAACATTCTATAAAAAAGAAACAAATCCACGGCATGGAGTTGGGGCAACTAAAGCAAAAACTACGACAACTGGTACTACAGGAATGTTATTATTCCTTACAGGAATTTCTTAATGATACTATGACAATATGAGCAAGAAAGCAAGTGGCTGAATGTTTGGTTAATTTAGCTGTCAAATAAATTATGTTTTTACAATAATACTGTTATCAGCCTACACACACTCTCTTTAAATTAGAAATTAAGAATTATTGATTCTGTAATACATAAAAATTCTAATTGCAGTAATGTCGAGTCCCCTGTAAACTAAATCTTGAGATTTGACTCTGTGTGTTATGGGACAATAAAAATTTTGATTCTGACTAAGTCTGTTACACAAGCTTGTAAGTGCAGCCCTGAACAAAATTAATTAATATAAATATTCTTGAAATCAAAATAGTTTCTGAGAAATATGGAAACTCCTCCCTTTTGCCATATTTCCTCTGCAGAAGTAAGAAGCTAGCTTGAATCCTATTTAACATATCTATAATCCCGTAAATGTATACTTTAGCTGTGTGTGATACCTCACAATAGTTATATTTCTAATATGTAAATTGTACATTACTCAGGATGACATCTATTGCATGTAAAGGCTTAAAGATGGATAAATAAATAAGTAACACTCAACATATCTATACCTGTGGTGACATGATATTCAGAGTGCCTGATTATATCAACTAGTGTGCTCAACTCTAATTCTTTAACACAAATAAGGAACTCATTAAGCTTAACCCTTAGTCGTTGGATATTCTGATGCAATAAGGATAATTGATTTAGTGCACTGGCTAAATTACAACTGGATAAACCTAATTTTTCTATCAATTTCTGAATATGTCTAGTTCTAAAGAAGGCTGTCTGCATGAATTGTGTACTTTAAAATTTGTTTTCTGGCGGCGTTTTATCAATGTGAATGTTATTTTCAGCATGTTTCTGAACATCTTTCGTTTCTGCACTCCCTGCTGGAGGCGTGTGAGAAAACACTAAGACTTGTGGGGTGAACGCACGTTATCTTTAACGATAACTTATTTCTCCTTCCGCGTAACTCTCTATTTGTGCTGCAAAGTTTCCTTAGTGGAACTCGGATTCTGTAAAATATAACATGGACACGCAACTAGGTCGGCCAGGGCGCGATAAATTCTTGCCGTACTGCCTGATCCCAAATGCGTCGAGCTCAAAATGTATTAGTTTTTAACCTCTCAAGTACAAGTACTTTTTCGGTGTTAAATGTTAGGATTACAATACTTAGTATCTGTTGCCTGTTTTCATTCCAACATTGTCTCCTCAGTCTAGGTTGACATGCTATTGTAAATATTTCTTTATCGTGAAGAGATACACTCATACTGGAGATGTGTTCATTGCAGGCATGAAATAAAAGATTTAAGGTACATGTATACAACAGTACAGAATCAATACGCAGTATCACTCTCGGTACTTCTTTCATACGTACCGGTACATGAAACAATGAAAGTAATTCAAAGTGCTCTTCCGCCCGAAAGGCACACTTTTTTCTCTGTTTATATACTAAAGCCATTATTCCAATAGAAACACAGACCTGCTAATTTAGTGCGTCATTTTTCACTGAAAATCGGTGCACGATACCACTATCCAACCCTTTTTACCATACTATTACACGTGCGATTAATTTAACCTACCGTATTAGCATAATTCAAATTACGCAATGGCATGCGTAATTTCTGCAAAATCCTACCACGAAAATTATGTACAGTTACTCCGATGTTCCAAACGGCAATAACTGACACAAATTCATATGTTCGTTACTTACTTAATAATAATACACTTCTCCTCAGCATGCTAATTTATTACACAATACGTGCTAGATAAGTTTTCGTACTCACTACTTTGAACGTCGTGTCACAGCTCCAAACACACCCACATATAGGAAGCAACAGGCAAGGCTAATCAGCAATAATACAGGTAGTTGCCAATTGCATTGTTGCCGTAGCAGAATAAGGATGAAGAATTAATTACTTCACATTTCATTTTCTTTTTTCGCGTACGTAACTTCCGCAGGAACATACGTAGAATAAAATGTGCGATGATATTATCCAAATTTTAATTTTTTTTCATATTTATTCTTCTACAATCGTATACAACGATGAAAACATGTGGCAGAGGTTACAATGCTACTTATCCAATCAGACATTACGATGTTCACGCTGCTCCATCCAGAGATGCACACATTTACTATTTGAAGTGTATACGCCTCCCAGTTATATTTAATTAGTCTGTTTTATCTCCACAGTCTACGGGATAAATCGTTAGATATATATGAAATGAATATTTTTCATTCGGTGATAGTGTTCTACTAGAATGGATGCACCTGCAAATGTGTAACGACATAACGAGTCAAGGCATACGTTACAAGGCAGCAGCAATGTGAAGCAACGTAATTGTACATTGTATTAACAAGAAACTGTCTCTATATTGCTTAAGAATTTGTAACGTGAATAATTAGTAAAAAGTGAAACAAATATCGTGAGAAGTAGTAGAACTATATAAGGCGATGCAGACAGATTTCATTTAAGAAGAGACACTGCAACTAGCTGATGAATTTCGGTATTTGCACAGAAAAATACCAATCGATGGCCAAAAGAGAGATGATGTTTTTGAAAAACAGACATCTGTTGACATCGTACACATATTTAACAGTTAAGAAGTCTTTACTGAAGATATTATCGTGGAAGTGAAATGTGGACGATAAACATTTCGTATAAGATGAAATTACAAGGTATGGAAAAATGGTGTTACAAAAGTAATAGTGATGGAATAATTAAGGAGAAATTTAGAGAACATTTCGCGTAAATTTCCTGGTCGTGATCAAGAGGAGATTAATGTAACATCCCGTCGACAACAAGGTCTTTAGAGGTAGAGCACAAGTACGGATAGGGGAAAGAAGGGAAAGGGAACTGACTGGACCCATTCAAAGGTACCATCCTGGCATTTGTCTGAAGCGATTTAGGGAAATCATGGAAGACGTAAATCAGGATGGCTGGATGCGGATTTGAACCATAACCTACCACACGTGAGTCCAGTATGCTAACCACTGCCTGATCTTGTTACAGTTTTAAGTACAGATTTTAACTTACCAGGAATGGACTAGAGACTCAAATGATTATGATGGGTACTAAAGACAGAGAACCGTATGAAATTGTTCTACGTCCCCCATGTGAAAATTACTTTAAGCAGTTAATCAGAGAATCGACTCATGAAGATAATACTCTTAGATTTTCTGGTGAGAAATGGAGCCGAACTTCTCAATTCAATCAGCGTACAAGAGGGAATGAGTGATCATAAGGCCATTATATCATCACTGAATACAGTTGTAAATAGACATAAAGCAAGAGTGACAAGAGACTGATTTCACATTACCTGATAGGCCATCAAGAAAATTTAATCTCCAACACTGACAATGTTGAGCATCAATCGACAAAGTTCAAGAAAGCTGTACAATAAGTTTTAGACAAGTACCCCTGGAGCGAAAGCATGAAGGATGGAAAAGACTCACTGTATTATAGGAATCTGCTACGAAACCAAAAAGACCATCACTGAAAATTTAAATATGCTTGTAGCCAAGGCCTCACACAACCAGAAACATAACAAAATCAAAACTAGTGTAACACGGGCTATGGGTGAAGCATTCAATGAATAAAAAAGTAAAACTTTCCGACCTGCTTGACAGAAAAATGCTAAGAAGTTCTGGTATTATGTTCAATCAGTAAGCGGGTCAATACTCTATCGTCATAACGCCAATAAAACAGACAATGGCACAGAAAAGATAGAAGTACTAAACGTCTTTTTCCGAAACTTTTTCATAGGGAAAAGCACGCCTTAGTTCCTCCTTTAAATCATCGCGCTTACGACAAAGTGACTGAAAATATAGAAGTGACCACAGGATAGAAAAGCAACAGAAATCGCTCAACAGAGGAAAGGTCACTGGACCAGATGGCATACTAGTTCGATTCCACACAGAATATGTAAAAGAACTTGCCTCTTTTTTAGCAGCAGTGGACGGTAGGCCTGGAAGAGCGCAGCATTCCTAATTATTGGAAAAAAGCAGAGGTCATTTTCGTTTTCAAGAGGGTTGTCAAACAGATCCACAAAGCTACAGACCTATATTTCTGACGTCAGACTGTTGTAGAATTCTGCAACATGATTTGTGTTCACATACCAGGACATTTCTACACACGGAAAATCCGCTCTGTAGGAACCAACATGGGTTCAGCAAACAAAGATCGTGTGAAACCCAGCTCGCTCTGTTCGTCTACGAGACCCAGAAAGCTGTAGATACAGGCACTCTAGTATATGCCGTGTTCCTTGATTTCTGTAAGACATTCGACAGTACGGAACTGTCGCCTAATGAACAGAATGTGAATGTATAGAATATCAGACCAACTGTGTGACTGGGTTGATGCGTTTCGAGCAAACAGCATACAGTATGTCATTATGAACAGAGAGAAGTCTTCAGACGTAAAAGTAACTTCAGGTGTCCCTCAGAGCAGCGTTACAGGACTATTATTTTTCACAGTGTATATAAATCACCTTGTAGATAATGTTGGTAGTTCTGTGAGGCTTTTCTAAAACAATGCTAGAAAACTGTAGCGGAATGAAGGATGGCAAGGGGAGGATTGACGCTTGGTGCAGGAAGTTACGACTGACCCTTCACATAAACAGACCTAATTGAACTGTACTGATTTATTTGCCTGTAAGGCATTATCAGTGCATATATAGTTATATAACTGGTTTTACAAATGATTATACAAGTGGTTTACAAATACAGTGTGAATCTCCAAAAACTCGCACAGAAGATATTGTGGAAATGAAAAGCGGTAATGATGTGTGGTTGTCACAGAATGGATTAGTATCAGGCGCTCGTATTGTAAGCCAATAAACAGATTCAAATAATATATTTTTTGTGTTAATATATGCTTTTTAAAAGCGATCAATACCTACTGACACCAAGAAACTAAAATTAGGGAAAATAAGAATGTCAGTAGTGTACATTGCCGTATTCTAGTGCAACGCTTTCACGAGCCATCACATTTTGAAAAGTTCCCATACTGACACTTGTTTGTGTCTTCAACCTGCCTAGCTGCTGGATAGGATGTTGCTATGCTTTCTTTCAGGGTGCTTGTGTGTTCCTTGAATGCATTGCGACTTGCTGTTCAATTAGTGTGTGACAGTCCAAACTAAGGATGTGAGAGGACGGTGGGATTTAGCAATGAAGGAAAAGCCGACATACTCATGTAGGAAGTATGCAGTTCGTTGTTGTATGGTGTAAACGGCAACACATACCAACAGACTTCGACCATTTCGGCAATTATTTATCAACCTCTTCAACCAGATGCGTGATAGTGGTAGCATAGCACTCAGATAACGTAACAGAAAGAAAGCAGTGACGACAGAAGAGGGAGAAATTAATGTTGTTGCTGCTGTTGAGTCGAATCACATGTTAGCTCCAGTGCAATCTCACGAAGTAGTGGTGTGAGTCAGGAAAGTGTCCTACACATCCTCCAATCACATAGATTCCATCACTAACACTTCTCTCTCTGCCAAGAGGTGTACGGAAACGATTGTGAGAATTGTGCGAACTTCTGTACGTGGGCGTTAACACAGGCAACTCCACATCTATCATGTACCTCGTTTAGTGATGAAGCCAATCATCGCCAGCTAAACTGCCGACACATACACTGTTGCCCTGTTGACAATCCGTGTCAGGTGGAATATCAGCATCTGTGGAGTATAAACGTGTGGTGTGGCTTAGTGAACCACCAGATCATAGGCCCGTGTTTCATAGATGGAATACTGAATGTGAACAAATATTGCAGCCTTCTAACAGACCACATTCCGTGGGTGCTAGAATAAGTTCCTCTGCAGACTAGGAGGAACCTGTGGTACCGAGATGATGAATGTCCAACTCACAGTGGAAGGAGCACTTCAGTGTATCTTCATGAATTGTTTCCAAATCGTTGGATTTGATGCAGAGGACCTGTACCTTGGATGGCCTGTACCCTGGATTTGACGCTCATAGATTTTTTCTCTGGGGAGCGCTGAAAGACGCTGTCTACAAGCACATACTAACTACACCTGATAATACGCAACGACGTATTACTTCAGCCTGCTCGTCATCTTCTCTGAAATGCTAGCATGTGTGCAGGAGTCATTTCATATCAGACTATAAGCGTGTATTGCCGCTGCCAATGGTCATTTTGAACATAACCTGCGATGGTCATTGTCTCGTTACTGTTCAGACTCCACATAACTAGTGTACCCATTTGTGTTGTTCTTTAGTGTGTGCAGTGTGGGAACTTTACAAAATACATCTCGTAAACGACTCACATTCTAATCTGCCATAGTTAGAGTTTGTTAATGTCAGTAGGCATTGCTTCATTTAAAACTTGCTTACATAGTCTTACAGTGTTTATTGGCTAACAATATAAGCCCCTGGTTACCAATCCATTCTGTGAAAACCGCACATCAATAGCACTTGTCGTTTCCACAATATTTGCTGTGAAAGTTTCATATGATTCGCCCAGTATAAATATTATTACATAGATATTACTTATCTTGCACACATCATACACTTACATTTGTTACACAGATTACATAGAGTACAAATTAGGTTGTCTGCAATAAATTACAATTTTGTTTGTTACAGTCACATTTGTAATAAAAGATCCTCTTTTTTTTTTAATTACATATGAATTCATTTGTATTATAAAATACTCTAACTTTCGAACACATGGATAGAAAGACCCTTTGTTATACGATTATACAATTGTAGAACAGTCCCTGGTAGCTGTTACTTCCATAAAATATCTACAAGTACAGAATGTGTACAGAGAAATTTGAAGAGGAACGACCACATAAAATTAAACAGATTCCAATCTGAGATTCATTGGAAGAATGTTCAAGAAATGTAGTGCATCAACAAACAAAGTTGCTTACGAAACGCTGGTTTGATCTTTACTTGAATGTTGTTCATCAGAATGGAACATTTTCCAGATAGACTGATAAAATAAATGGAGCAGATCCGAAGGAGATCAGCATGCTTCATTACAGGTTCATTCAGTAAGCGTGAAAGCGTCAAGGAGATGCTCAGCAGATTCCAGTGGCAGAAGCAGCAGAAAAGGCAATCTGCATTACACTATGCTCTGTTGTTAAAGTGCCAAAAGAGCAGGCTACGTTCGTCAACTAGAATATTGCTTCCTCCTACATATATCTCACGAAAAGAGTGTAATAGATGATGCAAAAAATCTGTGTGGAACAAATATCTCAAATAGCGGCAAAGAATTAATTTATATACAATTGACAGGCGTCAAAGATAGTATCTCATTTAATTTTTGTTTCTAAAACAAAAGACAAAAACTTCAATAATTATTATTTTTCTGTTCTGTCAGAGTTTGGAGAGGAACACATTAGCGTAATCTAGCAGACGCTTTACAATTATTTAGTTGATAAAGTAAATATCGGTCATTTAAAATGACAGTATAATAGATCAATATGCTTATGTCATAAGGAATTTGTATTTATATACTAATATTTCACAGCAATCAGTCAAGATACCTGATGTAGCATTATGGCGCTTAACTAACATTTTATCTCCAGTCCCGTATTGTAATTTGTGTCCTTTCAGACCAGCAACTTATATCTTCCAAATATCCATGTCTAATGTTACCTTGTCTAGCGATCATAGAAATTCTAATTTGTGAGACCGCAACTCAAACCAGTAATAAGAAATATTATGTCACTTTATGAAGAAGTCAACATTTAAGAGTCCAAGTTAAAATCAGAGAGATTCAGGAACACAGAGAGGCTTGCCACAATCCTTTGTCCCACAGATCATCCGCAACTGGAAAAGGAAAAGCGATACTACACTAGTACACCCTCTGCCACAATCTGTAAGATGGCATGTGGAGTATAAATATAGATATAGATGTAGATGTGGAATGATGAAGCTGAGATGAACAAATATGATTATGGATAAGGACATACAGAACAAATTGGGGAGGAAGGATATTTATGGCACAACTTGATTAAACGAAGTGGTAGGTTGTATCTAGAGGATAATATTAGTAATGGAAAGAAGGGTTGGAGGGTGGGGTCACAAAGTAAACAGGAAGTTCAAGGCTTGAATACAGTAAACAGTTCAAAATGGATGTATTTTGCAGTAGATGTGCAGAGATGAACTGGCTTGCACAACAAATACTAGCTTGGAGAAAAGCATCAAAGTAATCTTTCCTCAGTGTCATGGAGCCTCGAGGCCCCTCATTCTGCTCACATCACCATGGTGATGCATGAAGACAGCTGTGCATGGGGTACGAATTGCTGTCTTCTGGCAGAAGTCGAAAGGCAGCTGGCACTGAGTGCCTAGAAATTTAGACTTGTTTTTATGGCTCTGGCATGAATTTTTTCACTAAACCTGGCATCTGGTCTTGTTGCCATTAGCAAGCGACCTGACCTGTTCTGGTGACTTCATCCTGTTCGCTACAGGATTACAGCTGTGTGATGAATTTAACCATTGCACTCAACTGTCTATTATTGTGAGCAACACATTGCCACACTGGCAGCCTCCGGTTTTACAGCTGCTAATGTGATGCTCTGTGATGGTTTTCTCACTACTTCTTATTACATTTGCTAACGATTTATAGCTCTTGCTCCAATAGTGGGTAATAGCACCACACTGAAAACTACTTAGAGATGATAGTTTGGAAGCCCATTCATGGTAGAAATATAGTGGGAGATCTAACTATTGATATATTAAAAGATTGTTTGTCGTACAAGAAGTTTTTATTAGACCCCCAATACCTAAAACCTAAAGCCGGGTGTACAAAGACCAACAAGACGTCGTCGGGCCTCATGAACATCGATAGATCATGTTATTACTAATCTCTCTCAGACTTGCCAAATGGTGCTGTGGTGCTGTGAAGAAATAAAGTAATAATTTAGACAGCATAGGTCAGAACATTGTTGTAGACTACTAAAACATTAATTATGGGAAAAGACAGTAGGAAAATAAACTCAATAAATAACATAGAGAAAGTTCATAAATATTGATTGCCCCATTGTATGTAGAAATCTAGATATGGGAAATACTAACAAATGAGTCACGTCAGACATTATAAAATCAAGGAGAGATCTGAAAAAGGCATTTGAAAATTGCATGATACACAAGACTGCGGCTAGCATTGACACTTATAAAGACAAAAAGAGGACCTGGGGTAGAATAACAAGACAAACTAAGTCTAGTTTTTACCAAAATGAAATTTCAGCTTAAAAAGCTGATAGGATCTGATAGGAACAACAGGAAGGAATGTTAAGATCGAAACGATGTCAGCAATATTTTTAATCAACATTATGTTGAGGTAGTGAAAAAACTCATAAAACATAGCAATGGGTCCTAAAAATCAAGAAACGTAAATAACATATCCAATGTCACAATCGTTTTATTTTATTTAGTCTATGGGACTACACATGTGGTTTATACTGGTTATATAATCAATGACAAAATTCGCTATAAAAACATAAATGAAGGATAAATAATGAACTAAGATAAAAGAGATAAAATATAGAACACAATAAGACAATAAACAAAACATAACATAGCAGAAGATAAACTGCATATCTTGTGTCTTCATATTCTGATGTCTAGATGGGTGACCCATTCGAGGTAGAATGCTGTGGCATTGAAAAAATCAGTCAGGTTACCCTAACAGGCTCTTAGTTGACTGTTCCAGTTGACGTGCTGGACGGTTTGATTTCGAGCCTACAGTACAGCTAGGTCTGGGTGGCTTTCCCCACTAGTAGAGATAATGTGCTCATATTCAATGTCCCATTCAGAATCGGTTTAAGCTCTTCCAAATCCATTGTGAAAGTTCAAAACCCTTATATTTTCTATTGGGTTGATATGGCCACGGTTCTCAGAGGAGGCATTATCACTGCAGCCCTCATGCTACTTAGTATCTCAGATGAAGTGAGGAGCTATCAGTAGAAAATTGCTCAGTACTTTCATATTTTCCTTCACAAAAGTTTCCTGTCTACACACGTAAGGTATCTTAGTGTTAGAAGCCAATATAATGGGGTCATCCTTATAAATCCACTTATAAACCTCATAGTAGCATTGAGATGGGTGTACACCTTCTTTGCATGCTTGCTGGTTAGCCACACTTGTGAGCGGTACTTGGTTGCAGAATACGTGAATACAAAGGTGTATCTGCTGATGCTCCCCAATTAGTGCTGCAGAGTCTATGATTTTACTGCTGCAGGAACGTGTTCTGTAGAACACACTTTCATGATAATTTGAAGGATAAGGTACTATCACGAGTAACCCATAAGCACTTTAGATGTAGGTGATTGGGAACTTCAATGTTATTCTTGTGAACCTTCAGCTCATATCCTGACACTTTATTGTTCAAATGAAAACAGTCAGCCTACCTCAGTCTTGGTGAGGTTAAGTGAAATACCCATACATTTTATTTGGTTCAGCAGTGCGAATGTCTTCAGCATCTTCGAAGTGCCAGTGTTGGGTAGCTATAGCCATAGAAGCAGTGTAGCTGAACTTCCTCGCCGTGGTTTCAGACAGATCAGAAATGAAGAGGTTCAAAAACATGAAATTAGTGTTAACACTGATCCTTGAGGCAGTTCGTTATTCAACTTCCTCTATTTGCTTATGTGATTACCCTGTATGTTTAAGCCCCTCTTTCCACATAGTGTCATAGGCAACTGTTAGGAATATGAAAGCTACGAATGACGTTTTTTGTTTTTGAAAACCTACCTCAATCTGTGCATTTAGGCTCAAAATTTCAATTCCTTTTTTGTATGAAGCCCGCCTGCTCTTGTGGAATGACTGCAGGATTTGTAGACCCATCTTATTCAAAAGCACCCTTCTAAAGAGATTGTAGTGGCAGCTGAAAAAGGATATCGAGCTGTATCTTTCCGTGTTATGCCGTGGTTTGTTTGGGTTCGATACTGAAATTATGTTAGCAACCTTAAAAGCTTTTGGCAGACAGACCGATGTCAGTATGCAATATTAAATTTTGGTCAGCCATTTCTTCGTTTCCTTCCCACACTGAATAAAGAATTCAGGACGCATACCATCAAAACCAGGTGCCTTTTAACGTCATTGAGAGCCGCTTCTAGTTCTTCAGCGGTGAAGCCACGAGAATATTCAGTTTCCTGTGCTACTGATCGTTGTGCATTTGTATATTCCCTTTATACTTTCTGTGTGTGCGGTGAAGCCCCGAGAATATTCAGTTTCCTGTGCTACTGATCGTTGTGCATTTCTATATTCCCTTTATACTTTCTGTGTGTGATATCTGTCTCCTGGTGCTCTAAATAGCTTTGCAATTCCACTTGATATTTGGTCTGGTGATAACGTATGTGTTACATTGACTCTCCAAATTCATTAGTAAGCTGGCCTGCTAGATTTCTTAAAACCATTTCAGTAGATGTCTTAATCCCCGTTTCTTCGTGTTTCCTCCAGTTTCTGTATCAGTTCGTCGGCTACGTCTCCATCGCCACTCTTTATTCATGCTTCAAAAAGTTCCTCAGAGTCTTTGAACAACACATCTATCATTATTAACAAAACACCAGCATGGTTTTAGAAAGCGATATACAACTACCACAGCTATTTATGAGTATCTCAACAAAGTGTTAAAGGCACTGGATAGTAAGGAAATCACTACTGGTATCTTTTTAGATTTATTCAAAGCCTTTGATGTGATTGACCATACCATACTCCTTAAGAAGTTAGCAAATAAAGGTATAAGAGGAATTACAGACAAATGGTTAGAATCTTACCTGTCAAACAGATTTCAAAAAGTTGAAATTAATTTTGAAAAAAGGAATACAACCATCCATCAATCTACTGTCCACTCCTCTGGCACAATGCCTATTAGAGATGGTGTGCCACAAGGCTCAATCCTGGGACCCATACTGTTCCTGCTATACATTGATGACATAAGCACGAAGCTTGCTACAGGACATACCACACTATTTGCCTATCACACGAGTATACTAATACAAAGGTACTGATACAGCGTGCCAAAACCAAAAAATTAAACTGATTATGTCGTCACTCAGCAAATGGTTCAACGAGAACGAACTGATTATAAATATACAGAAAACAATCTACATCAACTTCAGACTCTCATCCCAAAAGCAAGAAATGCCCAATGTGATTCTAAATAACCAAGAGCTTATGTGTATGGACTCTGTCAAGTTTCTTGGTATATGGCTTGAAGAAAATCTTAAGTGGGAGACTCACACAAATTATATCTCAAAAAAGCTATCAACTGTGTAATACATTTTAAGGATACTCAAATAATCAGTCACAAAATCTGTTCTCATAGATGTATATTACGCTTACTTACACTCTACATTACAGCATGGAATCATATTTTGGGGGAACTCACCTCAAAGTAGAAAGATTTTCAAAATGCAAAAAAAGGCAATGCACATAATAAGTAACCTAAGACATAACGAATCATGCAGACAACATTTCAAAACAAGTGGCATTATGACATTGCCCTCTGCTTACATATATAATATCGTCTCATTTGTCAAGTCATATCTCTTAAACAATGACTGCTCATTAAAATTCAATGGATATATTCATAACTATGCAACAAGGCAGTAATCTGACCTACATATTATTTAGTCCAGAACTATCTGCTAGGAAAAAAGTGTTTTAAATGTTGGGATACAAATGCATAATAATTTACCAAATGAAATCAATGCAACAAAGAACCCAAGAGCCTTTACACATAAGTTAAAAAAATTCTCTTGTATAATTGTCTTTATGTAGCTGATCATTTTTTTGAAAGGGGTTAAAATTTTAAACAATTTTATGATAAATGTTCAATTAGGTCTGAAAATTATATACTGTGCATGTCTAAGAAATATACTGGATTATTATGTACTGCGGATGTCTATTAAATATACTGGATAGTTTTACTATTACATTTGTATTGGCTATTTGTATTTTACTATACAACATTTGTATTTACTGATTTGTGAAAGATAGCTAACTTCCACATTACAAAGTAATGTACAATCAATTTATTAAAAATTACTTGCAAAAATATTCTCTTGACCTGTCCAATATCATATGTACAACCGTACAATTCTATGATTTGTATTAACTGTTTTGTTTAAGATAGAAAATTGCCTTGCTACAAAATAATATAAAAGTCAATTTATAAAAATTACTTGTAAATAGCCCTCTTGACCTGTCCAATATCATATGTACAGCTGCAGAATACTATGATTGCCTGGATCAATTAAAATTCAATAGAATACAAATCAAATGATTAGAGAACTGTATGAAGCCAGATGAATAAATCATATTTCACTCATGTCTGTGCATACATAGCAACACTTTCCTAGCCGATGGCTGGTTTCCCCAAAAGACGTTTCTATATATTATAATCGAATGAAAATAGCTAACATAGCATTTTGCATAGGTCTGAGATTTGGTTTGCTATCAATACGTAAAACCAGATATTTTGTAGCATCTACCCTAGCTACCTACTGGTCATCCAGTTTTTCTTACATATAAAGATCGTGGTTGAACCACATCGTCATATTCTGATTTCTCAGTTTCTTCGGATATTGCTTGAATTAAAAGAGTACATTTCGTCCATATCAAACATAAAAAGAGTAAAACGGGACTTTGTAATTCACAACTGATACATGGCTCTCGACTTGCCAGTTCTCTCTCTCTGACATGCCGTGCATCGAATGCGAACGCGGGAAGTATATTTTGTTGCTGTGCGTGTTTGAGTTCTGTGAGACTTGTTTATGTGTTGTCATGTTCGACTGCTTTTGGTATTCTGCTAACGGAACGGCGTTGTACGTGTACAAATTTTGAGGAGAATCTAGTGAATGGAACTGTGCGAAATTTACGGGTCTTGAGCAGATGTGTTATACGTTGTGTTAAAATAAACACATTAGTTAACACCGCACAACTGGCGTCCAACAGCGAGTCTGTGACAGCTGTTAACACCAGAACCGCGTTTCGTTTTAAATACGTATATTTTTATTTTGTGAGACTTATTCAGTCGCCGAATTGAGAAGTACATATATCTGGAAAACTAGTATTGGCATAAACAAAATAACTTTGGATACTAGTGACATGCACCATCTTAGGATATAGGAAAATACATCCAAATGCTTTGTTTTTCTAATATCACAATACCAATTTCATGTACGATGATCGGAGCAGAAAAAGGTTAGTGTTGCACGTTTGATAAACTACCTTTACAAACATAATTTTTATATTGACATGTCGTTGTGGTTTCTTTTATTTTCCAGTAACAATTGTGTATGTCGTTTAGTGTGTAATAACTGTGTTAAAACAAGTCAACTGATACTTGCAATTGAAGTGCCAACACTGACTGAAAAAGTAGGTTTCTTACGTATTAAAAAATACGAAGTGAAATTTCGGAAGAAACATTGTGTGCAGTCGGTAACCTACATTTGTTAATAGCTCAAAGCTCGAACTACCTCCTGTTAGACACAGAGTTCAGCGTTCTTCGGAATGAAAAGTGGTCTTGTAGGTCTATAATGAATCCAAAGGCCCGTATTTCTTTCGCCAACTCATATAGAAGGGAATCGAGAGATCGTTTTAGCTAATAGAGTTAATAGTACACTGTCATTACCATTACATTTCAGCATTACATCTATGACACGAACAATAATACCAATAATAACGACAACATCAATTATTATCATCGTTATTCGGTTTACTCATTGTGATTGGCGTAACATCAATTCCCGGACTTCGTCTTCAACGTTTTTTAATGTAATGAAGCACATTTATTGCCTATAAATAACCTCGCTATCTTAACGCCATTAAAATAGTATGCATCAAATACACAATATAATGCACATAATTATACAAAGCTTCAATGGATTGATTGGCGACATTACAAGTTTATAATATAATTAATAATTACTTTTATAGTGTAGAAGGGGATGGCAGCTAACCAGCCATAGTGTTTGTTTTCTTGTTCAGAAATATGTTTTGTTCATTATTTATTTTTGTCTTGAACATTTAATACAGTGGTGTAGGATGTGCCAAATACATTTAAGATATATTTACACAGTTATCCAAGATGTATGAAGTTGGTTTATATCAGGCAACAGTGGAGCAGAAAGTTATGGCCTTTCAAACTGGACCATCCTAGCATTCACTTTATAGACTCAGGGGAAACCAGTCAGGATGGCCATACCAGGGTTAAACTTCAGTCCTCAAGAGTACCATGACATGGTACCGCCTCACTTGTTATTTGCTTTACAAACAAACAATAAATAATGCAATAACATATCTAGAATCTACGGTTAGCTCAATCCATATGCAAGAACTATAAACAGTAACCCACTTGAATGTGAAAACTTGTACAGGTTCTTAAAGCTTATTTAATAATTAGCGC
The DNA here is from genome assembly GCF_023897955.1 of Schistocerca gregaria. Classification (NCBI taxonomy): domain Eukaryota; kingdom Metazoa; phylum Arthropoda; class Insecta; order Orthoptera; family Acrididae; genus Schistocerca; species Schistocerca gregaria. The sequence continues at coordinate 215,238,711 of NC_064929.1, forward strand.
CTGTTATTTCATAGCAGTTAATTGACTTTGGCAATATGTAGTACAATGTGTAAATCAATAGAATAGTATGCCACAAGTACTGAAATTCAAAAACCTTTTAATCACCATAAAACTTTGTGATATATTGTTCAGAAAACTCTGTAATTGCATACACTATAGTCATTTTCCTTTTTAAAAAATTATTAGTGTGATATTTTCCTCACACATTTAGAAAAAATAAAATATTTTCTGTATTGGAAGGACATTTCATTTTTATTATTTGTATCTCACACATTGTTGATCCTGTGACAAAATCTATTTGGGCAGTTAAGTTAGCCTAACATTGGTATTAAAAGAAGGAATTTGGTATGTTTATCAAAGACATAAAATTTCCCCCAAAATTCTAAATGTCCTTCCGTAACAAATTGATGACATAATTTCAGTATAAAATATAATGAACAGTTAATATAAAATTTTCTTTTCCATAACTTCCAAATATAAGAGTATTATGATGTCTTCAGTAGCATAAATCCACATGAAACACGACTAGTTAATAAATGTTTATTTTGTAAAACTTGTTACGGAAGGACATTTGTTATAAATGTCTATAGCCTGATTACTTCAAAAGCCTGAGTGAAGAATGTAGGCTGTAATTCCATGTGCTATATAAGCAAGTGTATCAAATATTTACATGCTGAGGGATCTTGTTAATATTGTTAGTATTTATCTGACAACTTCCAAATATTTTTATAATTATTAACAGTGAAGAAATATCGTAGCCTACCCTGCAGAGGATAGGTGACTACCCTGCAGAGGATAGGTGACATTGTTATGTGCAACACTTTTAAAAACATGTAAAAAGAATTTATCACTTTTTTGACATTGTAATTTTTAATTTATACTCTAAACAAACATGGCATATGTCCATGCAGCCAGATGGTGTGTCATTTGTCGTGCCTGTGTAGAACACAGCATAGTGGTTGCAGCTTAGCTTGTAGATCACACGACTGTTAACACATGCAGACCTGCCATTGGTGGAACAAATGATGTTTGTGACCAGTCTGGAGTAGGTGCGGTTGGAGGAGACTCGGGGCAGGTCTATTAGAGGGATACGAGGCGAAGGGTTGGGAGCAGGTGTCGTGTAGACGAGGATACTGTTTAGGCCGGGTGGGTGGCGGAATACCACTGTGGGAGTGGTGGGAAGGAGAGCGGGTAGAATATTCCTCATTTTGGGGCTCGACAAGATTTAGTCGAAACCCTGGTGGGGAGTGTGATTCAGTTGCTCCAGTCCTGGTGTTTAGTTATGGGGCGAATGCTCTTTTGTGGCCAGAGAGTGGGTAAGTGGGTTGTAGTAGGTCGCCGGAGAGACGAGGCACGGGAGATCTGTTTCTGTAAAAGGTTGGGAGGGTAATTAGAGTCTGTGAAGGCCTCAGTGAGACATGTGATACATTTTGTGTGAGACTGCTCGTAGGTCAGGAGGTCAGTTGAACATCGGGAAAGGTAGCGTTCAGTTGCAGCAAACCCACTGGCATTAGGGATCTTAGTGTAGAGGGAAGTGACATTGAAAGTGATGAGCAGGATGCTGCGTGGTAAAGAAACAGGAATTGTGGAGAGTCTGTGGTGGAAATGATCATTGTGTTTTATGTAGGTGCATAGGTTGTTGGTAAAAGGTTGAAGGTGTCACGGGAGCAGAGGTTCTTTTTGGTGAGCACAGAAACGAAACTGGCCACAATGGGTTTTGGGTTTATGGACTTTGGGAGGTGTGTAGAAGGTAGGAGAGTGGGTTCAGAGAGAGGTGGGGGGAGAGTGAGAGAAAGAGAGAGCGAGAGAGGGGGGGGGGGGTCTTTGGGGAGAGATTCTGGAATAGGCCTAAGGATTTGAGGACTGACTTAAGACTCTGTTGGATTTTTGGAATGGGGTCACTATGGCAGGGTTTGTTGGTGGACGAATCTGACAACTGGTGTAGTCCTTGCGGTTCAAAACCGCAGTGGTGTAGCCTTTGGCAGCAGGTGGGGCTATAAGGATGAGATCAGATTTTGGGTGGAGGATTGCGGTTGTGTCTGCAGATGTAAGGTTAGCTTCCACGTCGAGAGACTCGGGGGAATGACGGTGAGGCGAGGTTCGAGGTTAAGAAATTGTGATGTTAATAGGGGTGATTTGAGAGTAGTGGGGGATGTAGGAGTGAACTGAGTCGGGGGCAGTGTTCGGCACTGGCTTAGAGTCGAGTTTGGTCAGTAGTGTGGTTGCTGTAGGTACCTGGAGGAGGAGGGAAGTTCGGCACGACTGAATTTGGGACCGGGGCAAAACGTAATGCCCTTGGAAAGGTCCGATACTTCTGTGGGAGTAAAGCTTTAGGAAGAAAGTTTCACAACTTTGAGGTCTTTTTAGTAGTTAACTGTGTCATTTTTGACCAAGAGCCTAGTAATCTGCCAGGTTTTTTGCAATCAGGAAGGAGGCATTTGGTTATGGGACTAACCGTTATATGTGGAGTAAGAAAACTCGATGTGTTACTCTTCTAGACATGCACCTTGAATTATTAAGTGTTTACTCTAATGATTAAAAGAGGGAGTGACTGGCAAATAATCTTAAGATTTACATGTTTTGTGATACTGGAGCCCCGTGGGTAGGAGTGTGGAATACCTCCCTTGTCATGTGCAAAGGTAACCACTCACTATATAATAGATGGGACTTTGAGCAGCAGGCTGACAAGGGTGAAGTCAATTTGTTCAGATTCTAGTTTTTGCTAATAAAATGTTTTTGTAATTATCTCGAGCGTGTGCTCAGAATTGAAGTCCCTTGCCGTTATTTTAATGAAGAAAGTGCATTAGATTGTGCTTTTCGTGTAGCCGTTGTTACGAATAATAATTGAATTGTATATCTTGCAGTGGCAGCGACATGTGGTGTCGAGAGAAAGAGGCCATTCGTGTCCTGCATCAGACTGAATGGAGTCCCCATTCTTCCGCCACTAGTAAGTATCGCTTTCCTTAATAATTTGTTAATTCTTTATTATGGTGTTTCAGTTTTGATGCTGTATTACAGGGTTGCCACAATTTCTGGATATCGGGGAATTTCAAACATGTCAGGAGGGGGGGGGGGGGGTAGAAAAATCTCATTTTTGTCGCAGTAGATGAAACGGTTTGTTTACTGGGATGCCGTGCACCGTCGCTGGCTGGGTGCAGCTGAGTACGTGCGCTGCTTCCCCGCTCCCTCATTCTTACTGCTTCTCCCCTTCTACCACTCCCCTCAGCTTGCAGTTAGTGCTGCCACCAAGTCTTGCCGCTAGCCTAGCAGCTGCCGATTAGCGGCAGGAAGGCGTGAGTGGTGGTTTGTTCAGATTCGGATCCGATTCTCAGAGACTGTTGACGCCATGGCCGGAGACGGCGGTTGTGTGTCCGTGAGTTGTCTCTGAGTGATTGTGTGAAAGTATAAGTGCTCTCATTTTCTGACAAAGCCTATGGCTGAAAATTTAGTTGTGAGAGTGTGATTGTCTTTCCTATGTGCCTGTCTGTGGCTCAGCAATCATCTTCACAGGGATTTGCCACCGATTCTCAGGGTATTCAAGCAAGATATCTGCTGTGCGGATCAATCACCATGATCTCATTTCATAAACACGGTGTATGTGACATGTAAATAACTTTCCACATGAGTGATAGGCTAAAACCGCAGGCCATTTTTGTGGGTGTGTCCAGTGGATCAGGCCTGCAGAACTGAAGCCCACAGCTTGTCACTAATGTGCAGATCCTGCCTGCTGTCTCTAGTCACACCGATCGGCCCGCAGGCTGGGTCTGTTTGTGTGACTTAATGTAGCGGATTTTTATGGTTTTTCTACGGACCTAGGACTGCAGTGCTCTTCGGCAGGCTGTTGGAGATATGTTAACAAACATTTTGTAGCATGCATAGTGGCGCACAAGATGTGATTTGCAGAGTGCATTAGACTCTGCGGAATATACATGTTCCGTGTTTGTTGATGGGACAACGTAATATAATTTTGTTGTCATAATATAATTTGGTAGTCAAATGTATTAACATGTGTTGTGTGAATAAAGCATAAGTTTATTTTGTCCCTTAAATAGTAGTTACCTGTCATTTAGCTGCGTTAATCTGCATAAACTACATCAGGTTATGGGCCCAGGTACTGGATTAAAGTGAAATAATAAGCTTTAAGGTGACATGTATTTGCGCAAATGGTCCGCGGAAGTTTGGTTAAACTTGGATTGTGTACGCTATACGAAGAAGAAAATAACTGTAAAATGAATACAACTCAGATACCGCAAATAGAGCAGCTTGTTGGGCACGAAAATTACACGACCTAGAAATTTGCCGTTGAGGCGTATTTGCGCTTGGGTGGCTAATGGGACGTTGTAAATGGTAAATTGGCACCTATGGAATCAAGTTTTGCAACTAAGGATTGGAAGGCGAAATCAAAACTAATCCTTTTGATTGATCCAGTGAATTATGTTACGGGACAAACTGAAAAATGCATTTGAAGGTGGTGGTTTAACCAGAAAAGTGGGATTACTTCGTGAGCTGATAAGCACAAGATTAATTAAGTGTAAAAGCGTGGATGAATATGTGAATAAAATAATTTCAATCTCTAATCGTCTGAGGAATATTGGTTTTGAAATTGCGGATGAATGGATTGGAACTATATTGTTAGCTGGACTACCAGAGAAATATTTGCCAATGATTATGGGTTTGGAATGTTCCGGAACATCAATTACAGCGGATAGTGTTAAAGTATGATGTTCAGTCAAGGATTGAGACTGGAATTTCCACAGTTGACAGATCTAAGTTAAGGTGTGAACCTGCAGGAAAAGTGGATCTTAATTTGCTTGTGAATGGGGAAAAGGAAACTGTTACTGCTCATGATGTACATTGTGTAAATAATATTGCAACTAATTTGTTGTTGGTAAGTGAAATAGTAAAGAAGGGTAATAAAGTTATCTTCGATGTAGAGGAAGCCAAAGCGATAGACTCTTGTGGTGAGAGGTATTTGCAAAGTGAATACAGTTCAAAATACTGCTTAAACAGAAAATCACACTGTTTATACTGTAAAAGGTTTCTTGTGGCACAGGAGACTTGGACATTTGAATAGGAAAAGTGTTGTGATAGTGCCATGACATTTAACAGTGCCGCCACGGCAGTACGTACAAACGGCGATAGAGGCGCTCCGCAAATCGGCTGAGCGCGGGAGCGCCACCTAGCTACGAACGGCGCCGGCCGCATGTCTCGGCATGGCAGTCGAATACGAGAGACTGAGTTGTAATCATGTGATCAGCTATTGTTTCTGAGAGAGAGTGTGAATATCCTCGCAATTATTGTGATTAAAGGTTATAACACTTTTTGGCGACGAGGATGGGATATTTTCACTGCGTTGTGGATTGGCGTGTTCGTGACGGGGCAGACATGGAACAGCTTATGCAAGCGCTCATTGAACAACAAACACAGCTGACGGCTACTATTCAGGCTCAACAAACACAACTGACGGCAGCGCTTCAGGCATTGTCGACGTCGCTTACTCATCGTCTGTCTTCCTCTTCTCGGCCTCCATTCCCTCCTTACGACGAGGCCGCTGAAGACTGGGAGGATTATGAGAAGCGTTTGCGGCAACATTTCTTGGCTTTCGGCGTTGTCGACGCTCCTATGTGTAAGTTGTTATTTCTATCTTCGATTTCCCCTCGAGTCTATCAGCTGCTATCTCAGTTAGCCCCTCTACGGGAACCTGCCTCCCTGTTCTTCCAAGAAATGTGTGACTTATTGTCTGCCTATTATCGAAAAAACACCCATGACGTTGCCGCCCGCGTGGCGTTCTACCGGTGTCGTAAACAGCCCCATCAATCTTACCGGGCTTGGGCGGCTGAACTACACGGTCTGAGTAGGAAATGTCAGTTTGTCACGGACACACATCACGAGTCTTATGCTGACTCAGTCGTTATGGATGCTATTCTACGGCTTGCTCCTGATAAAGAAGTTTGGCAACGTGCCCTCCAACTGCCAAACCCCTCGTTGTCGGAAGTTCTAAGCATCGCTCAATCCTTTGAAGTGTCTCACGATGCTGGCGCGCAAATCGACTCGTGGTGTGATGTAGGCGCTGTACAGTCAACTCTCGCCACGGGCAATTTGCCTGTTTCACAGGAGAACGACGATGTGGCGGCGGTTCACTCGCGTCAACAACGTCACGTTGGGCTGCAATGCTCGCAGCGAAACCAGCAACCACAGAAGCCGGTTCGTTCCGCGCTTCCTTCTTGCCCCCATTGTTTCGTACAGCACGACAGGACAGTGTGTCCAAAACATTGGGCCACGTGTAATTCATGTAGGAAAAAAGGCCACATTGCTTCTGTGTGTCAGTCCCATAAAGTTCCTGTCGACGAGGACGAGGCGTCAGACATGGATGTTCACTGTGTGCTTTCTCAAACAAATAAGTTGTTTGTTAGTGTTCGTGTTCTGAATAAAGACATCCACATGCAAGTGGACACTGGCTCTGCATTAACTCTCATTAATTCTCGCACGTATTTGGCGTTGGGCTCCCCTCCTTTGTCTCCAGTTACGCAAAATCTGAGGACTTATAACAAACAGAAAATTCCTATCATGGGCCAGTTTGATGCTTCCACTGCCTACAAGTCTGTTGTTCGGCCCCTCACGTTTTATGTGGTGGATCATGCGGGCACTGAAAACCTGTTCGGTTATGATGCTTTCCAGTTGTTCGGGTTCTCCATTGATGATGATGTGCACCTCATATCGGAGAATATTCCGTATCAACAGCTGGATGGATTGTGTTCTGAATTTTCGTCCATGTTCTCTGCTGGTCTGGGTTGTGCCAAGGATTTTGAAGCCCACATTACTTTTAAACCTATGGCTAGCCCTAAGTTTTTCCGGGCACGCCCTATTCCGGTGGCGTTGCGTGCACCTGTCAAGGCTGAGCTAGACAGGTTAACAGCTTCAGGGATTCTCCTTCCAGTTACCTCCAGCGAATGGGCATCGCCAATCGTGGTGGTTTCTAAACCAAACGGGAGTCTGCGATTGTGTGGTGACTTTAAAGCCACCGTCAACGCTCAGAGCCTCATTGACACTTATCCTCTTCCCCGTCCTGAGGAGTTGTTTACCAAGCTCGCTGGGGGTCAGTTCTTTTCCAAACTTGACTTATCGGAGGCGTACCATTAGTTGCCGTTGGACGCTACTTCCAAGGAATTTCTCGTTATCAACACTCCTTGTGGGTTCTATCAGTACCAGCGATTACTTTGGCGTCGCTAGCGCACCGGCAATTTTTCAGCGGTTTTTGGAACAGCTCATGGCTTCCGTTCCCGGCTTCATAAACTATCTGGGTGACATTGTTGTCACGGGAGCCTCCACTGAGGAGCACCTTCGTAATTTACGTTCACTGTTTCGGGTTTTGCATTCGGCTGGGTTGAGGTGCAATCTGGACAAGTCACAGTTCTTCCAACCCTCCATTGAGTATCTTGGTTTCCACTTGTCCCGTGAGGGTATACGCCCTCTCCGTCAGCACGTTGCGGCCATTAACGCTCTACCCCGGCCGTCTACGGTCAAAGAACTTCAGGCGTTTCTAGGCAAGATTGCTTATTATCACAAATTCATTCCATCCGCAGCGGCGGTAGCTTATCCTCTGCATCAGCTGTTACGCAAAAGCGTCCCCTTCTGTTGGTCCGACGGATGTGAGCAGGCTTTTGTCCGCCTGAAGGCTCATTAGCAGTCGGCGCCTTGTCTTGCCACATTCCGTCCGGGTCAGCACTTGGTTCTGGCGACTGACGCGTCACAGTATGGCCTAGGGGCTGTTCTTGCCCATCGGTATGAGGATGGGTCGGAACGACCCATCGCCTATGCTTCCAAGACCCTCAACGAGGTGCAACGGCGTTACTCTCAAATCGAACAGGAGGAGCTCGCTATCATTTATGCTCTAAAAAAGTTCAGCGTTTTTTTGTATGGTTCTAAGTTTCACCTCATCACCGACCACAAACCGCTGGTCTCTCTGTTCAGCCCATCGCCGTCACTTCTGGATAAGGCAGCTCACCACCTGCAACGTTGGGCCTTATACTTGTCTCGTTTTCATTATGAGATTCACTATCGCCACACGGCCCAGCATGCCAACGCTGATGCATTGTCGCGATTGCCGATGGGCCCCGACCCTGTTTTCGATGGTGATGAACTCCTCTGTTTCCACATTGATGAGGAAGAACGTCGTGCGGTCGAGGGCTTTCCACTTACAGGTTCGCAGGTCGCGTCGGCTACTGCGTGGGATCCGGTCCTGCGTCGGGTGATCGGTTTTGTTAAACGAGGTTGGCCGGACAGGACCAAGGGCCGGGCATCGGATCCCCTTCGCAACTGCCATGCCTTGTGCCTTCGTCTGTCTGTTCGTGATGGTGTTGTTCTTCTGGCCACGGATGGCGCATCTCCACGGGTCTCTTCGCAAAGATGTTCTCAAACTGTTGCACAAAGGCCATTGGGGTATTTCTCGGACTAAGTCCCTGGCCCGCAGGCACGTTTATTGGCCCGTTATTGATTCGGGCATCGCCTATATGGTTGCTGCGTGTGGCCAGTGTGCTCAACAACTGGCGGCACCTCGTACAATGCCCTCTCCGTGGTCTGATCCACTCAGCCATGGGAACGGGTGCACGCCGATTTTGCTGGCCCCTTCCTCGGTACTTATTGGCTACTGTTGATTGACGCCTTCTAGAAGTTTCCATTTGTTGTTAGATGTCCGTCACCCACCACTGCGGCGACGACGCTGGCTTTGTCCAAAATCTTTGCGCTAGAAGGTCTTCCATCCACGATCGTCGAGGACAATGGCCCTCAGTTCTCTTCGCAGGCCTTCCGTGATTTTTGTACTGGACAAGGGATTCATCATGTTACCGCACCTCCCTTCCATCCGCAATCGAATGGGGAGATCGAGCGCCTTGTCCGCACTTTCAAATGCCAGATGAAAAAATTCCTTAGTGATTTTTCCACAGATGACGCCCTGCTGTAATTTCTGAGTTCTTATTGCTTCACGCCTCTGGGTGATCGCAGCCCTGCTGAACTCTTGCATGGCCGCCAACCGCGCACTCTACTGCACCTGCTTCACCCTGTCAGGCCTTGTACTGAGTCCCCTAGTGCGGGAAAATACTCGGTGGGCGCCGACGTGTGGGCACGAGGGTATGGATCTCGCCCTAAATGGATTCCAGGGGTGGTCAAGGCTCTTCGCGGTCGCCGGCTTTGTGAAATCCGTACGGGCGACGGCACGGTTGTTCGCCATTACGACCAGATGCTCCCACGAGTGGTGGCCACGCCGGTGCCACCGCCCCATCCTTCGCCTCCACCAGCCCGAGACGCCAGTCCTGTCGCTGCTGCCGATCTACCGTCCGTGTTGATGCAGCCACCGTCGCTTCCAAGTATGCCGGAACCGGCCCCAGTCGCGACGCCGCCTTCTCCGGGACCCATCTCCCTGGAGCACACTCCCAGGTCCATGACACCTATGGATGCTGCTCCGGAGTTTTCACCCATCATCTCATCCAGGAGGCACGTTCCACGCACGAGCTTCCTTCCTGGACATTTTTGCCCATACTCTCGTGTCTCTGCGCGGGATCTCCTCGGGGCCTCACAAGAGGCCATGGATGTCTCCGCACTGTCCATGTCTCCAAGGAAGTGAGTGTTTTTTTTTTTTTTTTTTTTTTTTTTTTTTTTTTTTTTTTTTTTTCAAGGGGGGAAAAGTGTTGTGATAGTGCCACGACATTTAACAGTGCCGCCATGACAGTACGCACAAATGGCGATAGAGGCGCTCCGCAAATCGGCTGAGCACGGGAGCGCCACCTAGCTACGAACGGTGCCGGCCGCATGTCACAGCACGGTAGTCGAATACGAGAGACTGAGTTGTAATCATGTGATCAACTATTGTTTCTAAGAGAGAGTGTGAATATCCACGCAATTATTGTGATTAAAGGTTATAACAAAAAGTATGCCTTTACTGAAGAATATAGCAACTGGAATGGAAAATTATGGAATGAATAATGTTCAATGTGATGTATGTTTGCAAGGGAAGCAGGCTAGATTGCCATTTAAATAGTCAGAGCAGATCTACCAAAGTCTTGCAACTCATACATTCAGATCTCTGTGGACCTATGGAGAATGAATCCTTAGGAGGTAGCTTCTATTTCCTGACATTCATAGTTGATTTTTCTAGATACATGCTTGTTTATTTTATAAGTAGTGAGGACCAAGTAAATGGTGTATTTTTTATTTATTGCGAAATGGTCGAAAGACAGACTGGGAAGAAAATTAAAATTATTAGATTAGACAATGGATCAGAATATGTCAACAGACGGTTTAAGAAACAGTTGGATGGAATGCGCATTAGGCATCAGACTACAATTAGCTACAGTCCTCCTCAGAGTGGAGTTGTAGAACGAGCCAACAGAACCACTGTAGAAAAGGCAGGAAGTATGTTAAGCGATGCTGAGCTACGTAAGTGTTTTTGGGCAGAGACTGTGTCAACAGCAGTGTATTTAATTAACAGATCACCTGCCAAAGCTGAGAGACACAAGACACCTTATGAAGTATTGACTGGGAAGAAACCAGATTTAAAGCACTTAAATCTTTGGATGTGAAGCCATGGTTCAGATTCCAAAACCATTAAGAGGAAAGTGGGGCGCAAAATCTCAAAAATATATTTTTGTTGGCTACTGTGAGGATTCAAAAGGCCGCAGATTTTATAATCCTGTGAATAAGAAGATAATAAGTAGTTGATGAAGCTTTAGCAAGTTCAAATGCTCAAGATTGGAAAAAAGGCTATTGAAAAGGAGCTGCAATCTTTTGTGGATAATGATACATATGAATGGGTTGACATGCCTGAAAATAAAAAGTCACTAAGAACAAGATGGGTGTTTAGTATTAAAAAACCTGAGAGTGCAATACCAAAATTCAAAGCCAGACTGGTAGTTAAAGGATATTCCCAGAAAGAAGGAATAGATTACAATGAAACTTACTCACCAGTGGTGAAGTATTCATCATTAAAATACCTTTTACCTCTGTCAGTAAAGGAAGACTTATTAATTCATCAAATGGATGTGAAAACAGTTTACCTGAATGGAAGACTGAAAGAGGAAATATATGTGATTCTACCTGATGAAGTTAAGTGACCTTATTAAGGGGAAGGGAGCATTCAGTGTTTGAAGAAAGGCATATATGGATTAAAGCAAAGTGGCCATTGCTGGAATAAATGTTTGCATAAAAGGCAGATCCCAGTGTATATTATGAAAGGAGCAATGAAGAAATTGTAATCATGGCCATATGGGATGATGATTTTTTATTTTAACCAATAGTGAAAGCCAGATGGACTTTTTTCAAGAATAGTTATGGACGGAATTTAATATGCATGATTTAGGGGAAATTAATCAATACTTAGGCATGAAGATTCTAAGAAGTGCCAACAGAGAACCATATGTGACTGGAACAGAAAAGGGAGGTAATGACAGTGGCACGTAAAGTGCCCTCCGCCACACACCGTTGGGTGGCTTGTGGAGTATAAATGTAGATGGAGATGCAATCGACTACTGGGCGGATATCGCAGATGGTAGTGCTAATTTTACTGGATACAATTTCCTTGCGGGTAACTGCGTCAATTGCTCAACGCCTGGATGTGATAGAATTTCCTTTCTTTAATGTACACTGTGAACAGCAGCAGTTTACCTTAGACGTAGCAGCCATTACTCCAGCATCTGTGGAGGACTCTTCGTCCAGGAGAGAGTGCTCGGCCACCGATCTCCCTGTTGGGAAATTTTCATTGCTGTCACAAACCTGGTTGGATGCACTCTGGTAACAGATTTTCTTCAGAAGGTATCAGTGTGGTTTCGCAGTCCTCACTTGCAATGAAACTGCTTTACTGTATCTTCACGTGGGCAGTGGGTTCAGTTGTCCCACTTCAAACACTCTAGCTGCAGGTGCTGGTAATATTGGTTATGCTGATAGCATTTCTATGCAAATGAAGTGCCATTTATGATGCTGGATGATGCAGGAGGTAGTGTGTGATGTCGAGGTGTCTGTTTCTAAGGAAACGGTAGGTTTGAGTGCTCGTACAAATGTACCACTGCTGCCTCTCATAGTTATTGTTTAGTTGTCCATTAAATACAACCGTAAGTATGAGCAGTGTAGGGGGAATGAGCAACTCTGGGATGAACACCACAAATGTTTCCAAGTGTGTTTCTACAGTAATGATGATGTACAAAGATAGCTGTATGTCTCTGCACTTAATTTATTCTTGAATAATTTACTTTTGATTATAAATATACACGATTTTCAGTTTATAGGCCATTGGCAGCCATACATTATTTACATTGATATTTATGACAAATATGGTTTTGGACAGTTTATCAGCTGAGAAATTAACGTATTGTGTCACACCTTTGACACTCTCGGGTTGTGGTGCCGACGTTTTGTAGCCGGGGTGGTCAAAAACAGTCTTGTAAGAGTGTTGTACGGTACGTTGTGCTCGGACATAATTAAGAAAAAAATTTGTATGTTGCACCATTTCCAAGTTAATTAGCTTTGTGTGTGCAAATTCGAATGGGCCTCCAGGTACAATAGTGTCAGTTGTTCTTGTGGCACAGGTGATAGTGCATGCGACTTCCCAGACTTTGGCTCGAGCTTGATCCTTACCACGGTCACGTGCCCAATTTTTGTATCTCTCTCTTGTTCGGTTTTAGGAAACCAAACGGAGAACACATTTGTCAACTCCTCTCTGGGGGGTCGCTCTAATTTGAGCACAAAGTGGTCCAATTGGCTAATTTCGATGCCGATTAACTGGGTAACATCACTATATAGTGAATATTTTCGTAACCATTATTTCTCAGCACAACGCAGCGTGCACCACTCTTACTAGCTATTCAGGCTGTTTTTGACCACCCTCTATAGTTTCCCTTTTTATAGGTATCACCTCCTTTGTATCATTTCTAGTCAAATCTAATTTTTTAATACCTTTCAGTGTGTCATAGTTGCTCTTCCATAATACTTATTTACTTTAATTGTTGTTGGTTGTTATTTTCAGCTGGACAAAAGCACCAAAGCAATGGCAATGGAAGCAAAGAACAGGGCATTGCAGTTGGAAATGCAGCTGGGGTGGACTGATGGCTACCAAGAACAAAAGTGTGCCAAGAAGTTGGCAGAGAAAAGGAGAGAATATGCGGTTAGCTTGTCAGATCAGAACGGTACGTGCGGCAGAGGTCCCAGAGATGCGAGTGAGGCTTTCCCGCAGTGTACTTGTGGTGGAAAAGGACGACATCACATCTCGAGGAAATGTACCTCCGCACCATGTCTGACAGACGGATCACCGAATGCCGTGCCGTGGAAGTCACAGGCAGGCAGCTCTTCTGCCAGAAGGTCGACGATCCTTCCTTTCTTTCTGTCTACGGGCTCGACAAAAGTTTTGAGAAAGTGCAGTTCTGCAGAATACCTGCCAGTGAAACGGCAGAGCGAAAATAAGTCGGATTCGGAGTGCGCCCACTGTAGGTGCGCCAGAGAACCTGATCGTGCTGTCATATCTAGCAGCCGGTCATTTTCCTTGGAGCAGCAGAGAGCCATAAATTCCAAAGTCAGTTTGCCAGCTAAGGTTCGTGACAGAAACGGGCCACAGATCACATACATGAAAGGCGGGGGGTGTCGCGTCTGCCGAGTCCGAGCTCTCTCTCGTGTCGGCGTCGCCCCAGAAGAACGACCCGAGTGACAATTCTGCTTCTGACTCCACGTGGGCGGTGAGCTTCTACAAAAAGCTGTTCCCCCTGGAGAACGAGGACAGGAACTTCGACTCTGACTCGTCAGACGAGGTCGACAAGAGGCAGCTGCTGGGGACGGGGGGCTCGGGAGGCGGCACGCACAGCACGTCGTCGGACTACGTCACGGCACGGGAGAGCAGCGTGGTGCTGCTGGACATCCCGCCCGCCCCTGGTGCCGACGATAACCGGAGCGGCGGCTACCGGCTCGTTCGCCAGGGCTCGTACGTCCTGGATAAGCCCAGTGAGGCACTGTTGGACCACCTGCAGAAACAGAGGACGGGCAAAACTGGGCTTCATCAGCCTGTCAGACCTACAAAAGAATCGTCAGTCCAGACAGCAATAGATGGTAAGTCAGTTTTTGTTCTTATGTAATCTGTTTGCTGTAGTTTTTTTTGCAGGTATCAGTTGGTACTCCTTTATGTGTAGCAATTGGAGATTATATGTGATAGTTCCCAAAATATGAATTTTGATGGAAATTGTTGTGACCTCCCCTGCTCCCTTTGCTCCTGTTGTGACTCGCCGATCTTTCAAAGTGCCGCCGCGCAGTTATGCGGCGCTGTCTGCCAGCCGTGCAGCAGCAGCGCCACTTAAGTGGCAGCCAGCCAGCGGCTGCTAGACTTGGACTCAGTTATGATTTGACTGTTAAAGTGTACACACATCTTACTCTGTTTACTTGATCTGACTCTCACGTATTGTCGTCCCTGAAATATATTTGTTCAATTTGAAGTTATAACAGCTCCATTTCTTTCGCTCATCTTTACTCTTCTTTCTTCCTTCTTCGTACTGTGGCTATATCTCAGGGTTTTCAATGCAGAAATGTAGTAAGAAGGGGCACGTATGTTGTGGTTGACGATATTGTAGTACTGTGAGGGAGTATCACTCATGCCTCTGGTTTGAGAAGTCTGACGACTGAAGTACAAAGATTTCTTAAAAGAAAAACAGGTATGTGCTCTCTTTTCTTTTAAAACTATAAATAGTAGTGTAGCCAGTACTATCTATCGTTCTACTAAACTGAATGAGTGTGACACCATTGATGATGTTTCAATCTCGAAAAAAATTTATTATACCAGTTAACTGAAATAAAAAAAAACTCATCCAATCCAGAAGTCACTCACAGTTAAAGTAATGAGTTTCTGATGTGTATATAGTGGTTGTTAATACTTAAAAGATCGTTTCAGTAATTCTATCACTGTCCGCTTATGAGTTGCTAAGCAACGTATCAACAAGCTGACTATACAATGATTAATATTTGTCATATCCCGACAGTAAATCGCTTCTCCCCTGCGTTAGTAATCAAGACGATTACTATGCTGCTCATACAAGTCTTTGATAGTTATCATCAAATTAATGTCTGTAAATTGCGGTTAATGTTACAGAAACACAGGCTACGATAATGCCCGATATCCAGCCGCGTATCTTAAACTGTGCGCTGATATTTGAGTATTCGCGCACGATTTGTTTGCACCAAAGTCAGGCCATGGTTCCATAGAATAATTTTTAAATAAACTGCTGGTTGTAAATTAACAATTATATGCCCTTCATGTAAGCTGCAGCATATCCGCACTCGACATCTACTTGATCGCGCACTCGAGCAACACTGAACTTTTTTGTTCTTACAAAGAGAGAACACATCATGGGTAATGCATCAAGGTGATTTACTGTGTCAAAACATATTTATATCTATCTCATTAAAATTCACCAACTATTAAATGTTGTACATAATTAAATTCTTTACTCTGTAAATAATCAATAAAATTTAGAAATGAATGGCATGTATAAAAAAATTTCAAGTTCATATGACATCATGGGTCACTACTGCCCTACACTCACATGATGCAAAGTTGATCCGACTATATAGTACATACTCATGTAATGTTACAATGTTTTACCTGTATACTGAAGTACTGCCAGGGTCTCCACATACATCTTCCTCCGACCAGTGTGGTAAACGGCTGTAGGACGGGTGGTTTGTTTCGTTGTCGTCGAATGTATTTCCATTGTTTTGTTTAGACTAGTTTTTCCACTTTGCAGTGGCCAACCCGAAAGAGCAATAACTTTGTATTAAGTTTTGTTGTAGACTTGGGAAAATCACTGCAGAAACAGACAGACAGTTGGAGCAAGCTCGTGGAGGCAATGCGTTAGGTCAGACACGGAGTTGTGATGCTATATATAATTAAAACAATGGTCATATGTCGACTGCTGATGTTTGTTCCAGTTCACAGTCAACTGGAGTCTGATGATTAAATGTCCACAAAGAGAGGGATTTGATTTTGCAAGATCATAAACGGATCATCTGAGACTCTGCAACAATTTGGGAGTAAGTTACAGTACATACGAATGTATTTTATCACAAGAATTGACATGAGGAGGAGTCCAGCAAATTGCGTCAATGTGCTCAGAAGTGACATCGTGTGGAGGTCTCCAGCAAACTTTGACTGCTCCTAAACTGTCCAAACTTTAATTTCAAAAGTTGGATTTGTGACATGTGCCTGAAATTCAGCACAGTTGTTGCAATGGAAGTGTCCTGCTTCACCTCGACCGACAAAAAGTTAGAGAGAGTAACATTGAGCCTTTGTTGATCTTTTTCTCATATATTATTGGAATTGTACGTAAAGAGTTTGTCCCTCCTGATTGTATGCTCGATAAAATTTCTTTTGCCGATTCCAAGATGTTTAGAGGAGGACAGGAGGAGAAATGTGTGTAGAAGTGCTGTACAATGATTGTGTACTCAACTGTATCAATATGTGACATTATGTGCCCTACAGTATTCAGGAAATTTTTTGTTCTCCACACACCATACTCACTAGACTTAGCTTTGAATGACTTCTTCCTCTTCTTTGAGATGGAAGTCGAGTTGAAGGATCAGAGACTCGATACGGTAGAAGAGTTTCGGGCAGACTGGTTGTTGGTAATAAACGTACTAACTAAGAAAGGACTGCAGGGTGCATTTCAAAATTGACAGAAATATCGTGGTCAGTGTATCCTTTCCCAGGAGAACTTCTAAGGGTAAGGAGCAGAATAAGACCTAGATAAGATGTAATAATTAAATTGATAAGTTTTGAGAAGTTATGGATACCACCTTATCATCATCATCCATTACCCATCCCTAGCTTCACAGGTGCACTACAGGAATGCTTTAAACCTTTCCCTCCTTCTCTCTTAACCAGTCCATTCCATGTCTCCTCCTTCCAGATCCTGCCTCGTTTGAGTGCTCCACCATTTTTGGGGCCAGCCTACAGTTCTCTTATGTTAGTTCTTTTCGAACCACTTTCTTGCTGTTCCTGTTCGATTTGTCATCTTTACATACTCGATCCATTCCGATTGTGATGTTTTTAGGCCTACATTTAGTGGTTCATTTGCTTGTAATTTTTGACAGAGGCCTTCATTGCAGATTGTATTTTTTCTCACTTTTTGGTGGGGCAGATCTAAGTAACACTCCACATGCTGACATATCGTGCGTGGCAGAGGGTATGACAGTCATTTCCTCTCCTGTTTCAGTTGCAAATTGTGTGAGGCAAAAAAACTGTCTATATTCCTCTGTATGCCCTAATTTATTTTGTCTTGTCTTTGCAGTCTTTACATGTAATATGTGGGTGGCAGAAGAATCATTCTGCAGTCAGCTGCAAATACCATTTCTCCACATTTTCTTAAGAGTGTTTCACAGAAGTCCATACATAGGAAAAGAAATCCACTACTGTACATCTACACTATTGATGACAAACAGCTGGAGACAGTGTCTGCCGTAAAATATCTAGGCATAACTATCCGGAGCGACTTTAAGTGGAATGACCGCATAAAATGGATAGTGGGAAGAATCGTAAGGGAATCATCGGAAGAATCTTAAGGAAATGTAACTTGTCCACAAAAGAAGTGGCTTATAAGGTGCTCGTTTGCCTGATTCTCGAGTATTGTTCATCTGTCTGGGATCTCTGTCAGGTAGGACCGATAGAGGAGATAGAGAAGATCGAACAACGAGCGGCGCGTTTCGTTCCTGGGTCATTTAGCTGGAGAGGAAGTGTTACGGCGATGCTAAACAAACTCCACTTGCAGATGTTACAAGGGAGATTTACTATTAAAATTTCAGCACAGCACTTTTCAGGAGGAGTCAGACAACAAATTATTTCTCCCCCACATACATCTCGCATATTGACCACGAGGAGAAAATTTGAGAAATTAGAGCCAATACAGAAACCAACAATCATTCTTCCCACACACTATTTGCGAGTGGAACAGGATTGGAAGGATCGGATAGTGGTACCAAAAGTTCCCTCCGCCACACACCATTAAGTGGCTCGCGGAGTACGATGTAGAGGTATATCACCTTCCTTCTGAGGATCCCCATTTGAGTTCACGAAGCATCTCTGCAATATCCACGTGGTGATAAGCCATATTGGTAACAAATGGACGTAGCAGCACACCTGTGAATTGCTTCGATGTCTTCTTTCAGTCTGATCGGGTGGAGAACACAGAGACTAGACCAGTACTTGAGAATAGGTAGTACAAGTGTTGTGTATGTGGTCTCCTTTACAGATGAACCACACTTTTCCAGAATTTTCGTAATAGACCGATGTCAACCGTTTATCGTCCCTACTATTACCCTCGCGTGCTCATTCCGTTTCGTATTACTTTGCAATGTCACACCTATATATTTAACTGACAAGAGTGTGAAAGCAGCTCATCACTAATACTGCAACGAAACGTTACAGGAATGTTTCTTGCTCGTACACATTAACTTACATTTAGAGTGAGCTGCAGCTCATCACACCAAACATAAATTCTGTCTACGTCACCTCGTACCCTCCTACAGTCGTTCGGCAGCGACACTACCCGTATATCACAGCGCTGTCAGCAGTTAGCTGCAGATAGCTGATCATTCGTATCTTCCAAATCATTTATGTACGTAGAAAATAAAAGCAGTCCTATCCCACTTCCCCAGGACACTCCCGATAATATTTCGTATCTGGCAAACACTTACCATTCGGGACAACACGGTGGGCTCTATTAATTGTGGAGTCTTGGAGCCACGCACGCCTGGGAACCCTTTTAGACATTTGTTAGGAGGCTGCAGTGTGGCACCGTGTCTAATGCTGTCCGGAAAACTGGGAATCTGCCCATTTCCCCTCATCCCCGGTTCACAGGATACAGTGTTTTGTCACGGCGAGCTAAGTTTTGTACAAGCTAGACTCGTGAATGGGAGCTTTTCTGTCTCGAGGAAAGGCCTGCCGAATCCACTGCACAGTTCTTCCTATTCCAGTCCTGTCACAGGTTTATCCTATCCCGTCAGGGGCCGGGCTACCTGTGAAAGCGGCTGTGTCGTGTACCAGGTGTGCTGCAAATGTTTCCTATATCGGTACGACTGCCGACCACCTGTCCTCCGGGACGAATGGCCGTCGCCAAACTGCGACAGACAGCAAAATGTGGCACAGAGTGCTGCCAAGTGTAACGTGCTCCATTTCTGTGGCCGCTTCACTACCTGAGCTGTACGGATTCTTCCCTCCACTACTAGTTTTTTGAAACTGTGCAGATGCGAGCTATCCATACCGCACATTCTCCGCGCTCGTAAGTATCCCGGGCTCGGGCTCAGTAATGTACTGCCCCACACCCCCCACCCGACAGTTTTCACCCCAGAATGAGATTTTCACTCTGCAGTGGAGCGTGCGCTGATACGAAACTTCCTGCCAGATTAAAACTGTGTGCTGGACTGAGACTCGAACTCGGGACCTTTGTCTTTGGCGGGCAAGTGCTCTACCAGCTGAGCTAACCGAGCACGACTCACACTCCATCCTCGCAGGAGAGCTTCATTGAAGTTTGGAAAGCAGGTGGTTGTGGCAAACGGAGAGGCTGGAAGCTTATAGGATAGACGAGCTGAAAAGTGAAACTTTCTGGCAGATTAAAACTGTGTGCCAGATCGAGACTCAAACTCAGGACCTTTGCCTATCATGTTTACAGTTAGTAGCAATATATGTTTTTGTATGCTGCTGACACTCCGCCGTAGAGTTTCTGTTATTTAAATTTGTTGGATATTAACAAATACCGCTTTTTCAGAAATGCTTTTCTTGCTATAGCCAGTCTGCATTTTATATCCTCTATACTTTGACCATCATCGGTCACTTTGCTGCTCAAGTAAGAAAACTGATTTGATTTGACTGCATTCCATTACAGTCGGCTTGCTTTTGTCGATGTTCATCTAATAACCTCTTTTGAAGGATTATACATTCCATTTAGATGCTCTCCCGAGTCTTTTGCCATCTCTGACAAAACTGTGACATCATCGGGAAATCACAAAATTCGTGTGCCTTCTCCTTAACTTTAACTTTCTTTCCAAATTTTTCTATGTGTTCTTTGTCGCTTGCTAAGTCTACAGATTACCTTCGAGGAAAATCTATGACCCCTTCTTGAGCGGTGCTTCCTTTTCCTGTTGTCTGACTGTCATAACTCGTCACATTCCGCCGATTCTTTGCCGTGATAGTGGGTGGCAAAGTGAAGTCTGATCGGGAGCTGAGACTTCCTATTATTCAAGCTCGCTCACCTTATTAATTCCACACACTCGCCAATACCCTCTGATCCAGTTTTGTTCCTGGAAGTGCTGCAGTTCCTGCTGTAAGTGTAACAGTACAAATCCTAAATCCAGTTCTCGAAATAAGTAAGACTCTTCTCATAAAGTGTGTTCCGTATATTGTACTCCTGTTTCCTGTGACCGTGCAGTACAAAACTGCTTCGTTATTCAGAACATAGCAAATACAGTTATGTGAACTAAGAGTCCGAAAATGATCTGTCATATGTAACAGATTCCAATCGGGTAAGTATATAACACATTTTATCTTGTCCCCACGACATTGCAGGCACTGTCACAGCCAGTCTTCCTCAGTGGTTCACACAGTATCTCCGAAGCAGGAACCGAAGACACGGAGTAAACTGCCCGACCGGCAGGTATCGCGAATGTGGTACGATGTCTATCTTTGACCCAGCTTGCAGATCTGTTGAGTCCATTCATTTCATAATACACATGCATAAGTAAAGCAAACATCTGAAAAGTAGGTTATTTTAAATCATTACGAAAACAAACTTTTTTGTAGTGGCAATTATCATTCTTTTGTTCAGAAAATGCTTGTGTGCCACTTCGCTTCACCAGAATGATAATGCTACACTAAAACCTGTAGTTTTGTTTCTGTGCGAGCTGTAAGTAATCTTCCACTCCCTGTGTTTTATCCGTGCTACAATCAAAAGTTAAAAGAGTGTAGTCCAGTCAGAATTGTCTTTTTCTAAATGTACAAACGCGGTAAGTGTAGGTTTGCCTTTCTTCAAACTAACCTCTTAAGACAAGTTATGGAGTCCATAATCTCTTCAGTGTTCCTACATTTCTCTGGAACCCAAACTGATCTTCCCTGAGCTCTACCATTTCTTTTCCATTCCTCTGTAAATAATTTCTGTCACTATATTGCAACTGTGATTTATTAAACTGATGGTTTGGTAGTATTCACATTGGTCAACACCTCTCTTCTTTGGGACTGAAATTTTTACATTCTTCTTGATGTCTGAGGATACTTCCTGTGTCTCACATATCTTCCACATTAAGTGGAATAGTTTTGCAATAGCTCTCTCCCTCTCTCCCTCCCTCCCCGCACTCCCCCCCCCCCCCCCGCCACTCTCTCTCTCTCCCTCCCTCCCTCCCTCCCTCCCTCCCTCCCTCCCTCCCTCCCTCCCTCCCTCCCTCCCTCCCTCCCTCCCTCCCTCCCTCCCTCCCTCCCTCCCTCCTTCTCGCAGATCTCAGTTACTTCTTAGGGTATGTCTTCTAGTCCAAGGACCTTGTTGCCACTCAGGTCTGTCAGCAATCTATCAAATTCTTTTCACAGTGTTATTTCTCTGATCTCATCTTCACCAGCTTACTCTTCCCTTTCTGCAATATTGCCTTCAAGTTCATTTCCCTTGTCTAGCGCTTCTATATACTCCTCACACCTTTCAGCATTCACTTCTTGGCTTAGTATCTGAGCTGTTGATATTCATACAGCTCCTTCTCTTTTCTGCAAAAGTATTTACAGACAGCGTCTATCTTTGCCCTAATGCTTCTATGGCTCTGCAATTTTCCTCTAACTACCTTCTACTTTCTGTCAGTCTCCTACTTTAGACATACGCACGGGCTTTTGCATGCTTCATTTGCTACATTTTATTTTTTTCCCCTTTTGTCTGTCAAATAAAATATCACATGCATCATTTAAGAATTTATCCAAAGTCTTGTCTTTTTACCTATTTCAACCTCTGCTTACTGCAATGTATCACCTGTCATAGCTACCCATTGGATTTATTTCCCCACAATCTCTTCAGTTTTAACGTGTCATTCATAACCAATAAATTATGTTCTGAGTCCACATCTATCTCTAGACATGTTTTACAGTTCAAAATAAGTGAGAGGATTTTCGGCCTTTCCATTAAATAATAACTTTGAAATCTTATGTTCTCCATTAAACTGAAAGAAGATTTGATTTATAAAAATGCTTCCTCTTTTCAGTATTGTCAAATCACATATGTTATCAATGTTCTTCCCACAACTTGCATTACCAATTCACACGCAGACTTTTTTTCTCCAGAGCTCGAGCTGCCGGACGTCGAAGACGACACTGCGGACCTGGTGGCGAGTTCGAAGGTGTCGGAGCTGCGGGAGAAGCTGAGGAAGAGGTTCGACGCGGCGATGGAGGCGCTGCTGGTGAGGCAGCGGGCCGAACAGGAGGCGCTGGCCAGGTCATTCCTGCAGGTGCAGCAGTCGGCACGGCTGCAGGTGAGTGCCAGGAATCCCTGTGTTACTGCCACTGGCTGCTTAAGCAGGTCAGCTGCTGTGGGCTGTGGTGTTACTCTGTCATGTATGCAGCTGATGCCATAGTTTCTTTAGCACGTGGTCGCAGGACTTTGCACAGTGACTATCTGACCTACTTCTCTGATCTTTAGATTGTGCCTTGAAAAATTACAATAATCCAATGTACGTTAAATTTTGTACGTTCTCAAACAGACCTCTTTAAATGAACGGCAGCACCAGTGCTAGAGGTCATTCGCTGAGCGAACACAAAGTTTCTTCCAGATTGACTGACCGAACTAGTTCATTTTGCTGTATGTCTTCACAATATTCTTGGATATATGACGCAGAGATATTGGTGCTCTTCCGGGGCGGCACGTCGCCCTGCGAGGAGACTCTGTTGCATTGCCCGAGCGGGTACTTCTTCTCGACACACCTTCATAAATTGTCGTGAATGCCTCATTCTGAAGGCACTAGTCAACCCCAAATATATCTCACCACATGTACGTACCTCCCCCCATGAACCATGGACTTTGCCGTTGGTGGGGAGGCTTGCGTGCCTCAGCGATACAGATAGCCGTACCGTAGGTGCAACCACAACGGAGGGGTATCTCTTGAGAGGCCAGACAAATGTGTGGTTCCTGAAGAGGGGCAGCAGCCTTTTCAGTAGTTGCAAGGGCAACAGTCTGGATGATTGACTGATCTGGCCTTGTAACAATAACCAAAACAGCCTTGCTGTGCTGGTAATGCGAACGGCTGAAAGCAAGGGGAAACAACGGCCGTAATTTTTCCCGAGGGCATGCAGCTTTACTGGCATCCTCTTGGGTAAAATATTCCGGAGGTAAAATAGTCCCCCATTCGGATCTCCGGGCGGGGACTACTCAGGAAGACATATCAGGAAAAAGAAAACTGGCGTTCTACGGATCGGGGCGTGGAATGTCAGATCCCTTAATCGGGCAGGTAGGTTAGAAAATTTAAAAAGGGAAATGGATAGGTTAAATTTAGATATAGTGGGAATTAGTGAAGTTCGGTGGCAGGAGGAACAAGACTTTTGGTCATGTGAATACAGGGTTATAAATACAAAATCAAATAGGGGTAATGCAGGAGTAGGTCTAATAATGAATAGGAAAATAGGAATGCGGGTAAGCTACTACAAACAGCATAGTGAACGCATTATTGTGGTCAAGATAGATATGAAGCCCACACCTACAACAGTAGTACATGTTTATATGCCAACTAGCTCTGCAGATGACGAAGAAATTGAAGAAATGTATGATGAAATAAAAGAAATTATTCAGATAGTAAAGGGTGATGAAAATTTAATAGTCGTGGGTGACTGGAATTCGGCAGTAGGAAAAGGGAGAGAAGGAAATGTAGTAGGTGAATATGGATTGGGGCTAAGAAATGAAAGAGGAAGCCGCCTAGTAGAATTTTGCACAGAGCACAGCTTAATCATAGCTAACACTTGGTTTAAAAATCATGAAAGAAGGTTGTATACGTGGAAGAACCCTGGAGATACTAAAAGGTATCAGATAGATTATATAATGGTAAGACAGAGATTTAGGAACCAGGTTTTAAATTGTAAGACATTTCCAGGGGCAGATGTGGACTCTGACCACAATCTATTGGTTATGACCTGTAGATTAAAATTGAAGAAACAGCAAAAAGGTGGGAAATTAAGGAGATGGGACCTGGATAAACTGAAAGAAGCAGAGGTTGTACAGAGTTTCAGGGAGAGCATAAGGGAACAATTGACAGGAATGGGGGAAAGAAATACAGTAGAAGAAGAATGGGTAGCTTTGAGGGATGAAGTAGTGAAGGCAGCAGAGGATCAAGTAGGTAAAAAGACGAGGGCTAGTAGAAATCCTTGGGTAACAGAAGAAATATTGAATTTAATTGATGAAAGGAGAAAATATAAAAATGCAGTAAATGAAGCAGGCAAAAAGGAATACAAACGTCTCAAAAATGAGATCGACAGGAAGTGCAAAATGGCTGAGCAGGGATGGCTAGAGGACAAATGTAAGGATGTAGAAGCTTATCTCACTAGGGGTAAGATAGATACTGCCTACAGGAAAATTAAAGAGACCTTTGGAGAGAAGAGAACCACGTGTATGAATATCAAGAGCTCAGATGGCAGCCCAGTTCTAAGCAAAGAAGGGAAAGCAGAAAGGTGGAAGGAGTATATAGAGGGTCTATACAAGGGCGATGTACTTCAGGACAATATTATGGAAATGGAAGAGGATGTGAATGAAGATGAAATGGGAGATACGATACTGTGTGAAGAGTTTGACAGAGCACTGAAAGACCTGAGTCTAAACAAGGCCCCCCGAGTAGACAGCATTCCATTGGAACTACTGACCGCCTTGGGAGAGCCAGTCCTGACAAAACTCTACCATCTGGTGAGCAAGATGTATGAAATAGGCGAAATACCCTCAGACTTCAAGAAGAATATAATAATTCCAATCTCACAGAAAGCAGGTGTCGACAGATGTGAAAATTAACGAACAATCAGTTTAATAAGCCACAGCTGCAAAATACTAACACGAATTCTTTACAGACGAATGGAAAAACTAGTAGAATCAGACCTCGGGGAAGATCAGTTTGGACTCCGTAGAAATATTGGAACACGTGAGGCAGTACTGACCTTACGACTTATATTAGAAGAAAGCTTAAGGAAAGGCAAACCTACGTTTCTAGCATTCATATGCTTAGAGAAAGCTTTTGACAATGTTGACTGGAATACTCTCTTTCAAATTCTGAAGGTGGCTGGGGTAAAATACAGGGAGCGAAAGGCTATTTACAATTTGTATAGAAACCAGATGGCAGTTATAAAAGTCGAGGGGGCATGAGAGGCAGCAAAGGACTTGGAAGAGCAGTTGAATGGAATGGACAGTGTCTTGAAAGGAGGATATAAGATGAACATCAACAAAAGCAAAACGAGGATAATGGAATGTAGTCGAATTAAGTCAGGTGACGCTGAGGGAATTAGATTAGGAAATGAGACACTTAAAGTAGTAAAGGAGTTTTGCTATTTGGGGAGCAAAATAACTGATGATGGTCAAAGTAGAGAGGATATAAAATGCAGACTGGCAATGGGAAGGAAAGCGTTTCTGAAGAAGAGAAATTTGTTAACATCGAGTATAGATTTAAGTGTCAGGAAGTCATTTCTGAAAGTATTTGTATGGAGTGTAGCCATGTATGGAAGTGAAACATGGACGATAAATGGTTTGGACAAGAAGAGAATAGAAGCTTTCGAAATGTGGTGCTACAGAAGACTGCTGAAGATTAGATGTGTAGATCACATAACTAATGAGGAAGTATTGAATAGGATTGGGAGAAGAGAAGTTTGTGACACAACTTGACCAGAAGAAGGGATCGGTTGGTATGACACGTTCCGAGGCATCAAGGGATCACCAATTTAGTATTGGAGGGCAGTGTGGAGGGTAAAAATCGTAGAGGGAGACCAAGAGATGACTACACTAAGCAGATTGAGAAGGATGTAGGTTGCAGTTGGTACAGGAAGATGAAGAGGCTTGCACAGGATAGAGTAGCATGGAGAGCTGCATCAAACCAGTCTCAGGACTGAAGACACAACAACAACAACAACAACAACAACAACATGTACGTAGAAATAGAAATGCTGACAGTATCTGAGAATTATATTTGTCCTATTTCCACTTCAGTCACCATTTGCCAGCACGAACCGTGTGGAGGGGTACATAATTGCCTCGTAGTGGCGTGTCCCACTAAAATATATTCCACCACCTACGTAAACTATCTTGATGACACTCTTGTCTGTGAGTTATTTCCTGCTGTTGTTTATGTGCCAACAGTCTCAGTTGTCATTGTCTTTGTACATTTTTTGTCAATTACTTGTTACTTGTACTTGTTCCCAGAATGTTTCTGCATTCGCTGGCAATATCGTAAGTCTTGGCCTGGGCTTAGTATTAAATTGAGACCTTAAACTACATCGACCTGCAGCTATAACACTGGTGCTTGTTTTTTCAAGAAATGCATTCAATAAACCCTTGCAGCCATGATATTAACAAAAAGCTTTTGTTCTGGCTTATAATCAGGTGAAATCTGAAGACCTACAAACTGTTAGTTATGCAAATAGCTTCTGTGTGACGTTCAATTGACTTTTCTGATCTGTATGGCCTTAGCTGCTCAACTTGGGCACGTCATTCCTCATCTTCAGACCCTCCAAAGTACCGAGTTCACCCTATTCACGTAACATTGCAGTAAGCTTAAAAAATAAAATTTCATATTCTTGAGGGGAAAAAATCTTGTTTCGCAAAGAGCCCAGCATCCAGCGCATGTTGTTCTATCGATTATTCATATAATGTTGAATCGCATCCCTGTTGGTTTTTGAACATATTTGAACACATTCCAGTTTGATTTCTGAATGAATCGTTGATTTTTGAATGCATCCATTGTGTACGTCATATTTCTGTCAGGGGAATCCCTGTCGCATCTAGAAATAAACTTTCCTGTAGACAAAAGGGGACGGGGCTGTACGAGCTGAGCAGGTGAATGCCAATCGTTGTTTATATGGTTGACTGGATTTGGGAATGATCAGCGTTGTTATAATTACTATTGAAATCAAAGGTTCAGACTAACAGAATGAAAATAAACAACTAACATGAATAACAAGTAAGAATGATTACATATCATCTTCTCATTGTAGCCAATAAAATGAAAGTTTGACAGAAAATTTTTGGCCAGGCTGCTACACTAGTAAGGACCAGTTGTACATTTCGTGGCTAGTGGCCGCTTAAGATCTTTTCTGGAAGTAGCCTGGAAAACGTGTTGTACGAACATGTAATAACACCCAACTGGAGAATAAATGCGGCATAATTAAACCGGTGAGTGTGGCAGGGTTAGTGAAGTTAACTGGAGAATAAGTTTTGACACTGGAAGGATTAGTTACAGAATTATTGATAACACGATTGTTTATGAGAACGACAAAGAATATGAAACAGGGACATCAAACAAATTATGGAAGAATCTGATGATTCCAAATTTATATAAAAATTTTGTACTGCTACTTTTTGATCTCATGTTTGAGAAGCTGGAGTGTATGAGTGAACTGTGACACTATTTCTTAACATAAAGCTTTTTGCTTGTAGTATGCCTAATAGGTATTTCATACTGGTACTTCACGAATTATATTCTGTAGTGTTATAAAAATGACCATTTGTGGCAAAACAGTGTTGTTTATTTGGCGTGTGTGTGTTAAAACTGCTGCAATATTAGGCAGGCCTATTTGATTTTATCTTACAGACAGTGACAAAATACGTGTAATCAGATCAAGAAACCACACCAGTCTCAGGTACTGTTTGTATTTTCAGCTTTTTCAGTATTAGAATATGACATTTTGTTTTTTCACGTAGCAAAATGTTGGACGAACTTTGAGTTAATAAATTCTTTCCCAGAAAGGAAAGCACGCCACGCAAAGCTGTAGTGAGATTAGAAAGAAAACAATGCTAGTACTTAAGGATTGAAGAAATGTGTACTGTCTTGCTTGGCTCTTGTCTTTACTGGTTGTGTGTATCCTATATTTAATTTGATTTCACACAAAACAACAAGTTATTAGCTAATAGGTAATACAGAATGCAAATGTTCTGAAGAGTTCTTGTTCTCCCGGTTACGAATAAACCCATTCAGTATTAACTGCGAGTTTATTTTACGAGGGGCAGGATGTAAAACCGGCTGACTGGGAGCAGGAGAGGCACCACAAGACATTTTAATTTTCCCTGTCCTAAATATAGTTTGATGGCATCCATTACAAAATATTACACGTTCGAATTCCGCAGAGCGAAATACAGTGACATGAGTTTGAACAGTAATGTGTGAAGAGGCGTGGGACTGCACTTTGGCACACCTAAGACCAAATAACACATCTTACATTTCCTCAGACACATATGTTTTATGTGTCAGACTCTTTAGAAAGATGTGCACTAAATAATGAACATTTTTAAAAATATATATATATATATATTTTAATTTTTGGCATCCTGCCTCAAAACTAGGGGTGCGGAGGGGGGCAGGGTGGGCACCACTATCTAATATTGCCCCGGGCCGGAAAATCTGAGATCCAGACGTGACGCACAGAGCAGTCTGAGTTGTGGTGGGGAGGTGGGTAGTCTCCACGTGACTCGTCTTTATGTTTAGTGATTTTGCTGTTTACACTTCATTTATTCCTATCACGTCAAATGAAAACAAAACGGATTTCTGTGGCCGGGAGCTATCGAGTGAATTAAAATACATTCAAATAATGACAGAAGGCTAAAGTATGTTGTTAGTTTCAGATTTTATTTTATTTCCACCTTTCTGACAGTCGAGCACTAATCAGCTTGCGGAACAGTGAAGTTATTTTTGTTGGATTGCTAAAGAAATTAGACTTTTATTAATCTTTTTCACTGAGGCAGTCAGTTTATTTGAAATGAAGTGTTTAATTTCATAGTATTAGCTAATTTCAACTGTTCACTGGATTTCAAGTGCACATTTTCATCTTCTAGCATGTGTGTCATTATGTCATAATAAAAAACCAAACATTATATAACACGGCACTGGTACTCCGACAAAATTTACGTCCGAATTTGGACATACAAATCTACACTTTAAGCCGAATTATGTATTATAGTGTGGTTCACAAAATGCTTATGCTCTTGGAGTATCCTCTAATGTCCTATTTATTTCGTGACATAATGTAAGATCTTTCAATGTTTTACGAGTGCAAACATGTGGGCTTCCTCTGCCACCGTAGCTGCACGAGCGTGGTGACGCCTGTTACCCTGTGCTCTCTGGCAATTGCTGAAACGGTCCTATTCCTAACAAGGTGCGGGAAAATATTTGCGAATGGTTGTTTGAAAAGCATTACTTTCGTAGTAAATTTCCTTTTACAGAAGATGAACTATGTGCGTTCGACTCTTATTTAAAAATCAAAACTTTGAGGATGACCATTTAGAAGAATTTTGAGCCCGGACGATCAGACATTTACGTCGTCCTTAAAAATTTTACTGGCACATTTGTGTGATTTATCTTAAATGTAACACGCAGAAAAAAGATCGACATTATATGTGAAAGCTTAGCTTCTCTTGCAGCTTATTAATCTTAGAGACTCATTATATGTGAAAGCTTTTTTTTCTCCTAGCAACATTATGTATATTAATTCAAACCATTAACTTTTACTATTTGTGTGTTCGCGCTACTTAACAGTGATATTGCTATTGGCTGACTACGTCGTGTGTCCTACGCTTTGAATATCCTCTGTCATCTGCTGGCAAGATCACTGACACGAGCCATGACTAGCTTACAAAAGTGCATTACAATCTCAATTTCGATGCTTCGGAAAGCAACGTGCAGTGTTTGGTGGAATTCGAATTTATACTTTTGTAGTACGAAAAATGTGCAATGTACAATTTGGTGTACATTAAAGATCTTTCCAAAACATTTTTTTTTTTTTTTTTTCTTCTCTAAAGTGCCAGGAAGTTCTATGGCGGTGTACGTATAAAATCATAAAGCATTGTTAAGTTTTACAGTTAAGAGGAAAAGTAGATAGTGACTTAACACAGAAAAGATGTGTTTTCACCTGGGAGAAAGTGTATTTTTACCCAGGAAATCCGGAAAAATCAGAGTATTTTTTTCCCTTGTCCGTGTATACACCCTGTTAATGCAGTAAATAAAAAATACAAAATGGGAATTAATGCAAGACAGAAATACTACACAAACACACACACACACACACACACACACACACACACACACACACACACACCATCCTGTGCCCCTACATGGTGCTGGATGCGTCCGAGTCATGGGACGGGTCTCTCTCTCTCTCTCTCTCTCTCTCTCTCTCTCTCTCTCTCTCTCTCTCTCTCTCTCTGTCTGCGTGTGTGTGTGTGTGTGTGTGTGGGGGGGGGGGGGGGGGGGGCAGTGCGCATGACAGGATAACTCCGAAAGTTAGCAAGTTTTGTTTCTTTGTGTTAGTCTATCGGCAGCTCAATGCTTCTGCTTTTTGGTGGAGTGGTCTCCTTTAATACAAAAGTATTTGATTTCGAAAACAATACAAAAAACATTGAAGTGGAAAAAAGTGTTGTGAGTTGCATATGGGGCTTACCATTTTAAGGGTGTGAAACAAAGCAGAAATGACACAAAATCTCTATGTGTTCGAGCTGTGGTGTCAGAGATTAGAGCTGCGTTGTTGGAGATACGGGTTACGGGTGTGGCAGATGGGGTCGAACCACTGATCTATTTCATATAGTTACTCTGTCCTGAATTTTCCAGTGTTTAATTTTACAGGTTCTCACATTTGCCTGCATTAATAACAACTACGTTTACTTCTCAGTTTGTACCATTTCTTACTGCCCGCAGATGAAAGCGTCGGCAGTTATAAATGCTGCCGTGAGGGGCTACCTCGTCCGGAGGCTGATGAAGACGAAGCACGTGCAGGACCTGATAGAGACCATGGAGGAGAGTTTGAAATGCATCTTCGAATTGAAAGGAGAGTCACTGAGGCCACTCCGTGCCGACCAGGAGCTGTATGATCGGCTCTTGCAGCAGGTAGGAATCGCTTGTTCGTCGCCCTGCTGTTTTTTGTTCAGTATAAAACTGACAAGCCTGAAAATGTCATTAACACTGGATCAGATCTTTTTCTGTGCCTATCTGCCGTTTAAGCATCCTGTCAGTTACTGTATTACATTTAATTTTTAAGAAACACAGCTAGATGTAACACAGACTTGAGAGTACATAAAGCGTAGGATATGTTACTGCAAATCATTCCAAATTTCTACTATTCATGTACATATAATTGTTTCAGCATAATAGCAGCAACTGCAACAAGGTGTATCTGTACCAAACATGATAGTCGCGTGCTAGAGTGCACTGTAAATTGAGAATACCATCATTGATAAACGACCTCTGGTGATGACTCAGAAATAGTAAATTGGACTGTTTTCTGACAAATTGCTCCATTACTGCCAGCAGCTGTATGTTCCATAGACATTTTGTCTAAGATAAAGGTTATTTAGGAGAACTGGTATCTCCAGTTATATCATACGGCTGAAGAAATGTTACCTTGCTGCAGTGGTTCTAAAGTTTTCTGCATTTACCAGACATTGACAAATTTCTAAAAATCTGTGACATATTTTGAAGACCCGAGGGCCCTAAAGGAACCTTATTGAATGCAACAAAAGTAGCAGCTTCAGAGGCACACAAGAACAGTTTAACTCTCAGAGTACACACTTCCTGCCCCAGGAGCACCGCACACTGTTGTTGACTTCCCGTCCCCTTAGCTTGAGTGGCACTTTTTCTTTGCTGTGACTGGTCGTCTTTCGTAGTACCGGCACAGAATTTCATGTTACCACAATGTTGACCACCCATGTTTTTCTTTCACAGTACATATTGATGAAAGTAATTAATTTTTGAAAATACGATATAATTGGATAGATAAAGAAACTCTACTCAGCGGCAGGAGAAAACGTGTATAAAGCTTACAGAAATTTACTAGCTCTTGGGGCCAGAGGCTGCCTCTTCTGGCAGAAGGGTCAAAGCGAAAGGAAAAGGGGTGAAGAAATAAGATTGGCAAGGTTTAGAAAATGAGGAGAATTTGGAAACGTTGCCCAGAACCCCGGAATGGAGGCACTTTCTGGACGGGATGAGAATGAAAGACTGTGATTGTCGCGGGCTACACCGGACGAGCGTAAAGGCAGGAGATAAGGTAATAAGCAAGATTGAGATTACGGACAAAACATTGTGTATAGGTAAATAAGAGCGGAAATCTAAGTGAATTGTATGTAATGGAGGTGGGAGGAGGACAGTGAAATTTAGTTAGGTTAGAAAATGGAAGATGAACAAAACTAAAAGGGAGTGAAGAAAAGGAGTAGTTACTGAGAAGAAGTGCAGTGTCCAAAGGAGTTGACATAAATTTAGGCCAGGTTGTAACGCCAGTTCCCACCTGTGTAGTTCTGAGAAACTGGTGTCTGGGGGAAGATTCCAGATGGCACGTGTGGTGAAAAAGGCACCGAGGTCATAACAGTTATGTTGTACAGACAGAGGATGTATGGTGGCAGCAGGCAGTATCCTGTTGCAGAGCACTGTCTTCAACATGACAGTCATGACCTCGGTGCCTTTTCCACAACACGTGCCATCTGCATTCTTCCCCCAGGCACCAGTTTCTCAGAACTCCGCATATGGGAACTGGCGCTACAACGTGTCCTCAGTTGTAGCTGGATGGGCTGGATGGGCGAGGACAGTGGCTAACGAAGGTTGAGGCCAGGAGGGTTACGGGAACATACTATGTATGTCTGAAGTCTTAATATTCATGCAAGTGGTTCTCTTTTCTCCAAAGGTCTTTCTAATTTTCCTGTAGGCAGTATCTATCTTACCCCTAGTGATATATGCCTCTACATCCTTACATTTGTCATCCAGCCATCCCTGCTTAGCCATTTAGCACTTCCTGTCGATCTCATTTTTGAGACGTCTGTACTCCTTTTTGTCTGCTTCATTTACTATGTTTTTATATTTTCTCCTTTCATCAATTAAATTCAATATCTCTTATGTTACCCAAGGATTTCTACTAGCCCTTGTCTTTTCACCTACTTGATCCTCTGCTGCCTTCACTATTTCATCTCTAAGCTACCCATTCTTCTTCTACTGTATTTCTTTCCCCCATTCTTGTCAGTTGCTACCTAATGTTCTCTCTGAAACTCTCTACAATCTCTGTTTCCTTCAGTTTATCCTGGTCCAATCTCCTTAGATTCCTACCTTTTTGTAGTTTCTTCAGTTTTAATGTACAGTTCATAACTAATATTTTGTGGTCAGAGTCCACATCAGCCCCTGGAAATGTCTTAAAATATAAAACCTGGCTCCTAAATCTCTGTCTTACCATTATATAATCCATCTGAAATATCCCAGTGTCTCCAGGTCTCTCTCACACATACAACCTTCTTTTATCATTCTTGAACCAAGTGTTAGATATGACTAAGTTATGCTCTTTGCAAAATTCTACCAGGCGGCTTCCTCTTTCATTCCTTATCCCCAGCCCATATTCACCTACTATGTTTCCTTCTCTTCCTTTTCCTACTCTTGAATTCCAGTCACCCATAAATATTAAATTTTCATGACCTGTCACTACCTGAATGATTTCTTTTATCTCATCATACATTTCTTCAATCTCTCCATCTGTGGAGCTAGTTGGCATATAAAATTGTACTACTGTCATAGGCGAGGGCTTCGTGTCTGTCTTGCCTGCAGTGTCCGTAGTAGCTTACCCCTGCTCCTATTTTTTTAATTTATTATTAAATCTACTCTTGCATTACCCGTATTTGATTTTGTATTTATAACTCTATATTCACCTGAATGGAAGTCTTGTTCCTCCTGCCACCGAACTTCACTAATTCCCACTATATCTAACTTGCTTTGGAATACATCCAACAAATAACTGAGGCCTGTGTGGTGCTGCAGTTTTAATGGCGAGCAGTGAACACTGCAGGCAGTCTGCAGCCGTTTTGCTGTCTACTGTGAGTACTGTGACTTCAGTAACATACAGCCAGAACTAACATGGCTTCAGATATGGAACACTGTTAAATGCACTGTTGTAATGTGGACCTCAAAGTTTCTCTTATCTATGGAATGTTAAGAGAATTTTTTTTATGTCTTCTGTGTAGCAATATTTCTACTACAAATCGCCCCTTAGGAATTCACACACATTTACATTTTCTGCGAATCACCTAACAATTTTCCCACCGAGTTGGAAATTCACATCTGAGTGAAATTTGTGTATATTTGCATCTCGGAACATGTTCGCGTGGTAAAAGGCTGTTGTGATTTTGAGGAACACCCATCACAGGTGAAATGTTTGGATTTAATGGGACGTACGCCACAGAAGTACGCATCGTCGTCAAGGGAACGGTAATGTGTAACTGAGTCCGTATCGAGCTGCCCCATAATAGCGTGTGCCCGGCACACTGTTGTTGCAGGTTACGTTCTTCTCAGTGTCTGAAATTGGTCTTCAGGTCGTGGCTTTAGTTGACAAAATTGGGTGACATTTCAGGTGGCGATCTTTCAACAAAGAAAGAAATTGTCGTTTACTTCCGAGTAGTGTACGTCTCTGGCCACCGATCCTGTGCAGGTGTCGCTGCAGTCTTCTGGCATCGCAGCCCCGCTGTGGTTGGCAGCATTGTCTGCTGTAGCCTCCTTACTGAACTTCTGATGCTCCAGTTGTCAGTATTTCATGATTTCAGAATTCTACAGGATTTACAATCACTCCC
Organism: Schistocerca gregaria; assembly: GCF_023897955.1. Lineage (NCBI taxonomy): Eukaryota > Metazoa > Arthropoda > Insecta > Orthoptera > Acrididae > Schistocerca > Schistocerca gregaria. Next base: position 215,273,501 of record NC_064929.1, read on the forward strand.
CCAGAGCTTCCTGACTCTGGACACGAAAGCAGTCGAGCTCGGATGACGTTTGCGGCATCAGAATGTGGAATTTCACATGTGGCCATTCTTGAGGTGGAAATGTAGAACAGGATACATGAATTTTTTTCTTTGTGGAGAAGAACATGGCCAGTGAGACGAGACATCACTGCTATGTCACGAACAGAACTTGAGAGACACTGTATTTGATTAACAGTGTTGGAAAGATAGATCGCTACTTACTGTACAGAAGGAACGTTAAGGTGCATACGGGCACAATTAAGACACTTGCACATAGGCTTTCAGCCACAGCCATCATAAAAAAAAAAGAGAAACGCACATTCTTCGTTGACACAAGAGTACACACGTCATGCACACATGGCCGTCAGCTCAGGCAGCTAGTGCCAGAGTGCTGCCTTCCTCGTGCGTAAGTGTCTTCTGATTGTGGCCGTCTGCAAGCTAATGTGTCATCTTCACGGTAAGTAGCAATCTGTCGCCTCCTACATTGTTAATATTCCTACCTGGAGTTTCCATATTGGATGAAGTTGTTTTCAGTTGAAGCCTGTGTTTGACGATTGTTATGTTGCAACTCGTTTGCTACGAGTATGTGCACTGGCACAGTGACAGTCTTTACAGCTCGATACAATAAAATGACAGTGACAGTATACTGACGATTAAAGGCTTTTCATTTACAAGTTGCGTGCCGCAGAACAAAGTGTTTCCGGGCACCGGCACATTGAAGATTGAAATGCAGTTACAGTAAATTTTAGTACAGCAGCAGTGTTACTTTTCCAGTGTGTGATCTGTAATCCTGTTATGTTGGATATCAGTAGATTTATTTAGTAAAATCTCTGTCACCTTTCTCGATATTTGCCAGACTGTGCTCCAACAGTCTTTGCAGGACTTCGTGTCTTTGTGTGACGACAGATGTCGAAGGAGTGTGTTATTTGTCTTCGGAGGTACTCGAACAGTGTAAAGGACTGAATTTTAAACTTTTGTATTCACACACTCTTACGACAATACAGTCTTCCGTAATACAATCCCGTATTCTGAGTGGGTCGACAGATCGTCTTAAATGTTTGTAGCTTCTGTAGTGGACAAGAACTGTGTCTTTACTTAAGTTAAATAGACAGTCTTTTGTCACAGCATTCACTGTACCCGTGATCTTTTCTGTTTTTTTCGTCAACTTCCAAACACCTACGAAGTCAGCCGCCGAGGAACGAGCCGTGCCCCACAGCAGTGGAGACGCTCGCTAAACATTTCGCACTGTAGAAGTGACGAGTTTGAGCCGTTCTTCCATCTGCATGTATCGTAATAATATCTGTCACTCACTTTGAACGTCACAAACATCCTTTGTTATCACGTATGCTTGGAAGTCGGATGTGACACATTTCAATATTAATGAAAAATGTGCATCATTTTTGGTTTGATCTTTTTGTAATGGTAATGGTATATCAGCAGTTAAAACCCTCGGGGCATATAAAATTAGTGTGTGTGTGTGTGTGTGTGTGTGAATGCTCAGTGTTAAGGTTATCACCACCCTTACACACATTAAAAGAAACGAAAGCGGGAAAATTACTAAGATGTGATCGTACGCACTAAGATGATGGTAACAAATGAAAGAAAAAAAAGAGTTAAAAGAAAGGCACAGGAAAATGTCACTGTCTGATTACTTAAAATATAGATGATTCAATCACCCTGTTAACACATTAAAACAATCTCCCTAAAGTCTCGGGAAAATGTCAGACAATTAACAAAACTTTAAAACTTTAACCACATTTGTTTGAACATTACCTAAAACAGGTTGCAGGCCCGTCAGCAAATTGGCCACGGCCCACCAGTCGAAAAGTAAAATGTGGTCCAGTGAAATCTGGCACACAGTGATCTGTACGCCATGAGCGGCGCACGTCGGAGGGTCCTCTCGCCGGAGGGAAAAGCCATACGTCACAGGGCAGTGGAGTGAGAAGGACCTCGTCCTGTCTGTGTGGCTGGAAGGAGGTATGCCACGGCTGTGGTGTGTGCTTTGCTAGACGAAACTTGTCGTATAAAAGTGAAAATGGAGAGACTGTGAACACAGTATTTCAACTGAACACAAATCTTCTGAACATCTCCTAGATCCACCTATGGTCATTTTATCTTGTCATTTCTGTTTCGTGACCGTCAGTGTAGATCCCCAGCTCCTCTCATTCATTTGTTTGCTTTCCTGTCACTTTTTGTCGTGTCCAACAGGCACCCTTTCCATTGCTTGTCAGGCAGCTGTCCATTTTTGAACTGTCTGAGCATTTAGCATTTACGTTTCACTACTAAAATTTAGTAATGGTAGTATACACTTGTTACAGATGTTCTGCGAGAGGAAAATTGGGCATTTATGCCAGACTACAGCATTTGGCTTCCCAAAAGAGTCTCAAGCCATTCTTGCGTTCCTTAGTACTTCTTGGAATGTTCACCTGCAAGGTTTTTTTTTCACTTCTACATATATTAATAGGGAGGCTGTTTCTGTAAATTAATCATTCACGTGTGCTGTTCCATGTTTGCACTTCATTTTGCTCTTAACATAATTGATATTCAGGTCTGTCATTGTACTTACGATGTGTTCCTCCATCTTTCGCTGAAGTTCTTTTGGATCTGTAGCAAACAAAACAGTGTCATCTACAAACTGAAGGTGATCCAAATCTGACACGTATTCCTCCTCCATGCCAGTTTAATAGTACGAAGACCTCTCCCGAGGCTGCAGAAAACAGTTTTGCTGAAACAAAGCCTTTGCCAAACCCCTTTCTGAACCCGAATTCTCCGTTTTCTCGATGTAATAACGTGGAAGCTGTAACCCCCTCGTAAATATTTTTGTGTACCGTGGGTACATTATCTTCCTCAGCTCTCGAATGCTGCCAATACATATTTTATTGTAACAGCCAAACACTTTTTGTAAACTGCATTCGAGGTGGTGACTGATATTTGTTGCTTATTTCTCAAACATTGAGGACAGCCTGGAGATTGTCCATATTGCACAATTTCCACAGTTTTTTTCCTCTCTCCATGTGCCGGATAGCTTTCCTTTCTTCTTGCAAAAGTATTTCCCAGATGCACTCATTTTCACAGTCTCTTCGCTGAGTCTTTTTACTTGAACAGCATGTTTCTCGCCAGTGCCATCTGACATCCAGGCAGAGGTATGTCAAAATTATGTAACAGGTTATGGTTTCTAAATTCTTACTACAGTAATAGTTATTTGTCAGCAGTTAGTACTTCTGAAAAACTTTTGTGCCGTAAATTTTTATCTTATCTACACTTAATTCATTCCAACGTATGAGTTAAAATCAGCTGCGCGCAAAGTTTTAACGATGCGATTTTACCTCTGAAAATTCTTTAAAATTGTGTGCAGTGTTTTACTTAATGTGATGAAGTGTAGTAAGTGTGATGGATAATGAAAAGAAATTCTGTTGAAACTTCCTGGCAGATTAAAACTGCGTGCTGGACCGAGACTCATACTCGGGACTTCGTCTTTCGCGGGCAAGTGCTCTACCGCTTAGCTACCCGAGCTCAACTCATGACCCGTCGTCACAGCTCTAATTCCGCCAGTACGTCATCTCCTACCCCCCAAACTTCACAGAAGCTCTTCTGCAAAACTTGCAGAAATAGTGCTCCCGGAAGAAAGGATATTGTGGAGATATGGCTTGACCACACGCTGGGGGATGTTTCAAGAATGAGATTTTCACTCTGCAGCGGAGTGTTTGCCGGTACGAAACTTATTGGCAGATTAAAACTGTGTGCCAAGACTTGAGTGTCGGTCTGGCACACAGTTTTAATCTGCCAGGAAGTTTCATATCAGCGCACACTCTGCTGCAAAGTCAAAATCTCATTCTGGAGAAATTCAGTTCTTTATTGGCTGAAGGTATCGGACTGTAACGTGCCTGAAAATAAAATTTTTCCATGTAATAGTGTTTTCTAAAAATTTGACGGTACCATATGTGTTCACTTGCTGCTCACAGGAGGTGGACCTGCCAGTATAAGAGGCGGCGTGGGGTATTGTGCTGTTAATAAAAAAACAATAACAGCTGATTGGTCCATCAGGAGAGCCCAGTGGATTTGAAGGTGGACCAGTCACTGGATGTCGCCTGAGTAACAAATCTGTCAGGGATATTCCAACCCTTCTAAAGCTGCCCAAGTCGACTGTCAGTAAAGTGATTGTGAAGTGGACCGCAGCTAAACCGAAACCGGGGAGGCACCGTCTTCTGACGGACAGGGACCGTCGGACATTGCAGAGGGCGGCTGTAAAAAAATCACTTGAAATCGGCGGAAAGAATCACTCAAGAATTTCAGACTACAGATAGCAGTCCTGCGAAGGGACTTAAAAAGCATCGACCACAGTGGTCGAAGAGCTGCTCGTGAAGTGTTACGTGCCATTTAGGCAAGTAACATTTCACACAACCTTCGTGTAGTACGACATAAGTTGATTGTGATGGAATAATATTAAGTAGGGAGTAAATCGCGTAATGTATGCTGCTCGCGGGTTTTTGTTTTCGTATGTGTGGATCTGAATGGGAGATGTGGAATACGAGAAAATGCCCAGGTGTGATGACAAGTGAATGGCTTTCTCTGATGTGGGTTGGACATTTTACATTTTGGCGTCGCAGCTCGGTGGTAGCTCAATTGACCGTTCTCTCGGAGAATGAAACAGAGAGACGAGATGATTTTGTGACAAATGAAATATATTGTAATTTGGAGTGACACGTTGAGCCGTCATGGCTTATGTCGTATATAAAGTTGTGTTCTACTCAAATTCACGAGTCACACTAATAATTTGTAAAAGGAAAGTAGTGGACGCGCTTTCTCGTTATATGAGTAGAAGTGATCTGCTTTTGCACAAATAATTGCTGTAGAATGTGAAGAAGTCAACCCTTTCCTCGGCTGCACACGGGATTTCAGAGCCACTGATCGGCTGGACTCTGCTTCGAGAGAATCGACTGTGGCGACCGGATTAAAAGAAAAAGGTAAATACATCGGGTATTACATCAGATGACAGATCTTGTGAAGTGTTCTGACTCAGCTTCAGCTACGAGGAGCGTTCTCAGGGATGCGGAACTCGGTGTAATTCTCGAGGAAGCCCAGGGTAAATGGAAGTCATAATAATCTCACTAATGTGGAAGGCTATTCGTGCCACTACTGACTGACAGCCTCTATCTCGTCAATTCCTGTCATGAGCACTGACTTTGCTGCACTTCGAGACAGCTGTCTGCAAATCTGTGCCCGTCTCCTCCGTGACGGCCCTGTGCCGATATCTCCTATCCTTCTAAGTCCACAGCTGGCGACGAGCGACACGGGTGTAGCGTCACAGAAGCCTACCGTACTGTCCCCTAACACGATGGCAGAACATACATTTTGCACCTATCACTCCCATACAGTTCCATATTAGGGATGTCCCGGAAAATTCCGTCTGACGTACATGGGGTCACTTACACGCTCGGTAAACACTGCGATTCTCATTCGTGCACAGTTCGTTTGCCTGCACGGTGCCAGGCCTACACCGGGTGAGCACGGATACACAGTGCTCCTGCTGCTGCTTTCTGTAGACAGCCAGTCATTAAAACTCGGATTAGTGCCTACGTTTGAGACGAGTTTCATCTCTTCTGTGCTGAGTGACACTCGAGGCACTGCAAAGGTGCGACACCACCGGACGGTGGAAGATCTTTAACGAGTGGTTTGGAGTGATATACCCTGTGCCAATCTGACGGAAGGATTTGAGTTTGGCAAAAGTGTGGGTAAAATTACCTGCTATCATGTGTAGTGCCAAGAGTGAATTGCAGAGGTGGCGGTGTTACAGTATGGGGATGTTTTTCGTGGTTAGGTTGCGGTCCCCTTATCGCACATAGGAAAATGTTGAGTGCGGAATGATGTGAATACATTTTACTGTATTGTGTACTGCATGGTAGTATAGGAACAGTTCAGATACAGTGATTGATTATATCAGCATCCCCGTCAGAAAACAGCACTTGGGAGGCAATGGTCTGTGGACTATGAACTGGCCTGCACTGATCTAATGAAATATCTGTGGAATAAGTTGGAACCGGTACATGATCCACAGATTGTCACCAGTGGAAGGGTGACAGCAGATTTGTTTAAATTACTTCTTTATTCTGGCCCTCGGCCGTAGTACACTGGGAACAGCTCTGTGGAGTTGTCCAGTTGCCTCTCGTGTAAACGACAGATATATGGCACTGCTGACAGCGCAAAGAGTGGGGCCGAGTGTGGTGTCACTCGAGTGGTGCAGTGGTCGACGTCTCCCGCCGTGACCGTGACGACGCCGCAGTGCTGCCGGCGGTACTGCGGAGGTGGCCGTCACCTTCCTCCGGCGGGCGGGTGTCTCTCCGCTCCGGTGGCAGCTGCTCTCTGTATCTCGGGACGGACTGCCCCGTACCGCATTCGAATGGCGGACCCCGTACCGCATTCTGGAATGTCGCTCCGGCTGTTGAGAGCTCGCAGTGTAGGCTGTGATACCGAGACGAAAATATTTTAGTACACGCTTGACCGGACTGTGTTCGTTCTTCTGTTAGTCTATTGCAGCGTCAACTGTCGCCAAACTGCACCCGTCTGGCTCTGCTTCACAGTGCCTGTCAGTAGTGTTTCACTCCGCAATGCGTAATACTCTTGCCTACCTGCAGCTAGTTCCATTGCAACTCAATTCCGCTCCGGAATACTTTTTCATCGAATACGGTCAATACGCTGCGTTGCCCTCCTTTTTAGCAAGACGCTGTACTTCGGGTCAATCGAACTAGCTTATCCTTTACACTGAGGGTTCCTGGTAACACGTGTCTTTCTGTTCTCTGACAGAATTTGTCGAACGCTTCTTCCAATCTTCTCACTTCGATACACGTCTCCCGTACGTTGAATACCACCTATATCACAAAGGGCTGACTGGTGATCACTACGTCTCCCTGCTTGGTGAACAGCTCCCCCTTCCAGGTGCCGGTTCCCTAATGCTTCCTTCTCGACGAAGATCAGTATTCCTGCTATAAATTGCATCATCTCGCCTTCTCTGGATCTCACCTACGAGCAGGAATCCCTATTACTTTCCTCCCAATTAAATTCATTGCTGCTCCTCATCTGCTTGTACTAATTACACGAAATCTATACCAAACTTGAAAAAATATATGTGACCATCTTGTAGGCCTTAATCCGTACGGGTTCCTCATTACCATTCATTCACAACCTCTTGTTTATCTCTCTACTCTCCCTCCTTTGTCTGTCTCTGTGGCATTTACAAAGTTGATAGCATCATCCACTGACCAACCACATAGTGTGACATTCTTGCCATACTGTCTGCTGCCTCTTCCCGTTTCTCCAGTGCTAACGTACTTGCCGTCTGTACTCTTATTCCAAAATTTCCTAATAACTCTGACAATAACAGACTCTCCAACCTTCCGTTTCTTCGTTTCCAGTATGTCGAATGGTGACAGCATTTTATGACCGTATACTACTCTGTATGGCGATACTCTTGTATTCGTAAGCTGTTTTGAGTTGTAGTCAGAGACAACGTACACTCCTGGAAATGGAAAAAAGAACACATTGACACCGGTGTGTCAGACCCACCATACTTGCTCCGGACACTGCGAGAGGGCTGTACAAGCAATGATCACACGCACGGCACAGTGGACACACCAGGAACCGCGGTGTTGGCCGTCGAATGGCGCTAGCTGCGCAGCATTTGTGCTCCGCCGCCGTCTGTGTCAGCCAGTTTGCCGTGGCATACGGAGCTCCATCGCAACCTTGAACACTGGTAACATGCCGCGACAGCGTGGACGTGAACCGTATGTGCAGTTGACGGACTTTGAGCGAGGGCGTATAGTGGGCATGCGGGAGGCCGGGTGGACGTACTGCCGAATTGCTCAACACGTGGGGCGTGAGGTCTCCACAGTACATCGATGTTGTCGCCAGTCGTCGGCGGAAGGTGCACGTGCCCGTCAACCTGGAACCGGAGCGCAGCGATGCACGGATGCACGCCAAGACCATAGGATCCTACGCAGTGCCGCAGGGGACCGCACCGCCACTTCCCAGTAAATTAGGGACACTGTTGCTCCTGGGGTATCGGCGAGGACCATTCGCAACCGTCTCCATGAAGCTGGGCTATGGTCCCGCACACCGTTAGGCCGTCTTCCGCTCACGCCCCGACATTGTGCAGCCCGCCTCCAGAGGTGTCGCGACAGGCGTGAATGGAGGGACGAATGGAGACGTGTCGTCTTCAGCGATGAGTCGCTTCTGCCTTGGTGCCAATGACGGTCGTATGCGTGTTTGGCGCTGTGCAGGTGAGCGCAACAATCAGGACTGCATACGACCGAGGCACACAGGGCCTACACCCGGCATCATGGTGTGGGGAGCGATCTCCTACACTGGCCGTACACCTCTGGTGATCGTCAAGGGGACACTGAATAGTGCACGGTACATCCAAACCATCATCGAACCCATCGTTCTACCATTCCTAGACCGGCAATGGAACTTGCTGTTCCAACAGGACAATGCACATCCGCATGTATCCCGTGCCACCCAACGTGCTCTAGAAGGTGTAAGTCAACTACCCTGGCCAGCAAGATCTCCGGATCTGTCCCCCATTGAGCATGTTTGGGACTGGATGAAGCATCATCTGACGTGGTCTGCACGTCCAGCACGAACGCTGGTCCAACTGAGGCGCCAGGTGGAAATGGCATGGCAAGCTTTTCCACAGGACTACATCCAGCATCGCTATGATCGTCTCCATGGGAGAATAGCAGCCTGCATTGCTGTGAAAGGTGGATATACACTGTACTAGTGCCGACATTGTGCATGCTCTGTTGCCTGTGTCTATGTGCCTGTGGTTCTGTCAGTGTGATCATGTGATGTATCTGACCCCAGGAATGTGTCAAAGTTTCCGCTTCCTGGGACAATGAATTCACGGTGTTCTTATTTCAATTTCCAGGAGTGTACTTTAAATAGGTATCCCAATTGGTACAATGTGAGTCAACATAGTATCCGAGCATTGTCCCCATTGTACTGTGCACTCTTGCAGTTATCCCATTGGCTTGTGGGCGGAGAGGATTCGTCCTTACCTTCTTCATGTTCAGTAACTTACATAATTCCTCGATGTTCATTCCCTGGTCTGTTACTATTGTTTCAGGCACTGCAAACTTCTGTATCCAATTATTCACAAGTGTCTGTGCCACTGCTACTGCATTCCGGTTTGGCATTGCAACCATTTCTGTGTATCTTGAAAAATAATCTGTGATTGTGAGTACGTACTTATTCCCTGCAGGTTTTTTATCGAATGGACCTAAATCGTTCATCCTCAGAAATCTGAGTGGTGATAATGCTTCAGGTAGCCTCTGCAATGGTGCTCTTGTTCTACACAAATCTGATCTGTGCACACTGAACGCAATTCCACACATACTGGTTTACATCTGCCTGCCTATTCCTCCACCTATACCATTGTGCTACTCTCCTGCAACCGCTACAACCCGCTAATATGTTATCGTGAACTTCTTGTAGCACTCTATTCCTTAGCTTCACTGGCATCACTACCTGCAATCCCAACTTAGTTTCTCTGTATAGTAACCCATCCTGCGTACAAAACCGTGACTGCTTAAAAAACTGCTTACATTTCTCATCATCTGTCCGTGCCGTTTGACATTCCTTACGCTCATTACCCCGCAGTATGTAATACTGCTACTCTTCTACTTAAGCCGTCCACATTTCTGTGCTTCTTCCCAGGTTTATATGCGACTTCGAAATCAAATTCACTGTCTTACTGCTTATCGCATTATCCTACCAAAAGGATCCTTTAATCCCAAAAACCATTTTAATGCCACACAGTCTGTTATTAATCTAAACTTTTTACTGCACAGATAACATTTAAAATATGTTATGCCATAAAAAAGGCTTAGCAGTGTGGAATAATTTCTTTCTGCAGGATTTTGTTGTCTTTTCTTTCTGCAGGATTTTGTTGTCTTGACAGGTAAGTTACTGTATGCTCTGTGCCTTCTATCTCGTCTGATAATGCAGAGCCAAGTACAAGGTTTGATGGCTCGTATGATAAAACAAACTCTCTATTAAAATCTGAAAATACCAATAGCGAACCCAGTGTTAAAGCTTCTTTCAACTCTTCAAAAGTATGCTGGCGCTCTTCTGACCACACAAATTTAGTAGCTCTTTTTCTTAACAACTGTGTCAACAGTCTGGTGGCAGTATCTGCAAAACCTTTTACGAACCGGTAGTGATAGTTCGTGACTTCTAAAAGTGATTGTAACTCCTTTACAAATTGTGGTGCAGGATATTCACTTACAGCTCTGACTAATCTTGGGTGTGTCTTAACCCCATCTTCATGTATGATATCACCTAGGTGTGCTACCTCATGCATCACAAAATTACACTTTTCTATGCTCAGTGTTAACTTTCCTGCTTCTGACCTTAGGAATACTTCCCTCAATCGCTGCATATTCTGTTCCGTATCACAGAGTTTCAGGGAGAGCATAAGGGAACAATTGACAGGAATGGGGGAAAGAAATACAGTAGAAGAAGAATGGGTAGCTTTGAGGGATGAAGTAGTGAAGGCAGCAGTTAATCAAGTAGGTAAAAAGACGAGGGCTAGTAGAAATCCTTGGGTAACAGAAGAAATATTGAATTTAATTGATGAAAGGAGAAAATATAAAAATGCAGTAAATGAAGCAGGCAAAAAGGAATACAAACGTCTCAAAAATGACATCGACAGGAAGTGCAAAATGGCTAAGCAGGGATGGCTAGAGGACAAATGTAAGGATGTACAGGCTTATATCACTAGGGGTAAGATAGGTACTGTGTACAGCAAAATTAAAGAGACCTTTGGAGAGAAGACAACCACTTGTATGAATATCAAGAGCTCAGATGGAAACCCAGATCTAAGCAAAGAAGGGATAGCAGAAAGGTGGAAGGAGTATATAGAGGGTCTATACAAGGGCGATGTACTTAAGGACAATATTATGGAAATCGAAGAGGATGTAGATGAAGATGAAATGGGAGATACGATACTGTGTGAAGAGTTTGACAGAGCATTGAAAGACCTGAGCCGAAACAAGGCCCCGGGAGTTGACAACATTCCATTAGAACTACTGACAGCCTTGGGAGAGCCAGTCCTGACAAAACTCTACCATCTGGTGAGCAAGATGTATGAGACAGGCGAAATACCCTCAGACTTCAAGAAGAATATAATAAGTCCAATCCCACAGAAAGCAGGTGTTGACGGATGTGAAAATTATCGAACTATCAGTTTAATAAGTCACAGCTGCAAAGTACTAACACGAATTCTTTACAGACGAATGGAAAAACTGGTAGAAGCCGACCTCGGGGAAGATCAGTTTGGATTCTGTAGAAATATTGGAACACGTGTGGCAATACTGACCTTACGACTTATCTTAGAAGCTAGATTAAGGAAAGGCAAACCTACGTTTTGTAGCATTTGTAGACTTAGAGAAAGCTTTTGACAATGTTGACTGGAATACTCTCTTTCAAATTCTGAAGGTAGCAGGGGTAAAATACAGGGAGCGAAAGGCTATTTACAATTTGTACACAAACCAGATGGCAGTTATAAAAGTCGAGGGGCATGAGAGGCAGCAAATGACTTGGAAGAGCAGTTGAACAGAATGGACAGTGTCTTGAAAGGAGGATATAAGATGAACATCAACAAAAGCAAAACGAGGATAATGGAATGTAGTCGAATTAAGTCGGGTGACGCTGAGGGAATTAGATTAGGAAATGAGACACTTAAAGTAGTAAAGGAGTTTTTCTATTTGGGGAGCAAAATAATTGATGATGGTCGAAGTAGAGAAGATATGAAATGTAGACTGGCAATGGCAAGGAAAGCAATTTGTTAATATCGAGTATAGATGTAAGTGTCAGGAAGTCGTTTCTGAAAGTATATGTATTGAGTGTAGCCATGTATGGAAGTGAAACATGGATGATAAATAGTTTGGACAAGAAGAGAATAGAATCATTCGGTAGATCACATAGCTAATGATGAAGTATTGAATAGAATTGGGGAGAAGAGGAGTATGTGGCACAACTTGGAAAAAAAGAAGGGACCGGTTAGTAGGACATGTTCTGAGGAATCAAGGGATCACAAGTTTACCATTGGAGTGCAGTGTGGAGGGTAAAAATCGTAGAGGGAGGCCAAAAGATGAATACACTAAACAGATTCAGAAGGATGTAGGTTGCAGTAAGTACTGGGAGATGAAGAAGCTTGCACAGGATAGAGTAACATGGAGAGCTGCAGCAAACCAGTCTCAGGACTGAAGACCACAACAACATCAATCACTCCCATAGACAGTTATGTCATTGAGATACACTAAGCATTGCTGTGGTTTTAAACCTCTCGAGTATGTCATGTGAGAATCACTGAATCGTTGATAGTGCACTTCTTAATCCAAATGGAATTCTTCCGAATTGGTAGTGTCCCCAGGGTGCTGAAAATGGTGTTTTGTGTCAATCGTCTGGTGCAGCCCCTATCTGATAATAACCACTCTTCAAGTCCATTGTTGAAAAAATATTTGCATTGCCCTAAATGATCCAAGGTTTCTGTGATGTTTGGCAAAGGATAGGTGTTCATTATGGTTTTTGTATTTAGATGTCTGTAATCACAATAAAGGCCATATTTTCATGTTCTATCCATTGATCCTTTGGTACAACCACTATTCCTGCCCCCCACCCCCTGTGTGCTATTATTTTGTTAAATTATTCCATCTTTCAGCTGTTGATCTATAATTTTCTCCATAACTGGCTGTAAGTACCTGTATGGTTTGCAGTAGACTGGTGATTGATTTTCCATTGGTAAGCATTGCTGCATAATATGCATAGCTGCTAATGGCCCTTAAATTCCAAAAATAATTTTTCCGTCCATTCTCTATTGCTTCCTTCTAGGTGCATCACTATTCTTAGCAATGCAGTTTCAGTTGCGTCTGGAAATTCTGTGGCTGGCACCCCTCCTTCTTTCCAGGATAACCATATTAGTGGTTAACAACCCCTTTGATAATCCTATGTCCTCTGCACTAAAATTATCTATAGAAATAGGTACCTTCTTTTCAACCTTTATTTCTTGTACGTGTACAATACCTCTTTTTAACTAGGCAACCTCCCTAATCTTATACTTGATCCTCTTCGGGCGGTTCCACCACACACTAACTTCCTACCAGCAATCTAGTCTCAGCACTGATGCAAAGTGATTTCCCAGTACCCTTAATGTGGTCATTCACAGTTTAATCAGTTCGTCTTTCGCTGCAGACTTCCCTCGTGACATCGCAACACTGGCAGTGGCTTTACGTGACTGAAACATTTTTCCAGAAAGTTCCATCCTATGTTGCTGAATATTGTTTACAGCACAGTGCTAAAAGCAGAAATCTAATCCTAGAATCATATCATAGCCCTCACTCGTGTGTGGCACAATCTACACATTGTTTAAATTGAACCATATCCAGGTAAAAGTCTATGTCCAGCGATGCTAACGGTGTGACATCTGTATTTCCCACTCCATGCTATCTGCGCCGCGGTGGGTTGTTTTGCTTATGTTTCACCAGACTACTGTTGGCAACAGATGCATCTGTCCCTGTGTCCAATAATATCCTGTAATCTTTATTACCTGCTATTCCTCATATCATATAATCTGCCTCTGCATACGATTTCGTAGCATCCAATCTTACTGGGAATGATTATCGGTGAGTCCAGGGTTCCCATTGTCGTTAAACACATCATTTTTCTCTGGCCATCTACTTGTAAAACTACTACTTCTTGGTTGCTTTATTCGCATCGCCCTGAGGGTGGTGACAGTGCCTCCTTACGTGCCCTGTTTGTCCACATCTGAAACATTTTATATTAGCTGCAAACATTATCTGTTTACCCTGCATTTCAGTTGACAAATTGATCCCCTCACGCTCTCTAGTTAACTGCGCTGGTGTGTGCAAATCTGCCAGTCCCCCTGTCCGTACATGTCTTGACATTTCTGATGGCAGCCCTCTTAAAAAAGCACTGAGCAGCCTCTACTCGGCTTTGTGCAAACTAATTTCATCACTGAATTAACTCTTCTGTAAATTCTTCAAATGTTGTGGAGTCTTAGGTTCCTTTATTAGTCTCAATTTTACAAAACTCAATAATTCCTTATCATACTAACATTCCATCTTAGCCAGATTTCCAGGGTCTCCCACAAAGGCCAGTACATCTCGGTTGCCTTTCGAGAAAAAGAAGCTATTAAACTTGCATGTGACAAATGTACATTTCGTCGTGACAATCACAGTTTTACCGACCCGTATCATTCGCTGTTATTTGTGCTACCTTTTTTAACAATACGTATACCGCTTGCGGCTCTGACACACCTCACGTCTACACTTCTGACGAAGCTCTGTCCTCGAGGACACTCATTTTGAGAACTAACCCTCACAGGACAAGAAAACAGATTACATTAACTTAATAATTCTTATGTCTAATTGTGAGCCATCTCAAGTCCCGACACTGCGCAGCTGCACGTCGCCAATGATTACACGTATAACATTTTACTGGAACCGGTTCTGTACTTGGCACGGAGCGGACCTCGAGGTTAGACTGTGCACATCTAACAGGCACTAACCGATCGTGACATCCATTACCTCTAAAACTAGACAAATTCATCAACTTGCTACTTGCAGTGAAATCTACTTTGCAAAATGCACCACTGCCAAACCTTTTCTTTGTAACTAAAATACACTCTAAAGTTTTGGGCTCACTGTACTATAGGCTGTAGGTTCAGACGTCACTCTAAGATGGCAGTGTCAGTGCAGCCGTGACGTCCCTCCGGCAAGCGGGCTGTTGTATGTTTGCGGAGTGGCCACTCTGTGTGACTCGGGACTGGCTGCCCTGTCCCTCGTTCGAACGGCGGATCCCGTACCACATTTTGGGATGTTGCTCCAGGTTTCACTGGCTCGAAGTGTAGGCTGATATACAGAGATGAGAATATTTTGGTACAAGAACAGCTGAGTACTCGTATGTCTTTGTTTAGGCGTTAAGGCACGTACTCTAAACACTTCTGTGGTGGTCATTGAGGGAAGGCTCCCATCCTTCCACCAGTGTATCGTTCCGTCAGCAGTCGCTATACAGCGCCCGGCTCTCTGCGACACCCGTCGGCTGCGTTTCACTTCGAGACACGTAACGTGCTCACATGCCTCCGTCACGACTCACTTCTGCCCCGGCATATTTTTTTAACAGGTATGGTTGATATGCTACAGATTGTAACTTCAGTGTTTGACGTGAAGTTTGACCTCTCGAGGAAGAATGGTCTGCCATTCCTCTGTGGACGTCAGGCACTTCATTAAAAGTGTCCCAGAACAGCGGGAGCTGTCAGAATGGCAGAGGGGTGACACACTCTGTGTTAGTGTCCTCCAGTAGGCACCAGGATACTTCTGATCGTGTAGCACATGTAATAAATTTTAGGTTTTTTTAAAGCTTTCATTGTTCACATAAAAAGGTGATAATGAATTTTTTTTTTAATTCTGCTCCAAAATAGTAGAACCTGCTCAATGAATTATGAAGAAGTAGTGTGTGTTGTTTAGGAAAAGAGAGTAGCACTTGACACTGAGTGAAGTGTAATTGTTTAGGGGTAGGCAAAACTATTTTTGATGTTTCTGGCCAGAATTTTTCATAAAAACTGTATATCGGCAAATTAATGTCCGGCCTAGCCGTACTGTCTGACACACAGACTGTAATGTAATGAAATTCTCTCTCTGCATTTCTCAGCCTTCGGTCACACAGTGTTGTGACCCCGTAATAAATTATCGTATTAAGACTTACTGAAGAGTCGAAACCGACCACAGTACTGTTTGTGTGACCCTGGGCTGAGAAATATGGAGGGGAAACTTTACCAAATTAATACTTTTGTGCGAACTATTAATCATTTGATACCACACGTTTTCATGTGGCCACCTGCCGATGTGCCATTAATTGAATAAACGTCAGTGAAAGCTGAAGGTTATTTGACATTCAATTCATTATAAATGAAAACATTTGTTGTGAACAGTGAACTTTAGGATAATTCTCGGTCAGTATATTACAGTTTGTCACGTAATACGTGCTTATTTGTAATACATGTTTGGCTAACCACTTCATTTTGTCTGTGATACCTGCACCTCATATTGCAATATTTCACCTTAGAAGCTTATGCACCGGTATCTGCTAGAATAGATGATTGTGAGGGTAGACAAATATCAGTGTTTGACTCTTTTATAAACATTAGTGGGTGATTCCCAGCCGAACTACTGGTAAAGGAAAAAATTTTGATGTGGCTTCGTACCGGACAACTGATCAGATACACTTGTTCAGTATGTCAAAACGATTCTATTGACACATTTTCGTTTATTTAGTGGTATAAAATAATGACCTGACTGATACTCTTTCTGTCTGTCGATGTGACCTCTGAGAGTGGTTTGAATTATACGGTCATTATGCTGACACTAGTTTGCAAAAGTTATTGTAGTTTTCAATGGTAAAAATTTCTGGAAAGCCAGTTGTTATAAATTTATTTGTATTGCTGCCTTCCAGATTTGAGGGCCGTTAGAGCCACTGTGTAAGTAATAGTGATAAACATTTGTAGCTCCTCTTCTGATGTTGCCCGTAACTTCTAGATATTTGATAATATGCACTTGGAATGTGAACATACTAGTGGCTCGTTAGTGCATCTTTGGCTGTAAAGTGAAGCTCGGTACACGTCTTTGATAAATACATACAGAGATGTAGATTGCTGTTGTACAGTTTCATAGAAGCTGAATTGGTATTGAACTTCACCATGGTTTTCAGTGAAATGACTGCATGGGATGCTTTTGTATTGGTATTACTGTAGAGTAATTTTAGAAACTAGAGAAAGATATTCAAAAGAAAGCTGTGTTAAAACGGTCAAGAACTTACTAGGAAGGTGCCCTCTGACAAGCGTAGGAGAGCAGTGCACAGTAGGTGCGACCCAGGAAAGATTAACTGCAGTGCAGGCGCACGGACCTCGTGTCGCGAGAACTGAACTCGAGGTGCCCATCTTGTCTCGCAGATCGCAAGCTTCAGCCAAAGGAGCTGACTGAGAAGTGTGCCCGGTGACGCCTCACATGGAGACTACCGGCAGCCGACTCTTTGTTTAAATGATTCCATTCGAAACACCCTCGGCCTACCTGCGAGTCTCTGTGAAATTGAGACTTTAAATGGTTCACCGTGTACTGTTTCTTGGTCCGTTCGGCTACCACCTGCGCCGTCTAGTAAGATAGGGTTCGGACACTCGACGGGTACACCATCCGATCGAAAGTGTGAGGACACCCCTGTGTAATGCCAAATCGGGCACCAGGTACCACGCAAGGCGCACCTGCAGAGATCAGGAGAGCTCACGGACTTCTAAAGTGTGCTGGTCGTCTGATGTCACTGGAATAAAAAATATGTCAGAGACATTTTGTCCCTCGTAAAGCTACCCCAGTCAACTGCTGTGTGATTGTGAAGTGGAAATATGAAGGAAAGACCGTAGGTAAGCGGAGACCGGGCAGATCTTGTTCACTGACAGACGGGGGGTCGTCAGGCATTGCGGGAGGTGTTTGTAAGCGATTGTGCGAAGTCTGTGGAAGGAAACATTTGAATGTTCCTAAAATCTTACTGCCAGTCCAGCTAGCACGACTACTGTGTGTAGGGAGTTAAAAAGAATGAAATACAATGGTCGAGCAGCTCTTAATAAGCTGTACATTTCTGTAGTTGTCGACAGGCGACACTCGAGGCGGAGTAAGAGTGACGTCATTGGACAGTGGGTGACTGATTGGATTGACGAATTGTGCTACATGTGAGGGTCTCTGACCGTCTTCATTAGAGCAAATGTCGATCGACTTGGGACAGAATCCTTTGTTTTGTGTGACACTACTCTACTAAATGAGAAGTGACGTTCCTCGAATACAGAATAACGACGTATTATTCCTTTATAAACATAGGCGAATACAGACAAGTGAGATGACTAAAAATTTCGTTCTTGTGCCAGAAACAATTGACTTTCCCTTCGAAATTCTTGTCAGCTCTACGTTCCGGTCTTCGGTATTCCTCACGAACTGCGTCCGGCCGGGGCTCTCTCTGCTGCTGTGATGACATCACCGGCAGCCCGACTGCTCTCGACACTGCACGTAGCTCGAAAGGAATGCCT
The DNA here is from genome assembly GCF_023897955.1 of Schistocerca gregaria. Classification (NCBI taxonomy): domain Eukaryota; kingdom Metazoa; phylum Arthropoda; class Insecta; order Orthoptera; family Acrididae; genus Schistocerca; species Schistocerca gregaria. The sequence goes on from NC_064929.1 coordinate 215,291,658, forward strand.
CGGCCAAAAATACGACAACTGCAGACTACGAAAACGAAACAATTCTAAAACTGAAATGATGGTTATCATCTCCTTAACGAGAAATGCACTCACTGCTTCTCAACTCGGTCTGCCTGTTCCTTCATTTGAAGCTTCATTACACGGATATAAAATCTGGATATATAAGAGAGACTTTGTACCCTTAACGTACGCCCTGTGACAATCTGACATGAGGGTTAGGGTGTGGCGAATGCCTAGAGGACAGTACCTGCTGTGGTGAGTAGTGCCGACGGCAAAGTACAGAGAATGTGGTGTTATACTGTAGGGGTGTTTGGGGTGTGGGCCCCTTATTGCATGTAAGAAAATGTTAAATGCAGAAGGATACGAAGATATTTTACAGCATTATGTACAGCATACAATAGAGGAACAGCTGGCCGATGACAATGCTTTCTACCGACATAACAGTGTCACCTGTCATAGAGCGGCATCTGTGAGCCAGTGGCTTGTGAACAGTAACATTCCTGAAATGTACTGGCCTGCCCAGAGTTCCTACTCCCACCACCTGAACTCAATGGAACACGTTTGGGATGTAATTATAGAATAAAAATCTGCTTCAGTTGTCAGTAATTTTCTTAATTTATTCCACGACCAGTTTCGAAGCTTAGAGCTTCGTTTTCAGGTGCCACCAAATAATTACAGAAACATACATGTGTGGTGGTCTTGTCGGTCACTCACAGGAGGCCATGCCGACTCTGTCATTTCTGTGTCGCGCTCTCTAGGCGGGCACTGCTGTTGTGGGTCCTACGCTCTCGTGTGTTCCTTTGATGTGGGTGTGATCTCCCACAAGTGACCCAAATGCCACACATTTATCTTTCTGTGATTATTTGGTGGCACCTGAGGATGAAGCTTTAAGCTTCAAAACCAGCCTTGGAATAAATTAAGAAAATTCCTAGCAACTGAAGCAAATTTTAATTCTATAAATATGTTTCTCAGTTGCGAATGTTCACCAGATGAAATATATTGTACTTTCGGGACAAGATAGGACGTTGACTTCACTCCGGACCCTAGCGTCAGACGTGTCGCCAACTTCACCGGTTTCGACTGTTGAGGAAGAATGTGCCGCCATTCTTTCAAATATGTGCAGAAATCTCATTGAAAAGTTCTCAGCAGAGTTGGAGGTGTCAGTAATAGCTGTGTAGGTATTTTTGATTGGGTAGTGTATGTGTGTATCAGAAAACTTAGAAAATGAACCATAGGATTCACATAGCAAAAGAGACAATTAAGTGGTCAGTTATTTTATCATTCGGGAAATATTCAGGTATTCTAATTACTTTGAAGTCTCTCTCCTGTTCTTCCAGTCATCTTTACGGAAATCCCTTCCTACCGGAGAAGATCTCAGAGAGCAGATTTGCGCTGTTGTTAGTGATGTTCCCACTGTGGTATGTGGCACAAATTCATCTGATAATGGTAGAGATTGTGGGTAATAGATAATAAAAGTCTCAGCCACACACTGCAGAGTGGCTTGCCAAACGTAGATTTAGAAGTGTTGTGTACAGGTGAAAGCTGTTAACTTGAAGGCTAGTGATTGTGTAACTAAACAGCAAAACTTGTCTGAGGAAAATACGAGGTTATTGTAGTTGATAGAAGTCCTTCCACAGATTTTCTGTAGCTATATTATTTGACAGATTGCCATGAGGATTTGCACACACATAGAAAAACTCAAAAAGATTTTTCGACAAAGGGAACGACGAAATTTGACATACGTGAAATTAAAAACAGGTTTTTGGCATGAAGATTTAGCAAAAAGAAAACCCAATGGAGTTAGAGAAAAACCCTTAATAAAAAGAAACTGACAAGGATTTGCAAATGATTTAGCTCTCAATGTGGAAAAAGTTCATCCCCAGATCACCAGTCTGAGACATCGCCTTAAAATGTACTCCTACTGTTTAAAATATCTTGGGAGAAATTGTCGAGCATAACTTGAATTAGAAAAAAATGTGGTTAACAGAACTGAGAAAATGGGGAAAATAAGAAACTCTATTTCTAACCTGATCCGCCTATAATAAGAAATTATTTTTACTGCAAACATGGCAGATGCAAGAGCAACAAATTGAAATTATGAATAATAAGAAATGCTTGTAGTAGGCACTGATCAAACACTATAAATCTGTAACAGTCGAAGCCACATATGCTTTCAGAATCCTGTTCAAAAATAAAAATGAAAGAAGTGATCATCTTCTCAAAACCGAAAGAATTATTATTAGAGATTGCACAAATAGAAAAAGCACGGACAAAGGATTGTGGAGACTCCCCCAGATGAAACTGTCTGTCGATAGATTGACCCAATTATCGACACCGTGAAGAAGAAAAGAATCTCTTAATTCTTTTGCATCTTGTGAATGTGAGAAAACAGAATTTTACAACAATTTGTGGCAAGAAGTTATAAAGGAGAGTGTAAGTGTGTATGTCAAGGATATCCTCCCAAACCCCTGGATCGATTTGAATCAAATTTGGTATAGAAACAGGGGGCCTCATGAATATTGGCACTCTTGTGTTTATAACCTCCTAGCTCCAATAGAATCAGATATGGGCAAAACCTTTTTTTTTTTTTTTCCTCTCCATCCCCTGCTTCATAGGCTGCTGTGCATGACACGTTGTGTGGGAACAGTATTGACCTGCCACATCAGCCTACTTTGCAGGGCAGCCTACATTTCAGGGGCAAGAAAGAGCTCTGTGGGCCCCGACATGTATTCTGCCCTGCTCGACCGGCGGGTCGCGTCGGAATAGCACCGGCCATCTTTATCGACCTCTTTTGCACACTGGCTTCCACGTCAGGGGCAAATAAGCTCCCGATATGTAGCATCCTCTTCACGGCAGGCGTGTTGTCGGAGGAATATTGGCCCGCTTTATTGAGCTGTATTGCAGGGGCTACACGCGCTGATGATCACGGCTGGGGAAATGTTAGAGTGGATAAAAGAGGGGATGGACAGTGTGAGGGGAGGAGGAAATGGACAGAGAGAGGGGTGGAGGTAGAGGTGCGTGCGGCAGGTGTAAGTCGTAGGTGGATAGTGGGCTGGAGGAAAAGGGAGGGGGAGGAGAAGATAGACTGAGGTGGCCAGTTAGAGGTGGCTGGACGAAAGTCGAACGCATATGCGGGCAGAGCCACAAGGAAAAGGCTAGGAATGATAATAATAGAATTTTTGGGTTTGGAGAAAGCTTTTGACATTGTTGGTGCCAATACGTTCTTAGATATTCTGAAGGTAGCGAGGTCAAAATCCAGGAAAAAATAGGATATTTACAATTTGTTCAAAAAACAGACTGCAGTTGTAAGAATTGGACACGTAAGGGAAGCAGTAGTTTAGAAGGTAGTGGATAGGGTTCTGCCGTGCCCCCCGATGGTATTCGACCTAGCAGTAAAAGAAACTGAGGAGATACTGAGAATAGAAATTAAATTTCACAGAGAAGATATTTAGAAAAAAATGCGTTATCTTATTACATTTTAATTCTGTCAATGATGGAAAGGACACAGAAAAGCAGTTAGATGGAACAGATCGTGTCTTGAAAAGCAGTTATAGCGTGAACAAAAATCAGTTATGGTATTGAGATGAATCAAATAAACAGATGCTGGGGGAAGTAGGCTAAAAAATATAGTAGTAGATGCAATTTGTTATTTTAACAACAAAATAACTGACAGTGGCCAAATTAAAGAATATGAAAATTGCAGATTGGCAATAAGAAGAAAATAGGCAGGAGAAATTTGTTAACATTGAAAATAAATTTAGTTGTTACGAACTTTTTCCTGAAGGTGTTTTGGAGTGAAGCTTCGTACAGAAGTGAAGTATGAATGATAAGTAGTTCAGACTAGAAGATTACAGAAGTTTTAGAAATCTGCTGCTATAAAGAATGCTGAAGATTAGATGGGTAGATTGAGTACTTGATGAGGAGCTGCTGAATCAAATTGACGGGAAAAGAACTTTTTGACACAACTTGCCTAAAAGATGGATTGTTCGATATGACACGTCCTGTGATATGAAGGTATCATCAATTTGTTAATGGCAGAAAATGTTTCACGTTGTTAACACAAATTGATACAAGATTTTGGAAAGATCTGTTGCAGAGATAAGTGAAAATGTAAATTAAAATTGACTACAGAATTTTGAAACACTTCATAAGAACATTATACCATATCTTGCGTTTAATATATTTTGCTTTTGTAGAAAACTGAGACATTATAGTGATTTTCGAATCTCTGCAGAGCGCTGTGGTGGCTTCCAGCAGACAGTCTTGTTGTGACATATCCCCCTCCTTTGGACCATAAAAATTAGTTGCCACCTAATTTAAATTAAAGTAGAATGCTTTGGACAGCTAGGAATTATTTTTCTAGTTTCGTGTGTGTGTGTGTGTGTGTGTGTGTGTGTGTGTGTATCAGCACCACTGGTGTTTCACCTCGTGAAGGTAAGTACTGGACGGCCTTTCTGCCTGTCTGTAATTTTCTATAGCCGATTAGAGAGCCGTGCGGATCCGAAAAGTCACGATGACAGTGCCCTGAAACTTGGAGGCTCCACAATGCCAAAATTGAGGCCAGATGGTCCCTCTCAAGAAATGATCAGTTGTCCATTTTGCCAAGTCTGTTGGGCTTTGTCATTTTTACATATCAAGAGTAGCATACCAGTTCTGATGCTCATGCACACACAAACTGAACACATCTTTGAGAAATATCGGTCACGTCACATCGAACTCGATCACACAGCTTTAACAAAAATATTGTAGAAGGATTGTGACACTGTTCTACTGTCTGCATCAATTTAGTTCCGTGCATTGTCTTATGCATTCTCAAGAGTTTGCTGATTTGGAAATTGTCTAAACTTGTAACTGTACCGGTAGGTAACAAGCAGGCTTCCATTAGCTGCCTTTCAAACAGGGAGATACGTATTAAGCTTCCTGACATGAAAAGACATTTAATAGAATCTGTAGACTACTATTGTTTGTAGTTGCAGTGTGACTTTACCTAGAATGCATACTTATGTGGTGGAAGGCTATTGTTTTGTTGTTCTTATAGCTTGAAAATATTTAAGAAGTTGTTGCTTTTACCTATTCCCATAAGTAGTGCATCTTGGCCTGTTGGTGTTTACCTTCTATAGAAGCAGTAAATACCTCTTTAATAGCTTTGAAAATACTTCAGATTTGAAATTAAACTAAAAAATTGTTAAGCAGAACACGTCCAGTCACATTAATGTGGCCACCTGTCAAGATAGCGACAGGGATGTGGAGCTGTGCCCGACAGTACTAGGTTTCTGATTTGAGGATACGTGGTGCGAACAGCCTGATCGAGGAGCTCCGACACGTTTTCGACCGAGTTTAAATCTGGGAAGGTTAGTGGCCGGGAGGGTACGGTAAACACTCACTGGCACTCATCGCACCACACTCATACAGTGTGAGCTATGTGACACGTGCATCTGTCCTGCCGGTAGATGTCATTATGTCAAGGAAAAGCAAACTGCACGTATGAAATAATTTAATTGCACAGATAAAAAATTCTTCGTACCAAATGCCGACAGAACACACACGAGTAAAAGAGGGTTGTAAGTAGGGAAGCTTTTGAGCCAGTGGCTCCTTTTTCAGGCAGAACAGTTGAAGGGGAAGGAAGGGAGGTGAAGGAAAAGGACTTGAGATGTCCAAGAAAAGAAGTAAATTTCGGGAAAGTCACACAGAACTGCAAGTCGGGGATGAGAAGAAAACACTGAATCGGTCTTCACATCCCGTGCAGTAAGTCTCCCCTGACGTGCAGTTATGGGTGACTTTCCCAAAATCTAGCCCTGCTCTTGGAAGTCTTCAGTCCTTTTCCTTCACCCCTCTTCCTTCCTCTTCAACCGTTCTGCCTGAAGGAGAAGCCACTGGCTCTGAAAACTTGCCTAATTACAACCCTCTTTTATGTGTGTGTTCTGCCACCACTTGGTGAGTAGATTTTTTATCTATCCAATTGAACTGTTTTGTCAAATCCATCTTAAAAGGTCACCTGTCGAAGCTCGGTGGATGTCCAGTTGCAGTACTGGCATTCAGACTCCGGCTTCTGTCGGTGAGAAAACGGCAGTCGGCACAGGTGCATGAGCCGGGTGCCTGGTGCGGAGGCCCGTACGCAGCAGTGTTCTCTTGTCAGTCATTTAGGAGACACTGTTGGTAGCCTCTCGGTTCATCCGGACTTTCAGTTGTTCAAAAGTAGCTCGTCTATTTCTCAGTTCACATCTCCGTAGCCTCCGCTCGCTCCCATCGTCTGTGCCACAGTTGTGTCGGCGCACGGTTTTGGATATTGCTGTTTTTGCACACACGGTATACTTCAACTGTGACGTCACACGAGCAGTTTACAAACTTAGCTTTTTCGGAAATGCTTCCGACCTTGACCCAAATACAATAATCGTTCCCTTTTGGACGTCAGATAAATAGCTCCAGTTCTGCATTACGACAATGACTGCCTGTTTTCTGCATCTCCTGACACAGTTTATATGCCCTCTGCTGGTAGCATTGCCACCTGCCATCTCTCTAGTGGGTATTGCACATTGACTTTCGACACAGGCGATGGCCGTGTTTGTGTGTCTGGACAGAGCATTTTTGAAAACTGGTATATACTTTTCATACTGTAAATGAAATTGTTGATTATTTTCACATCTATATCCTCATCTACAATCAGCTATTGTAATAGTTTTTTCGGTCCCCGAATTCCTTTCCATTTAATCGTAGTTTAATTTACATATTTTTAACTTTTCAGCTGACTGCTGCATGCAGTACATTTTATGAAACATTTTTCGATATTTCTACTGGAGAGAGGATGAAGATTATTGCAGCTGACAGGGAGAGGTTGAAATATCTCCAGCTAAAGGCAGCCTCTCTTGGTCTGCACAGCATACGGTAATTATAATGACTTGCAGCCTAACAGAACTTAGATATCTGTAAGAATAATATGTGGTGCTGTAACCCTCAATCGACTTGCGTGCACCTCCTCTGGGAGTTGGGCATTTTAGGTACTTTGCAGAACGTAAGCTGGTGAGCCAGAACATTGTGACCACTCGTTCAGCAGCTGCCGGTCCACCTCCAGAACGAAGAGCACTTCTGCACGGTGTGGATTCGACAAGTACCCCGTGACTTTCCAGATGTGCGTGCCACTGGCTGTTTCTGCATGGCTCACACATTTCCCGTAAATTGTAAGCCGGTGGTTTGTGGATGCTCAGCTAGCACCCAGTAGTGTCCCAGATGCATTCCCTCTGCTCCTCAAACCACTGTAGCCCGATTATGACCGTGTCACGGGAGCAGTTATACTGCTCGGAGATCCCTCGTAGGGAGGGAGGTATCGGACACGGAGAGAAGGAGATTGTCCTTAATGATGTTTGCGCAGTCGGTAGCTGAGACGGTGCCTTCAGTTATTCTCACAGGTCCCACAGAAATCCAGATAAATGTCTCCCAGAGCACAGTACTGCCTACAATCGGTCTGTGGTGTCAACGTGGTGAATGTATTGAGCGGACGTTTGTGCGTACGGTGGCATACGCGGACACATGCGTCGACCTAGTGTAATGAAAAACATTACGTGGTCTGTTCAAAAAATTCCAAAACATTCATAATTTCGTGCCAATGGTGTGTTGGAGCGAAATGCGGTTGGCATCACTGCACACACCTGCGTTGGATATCTAACTGCTGGAAGTTTCATTGTTGTATGTTTTTTAGTTATTATTCAGTGCTATATTGAGTAGAACGTGGTGTCACACAGTTTGAGAGTTTCGATGTGGCAGAGTTAGAGGAGCAACGCTTCTCCATTAAATTTTGCGTGCAACGCGAGAAAATCTTTACACACACACACACACACCATATGATGCAGAAATGCTACAGTGACGAGTGCTTAAGCCGTACTCAGTGTTATGAATGATTTACACAGTTTAAAAATGACCATATGGAAGTTAAAGGTGACTATCACTCAGGACGCCGTTCAACATCTACCGACGACCCTCGTGTCGCAAAAGTCAGCAAAATTGTGTGTGCCAATTGAAGAGTGACTGTCACAGAGACTGCAGAAGAATGTAACATTTCAGTTGGATTGTGTTATGAAATCCTGATGCAGCATCTCGGAATGTGTAGTGTTTCCACCGAGTTCATCCCTCGACTCCCGCGTCGAGACCAGAAATACCTTCACCTCGCAATCTGTGAAGAGCGTGTGGATCACGCAAATGAGAACGAGATGTTAAGAGAATCGTAACTGGTGATGAGACGTGAGTCTGTGGGTATGATGTTGAGACCGAGGTTCAATCTTCACAGTGGGTCAGGAAAGGTTCTCCAAGGCCAAAGAAGGCTCGTCAGGTCAGGTCAAATGTCAAAGCCACGCTGACAGTTTTCTTTGAATTTGAAGGATTTGTTCATCATGAATTTGTGCCATAGGGAAAAATTATTAGCCCACGCTACTGTTGGGACATGTTGCATTACCTGCGAGAAAATGTGAGAATGAAATGGCCATAAATGTGGGGGGACAATTCGAGGCTCTCGGTCATAGTAACGCACCAGCACATTTGTCGGGTGCACGGCTGTTGCACAAAAAGCGAAATCAGTGTGCTGCCCCGTCGTCCATACTCACCAGACCTGGCCCCTGTGGACTTTTTTATTTCAAAAGTTGAAAACCCCGTTGAAATGACGAATATTGTTAATGATAGACAAGATAAAAGAAAATTCACAGACTGTGCTTTGTGCAGTCCAGCATGAGGTGTACCGAGCCTGCTTCCGGAAGTGGAAATGACATTGGCAGCAATGTATCAATTATGGAGGGGAGTATTTTGAGTATGCACATAAGTAAAAAGTAAGTGTAGAAAAATGTCGAATTTTTTGAACAGATCTCGTATTCATCTGACAGAGTGACCCATTTCTGTCGATACATTGTGAAATCTCAATGAGCCTGTGCCCACTGGATTCGTTACCAATGATGTTGTCAGATCGACGTGGCTATGCCTAGAGGGCAATCTGCTGCAGAGCTCCACGTTTAACTGAGATGTGGCAAATTCTCTGCTCTAAAAACATTTGTTCCTGCATCGGCACTGTACTTTGTCTTCAAATGGGCTGCGGATCGGCACATTTCCTGGTTTACGGAGCTGGTGAGTCCCTGAACGTAATGTTCTGTGATGACGTGTGGGCATCCGTTACCTTGTCACTTAGTTGTGGTTTCAGTGTACGATGCTGGCTTTTCACAGATACTCACAGTAGAAACTCGTGAACAGGTGACAGGCTTCAGCATTTCTGAGATGTCTTTCCCAGGCAGCAGGCATCGTGAGTGTCCGATTCACTCCAGTCAGTGAATCCTCTCGCTTGTGACCTTGTCGTAATGAGAGTGATTCCCTGTTCATCTGTGCTCCACGTACGTACCTTCCTTACTGTGCCGTGAGGCAGCATTCAGACTCCTGGCGAGCAGTGGTCGTAATGTTTTGGGTCACCAATGTAACTCTTCTTGTGAAACTTGTTGCAAATAAGCCATTGCTGGTCAGTGGGGATAGCACATGTGTAAAAATAAGTGTAGTTAAATACATGCCATTGTACTCATCATCATCTTTATATGCCAAAAAAAGTAAACATTAAGATAAAAGAAACAGTTCTAAGTGAAGACGCTACAAATGGTGAAATGATATGCAGTAATTTCTAGAACAGTGGAAGCATTAAGACTGAAGAACAAATTTAGAAGAGGAGGAAGAAGAAATTCAAATTGTGATCAGTAGTGCTGCAGAAACATGAGGAACAAAGACCTAATTTGTACCTTGATATTGCATTTAACACGGAGAAAATATGAAAGTGCTTGAGATAAAACTAAATTGTCAATATGAAAAGTTCATCAGCATCGAGGAGAAATCATTTTGACAGCCCACAGTACATGAGTTACTGCTAAGCTAGGTAGCCTCTTCACTCCTGAGACAAAAAAATTTGCAGGACGTTTTTCTTTTCATATTTTCCAGAAAAATAATAAAAAGCATGACTCAGATGCAGATGAAAATCTGTTTTGAATGATTCAGTAAGGCGTAAATGGATGTACTCTTATGTGAACCTCAAGTTTCACTCTTTGCTTTTTATGTTCTTTCCCTTTTTTTCAATGAAAACATTTTATTCATAAATATTTATATATTTTATTTGAAACACTAAGCTATATATGCTAATGCACATAGCAAATTGGGTTCTTAATGTTATGAGTTTTGAAATATATGAATTCCAATACAAGTTTTTGGTGGTGCTCAAAACCACTTCATAAATGTAAGAAAATAATAATTGTTTACTACTTCTGCAATCCTAGTGATTTCAGAATTGTTCCCGTATTTCAATATATGTAAGCCTGAGCTTTCAATATGATGAACATTTCTTTGTATTCGTATTGCTAAATATTTTTTTCTTAGTTTTCTCTTCACATAGTCCACATATCTGTTCCATTTCATGTCTTGTTGTATCCACATCCTGAGAAATAGTGTTCTGTTTTTTACCCCAGTCGCCTGTCCATTCATTTGAATATGAGGATTAGCTGGTGTCCTTTTATGGGTGGTTAATATGTCCATTTCAACAATTTTTTCCATAGTTATTACCAGATTGTTTACATAATTAAAATAAATGGTTGTAACTACATCATAAGTTTCATTCAGAAATACCTTTTTTATTTCTTAATGGTGACTAGTTTTGGACGTCTATGTCCACTTTCAAACCACTTATATTTTAATCGTGACAATACGTATGAAAGCCTACGTACAAAAAATTGCTGCTGCAGTGATGATCCCACTGTGGCTGACTCAACAGCAGTAAACAGACCACATAGAACAGACGTTGGAGACCTTCAGTGCGTATCCTGTATGGTGTTTTTACAGTCGAGTCAGTTTTTTGGCTGCTTCGGTTGTCACTGCGTAGGCAATTTTTGTACGTAGGCATACGATACAAGTGGTTTGAAACTGGACATAGGTGTCCAAAAGTAGTCACCTTTAAGAAATAAAAAAAATATCCTTCTTAACGAAACTTATGACAAAGCTACTACCGTTTATTTCAATTATGAAGCTTGTTGTGAACCTATTTTTCACCAGCAGCATGCTGCAAATTGCTTGCATCAAATTATTGTAGTTTGTTTGTGAGAGGTGAGAGCATTAATCCCCCCCCCTGCTGGTCCCCGCCCATCCTGAAGGTTTCTTTCATACTTGCTGTAATTAAAATGCTGGTGTCATCTGCAAATCTCTACTGTTGTCTGTAATACAGCTTACATCTAAATCATAACATAAAACTGGAATGTAGCCAGTATGGAATTTTGGGGAACTCAGTATTTGACTGCTAATAAATCTGACACTTCGTGTCTTATCACTGAGCTGCTTTCTTTTCATGGACACATGCTTTAATCCATCTGTGTGCTATTCCCCTAATACTTAGTAATTTATCATAAGTAATGATATCTGAGGACTTTGATAAGTTCAGTAATGTGTTCGATGTATGTTCCTGCCTATGCAGTGCCTATAGCATGTCATTTAGAAGAGAAAACATCGTTGTTTCGATTGTGTGGTTCTTCTAAAGCCTTGTTGTGATTCTATTGGTAACTTATATAAAAAAAATTACAAGTCTTTTCATAAAGTCCTTTTTTCCAGAAGTTTTGAAACTACAGGCAGCAGAGAAATGTAACATATCTTTATGGCTTCCTTTTTTGTGATGGTGTTTCACTTTAGAAATTTCTAAATGCGTTCTAAAGTTGTCAGTTGAGAAGGAAAAAAATATAAGCTGAAAATTCACAACTGGGCACCATTTGGCCTGAGGATAAGAAAAGAGCCCAATCTGAGAAAATCAAATTAGTATTGGGAAAAAGAGAGGCTGAGAAAAAGTCTTAAATGCGATTTGTTGTTCATTGCATGTTCTGGCAGAGCCGAAATGGTAATAAAAATAATCATAACATCAGTCTCATTGTTAGTGTTTTACACAATTTAAAAAAGTGCTTGTGCAGTGGTAATTATTCTTTGCCCCTGCCTCTTTAGAGCCTGATTTTCATTTTAAGTTCTTACACGACACCTCTGACTTTTCTCTGTTTGTTGCAGGCCTGCCACACGATAGCAGCGGATGGCGTGACATACCACATTGAGGTATTGCCACATGGATTGTTTCAGCAGAAGAAGCCTGCCTGCACTGAAGAAGATCACTGTAGAGTAGCCAATTGCAACACGAGGTGTACTACTATTGAAAAATTTGCCGTTCTCTTGGCTGTGCTGTTTCTGTGCCTTTTTAAACTCAGATACCACTTCAGACTTGCTATACTCGCTATATATATGAAATTACACACCTTCAATATTGTCTGCACAAATACTAAATGAGATGTCAACAATACACTTCAGCTCCACACCACACTCTATTGCTCTCTCCTGAGTGACAAGCTGTAATGATAATGTTGTACATTTTTTGTACAACCAGCATTTATTTCACAAGAATAGGTTACCAAATAGTTCCTCACCTACCAAAAATAATTGTATCTAGTCTAGTACTGACATGCACATTAATTACGCATTTAACTGCACGGTTGTCGCATTTTTGCTAAATACTCACTGTCGTTTGTCACTGCAGTCGGTGGTAATATTTAATGAGTGCCTTCATTATATAAGTTTTGTGCCTGTTTCAGTCACATAGTCAGACTGAACTGTGGCCTGCATGAGTAGATAGCTGAAAAAAAAAAAGAAAAAATGCATTAGTTTTGTGTTTGTTTTACGAGGGAAAAGGAAGACGAGCATCACCCTTTTAGAGGCTAAATGTGATGGAGTAAATGGCTATAAACAGGGATACGAGCTCAAAAAGACTGAACTAGAGCTTATGTAATCCAAAGATAATCAATAATTCTTAATATACAAAGAATTATTTTCATCGAAGCTTTCCACTGTCTTTCTGTGTGTTTGTAACTGTGTAAGTTGAATTAACTGTACTTAATTATTCCTGAGGCTGTGAATCTATCAGTGCTTGTTTGTTTTTTTATTTACCTTTTTTCAACTGTGGACAGGTTGTGAGAATTTGGGACAGATAACCTGCGAGAACATTGCAGGAGTGTTCAGTCCATTGTTAAGCCTGTTCCTATCCTGAAGGTGTAAACTGTTCTCAGTGTAATGGGAAAGGCGGGGGGGGGGGGGGGGGAGGGGGGGGGGGGCTAGTGGGAACAATGATTTCAGTCCACCTCCATACTCCATATCGTGCACCTTCCTGTGCATAGGCATCTCAACTGTTCACTTTGTGACCCAGTACTGCTTTAGTGTTCTGTCCTCGGTCTTCTCTCAGAAAGCTAATCTCACATTCCAAGAAATTATGAAGAAAAATGTTTTCTTATTGCAGTTGTGGGGGAGGAAAAAAGAAAAGAAACAGAACCACAGACCTATTCCAATGAAAATTATGTATAAACATATTATGTATAAGCATGTGATACATATTTCATTGTGAAAACAGAAGAGTGTTCTGAGGTAAAAAATAAAATACCATAAGAGGCATGTGAAACTGTTCTGCCTGTGTAATAAGAAATGTCATTGCTGATGAATTTGCATTTCATTTTGCTGGACCTCGTAGAAACTTCTAGCAAGAAAGTTTCTAAGAAAACTGCGAAATAAATTTTGGTAACATTGGAGACAGCATTATTCTATCACATCACACACAAACTCATTTTATTTACGAGGTAAGCGGAACGCGGCCGCACATGAGTACTCGGGTGCCAGGATTTTACTTCCGACAGCTCATGTTAATACGACCGAGGATATTCCCTACCTCCTGAAAATTTTTTATTTGCAGCTCCTACTGACCCTTTGCCACCGCACCCACTGTACGACCCGTCGATGTATTCTCTACAAAAGCAATTGTAGGTACTTTCTGGCCAATACTTCTGTAGAAGTCACCCAAAATATATTTTCGCTCGTGGTATTGTGAAACCAGAGTTTTATCAACAAAACTATTGTCCTCGGCATGAATAAATGCATCGTACACAAAATTTCTTTCTTGCTGCTGCAGTGTCTCTCCATTCCAATAAAATTATACTTTCTGCATAAAAAACTGAATGAGTGGAGAAGACAAGAACGGATGTCTCTGAGCCAGAATAATTTATATTTTTCATAGAGATCAGTCTGTTTTTCTAGCTGTCGGGTACTTCCCTCTGTTGCAGTTCTAACCGACACTTTCTGTAAAAATCATCAAATTCTGTAGACTTTCATTTTTATTTACGTCCTTTTCTCGGAGAATCGAAACGGAGAGATTCTGCCGCCTTTAATGCACTGTTAATACAGAATGCAGTCAAATTGGGAACAGCATACTGTTTTGCCGTCATTTTATGAACTTGCAGAAAATCTACATTATCCCAGGCTTCTTCACTGTCAGTCAGATCAGTGAAGAGCTTTAGTACATTCAATATGAGAATTTTAGACTGTTTTCAAATGTCTTTTCACCCTGTACATACACTGACCAGAGCAGCACTATACGTTGGCTGTAGCCCCTGCGTTTTGCTCACTACTGAACACACGTCAGTGCACAGGTCTGTGGGAGACTGAAACCACAAGTGAACACACAACACCGCACCGAGCACAGAGCTGGCGCTGACCTAGACGTGGAAAGAAAGCTACAAGGCAGGCAGTTTGTAGTGCCAAGTACCAGCCGACTGCAAGAAGCTGGTGTGACCTCGAAGTGTCCACTTCTGTGACAGCTGCTCTAAACATTGATACAGTTCTGTACAGCTACTATCCTCAAGTGTATTGGTGTGGCCACACACTATCGACTCCTAACTATCGACACAATTTTGACGTGCTCTCGAAAGGTGCTATTGCGTTAAGTCTCTGGCACTTTTGTTAAGCATAAAAAACTTTGGTGTGCTGTCGATTGTCATTTATTTCTTACATAATAATTCAATAACAGTTCAGGCATAGAAGTTCATGGACTATTCCAGTAGCGTTCTGTGGGTGGCACACAATTATTGTAATTGAGTGCTCACACGGGAGTATTTGCACACCACCTGGAGAGCCCGTATCTTAGCGAGACAGAGGCAGCAATTCATTGTGCCTGCTCTCTCTCTCTCTCTCTCTCTCTCTCTCTCTCTCTCTCTCTCTCTCTCTCTCTCTCTCTCTCTCTCTCTCCATTCAGTTCTGTGCCAAATAATTTAACCCCCGTCACCGTATTTAACCTCCGTCATCAATTTGTACGAAGCCGAAATTTCCTTATGTGATGGTGGAATGTGCCAGTTTTACTCTCTTAGATCTACTGAATTTGCTAAAACAGTTAATTCTATAGAGGATTTAATCTAACACATTGTAAAAGTAAAAGCCGAAACACAGAAATAACACTCCTTTTTATTAAACAGTTTTGTAGTATATAATTCATCAGTCTCAAAATGCCATTCGTTCATCTAGAAGAAGGTCTCTTCTTTCATTCACAGCCAGAATAGAAGTAAGTCACTTGTCTCAAATGTTTTAGCATCGTACAAATTTATTGCCAGCAGAGTGAGATGACGGTACAGTTCACGACTCGGCTGAGCGAGTTAAGTGATCTGGAGACAAAACTAGGGCATCAGTAACGCGACACTAGGTGTATTTTGCCGGAGCACTACTTCTACATCAATTGGCACCATTTTTATACTGAGTACTTAACCTATTCTTTACTTTCCTTCTTGTGGACTGGCTGAATTACACTTATTTTATGGCACTCGGGATTATATTTTCACTAGTACTACAATAACTGATACAGCTAACAGGTTTAGTGATCTCATCGGCACATTCCTTTAACACCACTGTCGAGATACCGTTCCGTGTGTGCAAGTGTTCTTTCATTAGCTTTTGCATTGTGTTAAATGCCTCCTGTCGATTAATCTCCACAGATTTGAGCCCTGCAGTGTATGTGAGATTATTTGGTGTAAGCCTTTGATCTGTAAAGGGGGCTGATTGGTCAAAAGGATAGATAAAGTGCTTATCAGATAAGTACATATCGCAATCAGATTGTTTGCTATGTAGCCATCACGTCTAGTGCCGAGTGGTTAACTGCACATATTGCTGGAGGATTACAGTGTTTGTGGAGCTCTCCCTAGGATGCATTGTATATGTTGTGTGTCGCCTCGTCTGTCTGTCTGTCTGTCGCCTCGTCTGTCTGTCTGTCTGTCGTCGCCTCGTCTGTCTGTCTGTCGTCACCTCGTTGCCTCTGTCTGTTTCCTGAAGTGTAAAAGGTCTGCCTTGAAGTTTTTTGGCTTTATTGTACTTTTTATTAAACATGTGTAATTTTGTGTCTTGATGTAAATGGTCAGGATCATATATATTCTGGCTAACTTAATTTGAGCAGGCAGAAGTTTCAATCTAGCAGACGTATTAATTTCAATATTACAGTTTGTTGTACCCACGTTATTTCTTTGAAAGGCCAGCAGTTGTCAAAATGCCTCGACACGATTACGGAGAATTAATCCAGTTTCCTTTCTGAGGCTCTGGCTCAGTGAACTGTGTCCCACCCCTCCTACTGCCAGCTCAGTTTCGAAGGCACCGATGTCGGCGCTATTCGGAATCCGCTTCCTCTCCGTTACTTCTGTTGCTTTGGTACAGCAGAGCTTAAGTACTCTTAACATCTGGCAGCAGTGGTTGGAGTAATGAAAATCGACACTTAATCTTTTACACTTCTGTCTTACAGGAGCTCGAGTGTCAGAGCTTATTGTTGTGAGATTATATGAATTTAATGTATCTGTCATTTTTATGTATGTTATATGACAGCAGGTTGCATCATTATTTAGGTCTTCAACAATACAGAGGTCAGTAGGCTGTTTGCATAAACTGCACTGTTGAGCATATCAGTACTGCACAACACATCAGAATTTGTTGCACATTCCAATAACTTTATGTTTAGCTAATCCACTCGAATGAGCTTCTGTGTGGACCGTGACACTAGTCATTTCAATTGCTCCTTTCTGAATGTATTGTTAGAGGAATGAGATTCTTATTAATGTAAGATATTAATTAACAAATACGGCCAACTTACCCTAATTCTGTCATTGCCTGCAGTAACTATCTGCTAATGTGTAAACATTTAATTTATGACACTCAGTTTCATTGACTTTCAGTTAATGTTCTGTTACAAGTAATAGGTGTGGTGAGTGCTCATCCACAAAAAAGTTGCAGCAAATTGAGTTTATTTCTAACATGCTGCAGATTGGGTGCATTATCTTAAGAGGTACTCATCTTTTTTTGCCTACCTTTTGTTCTGTATAATGTGAAATGGGATTCTGGATCGATGTATTTATTATAAAGGCCATTCACATTGCAAGACTTGCAAGGATAAGGTTTGGTCATTTTAAATTTTTTGTCTTCTTTGGTGCTGTTAGTGTGTGTTTTGCCTTCCTTAGTGCACCCATGAGGGCTGCATTACTCAAAAAAAGGGACTTGACACTCAAAAGAGGGACTTAGAGTTCACTCTGAAATGAACTGTTTTCGTATGTTAGGCCACGCAGTTAAATCTTTTCTGGAATCATTTTGCTAAATTTTTTTACACAAAAAATGCTTACTTCATAGATAAAATATGATTCACGTTTGTTATAAATGCTGTTATATAATGTACTTACCTGTATATCTAAGCCAAACATTTTACATACTTTGTCCCCCCCCCCCCCCCCCAATCTATTTTGTTCTAGATACTTAGTCAAACAATTTTCCATCTAAAACTCCGTCTACTGTGACGTTTTCTGTTCTCACTTCACCAAGTTGTTAACTGGAATTCAGCGATTTCTGATTTGTTTAGTATCAGCTAGCTTTCTTCTGTAGCTATCGCCAAGCAAAAGTACGTTGTCCTTTGTTGTGAATTCCAGTGTGTGCTGCCTACAAAGTCTGTCATCCCTTTTGTAATCGTCGCCGCTTGTCGACAGTACACTGTGCCTGTTTCTATTTATGAATGTAATTTCATTTGTTAAGTTCAATACTTATTTGGTGCTTCCTTTCCACTTCTCGTAATTATCTCCGTCCACATTCTGTGGTTTAGTTGTTTTATTGTTTGGAACTTGTCAAGATTTCTGCAACTCGAAGTTTCATTTCTTAGATGTGAAATATCATCTCTCAGTACAATGACGATTTTTATAAACTTGAAATACGGTCATTTACTTTCAATTTCGTACAAATTTATCGCCTCTGAAGCGAGACGATGGCACAGTTAATAACTCGATCGAGCAAGCTAACCGAATGGGACACAAAGAAAGGACATTAGTTGTGCAACACTGTGAGGGCACCACTACTGGACATACGAATGGGTGTTACTTTGAGACGGAGAAGCTGTACGCTAACTGTCTGGTACCCGCCGCTTCACTCTCACATCAGTGGTTTTGTTACGATGAGTAATTTTACGAAATGTGTGCATATATAGTAGGAGTGTATGTAGGTACATAATGAGTGTGTTGGAGTAGCTTGAGCTCTCTTAGAACTATGCAATAACTTAGAATTAAGTTTGTGAGGCTTACCGTAACAGTTTTAAGTACGGTTCTCACACTAACTGTCCGATTTTATGTCCTCGGCACTCACACATCGTTCGTCCAGCTGACTTAAATCGACACGACAGCACTTATGACTGTATTAGTATACAGTTCTTTAAGTAACTCACAATCTCTCTCGATTCAAATGGTTCCTATTTTTCTCTGGGAAAATCTGACATGTCAGGTGAGATCTGACATCATAAAAGGTCCACAAATATGTTGCGGAATCTGTTGTGACTGTCTGCTGTTTGTACATTAAGCACATCATCAAATCTGTGCTGCTGGGTTGATATTTCAAATCCTACACGTATGTCACATTTTCTTCCATTCTTCTCTGTCAGTGGATGGCCTGACTCGTGTATATGCTTGGCTACAACTGATTTCCCATAATTTCCTTGCTTAAAAGCACCCGTGTTCTTTACATCTTATTGAAAATGTTTTCCCATTTCATCCGTTTTTTTTTGTGGCACATGATAGACATTGTCAGATAGATAAAAAATCTACTCATTGAGTGATGCAGCAAAACACATATAGAAGGTGTGGAAATACACAGTCTTTGGAAACCTGTGGCTCCTCCTTCTGGCAGAAGGATTGAAGGGAAAGGGCTGCTGATGTTAGGTAATGGTAAGAGTTACAGAAATATCACCCAGAAACCCGGCTCACGGTAGACTTAACTGGTTGGGACAGGAAGGAAAGATTGACTGTCGGTATTTGCATCAACTCGTCTGGTTCAGGCACAGACAATTACCATTGTCTGATGCTGCATTTCTTCCCTTACCACAATGGCCGGAATGCAGGCACAGCCTCTCCATTATCTTTGCAATGTTTACACGTACTGAACTAGTTGCCAGTAACTTTTATCAGAATGATTCCACTTTTCTTTTTCACATTACCTGCTGTACTGGGCTGCACAAAAAGTTGTTTCTGTATTACGTCAGTCTTCACTGTCCTTGCTGCTGCACATTGGCAGAAACAGAAATGTCTCCTTCAAAATTTGAGTCACAGTTAACTTTTCTTGTTACAGTGCTCACAGTTCACTATAAAATGTTGCTGCTTTTAATATAACCACTACTTTAAATAACTCATTTATGTTGCATCAGATGTAATATAATTTAAAAATCTGAGAAACAACTGTTGTTAGTTTAATGCTCACGACAAAAGAAATTTGTAACGACACTGCTCTTTTTTAAAACTGTGGTATGCTGTCATTGTTACTGTCTTGTCTGTCACTAACAGTGGTACTGTCATATCACACTACGTAGCATTTTGAGGGCAGGTAAAAATATGTGATACAGTTTGAGTTGTTCTGCATTAGCATATGGGATCTTCAGTTAACTAGTTAGTTTTTGGATTTGCTCCTTTCAATCCTCAGTCTGTGAAGGATTCTCCAGACAGTCTAGCCGTGCCACTGTTCTGGAGCAATTTCGTAAGCAACTTTCACAGACTAATTCATTTGTGTTACCCAGTATTGCTTTCCAAATCATAGATAACTTGTATACAGCTGTCAGTTGCAGCTGTACTACAATCCTCAGACCAATTTCTTTTAAAAAGAATGAAATGGGAATGTGATGAACTTAATTGTTAACACACGAGACTTACAGTGTTCGGGTAAAGCAGCAGTCTTCTAGTCACGCGGCTGTATTGAGCTCTGTCCCCTTTACCTCATGTGGAGTACAAGTGCAGGATTATTTAAAAAAATAAACAAATTTAATTAACTGTCATTTCATTAAATATAAATTAGACATTAAACTATGTGCAGCTGTGAACAGAAAGTTTTATAGTTCACAAATGAAGGTCGTAAATGTTCAGTGTGTCGCCCCCTCGTTGGACAGTAACTGTGTGAAAACTAACTAGGCACGTAGTCAGCCCACATGTCATCCTTTGCTGAGACATCCAGTTTGTCGAAATTGATCGAACTGACATCTTATAAATTTCTGGGTCGGTGGTTCAATAACAAATGGGAGACAAAATAGCCTCTGCGCTGAAATTACGGGCTCACTTCTTCTGAGCTCTAGAATGCAGAGAACCTTACACCTGACAGCAACTACCTCACTCACAGCTGATGCAAACTGGCAGTCTGGTCTGGCGATCGTTTCCACGACTCTCGGCGACATAGCAGTATTGACCGGTACTTCCGATCCTGTTTTTTCTGACGGTGCGTAGAATATCTGTATCCAATTTATACACTCTGAAACGAAAATGAATTAAATGGAATCCATATTGTCTAATAACCTTGTATAAAAGAGTTAGCATACTTGCTAAAAATAAAGCTTCGGCAGGCAGAGTGGGACACAGCTCGAGGGCAGTGTAGCGTTGTTTCTCTCTCTCTCTCTCTCTCTCTCTCTCTCTCTCTCTCTCTCTCTCTCTCTCTCTCTCTGCAATACAGAATAGTGTCTTGCCAGGCAACATTCAGAGACTTGTGCACAAAAGTACCCATGCATCACATTGTGTGTACAGGCTAGCTACTCACAATGCTCCTGTGCTGGAGCCACAACAAACGTAACATTTTTTGATGGGCTGGCCGACAGCTATCCAAAATATTAATGAATACATATTGCAGTCACTGCTTCTCCAACCCTGTAACTGCCTTGTCACTAAAAACATGCTTTAACATTTAATGTTGACCATCAGGTGTCTGGTTAGGTGCACCACAATGACAAATTAATAATATTTGTGGGAAATTTGTTGTAGTTCTGAAGATTCCTGCACTAATGCTACAAAATGACCAAGTTCCGTGTATGTATACTTGCAAATTGCTTGTAACATTCTGCAGAAATTATGAACATGGGTCAGTGCTTAATAGAAACTTGGTAGTCCTCACAACTGATATTACAGAAGGTTTTTCTAATTCGTGTCAAAAGTACCAGGGCACAGACTGTGCTGATTTAAAAATATGCATATTTGTATACACGGGTAATTCAAAGACATGTAAACGTAATAAAATGAACACTTAGGGAAAAAAGAGTAAGAAATCAACATTTAGATAATATGCACAGGAGTAAGAAATCAATTTTTACATAATAAACTCATTTACACTAGTTGTGTCCAGTATTTGGCAACATTGCGTTGCTATAAGCCGAGGCCAGTTCGAGACCTGTAAAAGAGTACGGGCAGAGACGACACTCCAGGAGATGGCTCGTAGTTCGTTCATCTCCACACTCACACAGTGTGTCTCCACCTTGTGCAATGCCCAATTTCTTCGAGTCGTCCTCCGATCTCGCAACGCCAGAGCGCAGTCTGTTCGAGGACTTGTGTGCACCCGTCCTTCTCGGTGACCAAGCAGCAGAGTTTCTTCAATTATGTCTCGCTCTGGATGGACAGGATATCTTTTTTTCTACAGTTCAACCCTGGCTATACTTTGGTCTCTGTCAAATGGAACAGAAGACTGTAGAAAATTCTTCCCGGACTTCAGTTGAGGTGGTGGTGGCTTATGTTTGTGCGAGGGGTGGGCCGGGTTATTGCAGATCTTTTGCCTCTCATTGTTACCAGCTATCTCGTGTCTAATATCAGTTGGGGCTATACCTGCAAGTTTATACAGCTTCTGTATTGTTGTTGGCTTCAGACAGCCTGTGTCAGCCTGCAGGTTTCATTCGGGGCAGTGTCCATTTTTTTTGCACATGGAGAACTGTATCACACTGGAGCGGCATATTCGGCAGCAGAGTAGCAGAGTGCCAGGGCAGTTGCTCTTACTGTCTGGGGGTGGGCACCCCATCCAGAACCGGTCACCTCGCACAGTACGCAATTTCGCTACGAAACCTCGGCTCGACGTGAGTGCAGTGTGCCTCGAAGGTCAGGGAGGGGCCCAGGATAACACAGAGGTAAACTGGAGCGCTGCAGTGTCCTAACTCCTTTCCATTCCAGTGCACGTGCAGCTGTCGAGAAGCTTCTCTGTTCTTCAGATGAAAACCATGTTTTAGTTTTTGATGGGTTTGGCTTGAGATGGTTTTCTTCATAATATTCCGAGAGAATCTTCAGAGCAGCAGTGAGATTTTCTTCTACCGTCTCAAAATTCTTACCCTGGGTTGCCAGTGCCATGTTGAGGAAGTGGTTGGTCATTGGTGTAGGTATTAAAGAGCATTGGTGTTTAAGACACTGCCTTGTGGGAGTCCGTTCTTTTGTAGTCTCCGCCTGCCTTAAAATTCTACAAAGAAACGTCGGTTATGCGACAGGGTGGCGACATTTGTGTAAGCCTGAAGTCCGTGGTAAGGCAATAAATCTTCCTTAGGGTGATATGCTGTTGTACAGTCTCATATGCTGAAAAGAGATTGAGAACGGCCACTCCAGTGATATTTCCGAGCTGAAAACTGTCTTGTGTGTGCTGTCAGTTTAAGGATCTGTGTACGGCAGTTCTTTCGTGGCCTAAATCCGGCTTTCTCTGGGATGAGATGATGTTCGACCAGTTGTGTTATGCGATTCGATAACAGTCTTTCGAAAACCTTGTAAAGATGGCACAGAAGCGATATTGGCCTGAACTTCTTTGGGTCTATTGGCTGCTTTACAGGTTTCAGAACAGCAACAACAGTGGTCTTCCTCCAGATTTTAGGGATTTGGCATCATTCCAGGCAGTTATTGAAGAGCTGTAGAATTCAATGCTTGGTAAGGTTTCCAAAGTGATGAATCTGCGGTTAGCACCTAGTCCGGCTGCCTTGCCTGTCCTTCTCCATATCCAGTTCTTCCATCAGCTTTAACCCAATGTGCACTCTTTATTTCGCCCGTAAACTGAATTAGTTGCCGGCCAGTTTTAATAGTGTCCTTGCTAAATGGGTTGTCTTCATAAAAGGAAATACATTCTTTCAATGTATGTGCTGTACTGGGGGCTAAGCCCTGTATATGAGACCTACAGCCTCACGGAATTGACTTACAAGAGCGTTCTAGCACAGCAGAAGTAAAAACAACATATTTCTCTGGGACAGGTTGGATGTCTGCTATCCTTTCATCTAAGCATTTTGTGAATTTCGTCCAATCCAATTTTTTGAAGTTATATCTTCTCCTAGGTTAGAACTCATGTTCTCTAGGGGCAGCAGCTTCAGCTATCTCCTCAGCGGCCACTTCTACTCCACTGGCCTCAGCCTCCATTTCTTCACCTTGTTGCTCAGCTTGCGGACGTGGCGGTGGAGATTGTTGCGTTGGCGACCTGGGAGGCGTATTGTCCGGTGATCGTGCTGGTAGATTCAATGGCTCGCCAAACATATCGTATTCCTCCAGCCACTTGCCTTGGCACCGCTTCTCCAGGCCAGGGTAATCCAATCCAGGGATATGAACAGAGCCATACAACCTATCCTTGGCTGTCCTCTTTGATGGCTTTAGCGGTCTTACAAAATCATTTGACACCTGCTCAGTGACCTCTACCTGTATCTCTAAATTCCAAGTATCTGCTGGAATTTCAGTTGAACTGCGAGCATATCCTTGCTCTGTCTTTTTAAATCCGCGTCGCTCCATAGCACGTGGGATCTCCATGCGCGAATACAACTCCTGCAACTTCTGTAATTCAAGTTGCTCCATCCGAGCTAGAAAAGCATCAATATCAATATTAAAACGAAAACATGCTGCTCGGAACTGGGCATGTACTTCATGGTCATGCCTAAATGTGTCGGCGTAATGGTAGAGGATCTCCTCATTATCCACTGGGATGGGAGTTCCAAAGAACTTTATTAATCGGGATTTCTCCTCGGTCGTGAATACTGACATTCTTGATCGAAGGAATAACTCCAGGTAAGTTAACGTACACAAGGTTAGAAAATTTAAAAAGAGAAATGGATAGGTTAAAGTTAGATATAGTGGGAATTAGTGAAGTTCGGTGGCAGGAGGAACAAGACTTCTGGTCAGGTGACTACAGGGTTATAAACACAAAATCAAATAGGGGTAATGCAGGAGTAGGTTTAATAATGAATAGGAAAATAGGAATGCGGGTAAGCTACTACAAACAACATAGTGAACGCATTATTGTGGCCAAGATAGATACGAAGCCCACACCTACTACAGTAGTACAAGTTTATATGTCAACTAGCTCTGCAGATGACGAAGAAATTGAAGAAATGTATGATCAAATAAAAGAAATTATTCAGATAGTGAAGGGTGATGAAAATTTAATAGTCATGGGTGACTGGAATTAGGTAGTAGGAAAAGGGAGAGAAGGAAACGTAGTAGGTGAATATGGACTGGGGCAAAGAAATGAAAGAGGAAGCCGCCTGGTAGAATTTTGCACAGAGCATAACTTAATCATAGGTAACACTTGGTTCAAGAATCATAAAAGAAGGCTGTATACATGGAAGAAGCCTGGAGATACTGACAGGTTTCAGATAGATTATATAATGGTAAGACAGAGATTTAGGAACCAGGTTTTAAATTGTAAAACATTTCCAGGGGCAGATGTGGACTCTGACCATAATCTATTGGTTATGACCTGAAGATTAAAACTGAAGAAACTGCAAAAAGGTGGGAATTTAAGGAGATGGGACCTGGATAAACTAAAAGAACCAGAGGTTGTACGGAGTTTCAAGGAGAGCATAAGGGAGCAATTGACGGGAATGGGGGAAAGAAATACAATAGAAGAAGAATGGGTAGCTTTGAGGGATGAAGTAGTGAAGGCAGCAGAGGATCAAGTAGGTAAAAAGACGAGGGCTAGTAGAAATCCTTGGGTAACAGAAAAAATATTGAATTTAATTGATGAAAGGAGAAAATATAAAAATGCAGTAAATGAAGCAGGCAAAAAGGAATACAAACGTCTCAAAAATGACATCGACAGGAAGTGCAAAATGGCTAAGCAGGGATGGCTAGAGGACAAATGTAATTATCTCACTAGGGGTAAGGTAGATACTGCCTACAGGAAAATTAAAGAGACCTTTGGAGAAAAGAGGACCACTTGTATGAATATTAAGAGCTCAGATGGAAACCCAGTTCTAAGCAAAGAAGGGAAAGCAGAAAGGTGGAAGGAGTATATAGAAGGTCTATACAAGGGCGATGTACTTGAGGACAATATTATGGAAATGGAAGAGGATGTGAATGAAGATGAAATGGGAGATACGATACTGCGTGAAGAGTTTGACAGAGCACTGAAAGACCTGAGTCGAAACAAGGCTCCTGGAGTAGACAACATTTCATTGGAACTACTGACGGCCTTGGGAGAGCCAGTCCTGACAAAACTCTACCATCTGGGAGCAAGATGTATGAGACAGGCGAAATACCCTCAGACTTCAAGAAGAATATAATAATTCCAATCCCAAAGAAAGCAGGTGTTGACAGTTGTGAAAATTACCGAACTATCAGTTTAATAAGTCACAGCTGCAAAATACTAACGCGAGTTCTTTACAGACGAATGGAAAAACTAGTAGAAACCGACCTTGGGGAAGATCAGTTTGGATTCCGTAGAAATGTTGGAACACATGAGGCAATACTGACCCTACGACTTATCTTAGAAGCTAGATTAAGGAAGGGCAAACCTACGTTTCTAGCATTTGTAGGCTTAGAGAAAGCTTTTGACAATGTTGACTAGAATACTCTCTTTCCAATTCTGAAGGTGGCAGGGGTAAAATACAGGGAGCGAAAGGCAATTTACAATTTGTACAGAAACCAGATGGCAGTTATAAGAGTTGAGGGACATGAAACGGAAGCAGTGGTTGGGAAGGGAGTGAGACAGGGCTGTAGTCTCTCCCCGATGTTATTCAATCTGTATATTGAGCAAGCAGTAAAGGAAACAAAAAAACAAACAAAAATTCGGAGTAGGTATTAAAATCCATGGAGAAGAAATAAAAACTTTGAGGTTCGCCGATGACATCGTAATACTGTCAGCGACAGCAAAGGACTTGGAAGAGCAGTTGAACGGAATGGATAGTGTCTTGAAAGGAGGATATAAGATGACCATCAACAAAAGCAAAACGAGGATAATGGAATGTAGTCGAATTAAGTCGGGTGACGCTGAGGGAATTACATTAGGATATGAGACACTTAAAGTAGTAAAGGAGTTTTGCTATTTGGGGAGCAAAATAACTGATGATGGTCGAAGTAGAGAGGATATAAAATGTAGACTGGCAATGGCAAGGAAAGCGTTTCTGAAGAAGAGAAGTTTGTTAACATCGAGTATAGATTTAAGTGTCAATAAGCCATTTCTGAAAGTATTTGTATGGAGTGTAGCCATGTATGGAAGTGAATCATGGACGATAAATAGTTTGGACAAGAAGAGAATAGAAGCTTTCGAAATGTGGTGCTACAGAAGAATGCTGAAGATTAGATGTGTAGATCACATAACTAATGAGGAAGTATTGAATCGGATTGGGGAGAAGAGAAGTTTGTGGCACAACTTGACCAGAAGAAGGGATCAGTTGGTAGGACATGTTCTGAGGCATCAAGGGATCACCAATGTACACTCCTGGAAATTGAAATAAGAACACCGTGAATTCATTGTCCCAGGAAGGGGAAACTTTATTGACACATTCCTGGGGTCAGATACATCACATGATCACACTGACAGAACCACAGGCACATAGACACAGGCAACAGAGCATGCACAATGTTGGCACTAGTACAGTGTATATCCACCTTTCGCAGCAATGCAGGCTGCTATTCTCCCATGGAGACGATCGTAGAGATGCTGGATGTAGTCCTGTGGAACGGCTTGCCATGCCATTTCCACCTGGCGCCTCAGTTGGACCAGCATTCGTGCTGGACGTGCAGACCGCGTGAGACGACGCTTCATCCAGTCCCAAACATGCTCAATGGGGGACAGATCCGGAGATCTTGCTGGCCAGGGTAGTTGACTTACACCTTCTAGAGCACGTTGGGTGGCACGGGATACATGCGAACGTGCATTGGCCTGTTGGAACAGCAAGTTCTCTTGCCAGTCTAGGAATGGTAGAACGATGGGTTCGATGACGGTTGGATGTACCGTGCACTATTCAGTGTCCCCTCGACTATCACCAGAGGTGTACGGCCAGTGTAAAAGATCGCTCCCCACACCATGATGCCGGGTGTTGGCCCTGTGTGCCTCGGTCGTATGCAGTCCTGATTGTGGCGCTCACCTGCACGGCGCCAAACACGCATACGACCATCATTGGCACCAAGGCAGAAGCGACTCTCATCGCTGAAGACGACACGTCTCCATTCGTCCCTCCATTCACGTCTGTCGTGACACCACTGGAGGCAGGCTGCACGATGTTGGGGCGTGAGCGGAAGACGGCCTAACGGTGTGCGGGACCGTAGCCCAGCTCCGTGGAGACGGTTGCGAATGGTCCTCGCCGATACCCCAGGAGCAACAGTGTCCCTAATTTGCTGGGAAATGGCGGTGCGGTCCCCTACGGCAGTGCGTAGGAACCTACGGTCTTGGCGTGCATCCGTGCGTCGCTGCGGTCCGGTCCCAGGTCGACGGGCACGTGCACCTTCCGCCGACCACTGGAGACAACATCGATGTACTGTGGAGTCCTCACGCCCCACGTGTTGAGCAATTCGGTGGTACGTCCACCCGGCCTCCCGCATGCCCACTATACGCCCTCGCTCAAAGCCCGTCAACTGCACATACGGTTCACGTCCACGCTGTCGCGGCATGCTACCAGTGTTAAAGACTGCGATGGAGCTCCGTATGCCACGGCAAACTGGCTGACACTGACGGCGGCGGTGCACAAATGCTGCGCAGCTAGCGCCATTCGACGGCCAACACCGCGGTTCCTGGTGTGTCCGATGTGCCGTGCGTGTGATCATTGCTTGTACAGCCCTCTCGCAGTGTCAGGAGTAAGTATGGTGGGTCTGACACACCGGTGTCAATGTGTTCTTTTTTCCATTTCCAGGAGTGTAGTATTGGAGGGCAGCGTGGAGGGTAAAAATCGTAGAGGGAGACCAAGAGATGACTACACTAAGCAGATTCAGAAGGATGTAGGTTGCAAGATGTACTGGGAAATGAAGGAGCTTGCACAGGTTAGAGTAGCATGGAGAGCTGCATCAAACCAGTCTCAGAACTGATGACCACCACAACAACAACAACAACAACAACAACAACAACATCTTCTCCTAATTGTTGGTGTACTGCTGACACAACTTAGCAAGTTGGGTAATGATTCACAGACGTTCTTCACACACTGCTGTGATATAGCCGCACTGACATAAATTAAATCCGTATTGTATCTGCGTCTCCATCGGCTGCTGTTGAAAGGTGCAGGTAGTTTTCTGTTGTGTATTAGAGATAGTTCATAAGATTCTGCCCGTGTAGTCACGGCTTCACCATCTACGTTGTTCTCACTGTGTCCCCAGTGGCAGCTATGGCTGTTGCATTCCCCGACAATCACACGGATCTTCTCCTCTCGCCTTGCGTCTGGTACGGCAAAGTGGAAGGGAACAGTCGATGCTTTGCATACAGATGTTGTTATACAATTAGATAGTTCAACTGATAATGTTTCGATGTCGTTGTCGTCGTCTGTGTTTGTGGTAGATATTACTTGTAGTGATGGCTTTATGAAAATAGCGCCTCATGGAGTCTCTCAGATGCTAAGCGCATTCCTGGGAGTCTTGTTCACCTTTGGTTATCATTCCTGTGAGTCTCTCGAACACAGAGAACATCGCACTTATTGGTTTGATACAGTTGTTGTAGCAGGGTTTCCTTGTTTGAAGTTATGCCTTCTATGTTAATTGATATGACTGTCAGCTTTGGACCCGAGAGGGGCCGATTGTGCGGGCTATTAACCATTGTCATTAATTGTTGGTAATACTGGAGTAGAAAGATCTGCCGGTTCATCACCTTTCCCCAGGGCATGCCCAAGTGTGGGTTATACACTCTTCTGGGAGGCTCTTTCCATGTCCCCCATTCCAGATGATGAATAATGTTGTAATATAAAATTTGTATTTACATTTGAGTTGTATTTCATATTCGCTTGTATTTGCATATTAAATACAAAAACATGTATAGTTAATCAATCTCCATCAAAGCATCAGTGTCCGGTGCCATTATTTGGGCAACGCTAATTTGAAAACATTTTAAAATGTAATCTGTCAGCGAGCTTCTCTCAGATGCCAGGTAAGATAATTTTTATTTGTTCAGTATGGTTGTTGCCAAGCAGGTGAAGATGTCGTTTTTATGTGACACAGTAAAATATTACACAATTAATTGTCCATACATGTGTAAGAATCAAAATGTGCACATTTTTCTGACTGCAAGATTGTGAATTTAATAATCTTTTAGCTGAGGAAATTCCTCACAATATCCATAAAACTAATTTTGTTACAGTATGTATCATTAACTGTGTGCCATGTAATATAGTATTGGTTCTAAATTAAATTTGTTCTCAGATGGTTAGCGTTGACAGAAAAGTTCACCAAGTAAGGTGCTGTAATGGTTAGCACACTGGACTCACATTCGGGAGGACGACGGTTCAGACCTGTGTCCAGCCATCTCGATTTAGGTTTTCTGTGATTTCCCAAAATCGCTTCAGGTAACCACTGGGATAGTTCCTTTGAATGGGTATGACCAATTTCCTCCCATAATCCAAGCTTCTGCTCCATCTCTGATGACCTCGTTGACGATGGGCTGTGAAACACTAGTCTCCTCCTCCTCCTCCACAGAAAATTGTGTCTAATTTCTGGGAAAAATCTGAAATTTGTGGAGAATTTCATGTAGTATGCTTTGGTACCTTAAAAAAATTCTGAAACTGCTTACGATTTATTTCAGTCTCCTCTGATTGCCAGTGCAGAAGTTTTAAGATTCGTAATGCTGTGTGAGGCACGCACATGTGCATTGGTCAGAACACAGTTGGCACTCCTCTTACAAATTGGAGCTTCTGTGTGTATCTCACTTATTTTCTGTAACTGTAATTTGTCAGTTTGTTTCTTTTGCGAAATCGGATTCTTTAGTCGATGATTTCTCTCTGTATCACAGTTTGTTGCCTTTTTCTTTTGATTTTGAATTTGATATATGTGTGGAAAATACTCAGATTTTTTGTGCGAACTTGCCAAAAATTTGTCACACCGATTGTCGGAATGGTAGTGGTGACTGAGAAGACTGTATAAGCTTCTTCAACCTTTTGTATGTAGTTCTGAGCTATGTACTTACTAAGACTGATTTACAAATGTCACTTATAAATCACACTGCTTGTAATAAAAGATATTTTCTATATTTACTGCTGTGTTGTTATTATTATTATTATTATTATTATTATTATATTTGCATTCCTCAAAAACAAGAATTGATTACTTGAAGAGGATAGATTGCTACTCACCATGTAGAGGTCATGTTGAGTTGCACATAGACGCAATGAAAAGATTGAACACCATTTAAGTTTTCACACAAAAAAGTCTTCTTCCAGGAGTAGCAGATGCGCTGCAAACCCGTCCCCACATCCCACCCCTCCGCTTCATACACACACACACACACACACACACACACACACACACACACACACACACACACACACACACAGCTACAGCTACTGTCTCTGGCAACTGGGGGCAGGCAGGAGTACTGTTGAAGGATTTTTTTTGTACGGAAGCTTAAATATTTAGCAGTATTTTCGTTGTGCATATCTGCAACTCGGTGCCTCCTCTATGCGATGAGTAGCAATCTGTCCTCTGCGTGTTGTTGTTATTCCCCATCTTGGATTTCCCATTTCTCGAATTAATCGTTTGCTATAGTGAGATCATGTGTGGACCTCAGTTTAGGTTACCTGCAGGACCAGTTGGGGATCAGCATTTTTGCTTACCTCATCCTTATGCTTCGCTTTTTAGGCACTTACGTGGCACACCTGAGGTGTCAATAAGTCATTGGATTTGGTTACAGATGAAACTATTTCGGGGAGGTGGAGGGGGCGGGGGGGGGGGGGAGAGGGAGAGGGAGGTGGGTGTATGCTGAGACCGAGGGGTGAACACAATAAGCAGGTACAATGGTTCAAATGGGTGTCAGCTGCAGTATTTGTGCAGACATGAAGGGGCTTGCAAAGGATAAGACCATGCCGACGACGACAACAACAACAACAACAACAACACATACGATGTAAAAGTAAAATGCACACATCATCATAGTTGCAGTTTTTACAATCTTTATTCTGCTTTCATTTATGCAGTTGCACAACCTGCTCCCTAAAATCCAACCTAAAGAAGAGACTTCAAGGATGTAGAATCAGTGAAAAGTTGGTACGATCAGCCGCTGCTGGCTCCACCTGTAAAGTGGAAATGTCAGTCAAACAAACACGGAACACACGATCCGCACAACAGTCGGCCTCTGCAGTCAGTACATTTTGATCTTATCACCACTGTCGCCGGGAAACAGCCACATCGGTGCAGCTGTCAGGTGATGACCTCGATAGTTGACGGACCCGTCTAGTGTGTTCGTCCAGATTCTTGCGTGGAGGCGAGCAAAAGAGAACTGCGAAGTGCGATCAGGTTTACAGTGGCTGAGGGCACTAGAGTACACAAAATTGTCATCGCACATCCACCATGTACAGTGACTGCTGTGTGTACCGTACGTGTGCGTGCGACTGGAAGAGGAGATTCTGGGAAGGTCGCACTCCACCCAGAGACAATCCGCGCCCGGTAAGGCCCCGTCGACCCCTGACATGACAGGGCAGACCGGTAGCTCGCAGTGCGCCGTGAAGTCGAAATGCTGGGATACGGTGTGGGATGGAATCGTCCTGTCCCACTATAATGCGTACCCTGCAGTGTCGATTGGACAAAGGCTACACTTCTGCGATTCAGTAGCAATATAGTGTGACATCCTCCGTACAGCCCAGATCTTTCACCGTGTGACTTTCACACCGTCAGTGACCCGAAAAAAGGTGTGCGTGGACGTCAGTTTCAGACAGGCGAGAGAGTTCAAGAATTGGTGTGGCAGTGGGTCCGTTGGCAAACCGACCACATTCGTTAAAACAGAAGTGGGATAAATGTCTTAACACATGTGGCAATTACTTCTGTGGTCGCGGTGAGGTAAGTGTTCTGCCCTCGTTCGACTGACCCTCTGTACTGACGACGAATTGTGGCTAGCACTAATCCACTCGAGCTGATATAGAGATTACTTTATGTGTTTATGTTTGGGAAAAAAATTGTACTTCGGAAAAAGCCACCGCTACTCAATTAAAGAGCCTCCGTGCACTGAAAAGGAATCCAACAATCGCACTGGATTGACGGTCAGACTCAAATGAAGTGTAGAACTGCAGTATACGTGAGAATATACGTGGTGCTCCAGGAGAAACAATCAGTATCCACCCCCTGAGTCCTCAGTCTTCTGACTTGGTAGATGCAGCCCACCATGAATTCCTCCCCTATGCCAAATTCATCTCACAGTAGCACTTGCAACCTACATCCTTAGTTATTTGCTGGATGTATTCCAATCTCTGTCTTCCTCTACATCTCCCTCTAGTACTGTGGAAGTCATTCCCTGATGTCTTAATAGATGTCCTATCATACTGTCACAGGACCTTATCAGTCCACTTAATTTTCAGCATTTGCCTGTAGCACCACATCTCAAATGCTTCAATTCTCTTCTGTCCTG
The DNA here is from genome assembly GCF_023897955.1 of Schistocerca gregaria. Lineage (NCBI taxonomy): Eukaryota > Metazoa > Arthropoda > Insecta > Orthoptera > Acrididae > Schistocerca > Schistocerca gregaria. The sequence continues at coordinate 215,324,559 of NC_064929.1, forward strand.
GTTTTCCCTCAGTCCATGTTTTACTACCATACAATGCTATACTCCAGATGAACATTCTCATAAATTTCTTCTCAAATTAAGGCCAGTATTTGATGTTAGTAGACTTCTCCTGGCCAGGTTCGCCTTTTTTGCCAGTGCTAGTCTGTTTTTGATGTCCTCTTTGCTCCATACGTCACTGGTTATTTTGCTGCCTAGGCAGAAGAATTCCTTAACTTCATCTACTTCGTGACCACCAATCGTGACATCAAGTTTCTCACTGTTCTCATTTCTGCTACTTCTCATTACTTTTGTCTTTCTTCGATTTACTCTCAATCTATATGCCGCACTCATTAGACTGTTCATTGCATTCAGTTTTACACTGCATAGCAATGTCATCAGTGAATTGTATCATTTATATCTTTTCACCTTGAATTTTAATCTCACTCCTGAACCTTTCTTTTATTACCGTCATTGCTTCTTCAATTTACAGATTGAAGACTCGAGGCAAAAGACTGCATCCCAGTCTTAAGCCCTTTTTAATCTGAACATGTCGTTCTTGGTCATCCACTCTTATTATTCCCCTCTTGGCTCTTGTACATATTGTATATTACCCGTCTCTCTGTATAGCCTACCCCTGTTTTCCTCAGAATTTTGAACATAATACACCATTTTACATTGTCGAACACCTTTTCCAGGTCGACAAATCCTATGATGTGTCTTGATTTTTCTCTGGTCTTGTTTCCATTATCAACTGCAACGTCAGATTTGCCTCTCTGGTGCCTGTAACTTGCGTAAAGCCAAACTGATCGTTATCTAACATGTCCTCAATTTTCTCTTCAATTCTTCTCTATATTATTCTTGTCAGCAACTTGGACGCATGAGCTGTTAAGCTTTTTATATGATAATTCTCACACTTGTCATCTCTTGCAATCTTTTTAATTGTGTAGACGATATTTTTTCTGAATGTTAAATGGTATGTCGCCAGACTCTCACATTCTACATGCCAACATCGATAGTCATTTAGTTGCCACTTCCCCCAATGCCTTTAGAAATTCTGATGGAATGTTAGCAATCCCTCCTACCTTATTTGATCTTCAGTCCTCTAAAGCTTGCTTAAATTCTGATTCTAATACTGGATCCCCTATCTCTTCTAAACCGACTCCTGTTTCTTCTTCTATCATGTCAGACAAATCTTGCACTTCATGGAGGCCTTCAGTGCACTCTTTCCACCTATCCACTCTCTCCACTGCATTAACAGTGGAATTCCCATTGCACTCTTAATGTTACCACCTTCCATTTTAATTTCACTGAAGGTTGTTTTGACTTTTCTATATGCCGCGTCAATCCTTCTGGCAATCATTTCTTTTTTGATTTCTGAATTTCTCTGAACATTTTTATACCTCCTTTCATTGATCAACTGAAGTATTTCTTATGTTACCCATGGTTTCTTCACAGTTATCTTCTATGCACCTATGTTTTTCTTTCCAACTTCTATGTTTGCCCTTTTCAGAGATGCCCTTTTCAGAGATGTCCATTCCTCATCAACTGTACTGCCTCTTGAGTTATTCTTTATTGTTGTATCTATAACCTTAGAGAACTTTAAGTGTATCTCATCATTCCTTAGTGTTTCCTTATCCTACTTCTTTGCGTACTGATTTTTCCTGACCAATCTCTTAAACTTCAGCCTACTCTTCATTACTACTGCATTGTGATTTGAGTCTATATCTAGTCCTGGGTACGCTTTACGATCTTGTATCTGATTTCGGAATCTCTGTCTGACCGTGATGTAATGTAAGTGAAATTGTCCCATATCCCCTGGCCTTTTCAAAGTATACCTCCTCCCCTTATGAGTCTCGAACAGAGTATTCCCTATTATTAAGTGAAATTTCCTACGGAACTCAATTAGTCTTTCTCCTCTCTCATTCCTTGTCCCAAGCCCTTATTCTCCTGTAACCATTTCTTTTACTCTTTTTCCCTACAACTGCAGTCCAGTCATAGCTCTTAAAGTATGCATTTTAGAGCCCATGTTAATTGGACTTTTTTGTTTCAAGTCATTTGCCTGAATACTGACCATTCATCCTGGGAAACTCTGTTTAGTGGGACATCATAAAATGACAAACCATTTCTCTCTGTGTCACAGAACTGTGGAAATGAGGCCAATTATAATTTGTGAATGGTGCATTGCAGTAATAAAAACTTAGTGATTTTAAGTAGGTCTGAACTGCAAAATGATAACATGAAATTGAAAATAGGAATTTAACAGTCTAAATACAACAAAATCAAACAAGATAAATCAGGACATTCGTAAATTCTGAGTGTACATGTTTTTACACAATAATAATTTCTATTTCGTTACTGGTTTTTGCACTAACATTTATAAAAGAAGCATTAAATCATTACCAGTTGGCCATCTATCTTACGGGTATTCTTTCTTGACAGAGAATGTAGTGGAAGAAAATTGAAGCACAAAGATAATTTTGAGGAAGCTGCTGTTTAGACATACATTAATCATTACATCAAGCAGTGTCTTGAGTGAATTTTTTATTTATTGGTGATTCGGTCCATCCCTATTCGACCCCTGCTCCCGACCCTTCGCCTCGTGGCTCAAATCGCTGTAATAGACCCCCTGTGGGTTAGATTGGGCCCAAGGTATTCCCACCTGTCGTAAGAGGTGACTAAAGGGAGTCTCATACCTTTCGGCCTTTATGTGATGGTCCCCTGTAGAGTTTGACCTCCTTTTTTCAAAGTTTTCCTGAAGAGCGAGGGAGCCAACTGGAAAGGTGCCTTACATGGTGAATCGTGCATTGAGATCTTTAGCCCATTGTCTCATCGTGGCATTGCGGCCTCACTCATCTTCCATCTCTTGAGTGAGGACACCTTCCTGGGCGCATGTTCGTCCAACCATTATGCAGTGTCGTTTCCTGCACAGAGGATGACCTTGGGATTCTTTGCACCTTATATCCAGCACAGTAGTCAGTCTGTTGTGGTGGGGCCATCATGTACCCTGTTAGTTGTAGCCCGCTGACTACACGGGGATCAATCTGCTGATCCCTGCGCCAGTAACTCCCCATATCTGTCAATGAGTAGATGCCTATCTAGGGCGGATGATGTGGCTTGAAGCGTACCACTTCATCACTTGCTGGTGATAAAATGCCAGCAGTCTCTAAGCGTTCCAAGTCTCAGTACAATGCAAGGAATTATGATCCTAAATCGTTCCCCTCCATGGCCACACCATGGGAGGAATGCCAGGCTTAGGATGGCAGCGAACCTTATTTGCCCCGGTACCTCATATGTAAAAGAGCTGATAGGGACTCTTTTGTCTTGATGAAGCCACAGTTTTTTGTAGAGCATTTAGAGGACAAGTTTGGGGAGGTGGAGGGCTTGTCCAAAATGCGGTCAGAGTCATTATTGATAAAAACGGCATCCTCTGCCCAGTCACGGGAATTACTCGCTTGAGACAAGCTGGGGTATTTTTCCGTTACCATCACACCTCATAAGAGCTTAAATATGGTCCAGGGTATTACGAGGGTTGGAACTTAAATAGTGGCAGCTATTTATTGGCGAACGCTACAATAGAGTTACATGTTTGCACCTGTTACTGTCCTTCAAAGTAGTCACCAGTGTTGTGTAGAACCTGTTGCCAGCGATGTGGAAGGTGTAGTATACCATTAGCAGAGCTTGTTCTGTTGATGGTGCGAATGGAGCGATCTAAAATTATGATGATTCTCGTGTATGACTGTGGACTGTGATGGTGTTATCCTAATGTTCCTCCACAGCATACTGTCAGTGCTCAGTATTACTGTTTATTTTTGGAGCATCACCTGCGACCAGCTTTTTGAAAGAAGCGACGACACTTTCCGCACAACCCACCCATCATTTTGCACAACAATGTGCGGGCGCATACAGTGCAAGCTGCGGCTGCCCTGTTGGGTTGATGGGACTAGGAAGTACTGTACCATCCACCGAACTCCCCAGACTTAAGTCCTTGTGACTTTGATTTGATTGCAAGGATGAAGGAACCACTTCGTGGCATTCACTTCAGAACCGTTCTACAGATTCGACAGGCAGTAACTCTAGTATCGGTTGTGAATAAATAGTTGCCATTATTTAAGTTCCAACCCTCGTATATTCTACAGGGACCTTCTTTTGCAGTCTGACGAGGAGCTGTGCACCAACTTAGAGTGACGAGGAATTCGTTTCATCTGGCACATCCGTCAGGGTCCGAGGGATAACCAGGTTATTACCAGTGCCTCATCTTGGCCTTTGAGGGTGACACATTACCCAAGAAGGTCACGGCGATGGTCTACCACTGTGATGTCACGCCATATATCCCTCCCCCAATGCGATGCTTTAAGTACTGGAAGATCAGCCATATGTCTCCCGCTGTACTTCCAGCATCACATGTCGAGATTGTGGACGACCATCCCATCCCAATACTCCACGTGCCCCATCTTCCATCAGTGTCAACACGGAGAGCATCATTGCCCTTCCTCACCAGACTGCAGGAATTTACAGTGGGAAAGGAAAATCATGGAATACAAGACCCTGGACCGACAGACCTACACTGAGGCCAAGAGGAAATTTGAGGGCCTACATCCTGTGGCTATGGCCTTCTCTTATGCTGCCACTACGAAAACATTTGTAGCCCCATCAGTTCCAGAAGTTCCAGTCGGCTCTGAGAGCCGGAAGACAACACCTGCCCCCTTGATGGTGGGGGGCACTTCCCTCCCTGTTGCTCCCGCACCACCTACCTCGGGAGCACTGTCCCCACAACCATCAGGGACATCAGTCCCCACTTCTCAGCTGGAGAAGCGTAAGTTGTCTTCGGCTCCTCTCGCTAGGAAGGGGTCACTTGGGTCACTGCCTTCCCAGGTTTCTCCTAGTGGCATAGGTGACACCCGTCAGTGGCTGAAGTGCCCAAAAGCAGCTTCACGATCATTCTCAGTCCCGGAGACTGAACCAGTGAAGCCTTCCCAGCCAGAGAAACCCAAGGATCAGCAAGAGAAATCCAGAAAGCAGACCCCAAGCCCAAAGGAATTGCGGTGGCACCCAAGCTCTGCATCTGCTGAGGACCTAGATCTCGCCATACCATCAGACACAATGGATATAGCCTCTTCAGGAAATAAGGTGACCCTGAGGCGTAGACTGCCTCATTGAGTGTTTCATACCTTCCCAGTCTCATGACAACGTCATCCTCCAGTGGAATTGCGACGGTTTTTTCGACCACATGGCTGAGCTACGGCAACTAAGCTTTACACCTGCTTTCTGCATTGCCCTCCAGGAAACCTGGTTCCCAGCAATGTGGGCCCCCTGCCATTTGTGGCTACAGGGGATATTACAAGAACCGTAGCGAATATAATAATGTGTCAGGTGGAGTTTGCATTTATGTCTTGAACTCGGTATGTAGTGAATGTGTGCCCCTTCAAACTCCTCTTGAAGCTGTGGCTGTCAGGATACAGATGACACAAGAAATAACTGTCTGCAATGTGTATCTCCCTCCAGAAGGTGCGGTAACCCTGAACGTATTGGATGCACTGATTGATCAACTCCCTAAACCTTTCCTACTTTTGGGAGATTTTAACACCCATGACCCCTGGTGGGGTAGCATCGTGCTTACAGGCCATGACAGAGATGTCGAAAATTTACTGTCCCAACACTACCTCTGCCTCTTTACATAGTGGGGCCGCCACACGTGTCAGTGTGGCTCATGGTAATTACTCGGCCATTGATTTATCCATCTGCAGCCCAGGACTTCTTCCATCTTTCCACTGGAGAGCACATGACGACCTGTGTGGCAGTGAGTACTTCCCCATATTCCTTTCACTCCCCTGGTATGATGCCCACGGAAACCTACCCAGACGGGCTTTAAACAAGGCAGACTGGGTAGTCTTCACATCTGCTGTCACCGCGCTCTCACCCACGTTGTGCCATTGATGCTGTGATTGAGAAGATCATTACAACGATAATTTCTGCAGCAGAAAGTAATCTTTAGGGTGCCTTCGGTGAAAGACAGTCCCTTGGTGGTCGCCGGAAGTCACCGAGGCAATTAAAGAGCATCGTTGAGCTGTGCAGCGACATAAGTGGCACCCTTCCCTAGAGCATTTACCGAGTGGGAGCTCCTCAGCCCCCTTGCACATTGCCCCGATGGAGCTCCTTGGCCAGATCAGGTACACAGTCAGATGATTAAACATCTCTCATCTGACTACAAGTGACATATCCTCGTCATCTTCAACTGGATCTGGTGCGATGGCATCTTTCCATCACAGTGGCGGGAGAGCACAATCATTCCAGTGCTAAAACCCGGTAAAATTCCTCTTCATGTGGATAGCTATCGGCCCATCAGCCTCATCAACATTCTCTGTAAGCTGCTGGAACATGTGGTGTGTCAGCAGTAGGGGTCGGGTCCTGCAGTCATGTGGCCTACTGGCTCCATGTCAGGGTGGCTTGTGCTAGGGTCGCTCTGCCACTGATAGTCTTGTATCCCTCGAGTCTACCATCCGAACAGCCTTTTCCAGATGACAACACCTGGTTGCCATCTTTTTTGACTTACGTAAAGCATATGACACAACCTGGCAGCATCACGTCCTTCCACATTGTACGAGTGGGGTCTCTGGGGCCCGCTCCTGATTTTTATCCAAAACTTCCGGTACGTTCCGTGTCCAAGTTGGTGCTTCCCATAATTCCCTCTGTATTCAGGAGAGCGCCGTTCTGCAGGGCTCCATGTTGAGTGGCGATCAACAGCTTAGCAGCAGTTGTAGGGCCGTTGGTCCCCTTCTCTGTATGCGTATGACTTCTGCATTTTGTATTGCTCCTGCTGAGTGGCACCAGCAGGGAGCCATTCACAAGGCGTGGTCACAGGCTCAAGCCCACGGCTTCTAGTTTTCAACCCACGAAGTCGCGTCTCATGCACTTCTGTCGGCGTTGTACCGTTCATTCGGAACCTGAACTTTATCTTAATGATGATCCACTCACTGTAGTGGAGACGTATCAATTCTTAGGACTGGTTTTCAACTCCCGATTTATTAGGCTTCCTTAACTTCGTCAGCTTAAGTGGGAGTGCAAGCAGCACCTCAATGCTCTCTGCTGCCTGAGCAACACCAGATCGCTCTACGCTGCTGCATATCTACAGATCCCTCGTTCAATCCCGCCTTGACTATGGGAATCTGGTTTACGGTTTGGCGGCACCCTCACCATTGTGTTTACTGGACCCAGTGCACCACTGTGGTGTTCATCTAGCGACGGGATCTTTTATAAAGAGTCTGGTGACGAGTGTCCTGGTGAAGACCGGAGTCCCTCCATTGTGGATCCGACGTCACAACTCTTCGCCAGTTATGTTGCACACATTCGTAGTTCTCCTGAGCATCTGAATGACCATCTCCTCTTCCCACCCGCGGCAGTTCATCTCCTGCAGGCTCAGGTCAGAGCTCACGATTGCAGTTCTTGTGTGATCCCTTCTTTCCAAACTGGTGGGTCCTTCCCTTTACTTGAGGTCCATTCATGTACACCTCCACGGTGTAAACCTCGGCCCCGGGTTCATAACCCGCCACCCCTTACATTTTGACTGATAATCAGCAGTGGCGGCCGAAGACTTCCGGCATAAGAAGTCAACCTCATTCTGCCAATGGCCTTGTCAAAGAGAGCAGAGGGACAGATGGAGATTCAGGGCACACTCTTGCAATTGGGATGGAAAACTGCCCTGAAGGTGGAAGAATCAGCAATGATCAATGGCATGAGGATGCAAAAAGAGATACATAACGTGTATCCAAAGGACATGTGATCTGTTGTTGAAAAAGTGTCACGATGATCTCTCCAGTGGCAAAAAGAGTCCCCCATTCGGATCTGCAGGAAGGGACTGCCAAAAGATAAGTGAACATGAGAAAAAGATTGAATAACCAACAAAAGGATAACATTCTGAGAGTTGGGGCATGGAATGTCAGAAGCTTGAACGTGTTAGGGAAGCTGGAAAATCTGAGAAGGGAAATGCAAAGGCTAAATCTAGATATAGTTGGGGTCATTGAAGTGAAATGGAAAGACAAGGGTTTCTGGTCAGATGACTATAGGGTAACATCAACAGCAGCATAAAACGGTATAATGGGAGTAGCATCATTATGAACACGAAGGCTGGGCAGAGAGTGAGTTACTGTGAGCACTTCAGTGGTAAAGTTGTTATCAGAATCAACAGCAAATCAGCACTGACAACAATAGTCCAGGCATACATTCTGACATCACAAACTGACGATGAAGAGAGAGAGAGAGAGAGAGAGAGTATATGAAATACTGAAAGCGCATTACAGTACGTAAAGGGAGATGAGAATCTAATAGTCATGGTGGGACTGGAATGCAGTTGTACGGGAAGGAGTAGTAGAAAAGGCTACAGGAGAATATGGGCTCAAGGAGTGTGAGAGGAGAAAGACTAATTGAGTTCTGTAATGAATTTCACCTAGTAGTAGCGAATACTCTGTTCAAGAATCGGAAGAGGAGGAGCTGTACTTGGAAAAAGGTTGGGTTATACAGGAAGATTTCAGTTAGATCAAGTCGTGGTCAGGCAGAGATTCCGAAATCAGAAACTGGATTTTGATGGGTAACCAGAAGCAGATACAGCCTTTGATCACAATGTGGTAGTGATGAAGTGTAGGTTTGAAGTTTAAGAAATTAGTCTGAAAGTATCAATACACAATGAAGTGGGATATGGAACTACTAAGGAATTACGACATATGCTTGAAGTTCTCTAAGGCTACAGATACAGCAATAAGGATTAGGTCAGAAGAGGAATGGACATCTCTGAAAATGGCAATCACACAAGTTGGAAAGCAAAATACAGGTACGGAGAAGGTAATTGCAAAGAAACCATGAATAACATAAGAAATACTTCAGTTGATCAATGAAAGAAGCAAGTACAAAAATGCTCGGGGAAAATTCATTAATACTAAAATACCAGTCGCTGTGGAATTAAATACATATGAAGTGCAGGAAAGCCAAGAAGAAACGGCTGCATGAAAAATGTGAAGAAACCAAAAAAGAAATGATTGTCGTAAGGACTGACTCGGCATATAGAAAAGTCAAAACAGCCGTCAGTGAAATTAAAAGTGAGGGTGTTAACATTAAGAGTGCAATGGGAAATCCACTGTTAAATGCAGTGGAGACAGCGAATAGGGACTGATGACCTAAGACGTTAAGTCCCATAGTGCTCAGAGTCATTTGAACAGTGAATAGGTGGAAAGAGTGCATTGAAGGCCTCCATGAAGTGCAAGATTTGTCTGACATGATAGAAGAAGAAACAACAGAAGTCGGTTTAGAAGAAATAGGGGATCCAGTATTAGAATCAGAATTTAGGCAAAGTTTAAAGGACTGAAGATCAAATAAGGCAGGAGGGATGGATAACATTCCATCAGAATTTCTAAAACCGTTGGGGGAAGTGGCAACAAAATGACTATTCACGTTTGGTGTGTAGAATGTATGAGTCTGACAACATACCACCTGACATTCAGAGAAATATTAACCACACAATTACAAAGACTGCAAGAAATGACAAGTGTGAGAATTATCGTACAATAAGTTTAATAGCTCATGCATCCAATTTGCTGACAATAATAATATACAGAAGAATGGAAAAAGGAACTTAGGGATGTGTTAGCTGACGATAGCTTTGGCTTTATAAAAAGTAAAGGCACCAGAGAGGCAATTCTGACTTTACGGTCAATAAAGGAAACCTAAAGAAAAATCAAGATGCGTTCATAAGATTTGAAGATGGGGAAAAAGTGTTCAACAATGTACAATGGTGGAATATGTTCGAAATTCTTGAAAAAATAGGGGTTAGCTATAGGAAGAGATAGTATATGGAAGACAGTATAGGAAGAGACAGTAAATGTATAAGAGACAAGAGGGAATAATAAGAGTAGATGACCAAGAACGAAATGCATGGATTTTAAAGGTGATAAGACAGGGCTGTAGTCTTTCACCCCTTCTGTTTAATCTGTGCATCGAAGAAGCAATGATGGAAATAAAAGAAATGTTCTGGAGTGGAACTGAAATTCAAGGTGAAAGGATATCAATAATACAATTCACTGATGACATACACTTCTGGAAATGGAAAAAAGAACACATTGACACCGGTGTGTCAGACCCACCATACTTGCTCCGGACACTGCGAGAGGGCTGTACAAGCAATAATCACACGCACGGCACAGCGGACACACCAGGAACCGCGGTGTTGGCCGTCGAATGGCGCTAGCTGCTCAGCATTTGTGCACCGCCGCCGTCAGTGTCAGCCAGTTTGCCGTGGCATACGGAGCTCCATCGCAGTCTTGAACACTGGTAGCATGCCGCGACAGCGTGGACGTGAATTGTATGTGCAGTTGACGGACTTTGAGCGAGGGCGTATAGTGGGCATGCGGGAGGCCGGGTGGACGTACCGCCGAATTGCTCAACACGTGGGGCGTGAGGTCTCCACAGTACATCGATGTTGTCGCCAGTGGTCGGCGGAAGGTGCACGTGCCCGTCAACCTGGGACCGGACCGCAGCGACGCACAGATGCACGCCAAGACCGTAGGATCCTACGCAGTGCTGTAGGGGACCGCACCGCCACTTCCCAGCAAATTAGGGACACTGTTGCTCCTGGGGTATAGGGGAGGACCATTCGCAACCGTCTCCATGAAGCTGGGCTACGGTCCCACACACCGTTAGGCCGTCTTCTGCTCACGCCCCGACATCGTGCAGCCCGCCTCCAGTGGTGTCGCGACAGGCGTGAATGGAGGGACGAATGGAGACGTGTCGTCTTCAGCGATGAGAGTCGCTTCTGCCTTGGTGCCAATGAAGGTCGTATGCGTGTTTTGCGCCGTGCAGGTGAGCGCCACAATCAGGACTGCATACGACCAAGGCACACAGGGCCAACACCCGGCATCATGGTGTGGGGAGCGATCTCCTACACTGGCCGTACACCTCTGGTGACCATCGAGGGGACACTGAATAGTGCACGGTATATCCAAACCGTCATCAAACCCATCGTTCTACCATTCCTAGACCGGCAAGGGAACTTGCTGTTCCAACAGGACAATGCACGTCCGCATGTATTCCGTGCCACCCAACGTGCTCTAGAAGGTCTAAGTCAACTACCCTGGCCAGCAAGATCTCCGGATCTGTCCCCCATTGAGCATGTTTGGGACTGGATGAAGCGTCATCTGACGCGGTCTGCACGTCCAGCACGAACGCTGGTCCAACTGAGGCGCCAGGTGGAAATGGCATGGCAAGCTTTTCCACAGGACTACATCCAGCATCGCTATGATCGTCTCCATGGGAGAATAGCAGCCTGCATTGCTGCGAAAGGTGGATATACACTGTACTAGTGCCGACATTGTGCATGCTCTGTTGCCTGTGTCTATGTGCCTGTGGTTCTGTCAGTGTGATCATGTGATGTATCTGACCCCAGGAATGTGTCAATAAAGTTTCCCCTTCCTGGGACGATGAATTCACAGTGTTCTTATTTCAATTTCCAGGAGTGTAGTTATCCTGAGTGAAGGCGAAGAAGAGTTACAAGATCTGCTGAATGGAATGAACAGTTTAATGAGTACAGAATATGGTTTGAGAGTAAATCAAAGAAAGACAAAAGTAATGACAAGCAGTAGAAATGAGAACAGTGATGGTCCAAAAGTAGATGAAGTTAAGGAATTCTGCTACCTAGGCAGCTAAGTAACCAATGATAGATGGGGCAAGGAAGACATCAAAAGCATGCTAGCACTGGCAAAAAGGGCATTTCTGACCCATAGAAGTCTGCTAGTACAAAAACATAGTCCTTAATTTCTGAGAATATACGTTTGAAGAACAGCATTGTATGGAAGTTAAATATGGACTGAGGTAAAACAGAATACGTGGAAAACACTGACGAGGAGAAGGGACAGAATGATAGGACGTACATCATCAGGGAATGACTTCCACGGTACTAGAGGGAGCTGTAGAGGGGAAAAACTGCAGAGGAAGACAGCTATTGGAGTACACCCAGCAAATAATTGAGGATGTAAGTTGCAAGTGCTACTCTGAGATGTAGAGGTTGGCGCGCACAAAAAAAAGGCTAACAGGAGTTACCACTCCATTGTCATAAGTGCTCATTGCTGGTAAGTGTCCACTATGCCCTAAGACTCTCATTCTTCCCTGGAACAGAGATGTCTCCCAAGAACAATAATTTTTGACAATATCACAAAGTGAGTTGGGTTTGCATATCTGCAAAGTTTAAAGTTCGTAATAAAATGTTGGTGGGAAAGTATTAGGTCGGTGCATAAGTTCGTAGCATTATTTTGCACTTTGGTATTCCAGTTGATAGGTGTTTATTTAGCAGTTGTCTCTCTTATTTCCAGTTCACTTTTGCTGTTTGTGGTCGTGAGTCAAGCTTTGGACACTATAAAATGGAGTGCCAAGTAGAGAAATCGGAACATTACTGACATATTTGTCTGTCTTAGTGCGTTAGAGACGTGACAGCAGCTGACACAGCAGACGGCAAGAAAATGGTTTCCTCATTTTAAGGCAGACTGTTTTGACATTAGTGACCCTCCACATTCAGGAAGAACTTCAGGGTTTGACAAAGATCATTTAAATGCATTTAATCGACAATGATCCATGCCATTGTACTCGAGAACTGGCAATTTGGTGAACTGTGTTCATTCTACCATTGCGCAACATTTGCAGGCAATGGGGAAGGTCCAAATTTGTGTGTACAGATACCGCATGCTCTAAGCTAAAATCACAAAAATCGGCGGGTGGCCACGCCTGCATCTCTCCTCGCTCGTCGTCAATTGGCTCGTGAACGACACTGACCTTTCCTATCGTGTGTGTCTCATCCTTGACAGCTCCTGGTGGCGAGAAATGGCATTCTTATGCTAACATAACAAAATGAAACGAATAGTTGAGTACAGACAAATCAGCAACTCCCGATACAAAGACCTGCACGGATCCACAAACCATAATGTTACACATTTAGTGGAACATCGATAGTGTGTTGTACTACGAATGGATTCTCCGAAGTTTAACCATCACTGCTGAAACTTATTGTCGACAACTGAGATGCCATGCAGACTCTATCCGAGAATAATGAGGAGGAAGAGTGTGTGAAGTGCTGCAACTCCACGGTAACGCCATTCCGCACCCACCTTATTCCCCTGATCTTGCATCCTCAGGTTTTCATGTTTTCTGTTCTGTGTTGACCATTCTTCAATCAACTTCCTTTCCAGATAAAAATGCGCACCGAATGTGGCTCGACAAGATCTTCACCTCAAAACCACATGATTTCTACAGTAATGGAATTGGAAAATTACCCCAGCATTGGCAGACTGTCATAGAGGAGGAGAATATATTATTGATGACTAAAGTCTCTGTCATGTGTATCTGTTATTAAATGTATGGAAAAAAGCTGCAAACTTATGCACCAACCTAATATATTTTAATTGACTAGTTATTCGAAGTGTGTGTAATTTCACAAATCCTTTGAATGAAGTGAAAGATGGACTGTGATAGTTCTTTGGTCATTAAATACACATTATTGTACTAGGAGAACACCGGTCAACTGAACCTATCAATATCAGATTTTGGTTTTATTTCAGGATGTACTGATGATGTGGCACGTAAGACCGTATACGCACAAAGGAAAAGAATAGCTTACTAATAGCTTTTTTCTCGTATCTATACTATTTTTTAGACCATAGAGTGTGGTGACAGTGATTTGTAGTATAGAGTTGTTCGACAGATGAAAATTTTGTTGTGTGTTTTTGAATCTATCAAATGCGAATACGATACCTCGTGGTGGCATACTGATCTGTGGTGCAGATAGTTTTGAGATTTTTCTGTTGTGAGGCAGTCGAGAGCCTAATAATCATACACGGAATAGTCAAATGTCCTAATATTTATGCTACTTCTCTCAGATAGTAATTCATTATAGACAACTGCATCATCTGCAGAAAGTCTGATTTTACTAGTAGTACTGTGTGCAAGCTCATTAATACCCAAACCAACAGGAAGGGTCCCAGTGCACTTCCCTGGGGGCACACTGGATGTTATTTCATAACATGATGTTTCTCCACCCAAGACAACGTGCCCTGGCCTCCCTACCAAACATTTGCATACACTAGAAAATTTGCGATTTTGTACTTACATCATTCGTCTCACTGCCTCTCTTTCATAGCTGTTACTCCTTTCCCGTGTTCTACAAGAAACTGGTTCTGCAAACCGTACTTTTTCAAATAACATTCTTTAAAAGTGGTATTATGTCTCACGAGGCAAAGGGTATTTTTAATTCTCGACGAAGCTTCTATACGGATAAATAACATTGAAGCTATCGTACGAAAACTTGGCACATTCTGTGCAGGGAAGCAACCTGGTATTTGACAAAACCTGAAAGTAAGATTATGACAAATATTATTTTGTCTGAAATAGGTTTTACTGTTGAGGCAAAATAAAGCATATTTTAAATGAAGTGTTTATACTATGTTGCTGATGTGTGTACATCTATTCTGTAATCAATAAACATAAATGTTACTTTCCTGTTTTTTCTTAAAATAATACAACAAGAAATTTAATTTTTATTTGGATTCACAAAATTTAGGAAGAAAAAAGCCTTTTAAAAGTAGTGGTTCTTGCTACACTGTCTGCCTGTGTCCATTCATCCAAATGGACAGTTTGTTGCTGGTCATTCACACATAGAAAGCTTCACAGTGTAGGAGACTGGTAGAACCAGAAAGGAACAGGAGCAAATAGCATTAAGGGTAGATGACATATTAGTAACCGATGGGCATAGTGTGGCAAATCTATTTAACAAGTATTTTATATCTATTAGTAATAGAATGGGATTGTCAGGATCAGTAAATAATGCCTTCACTCACTTAACCAAAAGAAATAACTTCCATAATCAAATCTTTGAAAACAAAGCATTCTAGTGGTTACGATGAAATATCGACAAAGTTAATTAAGGCATGTTCTTGTGAGTTTAGTACAATTCTAAGTTACTTGTGTAACCAATCAATTATAACTGGGACATTTCCTGACTGGCTAAAATATGCAGATGTTAAGCCTCTATTCAAGAAAGGGGATAAAGAGATACCATCAAACTACAGACTGATTTCACTTTTTCCAGCATTCTCAAAAAGTTTAGTAAAAACTAATGTACAGGCAGCTTCTCAACTATCTGACCACAAATAACATATTATCAAGAACACAGTTTGGATTTCTGAAGGGTTCTGATATTCAGAAGGCTGTTTACACCTACAGTGAAAATGTACTTAATTCATTAAATAACAAATTACAAGCAGCAGGTATTTTCTGTGATTTGTCAAAGGCATTTGATTGTGTGAACCACAACATCCTGTTAAATAAATTAAAATTCTATGGTGTCACGGGCAGTGCTGCAAAATGGTTCAAGTCATACCTCGCTAACAGGAAACAAAGGGTGTCAGTACAAGGGACTAGTGAATTAAGTCATCAGAATGGGAAGAAATTACATGTGGTGTCCCACAAGGATCCGTCTTAGGGCCATCGCCTTTTCTTGGGTACATTAATGATCTCTCATCAGTTACACTGCCAGAAGCAGAGTTCGTTTTGTTTGCAGATGACACAAGTATTGCAATAAATAGTATGTTGAGTGTAGTTCTAGAAAGATCTGTTAATGATACTTTCATGGATATTAATAAATGGTTTAAAGCAAACTCATTGACACACTTTGAAAAGACTCGCTACATGCAATTCAGAACCTGTAAGAAGTTTTCACCCACCATATGCTTAAAGTATGAAGAAGAGCAGATAGAAGAGGTTGACAGTCTTAAATTCCTGGGATTGCAACTTGATAATAAAGTAAGTTGGGAGGAGAACACCACAGAACTGCATAAACGCCTTAACAAATCTGTATTTGCAATTTGAGTGTTAGCAGACATATGCGACATAAAAATGAAAAAGCTTGCATACTTTGCCTACTTTCATTCCATAATGTCATATGGTATAATATTTTGGGGTAACTCTTCAAGTCAAACAAAAGTTTTCAGAGTCCAAAAGTGTGTAATATGTATTATTTGTGGAGTAAAATCACGGACGTCATGTAGAAACCTCCTCAAAGAAGTGGGTATACTAACTACTGCCTCTCAGTATATTTACACCTTAATGAAATTTGTCCTAAATAATATATCTCTTTTTTCCAACAAACAGCTCAGTTAATACATACAATACCAGGAACAAAAATGATCTGCAAAAAGACTTAAAAACACTTACTTTAGTTCAAAAAGGGGTCCACTACTCAGGAACACTCATCTTCAATAATTTGCCAGCAAACATAAAAAATTTAGTTACAAATAAAGATCAATTTAAAAGGAACCTGTTAGACTTACTAGTGGCCACCTCCAACTCGATAGACGAATTTTTTTAATAAAAACAAATGATGTATTGTATATATTCATACTATTAGTATTGTTATTTCAGCTTAGAAGGTTGACATGTTCCACATCCACAAGGATCTCCTCAGCATAGATCTATGGAATGAAAAACTAATCTAATCTAACGGGGCATTGAGAGAAATTTGTGACTGTATTGAGGACTTTTACATAGGTAGGTCACAGCATGTTATCTCGGATGGAGAGTCATTGTCAGACATTGAAGATCCTTTGGATGTGCCCCAGGGAAGTATGTTGGGATGCTTGCTGTTCATGTTGTACATTAATAACCTTGCAGACAACAGTAATTGTTAGATCAAACTTTTTGCAGTTAATGCATTTTTCTATAATGAAGTAATAGTGGAAAAAAGCTGCATAATTATTCAGTCAGATCTTGATATGATTTCAAAGTTGTGTAACGATTGGCAACTTGCTTTAAATTGTCATAAATCTAAAACTGCACATCGCAAAATGAAAAAAGACATAGTATCCTATGAATATAACACCAATGAGTCACTGTTTGAATTGCCCAACTCACACAAATACCGGGGCTTAATGCCCGGTAGGGAAATGAAATGTATATCACGTAGGTTGTGCCATGGGCTAAACAGATGGTAGACTTTGGGTTAACGCTAGAATACTAGGGAAGTGCTATTAGTCTACAAAAAATATTTCTTACATATCATTTGTGCAAGTGGTTCTAGAATATTGTTCAAGAGTGTGGGGATATCTAGATAGGAGTAACAGAGGTATTGAATGTAAAAAGAGAAGGGCAGCACGGACAGTCACAAGTCTGTTTAATACGTTGGGTGTAACACAGATTCTGAAGGAACTGAACTGGAAGACTGCATCTATCTTTAAGAAACTACCTGGAGAAAGTCTAGTCACATAGTTTTGAGAACCGTCCTTAAAAGGTAACTCTAGAAATACACAGTCACTCACATAGGTATCGTGACGGTAAGAT
This sequence comes from Schistocerca gregaria, assembly GCF_023897955.1. Taxonomy (NCBI): domain Eukaryota; kingdom Metazoa; phylum Arthropoda; class Insecta; order Orthoptera; family Acrididae; genus Schistocerca; species Schistocerca gregaria. The sequence continues at coordinate 215,341,896 of NC_064929.1, forward strand.
TTGAATAATTACTGCATGCACAGAGGCAGTCAGACAATCATTCTTCCCATGCTTCGTACTGGAAGAAACTGTAATAACTGGTTCAGTGGGACGTACCCTCTGCCAGGTGCTTATCTTGGTTTTCAGAGTATAGATGTAGATGTAGTCACATTCGTCCTGTGGCCTTAAGCAAAGTGATTTATTATATCTTTACAAAAAAGAAAGGTCAACTTGTCAGTGTTCAGCAAATTTGCAACAGAATGGAAATAGAAGCTGTGGACACAGAAACAGCAAATTTGAACTGGACATCGAAAAGTATGACTCCGTATTTCTGTCACGTGATGTTCAAACAGGGAGTAGTGCAACATGTCTTCATTCTCATTTTAAATGAGATACCTTCCCCCAGTAAAAGCCATCAACATGAAAAGATTTCCTTGAAATTTTGTGAATTGAAACAAAACAAATTTCAGTAAAATCATGAATTTACCGAAATGAAATAAATTGGAGTTCATTATTTTGACAATAATTTGTCGGTGTTTTTAATGAATTCATCATAACACTCGGTGATGAACGATATTTTTTGTCTTTCCGGCTGGACAGAAAACGATTAGTGCTTACGGTTTACAGACTCTCGAGGACTTGTGTAAATTAAATGACACAATTTGAGAGACTTTACTGGTTTCGGACATATACGATTTTACATATACGGACAGAAGCAGTGAGAGAAAATTTGCACCGAGGCCATGAATTGAACCTGGATGTCCTGAAATTGTGTCATTTCATTTGTATAAGTACCTGCTCCTAGGTTGCAGGCCAGAGCCCCCATTTGCGTTCAATGCCAAGATCCTATTCCAGGACATATAGAGCCTCATCAATTCCTTTTGTGTGTAAGGGGAATTTAAAGCAGACCCGGATGGCGGTGTGCATTCGGCTCGAACACGGAGGCGTGCTGCTGTGTGAAGCACAGTGCCGAGGTAGTTCAGTGGCTAATGCACCTGTCTAACGCGCAGGAGACCCAGATTCGATTCCCAGCCTCGGCAGAAATTTTTAGTTGACACTTCAGCCTCCATACGTAAACACAAACTTGTGTGTTAACTTTTGAGTTTCAAACTCTCCCACGGTGTGTATATATACTCGGTATAAGATGGCAGATATAAATCTACATTCCTTCACTTAAGCACTATTTCAACAGTCTTCGATTCGGGCACACAGGGAAACAGTGCAAGAGCCTCGGAGGCCACACTCACAGCAGCGATGTACGAGCTGAATGATCCGGTGTATTTACTGCTGTGAACAACATGAAGCAATTGGTAGATAGTGTAAGGAGTACTGAGAGCCACAAAACTTTCTCTGTTACCAGCCATTCTCAAGTGACAAAAATGAGTATAGCAGACACACATTATCTGACTGATATTCACCATATCAATGGTAGAATGTAAAGCAAATTTTCTGAGGTCAAATTCAGCAACAAACCACCAGTTATTACAGTATCAACAGTCAACTGAATTTTGAACAAACAAAAAGATGGAATACTTCCAAGTGTAATAAGAATCCAGATAGGCACGTAATGCAGGAAGTAATGATTAACTGGAACTCATATTCGATATAATCCTTACCAAGTGCAACGTACTCCCCAAGATGATAACAAATCTTAATTAAATAAATCCTTGCCAGATGAAAACTTTTCATTTCACCCTTTATATTACACATGAGCTACAGAAAAATTAACCAGTAGATACACATTCCAGTAGAATAAGGCTCCCTCAATTGATTTCCAAATTTGGAAGCTAACTAGAACAGTACATACAAAATCAGAGATTTAAGAGTTTTACAATGGAATGCAAGCTCTACTATGTCCAATAAAATAAGCCTGGAAAATGAACTTATCAACATAAGATTATAGCGGCCTGCATATCAGAAATGTGTTCCAACCTTTCAAAGAATATTCTTTGACAAACTCTGATAGATTAGATAACAAAGCTGGTGCGACAATTTTGGTTCACAATAGCATACCATATGCTAATATAGATGTACAATTCAAATTTATATGCATTAGCTATTAAAATTCTTTGCATCTTATCTGCTTTCTCTACAACATCTGTTTATAACACACCAAGTTATAAAATAGAAGCTGAAACCTAGAAGAAAGTCTTTCATGTATTAAATGTGCCAGTTACTATATGCAGTTATTTCAGCTCCATTGCAAGAGTTGGAGCAGTGCTTTCACAGACAGAGAAGATACCAACGTATTGATAGTGATAACCAACTAATAGTAATGAATGGTGGCTCACCACCTTAATACCCTTTAAACGATAGTCAGCAGCAGACATTACATGTGTTCTCCTAGCATTTCCAACTAGGAACTTTTAACTGACCCACTAGGTTCATACCATATTCCAAAATAATAGACAGTCAAAACAATATAATTACTCAAAAAAGCAGAACATAATGCGGATGGAATATCGGACAAGCTCAACAGGAACTGTACAAGACCAGTCTACTTAAAAAATCACACAAACTTGCGTATTGATCAAATGTGAGAAATCTGTGCAACAACCAAATAAATGCAACATTGGGTGCAGCATTACATTCAGTCATTCAGTTCCAAAGAAAATGACAGGGCACGTGAATTAGAGACCTCCTTCGTTATGGTGGATGCAGACTGCTCTAAAGAAATTGCACGTAGTACATATATCCTTCACTATGCAATCATCTTGAATTTTGCAAAACTCAGTTGCAAACTAAAAAAAAAGGATCATTCTCATTATTGAATGTAGTGTGAGCATGAATAAACAGTCGAATACATCTGGGGTGTGGCAATGTGTCAAGAAACTAAGACGTTGATTATCGCCTGCATGAAATTCCTTCATTCAGATAAACGAGTCTCATTTAGAAGCATTCACGGATAGAGTGAGTCCACGAACAGTGCACCAACCTGTCACTGTTCTAACTGTTGGCTACTCAGATCACTTCCTATGACAACCATTTCAGAATGCAGAGCTGCAGAAAGTATTTAAGAACATTACTACTTCTTCCCCAGGGATAGTATAGAAGAAGGGTGAACAGACAACACAAATTATATTACCAGTCGCAAAAAGAACGTTAACTCCTCTGATCAAAAATTATTTAGACCAATAGCATTATGATCCTATGTTGCTAAAATACATGAGCATGTGATAAAACTGGAATGGTGGTTTGTAGAGCAGGAAACTTCCCCCAAAATCGCAGTATTGTTTTTGCAAGCGAAAGGAACAGTAAGACAACCTCACCATTTTATGTACTGAAATTTAGATGGCTTACAAGAATACACAAATCTTCTGTTTGCAGATGTTTCTGGAGTGTATGACAATGTATTACAAAAAGTCTTACTGCACAACTTATTAAATATCGGTATACCTTCTCACTATGTATCAGGCATGAAATCATTTTTAATATTCATTCGACGCTATAACGAACTGCACGGCCTAAGAACTATATGTGATACCTCAGATCTAGAAACTATGTTTTCTGCATCGGTCAAAATTCTTCAATATGCTGATAATATACGCATATATGCTGTAGACAATAGATTACAACACTGGGATATTCATTAGACCTGGCAGTCAGAATATTAATTCGGTGGTTTGATAAACATTGTCTTTCAATATCGGAAAACAAATTTTCTGTTGTACCTTTTACACAGCAACAGATTCAATATAGAGAAAATACCATTCAGTTAGATGAAACAGAATTTCCAGTAATGTTACACTCCTGGAAATGGAAAAAAGAACACATTGACACCGGTGTGTCAGACCCACCATACTTGCTCCGGACACTGCGAGAGGGCTGTACAAGCAATGATCACACGCACGGCACAGCGGACACACCAGGAACCGCGGTGTTGGCCGTCGAATGGCGCTAGCTGCGCAGCATTTGTGCTCCGCCGCCGTCTGTGTCAGCCAGTTTGCCGTGGCATACGGAGCTCCATCGCAGCCTTGAACACTGGTAACATGCCGCGACAGCGTGGACGTGAACCGTATGTGCAGTTGACGGACTTTGAGCGAGGGCGTATAGTGGGCATGCGGGAGGCCGGGTGGACGTACTGCCAATTGCTCAACACGTGGGGCGTGAGGTCTCCACAGTACATCGATGTTGTCGCCAGTCGTCAGCGGAAGGTGCACGTGCCCGTCAACCTGGAACTGGACCGCAGCGATGCACGGATGCACGCCAAGACCATAGGATCCTACGCAGTGCCGCAGGGGACCGCACCGCCACTTCCCAGTAAATTAGGGACACTGTTGCTCCTGGGGTATCGGCGAGGACCATTCGCAACCGTTTCCATGAAGCTGGGCTATGGTCCTGCACACCGTTAGGCCGTCTTCCGCTCACGCCCCGACATTGTGCAGCCCGCCTCCAGAGGTGTCGCGAGAGGCGTGAATGGAGGGACGAATGGAGACGTGTCGTCTTCAGCGATGAGAGTCGCTTCTGCCTTGGTGCTAATGACGGTCGTATGCGTGTTTGGCGCTGTGCAGGTGAGCGCAACAATCAGGACTGCATACGACCGAGGCACACAGGGCCTACACCCGGCATCATGGTGTGGGGAGCGATCTCCTACACTGGCCGTACACCTCTGGTGATCGTCAAGGGGACACTGAATAGTGCACGGTACATCCAAACCATCATCGAACCCATCGTTCTACCATTCCTAGACCGGCAATGGAACTTGCTGTTCCAACAGGACAATGCACATCCGCATGTATCCCGTGCCACCCAACGTGCTCTAGAAGGTGTAAGTCAACTACCCTGGCCAGCAAGATCTCCGGATCTGTCCCCCATTGAGCATGTTTGGGACTGGATGAAGCGTCATCTGACGTGGTCTGCACGTCCAGCACGAACGCTGGTCCAACTGAGGCGCCAGGTGGAAATGGCATGGCAAGCTTTTCCACAGGACTACATCCAGCATCGCTATGATCGTCTCCATGGGAGAATAGCAGCCTGCATTGCTGCGAAAGGTGGATATACACTGTACTAGTGCCGACATTGTGCATGCTCTGTTGCCTGTGTCTATGTGCCTGTGGTTCTGTCAGTGTGATCATGTGATGTATCTGACCCCAGGAATGTGTCAATAAAATTTCCCCTTCCTGGGACAATGAATTCACGGTGTTCTTATTTCAATTTCCAGGAGTGTATATTACATTTTTTGGCACGATTTCTGACATGTGTTTCACATGGATTATTACCGTAAGCTATTACCAATGAAATATATAAATTTATTAATGTTATGAGGTCTTCAGCTGGCACTTGGTGGTGTGCCAATTCCTCTGGTCAGGGGGTGATATACAAAGCTCTACTGCAGTCTAATTTGTAGCTCTAACAAGACCAGTCCTAGACTATGGAAGCTTTTTTTTATGGTAACGATTCCAAAACAGATCTGTCTAAACTTGACTGTCATCAACATCGCTGTCTCAAGAAATGTATAGAAGCAATCCGACTCACACACACACACACACTTGGTTTTTGTAGTTGATGCGTAGCCACAAACCGGCTTGAAATTTTACATTTTTGGCGACACTGCACTGATCAATAATGTAAACTTTGGCGTAACTTAAAGTTTGATGTGCACTGCGCAAAAGATTAAAACTTACGTAAAGGTTTGGACTTCGTGGATAAATACGATGTCTATTGTTTAGAATATGTGTCTGATTTTGAGACTATGTACCCGACAAACGTTCTGTTCAAGAAAATAAAGAGCAAGTAAGCAACTGAAATCCTTCCGTGTTAGATGCAGTTAAAAGGGCTAAGAAAGTTTTGTTTTACGGGATAATATAATGCTATAAAGATGTATTTATCTCTCTGCCAGGCATGTGGCGGTGCTACTGGAAAACGTAAGTGGGCACGAAATAAGGGGAATAAGAGAACACTTAGCGGACAAAATGTAATTAATATACTTTGATCTATACAGTACGTGATTCACGGTCTGTTTCCTTGGAATGTACTGGCTTTTTTGTTTTCTAATAATTTATTTCTCTTACGGGTTAGAAGGATTCCGAGTATAAAGAAATAAAGACGATCAGAAGCTTATAAATGAATAGTATTCATGTTTTGATATATATTAGAAAATTAAATATTTGTTGGCAATATCAAACGAAGCGTACCTCGTTGTTTTACAGTCCTTTCCTCTACGTACGTCACAACCATGATGTTTCGTTATATTATGTTGTTGGAAGTATAATAGGTTTCCACACTTCGCAGTAAGTATTACCACTAATTTCCGACAATTAATTTGGTGTGTAAGTAGTAAATCAACATGTAATTGCGTAACCTCTATGAAAATGTAACATATGAATTCAACAAAACTGCGTGAAGCCATGTAGTGGTTAATCGATGCAAATGTATGAAGGGAATACATAATAATAAAACCTCCAGATCATAACTATTTTATTAATTTTTTAAACAATTGTGATAAGCTGTCATTTGAGAATGTAAGATAATTTCATATTCTTATTATCTGTTGTATCCAATATTTGAGTTGTGTGAGTAGTTTGACATAGCACTAAGTCAACTACAACTGCTATTGGATTTTTAGATTGTGCTGCAGACATCAGTAGAGGAAAACGAATATGAGTCCAGTGAAATAACTTACAGAAGTGTGCTATTCCACCCGTCTGCTTTGACATATGATGTCATCAATATAGCGCCAAATGACTATTCTAAGCGATTCCAGTATAGCGCCTATGGCATCATTACATATATATATACGGCAACAAACACAAAAATACATGTAAATAAGACAATAACATGTCCCTCTAAAAATACAATGAAACTAACTGGACAACCGCAGGGAAATAATTGGTTTTTAGGGTGCAGACTAGCGAAATATAATAGTAAAAATAAGCCACTATCCCAAAACACACAAAATGATGAACCAAAAAATTGCAACATTCTGCTATATCAACAAAAATCTGCAGGAATTGGACACTTCCCTTGACCTATAGAGGTCAACCACAGGCGACAATACCTAAACACCAACTACGAGAAATATAGTCAGAACCACAACACCTCAAAAATCAAACATCCCTACATAAATTAAAACACAGCCAGTACACCATAAATACACAAAACATTACAACTCAATAAGAATACAGGAAACCAATAACACCTTATGAAAATGCCTAACGCATAAACAAAAAACAAAACAAAAATAATAACTCACTGAAAAAACTTCCAAACCTTAAATTTGGAACTATGAACACTGCCAACGACTTCACACATCCAACACCAAGACTCAAATGAACCCCATACAACACATTGCTCTCAGCACATACACATACACAGACACATACACACCAGCAGAGAGCACCATAAAACACAACAAGACGGCATCTACAAACACAACCAACTCATAAACTTCGTGCCATAATAATGTCATCACACACCACAACACTCTTACTAAAGAAATGGGTGGAATCGGATGCTTCCACTGACCCGTTTCTTGGTACATGTATCATGGATACAATTTCTAAATCTGAAAATATGTTTTTAAAATTGTTTCTGTATGCCCCCTCATGTGCATAGCAGCATTTTGTCTGTAGCTCAATTTTCTAAAAATTGAATCTGTAGTGTATTAGCCACTGTATTTGTGTATCGGCGTTAAAGAAACAAGGAAATTATTAGTCAGTGGTGTAGCATGTTCTTTTTGACATGTCCTGACCTTTGATCTGTGAACTCATTTGACTTGCCAGTTATGGGAAGAGTAGGCTTATAGAACTACGTATTTTCTTTGTGAACAAAGGAATGCAACAAATGAGAAAACACATTTATTGATTGAGTTAGGGTCAGATAGGGTATTTGTAAACTAGGGTTAATTGGATACAGAAAGTATACAATTTTGCTAGAGACACATTTGGTGTAATTGTCGGCAGCATCATTTTCAGCCATCATTTTTTAGGTTGACATCACTACCCTCTCTTTTTACACCTGCACCTACATCCACACTCTTCAAATCACAATGAGGTGTATGTCCTATTGTACCAGTCATTAGAGTTTCTTCGTGTTCCATTCAGGTTTTTGGTGTGGGTGGAATGATTTTTTGAATGCCTCTGTGTGATCTGTACATACAGTAATTATTCTGATCTTATCCTCGCGATCCCTGTGTGAGCGATACTTACGGGATTATAGTATATCCCTAGAGTAATCTCTCCCTCTTTTTATTGTTAAATTTTATTAATTGTTGAGCTTTTTATGGTGAAGGTCTCACAGCTCCATATGTTTTTCTTCTGTTTATTGGGAAGTTGAACTTATTTGTAGTTTATTAAGTTATTTTTCCCAAAAGGGATTATGAAAATAAAATTACTTAATTTCAAGCTAAATAAGAACCATTGTATGTTTAAATTTACTCCTTAAAATTACAGAGTGGGGTAATTGGGTACAGATACCACATGGAGATTGGAAAAAGTAGGATGATGATATTACGTATCAGGTTTTGAAAAATGCCGTGGTCCTATATTAAAAGGTGTTCAGATTGCAGTTACTGTGTAAATAATGTGTCAAGGTCTTAGCATGACGTTATAAATAAAGTTAAAATGTTTAAGGCAGCTGCCTATGGTGTCCAAAAAGTCAACCATATATGACAAAATTATGGGGTGGAAAGAACATTTTTCTGAGAGTCAAGAGTGAAAGAATATAAAGAAGTTAAATCTGACTCTTTATACAAGTTTTGCAGTATTTGATTCTAATTTCTTCTTGAGGTTGGAAGGTATCAGTGGTTAAATTAGGCCTCCCTCCGCATATTGAAGCTACACTGGTCAACTAACTGTTTGCTTGCACTTGTGGAGATGGGAATGTGGCAGTGGAGCTTATGCCATTGGTACAACAATATGTTAACCAGAATACATGGAAGACTCCATTTAATTATGGCCTTTAAAAACTGCAATCCCTGTATTTCTTTGAAGAAACGTGAGTGCTTTCAAAAGTCCAAAAAGAATGCAGGAGATCCATTTGTAGTTTACGCCTTCTACAATGAACTGAATAATTTGTGTTAAATCTGTGGGCCGAAAGATAATGAAAAAACATGATTTGTCAACAGTTGTGATTAGTCTGGCTTTGGCTGTGACCCAACTAGAGTAAGAGCTCTTGGGGAAGACAGAAAGCTACTGAATGTGTTTTTCTAGTGCACCAAGTATGGAATCAACAACTGTTTTAGCCTTTTTTTGCTGCAGATAACACAGCGAATATGTATATCCAAATCTTGTGCTTCTCTGCTGAAAAATTCATCGACTGAATAAAAGACGTTCTCAAATAAATGTATCTTTAATTTATTTTTAAAAAATGCTTTGTTAGTATGTGGACATTGATAGAGTTTGGAAGTGAATTAAAAATTTTAACACTGGAGTACTGTACACCTTTCTGCACATGAGTTAGATTGTTTAGTTCACAATGGAGGTCAGCCTTCTTCCTTGTGTTGAGATCATGGAACATTTTGTTGATTACATAGTAGGCAGGATTGTCAACTAGAAAACTCGTGATCGAGTAAATATATTGGGACGTCATCGTAAGCATCCCGAGCTCCTCAAATAGGAGATCAATGCAGGAGGTTCTCAGGTGTACTCTGCACATTATTTGGGCCACCTTTTTCTGCTGAAGGAAGATTTTCTTTGATGGAGGTGAATTGCCCTAGAAGATAATACCATAGCAGATAATGGAATGAAAGTACCCAAAATAAGTAGATATTGTGACACTGATGTCTCCAATTTCAGAGATTGTCCTAATGGCAAAGGCAGCAAAGGACAAACGTTTCAGGGTTTGGAGGATTTGATGTTCCCAGCTGACCTTACTGTCTATGAGCAGTGCAATGTGCACTTTGTATTTGCCGACTGTCATATAAAATAGGAATCTCTTGTGGGAATTTGTGATCAAAGCTGAAGTGGACTAATTGGTTTTGTTCTGTTTTACTGTTAGTGAGTTTGTTCTGAACCAGGTTAAGAGTTTGAAAGCTATTTGTTGGCTTCAGCTTCTATGTCAGTGGACTGTTTATTGTTTATCACAATGTAGTACCGTCAGCAAACATAATAAACTTGCACGTTTTGTATGACAAAGGTAGGTCATTTATGTAGATCAGCAACAGCAGTGTACCGAGAACTGGTCCCCGGGGAACTCCGTGGAGTACAGTGCCGCAGTTGGACTCCACCTCCTCCCCTCCCTGCTATGCTGCTCTTATCAAGAATTGTCTTCTGCTTCCTATCATTTACTTGAGATCATTGCCAGTTTCCCACTGCCCCTCTAAGGCTGTAGTGGCTCGCTATGTTGACAAGTATTTTTGTCATCCACACAGTCGAAAGCCACAGAGATCCCGACTGGTTACTTTTCTTTTCTTTCTTTCTTTTTTTCCTGCATGTAATTTGTGAACGAAAATATTGCTTCAGTAGTAGACATACATTCTCGAACAATGTTAAAATTTTTGAGGAGCCTCACAGTTCCGGAACCCAGTAATTTTTCGAGAACTTTTGCAAAACTGGCCAAAAGAGAGATGGGATGACAGTTAATGACATATTGCGTTTCCATTTTTGTGGAGTGGCTTCACTGTAGCAAGCTTCATTCCATCTCGGAAGATACTTGGATAAATAGAGGTATTAAATATGTGGGCTAAAACTTTGGATAGTTGATCATTTAGCAGTTTACTGGAAATATTATCTACGCTGGATGAGCTTTTGCTTTTTAATGATGCAATGGTTTTCTTTACCTCATTTCTGGTTATGGGAGAAACACTTATTTAACTTACTGAATTGAGAAAATGGTTTTTCAGTTTATCCATAGGGCTTTCTAAAGACAGATTGCAGCTTATTTGCACAGCAGAACTTATGAAGTGGTCATTGAACCATTCATTGAATGTCGTTTGTATGCACTAACTTTTGCAGAGTCAAGTTCTTCCAAAACGCTACATTTAGAAGGGCACATAATACTTTTTTTCCTGGCCTGTTTAGGTGCATTCCACTTGTAATAAACAACTCCTCTACCAAAATTGCTTCGTCTACAACACAAGTATTGCTGAAAAGTGTGCAAGTATTTGCTAATTTAACGTTTTTTGTGAGATGGGTTCATTTACCCAGGACTTTTTCCATTTCAGTACTTAGTCTAAGTTTGCAACCATACAGATATGGTACCAGTATAATTTTGACACTATATCACACTTTAATAGTCATGCGCCTACATTATGCTTGTAATGTCAAAGAGGCACAGTAGGCTGTGAAAATGAAAGACACATCTTGTATCTGTGATTTCTTGAATGAATATTGTAGAGTGACTTCTTATTCTCTGCAGTTGTATACGTAACTACTCTATTATCATACAACAACTAAGTACTGAATAGGTAACTGCCCTATGTTATTATAGATGTTAATTAGTTAGAATGTAGTTTCAAAAAAAAAAAAAAAAACCAGAGAAATGGTAAGTGTGTCACCTGCAACGTAAGTCTTGCTTAATATGTTTTGTAATTTTAAAAGCACAAGCTGCAGTATGAGCCTATCTTTACTACCTGTTCTTTTGTTTTAAAAAAGAAAATAATTCTTGAGTTATAGGGACACAGCAGAGAAAAAAAGAACCAAAAAATTATGTTGAATTAGAATTTCAAAACTTACTTGGATATTTCTAGAGAAGATATTTTACTCATTTCAAAACATTTCCCAAGTGTATTGACACAATAATTGAACAGTATAGGAATAATAAAAAAGATCTTTAATTGAAACTTGATTTGCCATATAGATCTTATATTGGTGGTAATTATTATGTACATTTGATTGAATTAAATGTATATTTTTGAGAATTCCTTTTCACACTATCAAATTTTCTAATTGCAAAGTAATTAAAACAGAAATATATTCAAGCCCTGTCCCACGCTACAATCAATACAAATCCATTTTCAGTTGAAATCTCGCACACACGTGGGCTGTGCACCGTTATGGGCACCTGGAAAGAAAATATGGTGCCCGTTGGATGGAGTAGTGTAAGTGAGCCCTTTCAGAAAGAATGCTCAAAGGAAAGCATAGTTCACTGCCAAATGTAACAAAAGTTAATGCGGTCCGAGATGACGATGGTGAAAATATCGGTCAACATTCCTATTACCTATACTGTGGAGTCTTGTGTAGCGAGCATAATTCGTTCCAGAATCTTACTCGTAGCATGAAAGACTTGTTATGCGAAACAATTTATCCCATATAACTTAATGTAAAATACAATAATTCATTCTATGTAGAAAACATACTAAAAGTTTTATCTTATTAATGCAGTTTATTCAAAGAAAATTATACATACTGTATTATGTACTTTATTATTTATGATACATAACTTAATTCTTTTTTACCAGGTAGCTATCTATATTCATTTGTTTCTGCTGACACTTTAATGCTTGGCGAAAATGTGACTCAGTATTGTTGTCAAATAAATTTGTAGCGTTCATAACAACTGCTTTATTGGGGGTGACGATTTTCAATGTACGATGCAATTGATTCCCATGCTCTCAGAATTTGTCTTATTGCTCCATAAAATTGCTGCTTTTTTGTTGCCATCTCCTGCTCTGAAGAACTCCTCTCCCCAGCTTCCTGCTGTGAAACACACTGCAATCCCGTCGGCTCTTCGGTGGTCATTTCTTGGCTGTGATCTTTCCACAAGCTCATCGACATCATACTTATCCACTTCTAGTCCTGTACTCTTGCCAAAGACATGATCTCATTGACTGTAGGCTCTACAGATACTGTCTCAAATGCCTCAGTGTAATATTCAACAAAGCACTCTGGCCAAACTTCTTCCAGGCAGAAATGAGAGTTCTATCAGTAACCCCTTCCCGCACCTTTCCTATCATCTTGATGCTGTGAGTGCACAAGATGTAATGGCAGCTTAGAGTGGCTGTTTCCTGCTGCAGAGCAGGCGGCTGGCTGTTGCTACAGGGCTGTGGCTACTGGCTAGCATCTACGCGGTCTTGAAAAAACCTGAGTGGATGTTTGGAAGGGGCACGTATGGCTGAGTTTGTGCACTTGGAGAAATTTATATGGTAGAGACAACTGATAAAAACAGAACTAAGAAGTTGGCACTCATGGACAGACAAATATGTAAAGCTATATTATCTAGACCAATCACAAAAATATATAATAGTTTAAAAGTTATTGTTGTCTTAAAAATTGTAAATTTATGGTTCAAAAGCTAATATCTCGGCAATGGTTTGGCCGATTAATATGAATGAAGTGTCTACAGATGTGGCTAATAGAGCTGCATTGAGCAATCATAGCCAATTTAGCAAAATGTGTACCAGTTTTAAATGAGAGGTCAGAATATGGGATTCGACTGAGAGACACTGTATTTTTGGTAATAAATAAATTTAAAGAGACAAAATCAGCAGCAGCATTCTAAAGTTGAAAGAGGTAGATGAATAATTAAGTATGTATTTTTATTTGTTTATTTGTGTTAAGTATCAAAAATCTGGGAAAAGCAATATCATGCCACAAGAACATTACTTGTGAAAAAACTGTGGCAGATACAAAAACTGGACTTCACATTATTATTACCCAGAAAAGTCTGTATTTTTCAATATGTCATATATGTTTTTGTGCTTAGTTTTAGAATATTTGTAATTCTTTTTGTCAAACATTGTCTTGAGTTAGGCAGCCGTTTTGAGGGTGCATAGGGCAGCCATCTTTGATGACAGTGGGTTGTGAATGACACTAAGAGCTGAATGTGCTGTGCGTCTGGAGGTAGTAGTGTGTTGGTAGCAACGTTTGAAAGCGATCAAGTGGAACGCAATATAGAGGTTTAGGACAGCAGACAAGGGTGTATTTTGTGAATTGTGAACAGACTGTTGAGTGCCACGATAGCGACATATGAATATTATAGTGAACTATTGTAGCATCAGTTGTTAAAGGCCGCCCTTACGTAAAAGCCCCTCAGACTGCATTAAGTGTTTAGTGAATATATTGAAGAAAAATAAACCATCTCTTCAAATTATAAATCAACTTGAGTAACTCAATGTTTTAAATTTCACTGCAACACCTGCCTGCATTGTGTTGTTATATTTTATTTCAGCTTAAAAATTGAGTTTATGACAGGTGAGCTAACACCCTATGACGAAAAACGTATCCAAACATTGAGACAGCCACATCTCTCGGCCACTCAATTAATCTGAGTGTAACAAATACATATACTTTCATGCCACAGCACATGGGAGCTCAAGCCAAACTATTCAAACTTCAATGTGTAGTGCCCAGTGCAGTCGTCATGCAGGCAACGATGCCGAAGTGATATTTTGAAAACACTCTTAGAGTGAGATTGGTAGGTTCTATCAACTGAAAGCAATGCTCAAAGAATGCTGTAGTGTAGAGCTTCTTAAAGTTAGAAATAATCTGCTGGTCCATAGGCTGGAGTAACGGAGTAGTGTTGTAAGGCAGATATTCGATTTTGATGAATTAACATTTGAGGTGGTCCTGTAGGCCTGGAGAATGGGCAGCAGCATTGTCCATAACAAGCAAGACATGGAGTGGCAGATTCCTACCAAGCAAATATTTTTTCACTGAAGGACCAAACAGTTCACTGATCTAATCACAAAAAATGTCGCATTTCACTCAAGCCTTATTGTTTGATCTCCACATCACATTTAACCTGCTCTTCTGGACTTTACACTTCATGAAGGCTCGTGGAGTTTCTCGATGGTAAACAAGCAGAGGTTTTATTTTCGCTGTGCCTCACAACACTGTGGATGCTGGTTCTTCTCTTAAAATTCTCAAACCACCCACAACTTCCCTTAAGCACTTCTTCAGCAGCTGATGATCTTGGCATCTTCTTAACGAGGTCAGTGAAAATCATTCTTGCCTTGTCACAAGTGATGTTCTCATTAATAGTATTGTCTTGCAATTGCATTTCATTTATCCATATAATAAGCAACCTTTCAACATCGTCCAGAATACAAAACCATTGGTTAGATACTCTTGAAGCATCTATTTCCTTAATCTTGTCTTGTTCTCAAGGAAGGTGCAAATAGTTGATGTAGACCGATTGTATGTGTGTGCTAAAGCAATTCATTTCTAAGTTTTTCTTTCTCTTACCTTTGCCTTCTTGCAGCTTTATCTTCAGTGACATTTCTATGAAGGTTAGTAAAATTTGCACACGAAAAAACTCTGTGTGTTCACAAGTTTAAAAAAAATATTTGCTCACTAGCTTCACTAAGACGGTAGTAGAAAGAGTGCTAAACCCAGACTGCGGTACATACTAAAGACACGGTTCATATGATGCTGCTGACAATGAAAGGTATTCATATTGCTGAACGTTTCCCCCACTGCGCACGGACGGTTAGTGACGTCACACTGTGTGATCGTCACTCATTATGCAGAACATCACTGGTTAAGTGAGTTATTTTTTCACAATTCGTTTTGCTCGTTGTGAGAATTGCGGATTATGTGAGGTGCTCATTAAGCTAAATTCCACAGTACTGTTTTTCTACAGGCTCCATTATGTCCTATGACTTGCATCATTAAACGCTTTTCTCATGTGGTTATTGCCGTGTTTTCACTGCTGCACTGTCATCATCTTCAAAGTGTACTGCATGTAGGGATTCCTTAAGTGGACTGAGGTGTGGCCTATAGGGTGGATGAGGCAATGACATCCAACCCATTTTGGCAATGTGTTCCCACATTGTGAGACTTGTGTGCAGGCATGCATTGTTATGTTGGAGCAAGATTTATTTTGTTCATTTGAATTCTTGTCACACTCAACATATCGATTGATACGGTTCTTCTTCACATATGCCTACCAATAAGTGGTTGACTCTTCTACCATCTGATCCACGAGAATGACACCATCACTAACCCGAAGACTGTCATTGTGACTTTGTCATCATAGGGACTGCCTCCAAATTCTTATTTTTTAGTGATTATAGCTGGTGCCATTATAGTGACTGCTCTTCTGTTTCTGTCTCAAAGTAATACAATCAAGTTTCATCTCCTGGAATGATATGTGATGGGAATGCATCTTATTTGGAATCAAACTACTCCAGCAGTTAAGATAAAATAGCTTTCCTTTGAATTTTGTGGTCTGTTTTGAGCACTCGCAGAACCCATCTCCAGCACACCTATTAATATCCAAGAGTCTTGGTCATTTTACATCCACTTCAGGTGCTCACGAGTAGCTGTGGAGCCAGTTGTCAAGATGTGATGTGCAGGCTGCATGAATAATAGCAGCCAGTATTACTAAAACTGCATTATCATTCACTGTACACAAATTTTTAAGGATGATGACCACAGTATCATTTTCTGTTGCCATTAATTCACTTACAGCAGACTGCTTGTAATGAGTGTTTGTGTAGGCACCATTTTGATGGTTCACTATGTCTCTGCAGCCTGTCACAATTGCTCAAATGCTTGCAGACATGCAGCAAAAACATTAAATCTGAAGCACCTAAAAGTACATCGAGGAAGGTGGAGTGCAATTGATCTTCTTGAAACATGGCTACACACCTTTTATTCACTACAGAATTACCAATTGTATTTAACTTTAATAGTCTGCAGTCCTACTAAACTGCAGATTTAAAGTCACTGAGTCTGTCAGCAGACAGTGTGATTGTTGCAGTCCTATATGCCTTTAGCTTTCTGGGTATCATGCTGCTCGTGGGAAATCGTGGCAATTCCTTGATGCGACAACAGTTTCAGTGATGCTTTTCAGTTGAGATGAAGGCAAACAAAAAAAGTGTCATCAATCTTTTCTCTGTGTCTTCCTTGTTCAACCCACGCCATCTATACGATTCCGACTTTAGTCCTGAGGATAACGTAAATGTCTGTGTGTGGACAAAGAAGACTCGAGATAGCTTTCCGATTGTGCATTCGGTTCTAGGGCCGCAGCTAATGTAAAGGAGTCTGAAAAACATAGCTGTGTCCATCTGTAATTCATGTGTGGAGCCAGGTGCATAAGTTGAAAATAGAAAATACCATTTTCTGTGCTAGAGGATGAAAGAGAGTGAAATTTCAAGGTTTAAAATGTGCCCCCTCCTGCAGGTGGGAGCTTCTCAGACAATTTGTGTTGTAGCACAGTGTGACATGTAGCCACAGAGCTATCAACTCTGCAATCCAGTTGACACAGCTGCACAAGAATGAGACAAACTGAAGAGATGAGGACAGCCTCAGTTCAGTCCCGAGCTCTTAAAAGTTGATTCTGCTGACCAGGCTGAGGGTGATTTTTGGAGACTTCTTGTGGTCATGTAGTCATTTACTGGCCCTGGATTACATTTTACCAATCTGGCCTGAAAAATGTAGCTTTCAAAATGCATTTTGTTCAACTTTAGTTACACTATTTGACAGGGAAAAATAGAAAGCATGAAGGTAATACAATAAACCCATTAGCATGAAGAAATGTAGTTTTGTAAGAAAGCAAAATGTTATCAATGTCATAAACATTGAATAAACATTTTTAAAAGTTTCGTCTCTGTTTCTGCACTTTGGGGAACATTACTGTGATGATTTTTTTTTATATCCAACATAATTTATCAGTCATTCTGTCTTTTTTTATACAACCAATGGAAAATTGTGGATGAAATAATAACAATATTATGAAAAGGATAGATTGCTACTCACCATATAGTCGAATGGCCTTTCCTGTTCCACTCTAACAAATAGAGCAAGGGAAATATGACTTATCTATAAGTCTCTGTATGCGCCCTAATTTCTTGTATCTTACCTTTGTGGTCCTAACGTGCAACGTATGTTTGCGGCAGTAGAATTGTTCTGCAGTCAGTTTCAAATGCTGGTTCTCTAAATGTTCTCATTAGTGTTCCTCAAAAAGAACATTGCTTTCCCTCTAGGGATTCCCATGTGAGTTCCTGAAGCATCTCTGAAACCCTTTTGTGTTGATCAAACTTATCAGTAAGAAATCTAGCAGGCCACCTCTGAATTGCTTCAATGTCCTCCTCTATTCGGACCTGGTATGCATCCCAAACACTCCTCTATTCTGACCTGGTATGCACCCCAAACACTCAAGCAGTATTCAAGAATAGGTTGCACCACTGACCTGTATGTGGTCTTCTTTTCAGATGAACCACACTTTCCTAAAATTCTCTCAATAAACCAAGTCGACCATTCGCCTTCACTACCCCAATCCTCACATGCTCAGTCCATGTCATATCACTTTGCTAAATTATACCCAGATATTTAAATGATATGAGTGTCAAACAGGACACTACCAATGCTGCTGTAACACTGCAGGTTTGTTTTTCTTACTAATGTGCATTCACTTTCAATTTTCCACATGTAGAGCTAGATGCCATTCATCATATGTACAATAAATTTTGTCTAAGCCATCTTGTATTTTTGCATAGTCACTCAGCTTCAACACCATACTGTACACCACAGCATCATCAGCAATGATGACAGATTGCTGCCCACCCTTGTGTGCCAAATGTTTTACGTGTATATAGAACAACAGTGGTCCTATCACATTCCTGATGATACCCTCATCTCTAAGGAACACTAACCATTGAGGACAACATACTGGATTCTATTACTGAGGTAGTCTTCTAGACACTCACACTGTGATGAACTTATTCCGCATGCATGGACCTTTGTTAACAGCCTGCAATAGGGCACTGTGTCAAATGCTTTCTGAGAATCTAGGAATATAAAATCTGCCTGTCGTCCTTCATCCATTGTTTGCAGTACGTCATGAGAAAAATGCATGCTGAGTTTCACACGAGCGATGCTGATTCGTGGACATAACCTTCTCAGTCTTGAAAAAATTTGTTATACTTGCCCTGAGAATATGCTTATGGATTCTGAAGCAAATTGAAGTTAGCAATAGTGGTCTGTGATTTTGTGGGTCCAATCTTTTACCCTTCTTATATACAGGAGTCACCTGCACTTTTTTCCAGTCTCTTGAGACTAGATTAGAGATTATATTAGATTAGATTAGATTAGATTAGATTAATACTTGTTCCATAGATCATGAAGACGACACTTCGTAATGATGTGGAACGTGTCAGGTTAATGATAGATGTCTGTACAAGATATTACATTACACAAAATATTGCATGACACTAATGCTTAAGTTAGTTTTTTTCCCTCCCTTAATTTATATCTAAAAATTCAGCCAATGAGTAGAAGGAGTTGTCATCTAGAAATTCTTTTAATTTATTTTTAAATGTTGGTTGACTATCTGTCAGACTTTTGATGCTGTTTGGTAGGTGACCAAAGACTTTCGGGGCAGCATAACTTACCCCCTTCTGTGCCAAAGTCAGATTTAACCCTGCATAGTGAAGATCATCCTTTCTCCTGGTGTTATAGCTATGCACACTGCTATTACTTTTGAACTGGGCTGGATTATTAACAACAAATTTCATAAGTGAATATATATACTGTGAGGTTACTGTGAGGATCCCTAGATCCTTAAATAGATGTCTGCAAGATGACCATGGGTGGGCTCCAGCAATTATTCTGATTACACGTTTTTGAGCAATGAATACTTTTCTACTTAACGATGAATTACCCCAGAATATGATACTATACGAAAGCAGTGAATGAAAGTAGGCATAGTAAGCTAATTTACTGAGATTCTTATCACCAAAATTTGCAATAACCCTAATAGCATACGTAGCCGAACTCAGACATTTCAGCAGACCATCAACGTGTTGCTTCCGGTTTAACCTCTCATCAATGGACACACCTAAAAATTTTGAAAATTCTACCTTAGCTACAGACTTCTGTTCAAATTCTATATTTATTACTGGAGTTGTGCCATTTACTGTACGGAACTGTATATACTGTGTTTTATCAAAATTTAAAGAGAGTCCGTTTGCTGAGAACCACTTAATAATTTTGTGAAAAACATCATTTACAATTACATCACTTAGTTCTTGGTTTTTGGATGTTATTACTATACCTGTATCATCAGCAAAAAGAACTAACTTTGCATCCTCATCAATATGGAATGGTAAGTCATTAATGTATATCAAGAACAGTAAAGGACCTAAGACCGAACCCTGTGGGACCCCGTGCTTGATAGTCCCCCAGTATTAACATTACATGAACCACTTATTTCAACTTTCTGCATTCTTCTTTGTGCTGGACGAGAGATTCGCAATAAATGCAAGCTAGGTAAGGGACCAGAGTCGTTGAGTACTCCTTGTAAAACTGAACTGGGATTCTATCTGGACCTGGTGATTTATTTGCTTTCAAATCTTTCAATTGTTTCTCTCGGCCAGGCTTGCTTATTTTTATGTCACCCATACTGGAGTCTGTCTGATGGCTGTACATTTCCCTTGTGTGAACGATTTTTGAAACACGACACTAGATTGGTCAACGAGGGACTCAATGAAACCCTTAGACTCACTTAGCAATTGTACATAGTACTAGAATTTTCTTGGTTTCTCTGCCATGTCTTTTGCTAAGATATGACTGTGGTAGATGTATGTTTCGTGCCCAGATCTTTTTAAAGAGGCATGTGTGTCTACTAATCTTTGCATTTTGTCATTTGCGCTTTCTGTTTTGAATCAATAGTGTGACAGCCGTTGGTTCCTCAGTATTTTCCAAATGCTGTTATTAAATGATAGTAGATCGTTTGCATCCTTAAGCCAGTAACTAGGCATATAACGCTCCAGACTTCAATGTACAATCTGCTTTGAACTTCGCCTAAAATTCCTCTATGTCCATCTTACTGGAACTAAGTGACATCAGTTGACTCTCCAAGTGAGACACTAGCAATTGCTTATCTGTTTTATTTAGAAACAGTATCCTAGGCTTCTTGACAGTTTTATTTATTTTCATAACAGCAGTTGCTAAAATGATGTCATGATTACTAATCCCTGTTTTTATGACATTTTCAATAAGGTCTGACCTATTTGTAGCTACAAGATCTAAGATATTCCAGTTGTGTGTGAGCTGCCAAGCTAGCTGCTCAAGACAGTTTTCAGAAACTGTGTTCAAAAGTATTTCATGACTGTCTGTCTGTACCCACCCACAATGAATCCATATACATCCCAGTCTATACTCGCTAGGTTAAAGTCTCTTCCAACTAGTGTTGCATGACCTGGGTATTTACGTGCTACTGACACAGTCTGTCTTTGAATGACTCTAGAACTGTCAAAGCACAGTGGGGTGGACAGTAAAAATATCCAACAATTAACTTGGTTTCATCTATACCTGTTATACGCGACCAGATAACTTCACTGTCACACACTTCAACCTCCTTAGAGATAATATTTTTGTCAGCTGCAATGAACACTCCCCCTCCTATGACCTCTAGTCTGTCTTTGTGGTGTACATTCCACTACTCGCTAAATATCTCGGAGCTTTCCACTGCAGGTTTCGGCCAGCTCTCGTCCCAAGAATAATTTGAGCATCAGAACATTCCTGGAGGGCAGTAAATCTGATAAGTCTGCTACGAATACTTCAGCAATTTACTGATAAAACTTTGACAGTCGAAATGTAGTTATCCTGAATGGGGTCTAACATCCCGTGGTGCTTATTGCCTGTTGTTTGTTTATCAGAGTACCTCAAACTACAGTATAGCCTAAAAAACTCTTATGTGCACTCCACAAGTGCTCTGCTACCAAAGTAGGTGCTTCCTTTGTGTAGTGCACCCGTGACCTATTGATGGGGTTTCTACAAATACCCACCCAACAACGCAGGTCTAGAAATCTGCAGCCAAGACTGCCACAGAGGCAACAAAACCTTTGGCCGAAAACCTCCACTCGCCTTCAAACCAAAGGATCCCGATCAACTCTGGGAACAATACTGCAAACTGTGAGCTCTTCTTGCATCGCACACGTGAGACTAGCAGTCTTCACCACTTCCACCAGCTGCCTGTACAAACTGAGGATGGCCTCAGAAGCCGTAAACAGCATTGTCGGTGCAGACATGAGCCACAACTTGCAGATGACTGCACCCTGCACGCTCAATAATCGCAGGTGAGGCCTCCTCCACATCTCGGATGAGACCCCACTGCAGACATACTGAGCGCACATCAGTTTTCTTTACAGCCCTGAATGCTATCTCTCTGAGGGGCTCCGTAACACTGCTAATATCAGAGCTCCCAATAACTAGTAAACTCTTCCTCCCGTGTACCTACTCGGACTGAAGGAGCGGCCACTTGCCTCCTCATATGGTGAATAGATGACAGCCAGCCTCCACATCGAGTGTCGTGAACTCTTTATCACTTGCCACTCAGCCTGGTGTGAGGGCGGATCCACTGTGTCAGGTCCACTAAGAAGTGCCTCGGGAGCAGAGCCCGTGGGCAAAACAAGTGACACTCGAAGTGTCCCGTGTGACGCACCAGGCTCTTTGCCACCGCTAAGCCATGCGGCAGCAGCCTGAATGTGAGTAACTGTGGCCGAAAGCGCATTCAGCTGTTGGCGAACTGCGGCCAGCTCCTCCTACGTCCACACAAAGTGCGGACGTGGCCTATCTGTCCTAGTGTGACTAACTGAAGAAATAAACTGTAACAGCAGATTGAATCCTAGATATGCAGCTTGCTACCCTCCTGATGTGTCACCATCGGACGCTGATGCGTTAATGAGCTATGTAGATGGCTGCTCAGTGAGCAACTACTGCATTACAGACTGAATGAATTTACACTTACAAAGCACGAGATTAAAGCTCGTAAACAGAAAAACGTGGACGAAAGTTAAGAAATATACTTAGAGGAAGACACAAGAAAAGGTAAACACTTAACTTGCCCAGCTGAAGATGTGTATCAGCTGAAAGCTGTGGCCTGAATAAATATTAGGGCATATTACTACTCACCATGAGAGAGACCACTGAACAACGGGTAGTTGACTGCTAGATTTGCAGCCTATGGGCGCAGTCCTCTTCCAGACGGAGGAACACAACTCACACGTACATGTGGCCTGTGTTGCCTATGGGTGCTGTGCCTCCCTCCATATGGTGAGTTGCAATTTATCCTAATAGTTATGTTGTTATTTCAACCCATATTTTCCATTATCTAACAGCACTCAAATGCAAATAATTTTTTTGGTGAGTATTTTCTAGTTATATTTCGCATCTCATTGGATACCCTTAATTTAATCGCATGAGGATATAATTATACATTTTTGAACAAAAATGTTTCTTCATATTCTTATTAATAACAAAAAAGATTCACTTTTCATATACAGAGCACACGAACAATCTGTGCATTATTTAAAAAATGAGTTGAAACAAACCGAGGTAATTGCATAGGAGTAATCCTTCTGCATCGCACTCAGAAATTTTTTCCCCCCATATAATGTAAAACTAGATCAAAAATACTCTGGAACCACAACTTTGAGAATACCAAAGAGGATTTCACCTGTACGGAAGCCACCCATACTGAATTATCAGCCTGAAACTAATAACAGAATAAGTTACTACAAGTTCAGAAATTAACAGCCCTTGTTTCACTAAAAAAAAAATTAAAATAATTCATGTGATTGTATTCATATATCCACAGTTTTGAAAATACTCGGACCATATTGCCCTTGTTCCAATTAATAACATCATTGAACTAACTTTAACTGACATAGATTCCATGGTAAAATTCAGGGAAGAAATCTGAACAGTTTTCACAGTAAAAACTTGTCTTACACAATGTGATGAATTATCCCCCTGTTATTAAATGTAGTCCTCAATTACATTATGAAGATTTGGCAAATAATAAAACCTATTTAAAATTAAAATTGGAGCAAAACTTCAATAAGAACAAACTCCCTGGCTTTTGCTGATGATGTAACTCTCTTAAATCTAGAAATGGAAGAACTTCATGCCCAGATCACCAGTGTCCAAAAAATCACCTTAAAAATAGCATAAAATATCATTCAAGAAAACTGATATTATGTACATGAAACCCTGTAACCTAACGTAACCAACAATTCTCTTTTTGTAATAATAAGTAAAGCTTGTCAACAGACATTAAGATCCCACATTATAAAACTGTAACTCTAAGGCACTTATGTTTGCAAAACCTATTTCAAATTAAAAATGAGAGGAACAGATCTGCTCCTCAAAACTCAAAGAAGAATCATCAGAACTTGCATAAATAAAAAATACATAGTCAGAGGAGACTGTCAAGAACTTTACCCGATTGACAGCATAATGAAATGAATTTATTATTTGTTTTACAGCTTGTGAATGCAAGGAAACAGAATTTTACAACTTGTGATGACAAATCTTACAAATAAGACAATAGGCTAACAGATCTGAGAAATTCAGCTAGATTTTACAGCAGCTGGACTCTGGATAACACATACAGTGGGCAAAGAAAAAAAAATAATACTCTTGTTAAAATCCACAGTAGAAATGACACACAGAAGGGCTACAGAAATTTCAGATGAACTGAGAAATTATGATTGGAAACATCCACAGTAGATGTTTATATTTTCTGTTTAAATATTAACTGCTATATTTCACCATACCAGCCACATCTTTATTTTACGTGGAACCATCAACTTCATATTTGACATAGTTCAGTGATATGTCATGGGGGTTGTTGTATATTGCTAGGTTCATCACTTAAATCTGGTTCTAGGAATTTTCTAAGTAGACTTTCATAGGATAGTGTGGGCCCATTTTGAAGTGTCTGCTGGGTGAAGTTTGACACACCATTTGTAGAATGGCATGCCCCATTTCAAGCTTCCGTTATGACAAAAGATGTTAATGACATTCAACAGTAAGCAACTGTCAGAACATCCCACTGTGGGAGATATTATTCCAATAAATGCAGGCAGAATAATGGCTCGAACCAGTCACCACCGCAATGTGCGGTGGTGAGTGAGTGTTTCCAACTGCTATGTGGGGCTCTTTGTTCCTTGGTGACTCATTTTGAAGGTATTTGGAAGATAACAAGAAAAAGAGAAAAGGTCACGGCTACAATGAATGTCATGACAAATGACTGTCATACTGGCTTATGTCCTTTTTATTTTGCTTTTCCAGATGCTACGTACGTGTAAGATGATCTGTCATCCCACGTAATATATGAGATTTTGTGACTAGCAGGTCCACCTTAGTAAACATCAAGAAAAAGTGACTGAAGTAAATTCTATTAGGTAAAGCTACTGATCTAAAAGTCAGGAAATGGAACATGGAGGCCGTACCAAAAATCACCCAGTTTCCATTCCATTTGGCAGCTCATGTGAAGGACACGGATCGGCAGTGCTAAAGAAAGAGAGAATAAGATTTTACACAAATATCATCAAAAGAATTTGGAAAAATCCATCATTGTCAAGGATGACTGATACCAATAAGAATCTGTAAAGAAGAATAAATGAACACAGTTTACAATATTATGAGAAGGAAAGTTGCAACTCACGATATAGTGGAGATGCTGAGTCGCAGATAGGCATAAGTAAAAGATTTCCACACTTAAAGCTCGTGGCCAATGGCCTTTGTCAACACACAAGGAGGAGGCTGGGGCAGGGAGAGGGGAGGATAGTATGGTGGGGATGGTGTACAGTGAAATGCTGCAGGGTGGGCTGCGAGCAGGGGAGAGATGGGGAGGGAGGGGGGAGAGGGGGGGGAGGGAGAGGGGTAAAAAAGGAAGAAAAAGACTGGGCGTCGTGGTGGAATGAGGGCTGTGTAGTGCCGGAGTGGGAGCAGGGAAGGGGCTGGATTGGTGAGGAAAGTGACTAACGATCGTCGAGGCCAGGAGGGTTACGGAAATGTAGGATGTTTTGCAGGGAAAGTTCCCACCTGTTCAATTCAGAAAAGCTGGTGTCGATGGGAAGGTTCCGTATGGCACAGGCTGTGGTGCAGTCACTGAAATGAAGGATATCACGTTTGGCAGCACGTTCAGCAACAGGGTGGTCCACTCGTTTCTCGGCCACAGTTTGTCGGTGGCCGTTCTAATGGACATCTTACGGTTGTCGTGCCTACGTAGAATGCGGCACAGTGGTTAGAGTGTAGGTTGTAGACCACATGACTGATTTCACAGGGAGACCTGCCTTCGATGGGATAAGTGATTTTAGTGACCGGATTGGTGTAGGTGGTGGAGGTAGGATGTATGGGACAGGTCTTGCATCTATGTCTATTACAGGGAGCACCAAAACCAAAGATTCCAAAACAGCTCTTCGAAGAGCCCCAAAAAAGGACTTTATCGAGACCATCACTAGTGACAACTTTGTGCAATATTGAAGGCTTATCTGTAAATAAAGAAATTTTATTATCTGACATGTGCAAACGAAACAACTGTGATGTTTTAGTGTTACAAGAAACACACAGAGCACCAACTAGCCATAGACAAAAAATACAGGTCATGAAATTAGTTCTCGAGAGACCACACGAAAGGTATAGAAGCGCTATATTTGGGAAACCGAACAGACACGTTTGCTCCTGTGCTTTGACCTGTGAAGAAAATATAGAAATTTTAACGATTGAGCTACATTTATGTACTGTAACATCCGTGTACAAACCACCCAGTGCAAGGGTCAAATTTACAGAGCCTGGAAATTTCCATTCAAAAAATATTAAAGTTGTACTAGGACATTTTAACTGTCACGGTCTCGCACGGGGCTATAAAGAGACAAAAGATGATGGTGAAATGCTGGAGATCTGGGCAGACCAGACTAGACTAGACTGAAATTGATACGTGACCCAAAGTTGCCTGCATCATTTAACAGCAGAAGATGGAAACGAGGATATAATCCAGATAACATCTTTGTCTCCAAGAAGGTATCCCTGCAAACTGCAAAACAAATTGAGGACCCAATTCCAAGATCGCAACACAGAGCAATAACTTCCTGCATTACAACAGTAATCAGATCAGATGTAATGCCCTTCAAGAATTGCTTCAACTTCAAAAAAGCTCATTGAGAACTCTTCACAGAGGACCATGATAAGGAGATCTTGGAAATTAAACCAGAAGAACAATCATATGAAATTTTTATAGACCTCATCAAGAAAATCTGTTGATGGCACATACCTAGAGGGTGCCGCATTCAGTATATTGCTGGACTCAATGTCAGCAGCAAGGAAGCTCTGAAAAAGTATGAAGAACTTTACAATAAGGACCCCTTCTCAGAGGAAACGATCTAGGCAGGTGAGGTACTGATGGCTGGTATCTCCAAAGCTAGAATGGAAAAGTGGTACAACCTCCTACAAGAGACGGACATGAAGCACAGCAGTAGGAAGGCATGAAAACTGCTCAAAAGTCTCAGCAACGACCCAACAGAACCACAACCAATTACAGTGAAGTTGCACCTGATCAAATAGCTCACCAACTGCTCATGAACGGAAAAACTAAAAGGATGATCAGGAATGGCAAAATCAAAAGAAAATTGAATGAGGAGATTAGCTTCCTAGCTCGCCCGTTCTTCATTCAGGAGCTACAAGACGCCATCAACGATTTGAAAAACAGTAAGGCTGCTGGCCTCGATGATCTGAGATCTACGAAAATTAAACATTTTGGAGCGAGTACAAGCATGGATCCTAGAGCTAATGAATAACTGTGTTATAACAATGCAAATTCCTCAACTGAGGAGGAAAGCTTGGGTTGTTGCGTTACTAAAACCAGGGAAAGACCCAGCTGAAGCTAAACATTTCTGGCCTGTCTCACTGCTTTGTCATCTATTTAAAGTGCTGGAGCGAATGATCCCCAAATGCATAGCTGATTATGTGGAAAAAGCATTCATTAACGAATAATCTGGATTTCAACCAGGAAAATCATGCTGTGGCCAAATCCTTAATCTCACACAGTACATCGAAGACGGTTATCAGAGAGGAGAAGTAACTGGGGTCGCATTCCTGGATCTCAGTGCTGCATATGACACAGTTAACCATAAGTTGCTTACCCAGAAAGTGTATAATGTAACTAAGGACTACACCCTTTCTGTGTTTGTGCAATGCATGCTACAGAACAGGCGCTACTATGTAACCTTGCAATCTAAAAACAGCCGATGGAGGACACAGAAAAATGGACTTGCATGGGGTAGTGTCTTGGCTCCAATATTATTTAACATCTATATGAATGACCTTCCCATCAGCCACCAGACACAAATGTTCATTTATGCCGATGATGCAGCAGTGGCCACACAGGATAAAACCTTTGAACAAGTGGAGGAGAATAATCTCAAAACAAACCCTAGTAAATCTCAAGTAGCTGCCTTCCATCTTAGGAACAAACAAGCCAAATGGAAACTCCGAGTCATGTGGCAAGAGAAAGAGGTGAAGCATACAAACGCCCAAAATACCTGGGAGTAACATTGGACAGAGCACTTACTTTAAAGCAGCACTGTCACAACACTAAAAAAAAGGTTTGTGCCAGGAACAACATACTGCGGAAGCTAACAGGTTCATCGCTGGAAGCTCAACCACACATTTTTCGCACCACAGTTCTGGAGCTGAGTATCTCAGCAGCGGAATACGCGGTGCCAGTTTGGAGGAACTCTGCTCACACTAAGCAAATTGACGTCACCATAAACTAAACTGTACGTATTGCCACAGGATGCCTCAAACCAACTCCCAAAGACAAAACTTATCCCATCATAGGTATAGCACCACCCACTATCCACAGACAAGTAGCTGCCGAGATTGGAAGATCAAAACAAAAGAATGATCCTCAACACCCGATGCATATGCACCGAAAACAACGTGTCCGGCTGAAATCTCGCAAGAGTTTCATTGAAACTACTGAAGAGCTTGCCACCAAGCCCGTCGCAAGGGGGCTATCTCTTTGGGAAGAAACGGTGCTGCACTCCACAATGGAACTACTTGAGAAGGGATTTGCAGGATTTCAACTACCTTTTACAACTTGGAGGTCATTAAACTGGCTGCGCACTGGAGTAACTGGGTGCAAATCAAAACTATTTAAATGGGGCTACAGTGATAGCGATAAGTGTGAATGCAGAGCAATACAGGACTTGGACCACCTATTGATTTTCCCAAATATGTCTATAATATGCACTAAAGATGATATTTTGAAAGTCAATGAGAAAGCAACCTATGTTGCTAATTACTGGAAAGGGAGGGATATAATTGGTGCATCCGGATACGGAAGAAGAAGAACAGGGGTATGAGCCATGAGGTAAGGGATTGGGAGCAGGGGTTGTCTACAGATGGACAAGTACATTGTGTAGGTTTGGTGGACGACAGAATACCACTGTGGGAGGAGGGGGAAGGATAGTGAGCAGGACATTTCTCATTTCAGGTCACAACAAGAGGTAATCCAAACCCTGGTGGAGAATGCAATTCAGTTTCTCTAGTCCTGAGTGGTACTGAGTTAAGAGGGAATGCTCCTCTGTGGCCGAACAGTGATTCTTTAGGAAGGGGTGGGAGACTCGAAAGATAAGGCACGGGAGATTTGTTTTTGTACAAGGATGGGATGACAGGTACAGTCAGTGAAGGCTTCAGTGAGACCCTTGGTATATTTCGACAGGGACTGCTCGTCACTGCTTATGCGATGACCACAGGTAGCTAGGCTGTACAGAAGGGACTTCTCGGTATCAAACAGGTGGCAGCTGTCGAAGTGAAGGTATTATTGGTGGTTAGTAGGTTTGAAACGGACAGAGGTACTGATGTAGCTATCTTCGAGGTGGAGGTCAACATCTAGGAAGATTGTGTGTTGGGTGGAGTAGGACCAGGTGAAGCAAATGGGGCAGAAGTTGTTGAGGTGCTGTAGGAAAGTAAAAAGGGTGTCCTCACCTTTGTTCCAGATAGCAAAGACGTCATCAGTGAATCTGAACCAGGTGAGGGGTTTGGGATTCCACTAGATGGCCCACGAATAGGGTGGCACAGGATGGCGCCATACAGGTGCTAGCAGCTACACCCCAGATATGTTTGTAGGTAATGCCTTCAAGGGAGAAGAATTTACGGATGAGAATACAGTTGGTCACGGTGACTAAAAATGAGGTTGTAGATCTGGAATCAATCGGACATTGGGAAGGGTAGTGGTCAATAGTGGTAAGGCCACGAGCATTATGGATGTTAGTGTAAACGGAGGTGGCATCAAAAGTGACGAGCAGGGCACCGTGTGGTAAATCGACAGTAACTGTGGAGAGTCGGTGGAAGAAGGGGTAATAGGATGAAGATGTTGGTTTACAAGAGCAGAGATTTTCTCAGTGGGTGCACATTAAGTGACTACAATGGGGCATCCTGGGTGGTTGAGTTTATGGATTTTAGGAAGCACATAGAAGGTAGGAGTGCGGGGAGTGATAGGGGTGTGTAGAGAGATGGACCCCGGGGAGAGGTTATGGGATGGGCCTAAGAATATGAGTAGTAACTAGAGGTCCTGCTGGATTTTAAATTTATTTTATTTTATTTATTAATTTTTTATTTATTTCTCTCCTTTCTGCTACTCCCACCTCCCCCCCAACCCTCCCCACCTCTCCCCTGCCTGCCACCCAACCTGCGGCACTTCACTGTTCACCACCCGAGCGTACTGTTTCTCCCCCTCCCCACCCCAGCCTCCTCCTTTCCCCCACTGGTCACCACTGCCACCTTGCACTGGTGCTGCTGCTCGCAGTGGGGTTTCAGTTGCCTGAGACTGCAGTCGTATGTGTAAGTTGCATTTGCATGAGTGTGTGTGTGCGCATATTTGTGTCTATTGTTGACTGAGGCCATTGGCCGAAAGCTTTAAGTGTGAAAATCTTTTTCTTGTGCCTATCTGCGACTCGGCATCTCTGCTATATGGTTAGTAGCAACTTTCCTTCTCGTAATATTGTTACATTCCATCCTGAATTTTTCGTTGTTTGGACACAGTTTAGTGTAATAAATTGAACTATGAGAATAAAAGCAATTTTAAATAACTTTTTAAAAGAAGAATTTAAGAAAGTCAAACAAAAAAGGAAACATTGAAATTTAACTTTATTATTCGTACAAACTCAGATAACAGCAGTAAATGCAACTGTGTTCAAGTGTGCTTGTGTCTGTGTATGTGTGGATGGATATGTGTGCGTGTGTGTGTGTGTGCACGAGTGTACACCTGTCCTTTTTTTCCCCCTAAGGGAAGTCTTTCCGCTCCCGGGATTGGAATGACTCCTTACCCTCTCCCTTAAAACCCACATCCTTTCATCTTTCCCTTTCCTTCCTGAAGAAGCAACCATCGGTTGCGAAAACTAGTAATTCTGTGTGTGTGTTTGTGTGTTTTGTTCATTGTGCCTGTCTGCCGGCCCTTTCCCGCTTGGTAAGTCTTGGAATCTTTGTTTTTAACGTGTTCAAGTTTAAATAGACAAGAAAATAGAAGATGATTTTGTTGTTTGGCTGCGATGGTTTTCTGTGTTTGGCTGACTTGGCAGTCCGGGGTGCTGTTGTAAAAGGTGATAATCATTCCAACAGCGGCACATCTCCTCAGACCGGCTGTGATGCTGTTCTGCAACATGACACGTGGCTACGTTATGCCGATTGCCGACATTGTAGTGCAGTGAGCTGTTTTCACCATCTGGTAAACTGCACTAATATTTTCTGCTATGTTCCCAAGCCGTTCAAATGGTGCAGAAGGTTCAGTAAGAAGTGATGTTAGTGAAGCAGTTTTAAATGCAAATATGGCATTTATTTATTTATTGGTTAAGATTGAATGCTGGTGCTCATGTGAAATATAGAAGCAAATGTAATGGCCTTTTTTGCAAAATTTTAGGAGTTGAAGACTAAGATCAAAAAGCACAAAGTGCTAAGATTTCTAGTTTAGGAACAGTGGAAGCAGACTTGATTCCTAGTATTAATACAGTGTGAAGATGTTTTGAATTTAACTAAGGAATTACAGATTGAAGTAAATAAACAGTGTGACTTAGTAAGAAACAAAATAAATGAGCAGTGTGTAGAAATACACGATTAGTCTTGATGTCTTTAAAAAATCAAATCTCACATACTTGAGAATGGGTAAAGGTGTTAGAGCCAAGTGAAGAATTTAATGAAGGAGTAAGCACTGAGAACTCATTGTCTGGTTTGGAAGACTGACTGCAGGAATTAGTGAGGCAGAAAGTACAACAAAAAGTGAACTCTGCAGCACTGCATTTAATTTCTTGGACTATACAGCAGAAAATGAAAAAGAATTTCTGTGTCCTAGTAAGTATACTGGAGTAATCATGATTGTAAGCCTGATTATAAAAAACTAGTGATGGACACTCAGAAGAGGAGCTACGCTTTGAATGCTGTATGTGTCTGGGAAGTTTGACTACTAGTGGAGCTGCTATGGCATTTAAGGATTATTGGTAGATGAGATTCAGCTTTTGCTCTATAGACCCAAAAATGAGATGATTCTCATAATAAAAGGAGTTCACAGTAGAGAACCATGCAGAAAAATATCCAAAGAATCTAAAATAATGGCACTTTGTATGTTACACACACACACATACAAATATGTGTACTTTCTGAAAACTCATCAGGAATTTTCAACATTGAACAACCAGGTTCATAACTACAAAACAAGGATGTGAGTGACTTTCACAGAGACACTGTCAAAAAAGTGTAAGTTATCAACCAAAAATATTTTTTTATTGGACAGCCTGCTACGATAAAGAAAATTAAAGAATTTTATAAGTAGAGCTAAACAATTTTTAATAACGTGGAGGTATGTGCCGTCTATGCAACTAAATGAAGGCAGTTTGTTTGTTGCCATACGCGTTTCGCTTCATTTATTTGGGAAGCGTCATCAGTGGCCTGAAATACATGTTTCTTTTTATATATACAATAAGCGTATTATCTGCTAGATATAATCTGTTGATATACTACATTTTGTCGGGTTTTTTAGGTTAGAAGCAATTTTTGTAGCACAAGTTTCATAAAATGATGTATCTTTCATTTTACTTACGATTTCCAGCGCTGCTAACTCATATATGTGTTTCTGGTGATGTATTTGCTGGTCTTCATGCTCCAGTTAGCTGAATCAGGTGTTGTTTAGCCATTTGTCACATCACATTTCACTTTCACTGCCATTTGGCGATCAACATATGTGTGTTTGCAGTGTGTAGTGTTGCCAACTGTTGTTATGTGTATGTCTTTTGTTTCTGTTGTGTTTTGTGGTTTTCATTTGTTGTGTGTCTGTGTGTGTGTGCAATCCTCACTTTTTTTTTTTTTTTTGGGTATGAGTTTTTGTGTGTGTGTGTGTAATTTGCTGAGTGCATTACTTTTCCTTTAATCTGTGGGTTCATGTGTTTGTCTGTGAGTATGTGTGTGTGTATGGGGGAGGGGGGGGGGGGGGGTAGGAGGGAGAGAGAGAGAGAGAAGAGGGGAAGGATATTCATTAATTATTTTAATTATTTATCCTGGTTGCACTTCAGTTTGTTATTGTTTTGGTGGCTAGCATGATCAGTGAGTTATTGTTTATATGGATTTGGTCATTGAGTACCTCCTTTTCCATTGCAATGGCTCTTTGTATGTGGAAGTTTTCTTGCAATGTCAGGAGGTTTTTGTTGTGATTATTCACTCTGATAACTGTCATGTCACATTCCATGTTGGATGGTTCATGTCCATGTTTTATCAGGTGTTCGGCAAAGGTAGAATGACTGTTCTCATATTTTTAATAAACTGAATGGAAAGACTATGGTCAAATAACGAGAAGGCGTTCTCTCTGACCTGCCACGACCGTGATTTATGACTCAAAACAAGCAATTTTGAAAGACCTTCCATTACTGCAGGGAAAAATCACAGTTATATCCTAAATAAAGTTGTACAGTGCAAAGAGTGTGACAGCAATGAAAATGGATAAACACTTCCCGCAACACAGTTTAGTTGTTTCAGCTCCAAGCTAATGGGTGATAGGGTTCATGCGTATTACCATTACTGTAAATAAAATAGAAAGAAACTTCCACATGGGAAAAATATATTAAAAACAAAGATTCCAAGACTTACCAAGCGGGAAAGCGCCGGCAGACAGGCACAATGAACAAAACACACAAACACACACACGGAATTATTAGCTTTCGCAACCGATGGTTCCTTCTTCAGGAAAGAGGGAAGGAGAGGGAAAGACGAAAGGATGTGGGTTTTAAGGGAGAGGGTAAGGAGTCATTCCAATCCCGGGAGCGGAAAGACTTCCCTTAGGGGGGAAAAAATACAGGTGTACACTCGCACACACACACATATCCATCCGCACATACACAGACACAAGCAGACATATTTAAAGGCAAATATTACTGTAATATTAATGTCTGGATTGGACACTGAGAAAGACAAGGGGAGGAAGGAAAACTTAAATGAAGATTCCTTTTAATTATATTTTCGGGTCGATAATGTATATTTTGACACACTAGGAGTTGAGTTTGTCACTTGACAGTTCTCCTGAAACAAATACATGCCTCCTATGTGGTTTCAATATTCGTCACTCAGTTAAAGAATGAAAAATACCACCTTGAAATAATAAGACTACAAGTCAAATTACTGTCTTGTTTTGTCCCTCTAGTACTTAACACACTTCTCCAACAGTGACTATGTGCGGCCAGTCTCGTTTTATGTTAGTTTCAGATCCACACTGAAGTAACCACTGCTAAATGGCATTTCCACACTCACATTTACATTTAGATTTACATTCATATGCTACTATCAATATATTTCTCCACTATAGTTACTGATTCACAATCATGACACTGTGCCATTCATAAATCTCGTAATTAATTCCGTGTGCCTTTTTGCAAAATAACTGAAACACTTTTCTTTTATATTGCAATATAACACTTTCAACTTGTAATAATCTTTCTGCTAAATTCTTCACACTGTTTATACACGATGTGATGCACATCACCGCTCCATGCTAGAGCTCAATAACGACTTTACTCACACAATCTGATGGCACCAACAATTCTCCCACATAGATAAGTCATGCACGGCTTTGGAATTTGCAGAACCCAAAAGTAATTAAGGCGTACAATACTGATAAGTTACAACAACAGGACTCTTTGCAAGCTAAAGATGACTGAGCATTGCACACATATGCAACGTGACCTTTAGTATTACAAAGGCAGTGTGATGCCCTACATCACAGACGAGCTGGTCACTCATGTCAGTGGCAAAGTGAACGTAACTGCCACTTGGGGCACAGCACTTTATTTGCCTGCCCCCTCCCCGAACCAGTCAGTGCCCAAGGCACAGCACTTTATTCGCATACAGATAGTAATGTAAAATATAGAATTTACTCTAATAATAATATATTTTCCAGAAGAGCTTGTTTGTCTCGGAGACCATTTATTGCCCCTCACCAAGTGGCCCCCTGTGAGTGATATACCTCCCCACCCCCCATCCCTCCCCCACCTGGTTACACCACTGAATCATGCCAAACAAAATAAGGAGGGCAGGAGGCACGCGTGCACTTTTCTGCTGCTGCCACAGAGTGTGGTAGTCGGCCACGGTGCACTGCCACGACGTCTTTCGAACGCGTGCCGTAATGCGTATTCCTGTCGCTGTCTGAACTGACAGTGACTATGTCGGACCGAGAATCTAATTGACGGCGAGTAGCATTAGATACCTCAAATGCTTGCATTATCTCGAGTATTTATTCTCAGACGGATCTTCAGACTGCAGTGCTATTTGGTGAACTCCCTAATCAGGGGCAGCACGTACAATAGCATCTCTAATTTTACTATTGGCATAAGATTCCTGAGATTCAGCAGTAATGCAATCCGAGTGCGATAGGATTGACGGGATTGTAGTGTGTATCGATAAAACTCCTCTGTGACAGATATCGAATGAGTACACTTCCGTAATAGGAATTAGCAAATAAAATATTTCGTCAAATGCCAGAATACACATCCTTGAGGCAGACCGACTTCTGTGACAAGTGATACATTTGTGGGGAGATACGCGACAAAAAAAAAAAAAAAAAAAAAAAAGAAACAGCTACGGTGGAGGCTGTAAAGAATTGCTGTAGGTATTTTTCATACAAGTCCCACATGTTGACAGCTTCATAGCAGGTATGGAATGTACATGTGTACACTAGCAAAGTTCGAGCCCTCGTTAACGGACCTGTCGACACCCCATCACGTGTGACCGCATTCCCCCATTGCTGCATTTCAAAACACCACCGGTATGCACATTTGCAGCCAGAGTAAACTCTGAAGAATGACCTCCGAGGACTTATCTGTGGCTACATTTTTGCACAAAATGCGTGAATAACAGACCTTACTTGTTGTCACTTGTGTAGTAACACACACAATTGAGAATGCCAGAAAAACACAGTCACTTTAATACTAAAACAATAAATGCGTTCAAATACTACGTTTTCTTTCATAGCCGTGTCGACTGTCCGCGAGTGGAGTGAAGACGGTTGGAGTGTAAACTGTTACAGAGTGACAGGGAAGCGCATCTGCACTGGGGTTAAACTGAATGACTGGTGATTTTTGAGCACAACGGTGGTGGGTGGTGGCTGGCAGCCGAGTTGAGCCAGTGTGCACCGGGCACGCCTGACCGGCCCCTCGTGCCCAGCTCAACTCTGAAGGATGGTGAGGTGGTGACCGCGTGGTCCATTACTGGTCCTGAGGTTCCCGTTACCTTCGTTCTGCTGTTGACTGATCTGTTACTGGAAACCTGTCAGAACTGTGAAGAGTATTTATGAGATTGCTACAACTTTCATCTGTGAGATTCACGTTTATAATTATGTCTACATTCTTGGGGTTTGAACTTAGTCTGGAACTTCAGTCAACTTATTACAGACGGTGTCAATATTTCCCGTAGTTCATCGGTTCACTCAAAGAATGAGTATTCCTTTTTGCAAATGCCAGTCTCTGTTAGTTTGGTACCTGACATTCGAAAACGTGTCTCGTCACTAACTGCGGTGAGGTTGTGTCCAATTTTAATTTGCGAATCCTTCTGAGATCTATCCTTAATCGTCCACTGTTTAAGGAAGTCCTACAGTAAGTGCTTGTCATTTTGTGTGAGGATGATGTTACTTGTTGGATATCTGCATCTCTGTACGGTTGTTCTGTGGTGGAAATTACTGTACAACTTAAAGATTGAAGTTCAACTTGAAACTGCTGTATTTTATTTTATGAATATTTTTATGGAAGGTCATTAGGACTACAGGCATTCCAGAGTCACTTGCCCTCAAGTCCTCTCTCTGATTCTAATGCCCGGTAATCAAGTTTTTTACTGTACAGAATCTTTCTTTTGTGAGCCGATTGGAGAAGTTCCTCCACTAATGGGGACATTATTAAGCAGGGGACCCGCCGCCCGGGTCAATTCTGAAGAAGGCCCATCCCCGCACCGATGGCAACACGGGTGGCCCGAGACCCGCCCACTGTGCTTTTCCAAATTAGTTCGGCCGACCTCTCCTTGTGGTCCTGCGTCACATCGGCAGCCGCAGCTGGCGACGGTACAGTGTGCCCTGTTGCCAGCTGGCATAAGTGTCATCCTCAGCTCTGGCAGAGTGTTTCTGTTTTCTTATTTCTGTGTTATCTGCCATCTTAGCAAATTGTCATATGCATTGTTTTATTATTGGTATCCCATATGTTACCCAGTGTAAAGTTCTGTTGGGACTTCTTATATTAAATGACTGAACTGGTATGTTTTAATGTGCTAAGGTTTTTGCTCACTTCTATGTTCTTTTCTTTAGTTGTAATCCTACAGTTACCTACTGCATATTATAGTATAACAGCTACGTATGTACAGTCGGACACAGCAGAATATGACTTGCACCTATCTATACCAAGTTTTTGAGGTAAAACTCTATCCAGCTAAAGGACAGTTCTATATGTGTCGTGCTTCAACTGTGGATCTTTCTTGTCTCACGAGGCTTGCTACACAATATGTACTTTCTGTGCTGTTGTACATAGGTGTTTGTGAATATTAAACATTAAGGCTTAAATTGTCTACCTGGGAAGATTTTTACATATCATTTTGGTATCTACCAAACCTATACACTGCAAGTTTTGCGTTGTTGTTGCCCGGGGATAGATGTTCCCAATCCTCCACTTATATAAACAGATGCAATACTGTGTACTGTGTTTTTGTGATGTAATAAGCATCTATGAGCACATGACCTATTGCAAAAGGTGCTTTATGTTTTTAAACATTTTAGTTATGACAAAGCTTTTATAATTTACGGATTTTTATCCACGTGACAACTTGGCATGAAGTTCATTGTAACATGTACACGTAAAACAAAAATATTTTTTGTGTCTGCGTATGTGCGGATGGATATGTGTGTGCGTGTGAGTGTATACCTGTTCGTTTTTCCCCTTAAGGTAAGTCTTCCTGCTCCCGGGATTGGAATGACTCCTTACCCGCTCCCTTAAAACACACATCCTTTCGTCTTTCCCTCTCCTTCCCTCTTTTCTGAAGAAGCAACCGTTGATTGCGAAAGCTTGAATTTTGTGTGTATGTTTGTGTTTGTTTGTGTGTGTCTATCGACCTGCCAGCACTTTTGTTTGGTAAGTCAAATCTCTTTGTTTCTAGATATATTTTTTTCCATGTGGAATGTTTCCCTCTATTATATTCATAAAAATATTTTTGAGGTATTAAAATATGAACCGTGGACTACACCATTGGTGGGGAGGCTTGCGTGACTCAGCAACACAGATAGCCATACCATAGGCGCAACCACAATGGAGGAGTATCTGTTAAGAGGCCAGACAAACGTGTGATTCCTGAAGAGGGGCAGCAGCCTTTTCAGTAGTTGCAGGGGCAAAAGTCTGGATGACTGACTGATCCGGCCTTGTGACATTAACCAAAACGGCCTTGCTGTGCTGGTACTGTGAATAGCTGAAAGCAAGGGGAAACTACAGCCGTAATTTTGCCCGGGTGCATGCAGCTTTTCTGTATGGGTAAATGATGATGGCGTCCTCTTAGGTAAAAAATTCTGGAGGTAAAATTGTCCCCCACTCAGATCTCCAGGTGGGGAGTTCTCAGGATGATGTCAGTATCAGGAGGAAGAAAACTGGCGTTTTACGGATCAGAGCGTGGAATGTAAGATTCCTTAATCAGGCAGGTAGATTAGAAAATTTAGAAAGGGTAATGGATAGGTTAAAGTTAGACATAGTGGGAATTAATGAAGTTTGGTGGCAGGAAAACAAGATTTCTGGTCAGGTGAAAACAGGGCTACAAATACAAAATCAAATAGGGGTAATACAGGAGTAGATTCAATACTGAATAAAAAAAAAAAGAGTGCAGGTGAGCTACCACAAACAGCATAGTGAATGCATTATTGTCACACAGATAGACAGGAAGCCTGCACCTACCACAGTAGTACAAGTTTATATACCCACTAGCCCCACAGATGACAAAGAAATAGAAGAAATGTATGATTAGATAAAAGAAATTATTCAGATAGTGAAGGGAGACGAAAATTTAATAGTCATGGGGGACTGGTATTTGACAGTAGGAAAAGGAAGAGAAGGAAAGATAGTAGGTGAATATGGATTAGGGGGAAGAAATGAAAGAGGAAGCCGCCTGGTAGAATTTTGTACAGAACATAACTTAATCACAGCTAACACTTCGTTAAAGAATCACAAAAGAAAATTGTATACATGGAAGAAGCCTGGAGACACTGGAAGGTTTCACATAGATTATATAAAGGTAAGAGAGAGATTTAGGAACCAGGTTTTAAATTGTCATACATTTCCAGGGGCATATTTGGACTCTGCCTGCAATTATTAGTTATGAACTGTAGATTAAAATTGAAGAAACTGCAAAAAGGTGGGAATTCAAGGAAATGGGACCTGGATAAACTGAGAGAACCAGAGGTTGTAGAGAGTATAAGAGAGCGCATTAGGGAATGATTGACAAGAATGGGGAAAAGAAATGCAGTTGAAAAGAATAGATAGCTTTGAGAGATGAAGTAGTGAAGGCAGCAGTGGATCAAATAGGTAAAAAGATGAGGGCTAGTAGAAATCCTTGGGTACCAGAAGAAATATTGAATTTAATTGATGAAAAGATAAAATATAAAACTGTAAGTAAATGAAGCAGGTGAAAAGGAATACAAACATCTCAAAAATAAGATCGACAGGAAGTCCAAAATCGCTGTAACTGATGGCTGCAAAATACTAACATGAATTCTGCACAGACGAATGGAATAACTGGTAGAAGTCGACTTTGGGGAAGATCAGTTTGAATTCCACAGGCTTTTGACAATGTTGATTGGACTTCTCTCTTTCAAATTCTGAAGGTGGCAGTGGTGAAATGCCCAGAGCAAAAGGCTATTTGCAATTTGTACAGAAACCATATGGAAGTTATAAGAGTCGAGGGACACGAAAGGGAAGCAGTAGTTGAGAAGGGAGAGAGACAGGGTTGTAGCCAGTTTCTGATGTTATTCAATCTATACATTGAGCAAGTATTAAACGAAACAAAAGAAGAATTTGGAGTAGGAATTAAAATCCACGGACAAGAAATGAAAACTTTCAGATTAGCTGATGACATTGTAATTCTGTCAGAGACAGCAAAGGACCTGGAAGAGCAGTTGAACAGAATGGACAGTGTCTTGAAAGGAGGGTATAAGACAGACAGCAACAAAAGCAAAAAAGGATAATGGAATGTAGTCAAATTAAATCAGGCGATGCTGAGGGAATTAAATTAGGAAATGAGACACTTAAAGTAGTAGATGAGTTTTGCTATTTGCGGAGCAAAATAACTGCAGTGATGGTCGAAGTAGAGAGGATATAAAATGTAGACTGGCAATGGCAACGAAAGCATTTCTGAAGGAGAGAAATTTGTTAACATTGAGTATAGATTTAAGTGGCAGGAAGTCATTTCTGAAAGTTTTTGTATGGAGCATAGCCATGTATGGAAGTGAAACATGGACAATAAATAGTTTGGACAAGAAGAGAATAGAAGCTTTCAAAATGTGGTGCTACAGAAGAATGCTGAAGATTAGATGGGTAGATCACGAAACTAAT
This sequence comes from Schistocerca gregaria, assembly GCF_023897955.1. Classification (NCBI taxonomy): domain Eukaryota; kingdom Metazoa; phylum Arthropoda; class Insecta; order Orthoptera; family Acrididae; genus Schistocerca; species Schistocerca gregaria. The sequence continues at coordinate 215,382,586 of NC_064929.1, forward strand.
AAGGAGGTACTGAACAGAATTGGGGAGAACAGGAATTTGTTGCACAACTTTACTAGAAGAAAGGATTGGTTGGTAGGACGTGTTCTGAGCCATCAAGGGGTCACCTATTTTAATATTGGAGGGCAGGAAGGAAGGTAAAATTCGTAGATGGAGACTAAGAGATGAATACACTTATCAGATTCATAAGGATGTAGGGTGCAGTAGGTACTTGGAAATGAAGAAGCTTGCGCAGGATAGAGTCGCATGGAGAGCTGCATCAAAACAGTTTCTGGAGTGAAGACCACAACAACAACAACAACAACAACAACATGCAAATGTGCATTTCCACTTCCAGTTTCTGTAATGCCAAATTAAAACTTTTATCTCAAATATTGTGTCTTAACTCATATTGCGAGACATATATTACGTATATGCACTTTATTGCAGACCTGTAGGTAACAGCAAAGTTTTAACACATCTTTTATGTGATCTTGCCTGTTGAATGTTTGTACCATATAATAGGCAACTCACAAATATGCAAGTCTTCAATAGTCTAATTAGCAAAGAAATGTTAGAATATATAAAACTGCTTGGCATACTATCTAAATATATTTTGTTTTTTAAGGCAAGCTTGGCAGGTTCTGAGGCAATGGTGAGAGTGGATGCGGAATCAATGTTGTTTCAGTGTCTTTCCTCAGTGCTTTTCAGTTTGACCTTTGATTCAGTAATTTGAAAATTGCAAATATCTAGACGCTCAGACAGAAGGATCACGCAACTTGATGTCGTTGCAGTTATTAGTAGACAAAGAATGTCACTGGAGAGAGTAATGGTGAAACTTCAAGTAGCTGCACACCACATAGGGGGCCGAAAATAAATGACTCAAGAACTAAATATATGAAATTCCATAGTACAGGGGACAATAACCTGGACAGCTGGTCAGCAGCAGGTTTTAATTTTCAATATGTAGAGGATTTTGAATATCTTGTGGGCTAATGTTAATAAAGTAAATTCCAAGTTCACTGAAATAAAAGTCCACATTTTAAGTTGCAATAGGTGTTACCATACCTTTAAGAAGCTAAAGACATATAGGGTGGTAAACAGACAGCTTAAAATGATTATATAAAAGGTTACGATTAGGCCAGTGTTTACGTACGGATGTGAAGTACAGATGCTAACCGACACTGACGAACGACAATGCGTGGTATTTAAACAAAGAATACCATGGAAGACTTATGGAGGTATCCAAAATAATGATGGTGCTTGAAAAGTGAGCACCAATTCTGAGTTGGATTGTTTCATGTGAGGAGCTGACATTGAAGCTCGAATTATAAGTAAAAGAATAGCCTGGCTGGTACACGTCCCAGGGATGGATGAAATGAGAACTACAAAGGAAGTCTTCTAGTGGAAAGCAAAAGGCAGAAGATTAAAAGGCAAACCACATAAATGATGGTTCGATAATGTAGATGAGAACGTCAGAGTCCTAGGAATCAGAGGATGCAGACAGAAAGTAAAGGAGAGAGGAGAATGGATGGAAACTATTAAGAACGTAAAAACCCACATGAGGTTGTGAAGCCACAAGAAGAAGAAGAATAATTGAGGATAGAAAAGTTCTATTAGATAAATGGCAAACAGCAGTGTTCATTGCAGGGTTGAGTAAAACTTGAGCATTTTGCTTTAAAAAAACCCATCCTAGTGGGTTGTCGTTAGGAGTTTTTTGGGGGATTGTTTCATTTTGACCCTAAATAGTTCATTTTAAACACACTAGATACCAAATTCTACTAGGTGGTATTCCTGGCATCATTGCCTGTGCACCTTTATTGATAATTTTCTAAATATGTACAAATTGTAACCGAACACTGGAAATTCTACTGGGTGGAATTCCTGGGATGATTGCCTATGCACCTTTATTGATAATTCTCTAAATATGTAAAAATTGTAACAGAACACTCTGTAGAAGCCGCTAGTAACATTAGCAAAGTATTGAATAATGTTGTCAGTATTATGAAAAAGATTGTTGCTTCTGACCACATAGTGTAAATGCTAAGTTGCAGATGGGAACAACAAAAAGACTGATAAGACCTTCGTCAGAAAACAGTCAGAAAACACACACAAAATTTCACACAAACATGTCTCATGCCTCATGCCTCATGACCCGGGTCTCTGCCCACTTAGGCCTCAGCAGTGAGATACTGTGGTCATGGTGTGTGTGTGTGTGTGTGTGTGTGTGTGTGTGTGTGTGTGTGTGTGTGTGTGTGTGTGTGTGTGTGTATGTGTATGTGTGACTGTTTCCGAAGAAAGCCGAGCCTTGTTGGCCGAAAGCTTACTTTCTGCCAGTCTTTTTGTTGAGTCTATTTGTGACTCATCATCTGTGGTGACAGGAAGGGTTTGCGGCCTCCTTCTGACACTAATGTTGCCAAATCCGTAGTAACAAGGCTGACCCCACATTCATGTGGGACAAAGACCCTGAGCAAATGATGATTTGTGACTCAGAATCTCCACTATATACTGCCCTTTTCATAATATTGTCACATTCCATCCTGGTTTTTCCACTTTTGGATAATGTTTTAATTTATAAAAATACCTCTCATCTTCTCTGAAAACTGTCTGTAGTTTGTCAAGTTCTATACCTTTCACGAACAGATGACACAAAAAAAGCACAGGCTCTCAAATTGTGGATTGATCTCTCAGAAAGTCCTGACCTGGAACTCTTTAAGAACATAATAATGAAACGAAAGGAGCAAGCACAAGAACTCTTTCAGTACCTTGCTAATAAGGTCGATGTAAGATTCAGAGTGAGAAGATTAACTGCTGAACAAGAAGAAATGCAGGAAAATTGGCTCCTAGAGAGATGCATTCGGAGTGGATTAACGAAGTGTTACATCATTTTAGAATTGCTGGTTCTGACTGTTTTCCCAACAGTATACATTACTTTTGTGAAAAGCCTCATTTCTTGCCTTGACTGCACTGCATCCAGTGAGAGAATCCTCTCCACTGATGGACTTGTTTGGTAAAATTTAAGAAATAATTTAGGAGAGAAAAGAGCTGAGAAATTAGTGAAGAGCTATAAATTTTTACATGCTTCAAAAAGGACTTATCTGTACTTTTCGTTCATTATGATTGTAGTTCAAATTAAAGTTTTCTTTTTGAGGAAGTGTAAACATTATTTAACTGTGTATCTTATATTGCAAGAAAAGTCATAAAACAATATTAATAAAATAGTCTTATTGCTGTAAATATAATGGCTCTTTTCATTCTGTGTAAAGCTAACTACATAACATTTTGTATATTAAGTACATTTGTCTTTTATTGAGTTTTTATTTTATTTTGTTTTGTTATTTTATTTTATTTATTTATTTTTGAAGTAAAAAAGCTTTTTCTTGGTTGGGCTAGATTGCAACCGGTTTGGTTCATTGTAAGGTTGCATGACAGTGAATTACATTTTGTAAACATGACTACACATAGGTGACAAAAGTGAAGGGAAAGCGGTGTGCACATGTACAGATGGCAATAGGATCATGTACACCAGGCATAAAAGGGGCTTTGCCATCATTTGTACTGAGGTGATTGATGTGAAAAAGTTTCCGATGGGATTAAGTCGGTACGACAGAAATTAACAGACTTTGAATGTGGAATGCTAGTTGGAACTAGACATGTGGAACATTTCATTTTGGAAATCATTATGAAATTCAATGTTCCAGTATCCACAGTGTCAATTGTGTGCTGAGAATATCAAATTTCAGGCATTACTTCTCATTGCGGTTAATGCAGTGGCTGACAGCCTCAACTTGAGGACGAGGAGCAGTGGAATTTGCGTAGAGTTGTCAGTGCTAACAGACAAACCACACTGCCAAAAATAACTGCAGAAATCAATATGGGGCTTATGACAAATGTTTCAGTCTGGAAAGTGCGGTGAAATTTGGCATTAATGGGCTACAGCAGCAGATGACAGATGCGAGTGCCTTTGCTGATATCACATCGTGGCCAGCAGGACCTCTCATGGGCTCGTGATCATATCAGTTGTACCCTAGATGACTGGAGAAATGAGGCCTGATCAGATGAGTCCTGATTTCAGCTGGTAAGAGCTTACAGTAGGGTTTGAGTGTGATGCAGACCTCACAAAGACCTTGAGCTGTCGACAAGGCAATGTGCGAGCTGGTGGTGGTTTTGTAATGGAGTAGCCTGTGTTTACATGAAAGGGACTGTGTCCTGGTTATGTTGAGCTACTTGGGCATTGGAGACAACACAGTGTCAAGTAGACACTCCTGAGGAAAGCTAACCCAGATGTACTAGTAACCAGGACTCTGCAAGAAATGCGCCAAGGAAATCTAATACTCTTTTGGCAGCGGTGGGGCGTGAGGATGGCAGTAATGTGCCACCAAAACTAGTCATGTGAGGCAATAAAAACAATAAAGACCACTTTGAGCCATTCGTAGACTTCAGGTTCCCAAACAATGATGGAAATTTTGTGGATGACAATGCGCCATGTCATTGGGTGACAATTGTTCACAATTAGTTTGAAGAACAATTCTGGGCAGTTCGGGCAAACGATTTGGTCACCCTGATCACTCGACACGAATCCCGACGAACATTTACGGGATGTAATTGAGAGATAGGTTCGTGCACAAAATCCTGAACCAACAACACTTTCGCAATTGTGGACAGCTATACCGGCAGCATGACTCAGTATTTCTGCAGGGAACTCGACACAACACGACTAGTCGAGTCCGTGCTGTGTCAAGTTGCTGAACTGCTCCGGCCAAAAGATGTCTGATATGATATTGGTAGGTTTCTTGTGACTTTTGTCACCTCAGTGTGCAAACAAATCTAGGAAATTATTTTCTGCAAAAATTACTGGTGTAACCAGATAAGTATTAAACTACCAACAACCAATGCCTTTAAGTATAATTAAGGAAGCAGCAGTGTGTTTCAAAGTAGAGCTTTCTGTCTATTTTACTTCATTTATTTTAGCTGCCATATGTATGGGCAGTATTAAGCAGTATAGTGATACCAGAATGAGATTTTCACTCTGCAGCGGAGTGTGCGCTGATATGAAACTTCCTGGCAGATTAAAACTGTGTGCCCGACCGAGACTTGTGCTTCGGTAGCTCAGATGGTAGAGCACTTGCCCGCGAAAGGCAAAGGACCCGAGTTCGAGTCTCGGTCGGGCACACAGTTTTAATCTGCCAGGAAGTTTCATATCAGCACACACTCTGCTGCAGAGTGAAAATCTCATTCTGGAAACATCCCCCAGGCTGTGGCTAAGCCATGTCTCCGCAATATCCTTTCTTTCAGGAGTGCTAGTTCTGCAAGGTTCGCAGGAGAGCTTCTGTAAAGTTTGGAAGGTAGGAGACGAGGTACTGGCAGAAGTAAAGCTGTGAGTACCGGGCGTGAGTCGTGCTTCGGTAGCTCAGATGGTAGAGCACTTGCCCGCGAAAGGCAAAGGTCCCGAGTTCAAGTCTCGGTCAGGCACACAGTTTTAATCTGCCAGGAAGTTTCAGTATAGTGATAGTTTGCTGTTAATGTAGTATACAGACCTAGTTTCTACAGCTTCTTTGTCTTTTGTTAATGTGTGCCCTGTCTCATTTTACATTCCTAAATATTTTAAAAATTTCTATTTTATTTTATTTTATTTTTTTCTACAGAACTTGGATGAGTAAAGTGGCCACACCCTTACAGCAGATATAACAGTTAAGCTTTAATCTTCGGTAAGTAAAAAGCCTCAGAGCCAAATTGTACATTGACTGGTGAGCCCTCAGTGTATGACAGGAAAAGAAATGGTATGTCCAATTGGAGTAACCAGTACCACTGTGTATTTATGTTGAATGAATGTAATACAACCTCATTTGGAGTTATGTTGCACAGCATTTCTGTGTACGTTTTAAAATATGAAGTTATACTATGTTTTGCGGTATCTGTTTTGGTAGTTACAGATTATTGCCATGAGCTCCTGTGGTTTGCCATTGGAAACATCAGAGCATGCCAGTCTACTGTGCATGGGGCCAACATGTCAGATGTGCTGCCGGTTTCAAAACTTGAACTGAATAACAGGAGACAGTCGGAAGGAGATACTCCATTACGAACGGGAAGAAGCACTTCAGAACTTGCTGGCAGAGGCACCACTATTGATGACCTACCAGACGAACTGATGCTGGAGATTTTCTTGTACTTTAGCTTCAGTGAAAACGTTGATGTTTTACAAGAGGTGTGCCCTCGCTGGAAAATTCTGGCCCAGGATGCTCACTTGTGGCTCGACAAGAAGTACGTTGCCGGGTAAGAAGACAATTCAGTGTTACTCGACAGTAGTACTGCATAAAGGCTAGATTGGTCACCAATAAAAGAGCTGTGCTTCAAAAATAGAATGACTTTATTGTTTGAAATATGACACATTTTGTACTTGGCCATTTTCAGGTATCTAGGACTGACGGTGTTCGGACTATGTCAGATTGAAGGTAAGTTTTGAAGAGTAACAGTGTCTTCTTCATCAGAGGATGACAGTTTGCTGGGAGACATGTCCGCTTCCTGTGTATGGCATCTGAGCTTAGTGCCAGCCAGGTGACTTTTGTTTGAAATTGTTGTAACTGATGTCGGTTGTGATGTCACCCAGAAGGCAGGATTCACATGCACAAATGTGGGAAATCGTTAATGTGGGTGTTATCCCCCCCCCCCCCCCCCCCCCTCACTGGGCAGTGATTGGGGCTGTATGAAGAAGATGGCAACAGTCTTTTTTTTAATTCCAATTTGAGGCAGTACGAACACACGATTGAAACTGTGCACCAGAGTAGAACCTGAACTCAGAATGTCTTTTGTGGGCAGTAGACTTACCGACTGGGTTATCTGGGCCCACCTCACGACTTGTACCCACAGCTTCACTTTTGGCATTTCCTCTCTCCTACTTTCAGAGCTTACAAAATTGTGGTGGATACTTTGTGGGACCTCATTCACGAAAGAAAGGGAATTTCAGAGAAATGGCTCAGCCGTAGGATAGATGATTATTCCCAGCCTAAAGTTATGTAGGAGAGCTTGTGTAAAACTTGGGACTTATGAGAGGTATAGTGGCAGGAGCAAAGCTGTGAGCGCAGGTGATGATTCGTGAGGCGTGCACAGCCAGTGAGGGTTCGAACGGCATTCTGGCAGGCAGTTTTAATACTGCTGCAAGTTTCAAAAACAGATTGTGTCATATTTCTGCTGAATCATTATTCATATTCTCTTTATGTATTTGCATTGAATTAATATTGTTTGAAGCTTCAGTGACCGATGATGGGCTTCACTGTTATAAGGGGTAGGACATCCCAACACTGATAATTCATCTCTGAATTAAATTGTTCTAGGTTCTTCCTTTTCTTGAACATTTTGAGCTGTTATTTGATCTAGAAGAAAGAAGACCCCCCCCCCCCCCCCCCCCCCAAAAAAAAAAAATACTAATTTCTTGTGACATACCATATCTGGATGGTTATATCTGAAAAAACTGTAGCATTCATTTAATGCAAATGTCAGCATGCTTGACTCTGACATGCTCTCTTCATAAAACAAATAAGGATAGTTGCTGCTCACTGTATAGTAGCGATGCTGAGTCATAGATATGCACAACAAAAAGCCTGTTGGAAAGTGAGCTGGATGGGTGAGAAAAATGACTAACGAAGGTTGAGGCCAGTAGGGTTATGGCAACGTAGGATATATTGCAGGGAACGATCCCACCTGCGCAATTCAGGAAAGCTGGTGTTGGTGGGAAGGATCTGTGTGGTACAGGCTGTGAAGCAGTCATTGAAATGGAGAATGTCATGTTTGACAGCGTGGTCAGCAATAGGGTGGTCCACTCGTTTCTCGGCCACAGTTTGTCGGTGGCCATTCGTGCGGACAGACAGTTTATCGGTTGACGTGCCCACAAAGAATGCAGCACAGTGGTTGCAGCTTAGCTCATAGATTACATGGCTGGTTTCACTGGTAGCCCTGCCTATGGTGGGAATGGTGATGTGAGTGGACTGGAGTAGGTAGTGGAGGGAAGATGTACGGGACAGATTTTGCATCTAGGTCTGTTACAGAAAGGTGTTCGGAGCAGGGGTCGTTTAGGGATGGACGAGTATATTGTGTAGGTTCGGTGGATGGCAGGATACCACTGTAGAGGGATGGGAAGATAGTGGGTAGAACATCTCTCATTTCAGGGCACGGCGAGTGGTAGTCGATACCTTGGCGGAGAATTTGATTCGGTTGCTCCGGTCCTGGACGGTACTGGGTTACGAGGGGAACGATCCTGTGTGGCTGGACAGTGAGACATTGGAAGGTTGTGGGAGACTCGAAAGATGAGGCATGGCAGATTTGTTTGTGTCGAGGTCGGGAGGATAATTACAGTCTGTCGAGGCCTCCGTAAGACCTTCGGTATATTTCGAGAGGGTCCGCTCATCACGGCAGATGTGACGACAACGTGTGGCTAGGCTGTAGGGAAGGGACTTCTGGTGTGGAATGGGTGGCAGCTGTCAAAGTGGAGGTATTGCATGTGATTAATAGGTTTGATATGGACAGAGGTACTGATATAGCCATGTTTGAGGTGGAGGTCAACATCTAGAAAGGTGCTTTGTTGGGTCGAGTAGGACCAGATGAAGCAAACGGGGGAGAAGCTGTTAATGTTCTGAAGGAATGAGGATGGGGTGTCCTCACTCTCAGTCTAGATCACAAAGATGTCATCAGTGAATCTGAACCTGGTGAGGAGTTTAGGATTCTGGGTGTTTAGGAAGGATTCCTCTAGATCGCCCACAAATAGGTTAGCACAGGATGGGGCCACACGGGTGCCCCTAGCCGTGCCCTGGATTTGTTTGTAGGTAATGCCTTCAGAGGAGAATTAATTGTGGCTGAGGATATAGTCGGTCAGCGTGGCTAGGAAGGAGGTTGTCAGTTTGGAATCTGTCGGGCATTGGGAAAGGTAGTGCTGATTAGCAGCGAGGCCATACGTGTTAGGGATGTTAGTGTAAAGGGAGATAACAGCAATAGTGATGAGCGCGGCACAGTGTGGTAAAGGGACAGGAACTGTGGAGAGACAGTGGAGGAAATGGTTAGTATCTTTTGTGTAGGAGGGTAGGTTCTGGGTAATAGGCTGAAGGTGTCGGACTATGAGAGCAGAGTTTCTCTCTCAGTAGGGGCACAGCGACCACCACATTGGGGCGTCCTGGGCGGTTGAGTTTATGGACTTGTTGAAGTTAGAAGAGTGGGATGGGGGGGGGGGGGGGGTAGGGGTGAGCAGAGAGATGGACTCCAGGGAGAGCTCTGGGACGGGCCTAAGGATTCAAGGAGAGACTGGAGATCCTGCTGGATTTCTGGAATAAGGCCACTCGAGCAAGGTTTGTAGGTGGATGTATCTGACAGCTAGTGGAGTCCTTCCTATGTTGTTGATATTCCTACATGGATTTTGAATTGTTTGGTTTAATGAATAAAGTGACTTACAAATTAATTTTGAAGTCGTACGACAATAAAATGCATGAGCATAAGTAGGAGAAATAAGGCCATTCCACCATTCAGTTTATTAAATTAAAACAGCAGCAGCATAATGTGTCTAAAATAAAGTACAGTGACACGTCTAAAATAAAATACAGTAACAAAACTCATGTCATAACCAATACTAAAAACAAGCAAAACTGTATGGGAGAAATTGGAGGAAGCCACAACACAAAAATGATTGCAAAAAGCCCGCTGGTCGTATTAATACACATCAAGCCATATATCGATGTGATACATTGGAGGTGTGAGATTAAACCTAAAGATGAATTATAGAAAAAAACATATGTAACACTAATACATCACCATTAACAGCATTGTCAATTATTCGAAGAAAATATTTTCTTTAATAGTTTCTAGATCGAGTGTCTCCCAGTTTGAACAGTGGGTTCAAATAGTTCAAATGGCTCTGAGCACTATGGGACTTAACATCTGTGGTCATCAGTCCCCTAGAACTTAGAACTACTTAAACCTAACTAACCTAAGGACATCACACACATCCATGCCCGAGGCAGGATTTGAACCTGTGACCGTAGCAGTCGCATGGTTCCGGACTGAGCGCCTAGAACCGCGAGACCACCGCAGCCGGCGAACAGTGGGTTGTTTTGATAAGCAATGGAAAATCTTTTGGTGTAGGTTATACTGTGAAAGTGTCACCAAATATCGTCTAATTGTGGGGAGTGCTTTCTGTTTTTTATTTATTTATTTATTTATTTTTTTATAGTAATGTTTTAATGGGAATATCCTTGTATGTTCATTAGCTCAGCTGAGCCATTACAAATGAGTTTGTTACACAGTATGAAAAGTGAAGAGATCTTAATTTCCCTCTCATACCGTACTGGGCCGGCAAAGGATCTAACTGTGTTGATAGTGCCATATTCAATGTTATTTCTGAGAATGTTCTACTCGTACAATTGAAACTGAAGTCAAATCTCATGCTCTACACGCAGTTACAAAATGACTGAAGAGGAGGCCGTCACAACATTTTACTCCATGCCACACCTGCAGACTGTGATCCCGGACAAGGATGTTTCACCCGGGGCCTCGGAGGCTCTGTCTGCCAGCTGTCCGCATCTCACCACTCTGCAGGTAACTTATCTGCACGTGCTGACTTACTCGGTAAGTATCCCCTGTCTGCATCCTAACCTAAATCTGACACTGTGTACCTCCAGTGGTACAAGAAGAGAGATGCTGTAGTGTTACGTGTCATTTAGGCAAACGACATTTCTCATTGTTTATTTACAAGAAGGAAAGATGATGGTGACAAAACAGAAAAGTAGTGTCAGGTAGGGAATAAAACGTGAAACACGTACTGTGCACAGTCATTTCGTTTCGTATCTGTGTGGAGGTAAACAGAGACCCATGCAGTACAAGTAATCGGCAAGGTGCGACAGTGAGTAAATGCCGTTACCTGCCGGTGGCGGGGAATTTAACGTTTTAACATTGCAGCTTGTCAGTGTTTCGACTGTCCAGGAGCAGACATTCTCTATGAGAATGAAAACAGGAATGACCGAAGGAAGATCTAAAATGCAATGTCTCTTTCTTCTTGTCGAGCTGAGGACAGCCTCAGTACCCGAGTGACATGTGTCATCAGTGTGGATGTGAGCCACAACTTGCAGACTACTGCACCCTGCGTGCTCGCCAGCTGCAGGTGAGGCCTCCTGCACGTCTCAGATGAGGCCTGCCAGCAGACGTACCGAGTGCACGTTGACTTTCTTTCCGGTTCTGAACAGGGGTCCACAAAGCCGCTAACATTGGAGCTCCCGATAGCTATTAAGCCCCTGCCCACCTGTGCCTGCTTGGACCCTGCTGATGAAATGGCCATCTGTTCACTCACAGGGTGAACGGGTGAGGCTAGACAGCTGGCCTCCACATTGGCGACGCAAGTGCGTTACTGTCTGCCACTCACCCTGCTGTGACGGTGGATCTGCTGCATTGGGTACACTAGGGAGGTACTTTTGCAGCAGGGTGGGCAAAATGAGTGACACCCGAGGTGTCCCATGTGATGCACCAGATTCTCCGCCACTGCTACACCCGAGGCAGCAGCCGGAAGGTGACTGACCGTAGCCGAAATCACATTCAGCTGTTTGCAAACTGTGGCCAGCTCCTCGCATCTGGGGCCGGCAGGCAAACGTCCCATCCGTTGTAGTGAGACTGAGGAAAAAATGTCTGAGGCACGTACATACCTAAACGCCACAACACTAGGTGGAGGCAACTTTAACCAGTGACTGTGGCCTGGTACATCTATGGGTTCACTGCAGGAAGTGCAGACAGACAGTCTTACAAAGTACTTTTGAACACAGTTTTTTGAAAACTGTCTTGAGCAGCTAGTTCAGCAACCCTCATGCCACGAAAAAATCTTAGTCCTCGTAGCTGCAAATGGGCCAGGTCTTAAGGATGGCATCAGTATAGAGAAATCAGCTACTGATCGTGTTGTTATCACAGTTACTGTGATTATGAAAGTTAATAAATAAGTCAAGAAGGCTGGTAGAGTGTTTCTGTTAGAAAGGGCCGACAGCAAACTGACATCACTTAGTTCTGTTATGGTGGACATAGAGGAATTATGGACAAAGTTTAAACATACTGTAAATTGCAGTGGATTAAGGATGGAAAAGATCAACCATGGTTTTGCTACGAAATTAGAAAAATGCTGGGGAAGCAGAGGCAGTTGTACTCTCAGTGAAAAGAGAGCTGCAGTGATGACAAGAAAAGGTTAATAGAGTGTCATGCATCTGTGTAAAAGCCTGTGCACGAAGCGTACAACTACTACCAGCATCATACTTCATCAAAAGATCTGGCCGAGAACCGAGAAAATCCCGAATCTATGAAAAATTGCCGAGCAGGCTCGTTGAATGGTCTGGTGTGGCAATTGAAGATAGCAAAATGAAAGTCATAGTTTTACATTTTAAAAAATCGTTCGTGAAGGAGAATCGTACAAATATACTGTTATTCGACCGCCAGACTTGCATACGGACAACGTAATAGCGAAGATCCCTGGTGTAGAGACACAACTGAAAAAGCTGAAAACAGATGAATCACCAGGTCAGAATGGAACCCAATTCAGTTTTACAAACAGTAGGCTCCGGCATCGACCCTTTACTTAGTTTTCATTTATCGTGGATCTCTCGCCCAGTGCCATGTCCGGAGCAAGTGGTTAACATCGGTTTGCTGCAGAATCCTTGAACAAATTCTCACTTTGAATAAAACAAAGTTCTTTGAGACTGAGAAACTTTTGTCCATTAATCAGCATGGTTTTAGAAAGCATGACCTACTCAGCTTGTCCTCTTCTTGTGTTCACGAACTATGAATGAAGGGCAACAGGTAGACTCCATATTTGTAAATTTTAGAAAAGCATTTGACATGTTGCCCACAGCAGACTGTTAATGAAAGTACGAGCATACAGAATAGCTCCCCAGACATGTGAGTGTCTCACAAACTTCTTAAGGAATAGGACTCAGTACATCATCATCAATGATGAGTGTTCATCAGAGACAAGGGAAGTGTGAAAGGTTCACTATTATTTTCTTTGTATGTAAATGGTTTGTGGGGTAGTTGTTTGGTGACAATGCTATACTGTACTGGAAGGTGTTGAAGTTGAGTGACTGTAGGAAGGTACAAGATGATGTGGTGTCACAAGGCTTAGGCAATTCGCTGTAATGTAACTGTTCCAATTTACAACAGGGTGTATACGACCTGGGACAACCTGGAGATCCGGGAAAAACCCGGGAATTTTCTAGAATTCTGAGAATTTTTCATTGTTTTAGTTACAAGTTAAATTTTTGAAACTTTGACTGGTAAGAACGAATACTCTAACAAAGAATATTACCGTATCTCGCTACTGCAGAATAATACTGCAGCAATAAAACACGAACGAAAGTAAAACTTAAGTTGCAAAGGAAATGCACCATATACAAGAAAAAAACACTGCTCAGATAAGCGTCTGCCAACAGCAAAATGTGTCAAAGGCTTTAGGAAGGCTATGCAGTGTTTCATAACAACAGATTGCCTCCAATGAACGTGATGTCACAACTGTTTACATTAGATTCTTTTGAGCGGTTGCAAGAGAGCTTATGCGCATATGCAGTTGAGTTGCATATGAGTAGTACCTTCTCCCGCTTCTAGCTACATAAATGTTGTAGTTAGCTGTATAAGCAATAGCAGCGAGCAGTCAGATACTATCCAAAAAAATGTTACTGGTGCCCCTAGGCTGCCAGATTCACTTATGCCCAACAGGTGCGGAACTAGAGGGCGGGGGAAAACCGGGGTATTTGCCCCGGGCGGCAGTTTCGGGGGGGGACGGATGTACGTAAACTGTCCCAAAAAAAGCCTACATATAAAGATTCAGGAACTGGCTTTAAATAATTACTCTAGGAATATACTACGATCCCCTGTTTATCACTCACTTAGGGATTGTGAAGACCAGATTAGAATAATTACAGCACACAAGGAGCCATTTAGATCTTCCTGCTCTCCATACGTGAACGGAATGGCAAGAAACCCTAATAACTGGTGCAATGCGATGTACCCCATGCTGTGCAGTTCACAGTGGTTTGCAGAGTACAGATGTAAATGTAGAAACCTCATAAGACACTCATTCTGCACATTATCTGAGGCTCTAGGTGGAGGAGGCAGAAAGTTCTTTGAGCACAAGTAATTGTACTGGATTGCACATAAATATGTGGAGAAATCAAATACTGACAGATTGCACTGTTGGCAACAAATTACTGGAAACAGTAACTGCTGTAAAATATGTACAAGTAACTGTCCGAAGTGACCTAAAGCGAAAAGACTTTAGAGAAGTAATATTAAGATAAGCAGAAGTCAGGGTGACTTTCATTGGGAGAATGCAATTCCTCTACGAAAGAAGTGGCTTGTTTGACACTTTATTTAACTGATTCTCATGTACTACTTGCGATTCTGGGACCCGTACTGGGTTGTATTAATAGAATGTGAGAGGAGATCCAAGAGAGTGTAGTGTGTTTTGTCACGGGACTGTTGTTCATTAGGTGTGAGAGCACTGTGCAGACGTTCGACAAACTCCGGTGGCATATGCTACGAGAGAGTTGTCGTGACACATGGAGAGATTTACTGTCGAATTTCACAGAGAGTTCATTCTGTGAAGTTTCGGACAACTTTTTATTTGCTTGCACATACGTCTGACGAAATGATCGGGATGAGAAAATTGGAGAAATTAGAGCTGGTACTGATGTTTACCCACAGTCATTCTTCACCTACGCATTTTGTGAATGGAACAGAAAGAATGAAACCGATAGTGGGATCAGAAATACCCTCCACCATGCACTGTGTGGTGGCTTGTGGAGCGTAGATATAGATATAGATGTAGGTAAACGTTTTCTGTGAGAAACATCAGTGTAAGAAAATAAATGTTGATCTATCAGTAGAGGAGGGACAGGAGCAGCTTTCGTTCTAGCTTGCTGCATTGCAAGTGAAGACACAGTGACATTAAATGATATGTTGGGTTGAAACCCAGATTTCCACTTACCCTCAAAGCAGCCACTTCCACTTACCCTCAAAGCAGCCACTTTAACTGTTAGGCCACATGAGCACTCGTACAGGAGCACTCGGTCACTCACATCTCCCTGTGTGGTACGCAAATGCACTGCTACCCTGTACAGGGCCTGTGGGGACAGAAAGGAACGACACTGCCAGGGGAACAGAATCTGTGAGACACCGCGGCTCACCCCGACTTGATGGATGTGTACAGCTGGATGTTAGAACTGTTACGCCACAGAGGTGGCAAGTGACAGTCGTCAAATGAGCTCGAAGTTTCCTCTGTGCTTAGATAAAGTATTTTGGCGCAACTGCACGGAATACGTAGGAGTAGTGTCACCTACGTTCTGTGTATAAGGAAAGATTACACAGCAATTTCTAATTTAGAAATAGCATTTGAATGTCTGTTAGGAGAATGGAAGGAAAATGTCTACGGGCACGTGACTGAATCGGAAGCGACACGACTCTGGCCTATCGAGACTGGTTGTGGGACACTGCCGTTATCTTCCGACGTGACAACACGAGGCTGCGTCACTAGTCCCGTGATGACCGGTTTGCCACACAGAGCATTTCACTGTCACTCCGGCCCGCACGTCTGATACACCGTCCTCGTCGGCCACTCCTGTGACGTAGAATGGGAGCAGCACGGAATGACGTACCTCTCATATCTCGTCCCAGCTCGGTTCGACTGGGTTACAGTTGTTGTTTCTTCCAGACGGTAGCTCTGTACAGGAAATTTCTTACTATGTGCACCTCAGGATTGACTGTATATACCCAAACATCACACATAATTTTAGTTGTGTATCCTTCCTACTATAATGTAAACACACTATAAATAAAATTCCATCGTACAGTCTTCTTCCCGGTGTCGGATGCTTTATAGTTGGCAATGTTAGTATCGGTCAAACGGTGAAATACGACATCTCGTAGTAGTGTCTTGAAATCGTAGTCAGAAATGTTGGTGACAGTGCGAGTTTGAGTCACGTAAGTTGAGCTGTCTAGGTTACCCACTGGTTGGCCCTATTACACACAATCTGTGCACGCGTGAACCGTGTGGCTGACCCTGCCTGCACATGTCAAGCCTGTGCACAGCTGTCACGTAGGCTATGGCACAATTGCCCGACTGCTTTCGTGTCGGCATTTTGCCACTCTAGCCCAGGGGCTTTCTCTGAGAATGTGTGATCTGCAACTAGGATTCCAAATGCTTTGCATTATATGTGGTATCTTCTGTGGCACTTATTTCTCATAAGTCCTGCTTAACTTCTTCTAATTGAATGATTTTTAGTTTATTGACTTTATTATACTGAGTAATCTAGTGTTGTCCGTTCTGCAGATATGACCATAGAACTCTGAGTGTCTTCTGCATATTCTGTCTGTGAACTTGTCTATTGCCGTGTATAGGTCTGCAGTTTTTCTTTTAATCCATTTACTATGTACGATAGTCAGTGGCACATTTTTCCCTCTTCTTTTGCAATTTCATCTATTTCTCAATAGTCTCTTTGAGATGTAGTTTCAGAGGCAGTTTGGGTAACATGTACCTCACAATGCCAAAGTGTTGTATTATGGAGTATCACTCAGTTACTGTAGTGATTCCGTATTATTCTGTATTCTTTCTGAAGTTTGGTGGCTCTTTCTAAAGTGATTTTACTGTCAGTCCAGGTGGTACAATGATTCCCTCAAGATATTTAAAAGAAGATACATATGACATTGTCCCATTCATCTGCAGTGGGAACTTTTGATATTTTTATGCACATTTTCCAGAATGGATTATCTTTTATGATAATTGAGGCCCTCTTTTGTACTATAGCGTGTAACTTCACTTTGATTTCCTATCCCGAGATCCCAATGTTTATAGCATTGATTTCTTTCCCTCATTCTCTGATGAATTTGTCTAACACAATACAAAACACAAGCTTGGAGAAGCCATTCCTTGTTGAACTCCTGTGCATACTTCAAAAGGGTCAGACATTTCACCAGGAAGCTTCACTTTAGATAATGTGTCTGTGGGAATTTAGAAGATTAGTACCCTGAACTCTTCTCATGTGGCCAAAATAGCTTGTCTCTCAACAGAATCACATGCCTTCTGAAAGTCTACAAAGATGATGTACATGTCAATACATCAACTTATCCTTAATATTGTCTTCAGACACCAAATTCGGTGAGCACATGATCTTCATTTCCAAAAGCCTGCTTGATATTCACCAATCAAATGATCTGCTTGCTGTTCAACTTGTAGAGAACCCTGTATGTAACTGGCAGAAGGCTGGCCTCTGCAGTTGTTGGGGTCTGTTCTGTTCCGTTTTTCATGCAATAGATGTATTATAGCTTTCTTCCAGTTCTTTGGAATTTTTTCATTTTTCCATATTTCCGTTAAGAGTGCATGAACTCTTTTTATGAGGTCATCTGCTCCTATTTTTAATATTTCTGCAGATACACAAACCGCTCCTAGGACTCTTTTATTTTGAATAGTATCTCTCTCTCTCTCTCTCTCTCTCTCTCTCTCTCTCTCTCTCTCTCTCTCTCCTGGTTCTCTTGTCAGGGATGAGAATTTGGGTTTGGCACAGCTTTTCTGAATGCAGTGTTTCCAGAGAAGAATCACAGTTAACTGAATTTGGAAAGTAATCAGCTAGTATCTTGCAGTTCCCTTTATTGTTTGCCTCTAGTTCTACATTAATGTGCTAAACACAGTGTTGTTGGTTTATACACAGATATCATAATGGGATATCTAGTAGAACTTTTGTATTCTTTTTCTATAGAAATTCTACTCTATTTCTATCAGCCTGCTTTTTTTCATTGGCACATTTTTCAGTGTGAGTTATTCTTGAGATTAATTTTTGTATTTTCATGAAAAAATCCCACCTCTAAACTGTTTGAAATCTGACCCAGGTGTTCCGCACTTTGCTTCGCTCATCGACTACTTCATAGCAGGTTGTGTTCCACCACCTGTGTTTATATCCCTGGGGTGGCTGTTCTAATTTCATGTCTGATGTTTGTAATGTATTGCAGAGGTATGACCACTATACGGATTCTTGTTCTCAGATGTCACGAGTGAAAGCCTCAGAGTTTTTCTTCGCACCGACTGTATTGACTCTTGTATTAGTGTTGAGTAATGATTCAAATCAATGACTCACTTTTGTACTCTGATATTTTGGATCTCATGCATATCCTTTGCAGGAAGTGCTACATGATCAGTGTCGAATTTGCCTAATAATGGGTTTGGTAATCTCCAAGTTTTCTTTTTGCATAGAGGTCTCACAAACTTTATAGACATAAGATACAGTGCAAATGATATAGAAAACTTATTAGACATTCTCCATTCTTATTCATCCACCAATGCCCTGGTTGAAATCCTACTGTTGATCTGTATTTCTTCTCCATACCAGTCTGTGCATTAAAAATCACTTAGTAAGATTTTCACACACTGTTTGAGGATCTTGCTCATAGGTTCCTCTAGTGTATCCCCAAAGTCTTTTATTTTATGAGAATCTTTCTTGTTATCACTGTCTGTGTGAACCTGCTCAATTATCCAAAGGCTGACTACTGTGGCCAAGTGGTTCTAGGCGCTTCAGTCCGGAACCGTGCGCTGCTGCTGTGGTCGCAGGTTCGAATCCAGCCCCGGGTGTGGATGTGTGTGATGTCCTTAAGTTAGTTAGCATTCAGTAGTTCTAAGTCTAGGAGACTGATGACATCAGATGTTAAGTCCCATAGTGCTTAGAGCCATTTGAATCATTTATGCAGACATATGCTTTGTTTCTTGGTTTCACTGTAAGCACTGAAATTCTTTCACATGGGGATATAAACTCCATTACCGAATCTGCATCCACACAATTACTTTTCAATCCACAATTAAGCGCCTGGCAGAGTAGTTCTCTACTATTCCCCTCTCAAACAGCACATGGAAAGAAAAAAAAAACCACTTTAATCTTTCCATGCGAACTCTGATTTTTCTTTTTTTTTTTTTTTGTGATGATCAGTGTTTTGACGTTTGGAGGAGAAAGTGTGGTATTGAAATTTCATGAAGAGATCCTTCCACAGTGGCAATGCCTTTGTTTTAATGGTTGAAACTACAATTCGCATATCATATATGTAGCTCTCTTGGCTCCTGTTTCACTATAATGCAAAACAACCTGCCCTTGTTTGAACTTTGTCGATATCCTCTGTCAGTTCTATCTGACAGATCCAACACTGCACAACAATAATACAGAAGAGGAAAGAAAAGCATAGTATAGGCAGTCTCATTACTAGACCTGTTGCATTTTCTATGTGTTCTTCCAGTAAATTGCAGTCTTTTCTTAACATTATCCATAACATTATGTATGTGATCATTCCAATTTAAGTTACTCATAAAAGTAATCCTTAAGTATTCAGTTGATTTCACAGCCTTTAGATTTATGTGACACACTTTTCATTATTTAGAATCAATAGCCACTTTTTGTACCATACAGATATATTCTTTAAATCATTTTGCCATTTTGATCAACTTATGACTTCACAAGATGGTAAATGACAGCATCATGCGCAAACAATCTGAGATGGCTCTCAGACTGTCTCCAAAATTGTTTGTGTGGATCAGGGCTAATTCACTTTCATGGGCAAATGCCAGATATTACTTCTGTTTTACTCAATGATTTTCCATCAATTGAATCAGTGGTTTTGAAAAGAGGGCTAATTCACTTTCATGGGGAAATGCCAGATATTACTTCTGTTTTACTCAATGACTTTCCATCAGTTGAATCAGTGGTTTTGAAAAGGGCATGAGTCCACAAGAAGCAATTTTTGGGAAATCGATTAAGACTGTTTTTTTTATAAAAGTTTTTGATTTGTATTTTTTTGAGAATTTGTCATAAAAATATATATATAACATCTATTGTGTACCTGAACTGCAAGTGATTATCTTTGTTTGTTTTTGCTAAAAAAAAAAAAAAAGAGTTTAGAGAAAGTAGAATTATGCACTTTTTAAAAAGAAAAAACAAAAAAAGGGAATTTGAATAATAGCACTTTGTAAGAAATTGTGTTTAATGTTGAATTTGAATATGTTAACATTGTATCAAAAAATCATTACTTATTTCAATTATCAATAAAAAATAACAAAATATGTGCTTTTTAAGGTTATATTTTATATTCAGTCATCATTGAGTTCTTCGTATTGTGTTGGTCATTCATGTATTTCTTCATAAAAGGTGAGATGCTCCTGTGGAATGTAGTTTACCAACTTTTTAATATCTTCAACTTGCTTATTGTTGATTGGGCACTTGATATGGTAAGCTTCCTCTGTTGGTTAGCAAATGTTTCCTGCCTTACCCAGAGTAAACCAATCAATATGTTCATAAGCATTTAACACAACAAGATTATATTTTGCACACTGCAACATGAAATACTTCAAAATATCCACAGGTGTACTGCCGCTCTATAGTGTCCAACGGGCACAATATTTCGGCGATCAAACATGTCGCCATCATCAGGTGAACTGACGGACTGAGCTCCTGTGAACGCGCCGGCACGGAGATCCGTACGCTATGGCTGCTCAGGGGGAACTGGGTTCGGTCGCGGGTGGTGGCAGCTGTCTGCGTGCACTCTTCACAGAGGAATGGGGTACTTAAAACTCTAGTACATAGGGCGCGCACTATCTCTGACACAGAGAGTCTACCCCAGGAATTGGAACATCTGAGAACTGTATTTCGAAAAAATGGGTACTCAGAGTGGCAGATCCAACGTGCTCTCCGCCCAACCACTGCATCACAACCTGTTGAGATGGATGAAGTCACGAAGGAGGAGGTAGGCACTGCATTTATTCCATACACAGGCGCACTCTTGGGGTAAATCGCCCGCATTCTGAAGAAACACCGGGTCGGAACTGTGTTTTGTCCTCCGAATAAAACTCGTGCACTGGTTGGGAGCGCCAAAGATGACCTCGGTTTGAGGAAGGCCGGCGTGTACCAGATTCCGTGTCAATGTGGCAAGTCGTATATTGGTCAGACGATGCGTACCGTCGAGGATCGATGCCATGAACACCAGAGGCACACTCGAATGATGTATCCAAGCAAGTCAGCGGTCGCTGAACATTGTTTGTCAGAAAATCACCCTATGGAGTATGACCGCACGAGGATTCTAGTACAGACGTCGAGATACTGGGGACGCGTTGTTAGAGAGGCCATCAAAATTCGCACCAATGACGACCTCATAAACCGTGACTGTGGCTATAATCTTAGCAAGGCTTCGGAACCAGCCATTGGGTTAATCAAGAGTAAATCGAGCAAACGCATAGTTGTGACGACCACGGCGGACAGAGCCATCACACCGACGTCATCTCAGACGCCGTCGCAATCTGTTCCACCGCGCTACCGTGGTGCGGGGCGCGGACGGCGGAGGGAGCGCGCCGCGGGCGGAGGGTATTTAAGTCGGCCGCTGCCGCGACCGAACCCAGTTCCCCCTGAGCAGCCATAGCGTACGGATCTCCGTGCCGGCGCGTTCACAGGAGCTCAGTCCGTCAGTTCACCTGATGATGGCGACATGTTTGATCGCCAAAATATTGTGCCCGTTGGACACTATAGACCGGCAGTACACCCGTGGATATTTTGATTATCAAATACGCCGGGAGAAACTCAAGAATCACATGAAATACTTCGATACATTAAAATCAATTTTGTCATTTTTTGGCATCCTATTTCCCAAAGATTCAGTCAACTTGGTTGTCGTTTTGTAAAATTTTGCCTACCAACCTTTATAATCAATACTGAACAATTTTTCATGCAGTACACTAGTAAATTTACATTTTAAACTTGATTCAACTACTTTCATTGCATAATATGTAGGCGAGTACACACAATCACTATGCTTTATATATTTTTTAATTATGCCAAAGTTACAGTAACAAGGAAGAAAAGAGTGCCCCCATGTAGGATAATATTGTACAGTTTTATTGAATCTTCCTGTTACAACCAGTCTTCTGATAAAGCATGTGACTGTGTGGTTTCAGTTTTGACCACCACAGGAATCTGAAAATGAACAAAGCTCCTTGGTGCTCTCAGGTGTGTTGTTACATATGTAATGTATTCTTTCCTGCCCAGGCCCTCATGATTTAATTGATGTACTGAGGTTCCCTTTTTCACATCATGGATGCAAAACAAGAACACCCATAGTTGTCTCATGTAAAATACCTCTTGCACTGGAATGTGTGGCAAGGGCAAATTCTGCATGTAATCAAAACAAATATGTGCAATGTCATCTCGTTCGACACAATTTTGCTGTTACTTCCTTCATTTTGTTGTAGAACTTTTGTGACCTATGCTTATGTACCATCAGCTCTGTGCATGCAACACGCGTAGCATTATCATTTAGAAAATTACTTTTAAGTGTTTGACCAAGCTCCACATAACACACACCTTTTTGTGGCCTTCCAAATGCATAGCCAAAGTTCTCCTTCAAATAAAGTGAAAAAGTAACTTTAATGTCTGGATACATTTTGCAAAAGAGTGCATGCATGATTTTTACTTTTAGCTCAGTATTCATTTTGCATAATGTGTTTCCTTTACTGGGAAAGAGGAAATATGCTCATTTATTTTTTCACAAAGTGCTCCTGCTTTGTTTCTAGAGTTTTCGGATTTTCCTCAATTTTCTTTGGAGATTCCCCAGCACCCAGCAAGTGAACAAGTTTTCTCACTCCCTTTTCGGATACTCTGTACAAACTGATGAATGCTTTTTTTGCAAATAGAATGTCTGTTACCTGCAAGAGTAATGCTGTACAAAACATTGTGGAGTCTGATCTTCAGAGTATGCTTCCGTTGTCTACGGCGATGAACATCAGATAAAGTCAGCTGACCTTGTAGGACAATATCTTGCTCCATTTTAGTTTCAAATTTGTGGAAATTTTTCAAAATTTTTATCTTGTCTAGGTCACTGAATTTTGTAAAACACTTCATACTGCATCTGAAATCAAAAAGGCTATTAGTTTCAGCTTTAGTGTTTTGTAATGGGTATTTAGGAAAATTATGTTATCTGCATAAATCCATGGAAATATAAATTTAGTATTGTAGAGTTTTAATTTATTTGACCTTAAATGCAGGTGAGACTGTATTTATGCTATGTGGTTGAAGATTAATAATTACAATAAAATTCATTGATTGATCCCAGTAAACAGAATAAGCCTACATTAATATTTTGATATATTTATTTTATAGGTTTTAATTAGTGAAGATGAAGTGAATGTTTGCTCCATTCAAATATGATTATTATTGTTCTGCTGTCCATTATGTTGAAAGCTTATTTTGTATTACATTATATTTTTAATAAGATGTAACCTACAGAAAAGTTAGGTTAGAAACTTACCTGCAGTCAGGTTCTGTAGATCTGGCTGCAATGACTTTCCCAGAATAGCTGACATGTTCATTTCCCTTCACTTTACATCTTTTAATCTTATTCCATTTATATTCTTCTGGGTTTCATTGGCCATGTTTGCATTTTCGAGGTGATTTATTAGTATCACTGTCCACATTTGCACTAAATCAGTTAAAAAAACTACGCTCAACCAGCTGATTGAAGAGTTTACTAAAATGGCCACCAATGCAGCAGATAGTTGTTTTGAAAGGGGCACGAGTCCAGGACTAATGCGCTCCTCAAAACATTCAATGAACTCATTACCTTCCACTGCCTATGTTATGCATCGGACTGATGCCGTTTCCATACAAAAGATGAATCTTTCTCTACAGATACCGCATCCAAGCAAAGCTCAATATGCCAAAAAATGTGACTTGTGCCCTTTTCAAAATAACTGATTCAGTTAGTATGCAATGTGTCCTTTCTGACAGTAGATGGTTAATCCATTCACACAAATGAGACGATAATCAGTAGCCATGTAATTCAATTAGAATCTGCTTGTGAGGAACAGTATCAAAATCCCATTGGAGCTTTAGAAATATGGAGCCAATTTAACATCCCCTCTCATTGGGAATAAATGATGTTTTCTGAATCTGTGTTGACTGTGTGTTAACAGATTGTTTGGTTCAAGGTAATTCATAATGTTCAAAGACAGTATATGTCCCAAAATCCTACTGGAAATTGATGTCAGTGATACGAGTCTGTAATTCATCGGACTATTCCTATTTCCTTTCTTGAGTATTGGTGTGACCTGTGCAACTTCCCAATCTTTAGGGACGGATCTTTCGATGAACGAGCAGTGGTATATGATAGCTAAGTATGGATTTAACAAATCGTATTACTCTGAAAGGAACCTAACTGGTAGAAAATCTGAAAAAAAGTTGTTAATAAATGATTTAAATTGCTTCGCCACACTAAGGCCAAGGCTATATACTTTTTGGTTACTCATGTTGGAAGTTTGTCTTGATTCAAATTCTGGATTATTTACTTAATCTTCTTTGCTGAAGGAATTCCAGAAAACTTTATTTAGTAACTCCGCTTTAATGGCAGTGTCAACAGCAATTTTACCTTTGCTCTCCCACAGTGAAGATATTGACTGTGTCTTGCCTCTGTTGTGCTTTACATGCAGTCAGAATCTTTTTGGGTCGTCTGCTAGGTTCTGAGACAGACTTTTCTTGTTGGAAACTATGAAAAGGATCTCGTATTGAAGATCACAGTAAATTGTGAGCTTCTGTAAACCTTCACCAACATTGGAGATTTTGCATACTCTTAAATTTTGTACACTTCTTTTT
Source organism: Schistocerca gregaria (assembly GCF_023897955.1). Classification (NCBI taxonomy): domain Eukaryota; kingdom Metazoa; phylum Arthropoda; class Insecta; order Orthoptera; family Acrididae; genus Schistocerca; species Schistocerca gregaria. The sequence goes on from NC_064929.1 coordinate 215,407,224, forward strand.
GTTGTTTCTGCATCAGTGCTCTGACCTGCTCCAAGCAACAAGTGGGGTCAGAATGATTTCTTATTAATTTATTTGATATATATTTCTCAACTGCTGTAGATACTATTTCTTTGAGTTTAAACCACATCTGGTCTGCATTTACACAGATTTGCGTACTGCAAAGACAGTCCCAAGTATTGATAAACAGCCTTTAATTTTTATGGCTGATTTACTTATAAATACCCTGAAGTTTTCTGAGCTGAAATGGCTTTCACCTTGGAAATGTTTGCTGGATTGCAAGGATCTAAATAGCAAATTAGTGTAGAATGTTAGTCAGCTGTTTAAATTTGCCAGTTTTCAGCAGGTTGTTGATGTTAATAACACACAAAAAAAATATTTTGGGGTGAAAAGATTTTCAGAAGTTCCAGTTTTTCTCTGCACTATGTTCCCAACGTGTAGACTCCAACAATTGGAAACAGCCAGACGTGCATCTGGGGCCTGGAGTAGTTGCATTTGTACCATATGCTCTATTTTGTCAATTTTACAAGTTGAAGGATGAGATCATAAAATTAAAACGAAACTGTTGAGAATGAGAGGTGCTGGTACACGCTCTCCAGCTATGTTGTGTTTGGCAGAGAGGAGTTACGTCCTCATGTGCACCAGGAATATGACCTCTACCCTGCTGTGACCCTGTGACCTGTTTTATTGTAGTTTTTTGACTATTTAATGTAGCAGCCATAAGGTGTAATACAACTAATGAATGATGCATTCTTACATACATCAGCAATGTCAATATACATTTTATACATGTATAGAGCTTTACGAGTATTGTATATGTGTGTGTGTGTGTGTGTGTGTGTGTGTGTGTGTGTGCGTGTGTGTGTGTGAACATTTGATTTCAACAGTTTTTTGTACAAGTTGTAACAATATTATGAAATGTATAGATTGCTGCTCGCCACATAGAGGAGGCATTGAGTTACAAACAGGCCCAATAGAAAGATTGCTGAAGATTTAAGCTTTCGGACAAAAAGCCCTTCTTCCAAAATAGAGTGCGCCTGTGCACACACACGTGTGTGTGTGTGTGTGTGTGTGTGTGTGTGTGTGTTTGTGTGTGTGTGTGTGTTTGTTTTTTGCTCCAGAAGAAGGAATTTTTGTCTGTAATCTTAAATGTTCAGCATGTGTGTGTGTGTGTGTATGTGTGTGTGTGTGTGTGTGTGTGTGTGTTTTCTGCTCCAGAAGAAGGAATTTTTGTCTGTAATCTTAAATGTTCAGCCATCTTTTCTTTGTGCATGTCTGGAACTATCACCCCCTGTATGCAATAAGTAGCAATACATCCTTTTCATAATATTGTTGATATTCCATCCTGGACTTTCTGTTGTTTGTTTTTGCAAATAGATTTTATTTTCAGTAAAATCCCTCCTCCTATATTGTTGTGACTGGTTTGATGTGGCGATAACTACTGCTCCTGTACTGAGCAGTACTTGCACCCAAAGTCCTCAAAATAATTAGACGTATTGTAGTCTCTGTCTTTCCTGCAGCTTTTACCCTTTGCAGCTACTTCTGCTACTGTGGAAGTCATTGCACGATGTCTTATCACACATCATATCATTTTGTCACTTCTTTGTCAGTGTTTTTGACACATTCCATTCCTTGCGAATTCTGCTTAGAACCTCATAATTTTGTGTCCTGTGAGTCCGCTGAATTTTCATCATCTTTCTATAGTGCCACATCTTAATAAATTCTACTGCTTATAAACTTTGAACTTCAGTTAAATCTTGAATTCTTCATTTTCAGATACCTCATACTTTAGAATTGTCTTTTATAGGGGGCTCTCCTCCTTGTATAGATCTGCAAAACGCAATGAATGAATTTCATCTGACAGAGTGTAAGAGCCACATATATGTTATTTGATACCCTGAAATTTCAATTTTTACCTAACAAGTTTCACTGACAGATAAGCATCATTCCACCTAAGGGGAGAGGTGGGGGGGTATATCATATCACCGTAAGCAAAAGGTACACTTTACTGTGACATACAGAAAAGTCAACATTACAGGCCTTTCAACACATACTTGTACAACTATGACTGTTCTCTGCAAGTCACATTACAGTGTATGGTGGAGGGTGCCTGAGGTACCAATACCATTTCACACTTACCCCATAACATTCACGAATGCTGCACGGTGCGTGCAAGCATCTGTGTGAACTCTAAATTCTCTTATTTTTCTGTCACAGTTATTTTACAAGATGCCTGTGGGAAGGAAGCAAAATGTTGCGTGATCTTCATGGAACTATTTCTCTCACAAGACTAACAGTAAGCATAACTGTGGTGCAGAATGTTTATCTTATAGTGTTTGCCAGTGGAGTTTACTGGCCATCTCTGTAACACTGTTGCACAAATCTGGGACAGAACAGGCTCCACTCTGTTTGATCTCCTATTTCCTGTTTTAATAATACCTGGTAAAGGCCTCAGGCTGGTAGCACTATGCAAGAACGAACGAATATTTCATTGGTGACTTTTAGTATGAATTTTCCTGGAAATCTTAGTCTGGGCTCCCCTTTTCATAGAACGAGTTTTATGCAGTCATCACACTTTATGTTGTTCCTGGAGGTTACTCCTAAATATTTCACACTTGTGAATGTTTTCACTGATTTATCACCAATAGCATAATCAATTGATAATGAGTGTCTCCACATATTTCTGTACAGTATGTCACATTTGATTACAGTCAGAATCAAACTCCAGTCCCTGCACAAGTCAAATGTCTGCTGTCTTCTCATGTTTTGCTGCAGAGTTCTGATGCCACAGCCTACCTGTAGATGAGAGTATTGTCTGAGAACGATCTCACAGAACTTCTTTAGTTTTTTTTTATGTATATTACATTGTTTGCAATTAGTGTAGTTCACCGTCCTTTTAGGAATGGAGGATTGCCGAAACTACAGCAGCTTTCACTCTCCTGCCTCATTGCGGATGAGACGACATGGGCCTCGGTGCAGCTCTGCCCGGACCTGCGTGAACTCGAGCTGGCGTCCTTTGAGGGGCATACGGACGTTCTTTTTCAGCCGCTGTGCCGACTCGAAAAGCTGGAAAAGTAAGCTGTCGTACAGAATATGCTGCTTTAAGGAGACTGCACTTTTACTTATTCAGATGGAAACACACATTTATTTGAACTTTCATTGAAGATGTGGTCCAGAACAGGAATTAGTGAATGATTGTGTCTTTTTGAGATATTGGAGGAAATTTCATCCCATGCATTAGATACTTTGTTTTGCATCTTATTTATTATTCTCTCTCTTTCAGTTGTATCTGTTTCAGATATATGCTCTGGTTTTTGTACCAGGTAAGAAGTTCTGTAGTTATCAGCACCAGAGTTCATATTAATGCTCCCTGAGTTAGTACAGTGGGTATTAAAAGCATTATTGGCCATATAAGGGTTTAAAGCACTCACACAGTCACTCACCAGTTGGATGTTGCCGGCACTAGGCTTCAGTTTTTTGCCGAGTCTCTCATTTACACAGTTCTCTGCTGATTCGCTTATGTTATTTAAGTTTTCTACTTTTTGTCGCATAATTTCCTTTGCGTATAAATTCAGTGCTTGTTCATATGCTTTGTGACATGTTCGTTAGTTGTCAGTATTAAACATTTGCTTCTCAGTTGTATCAGTTCTGAAGGCAGTCTTACATGGGTTTCAGAAAATTTCTTTTTGAAAGTAATTGTACATTTTACATCGAAATGGGCAAAGAAAGTGCTATAAAAGTTATTTCATTTATATGCAACATTTTCTACACAATGTCTGTTGTTCCACATGTCAGACTGCAGTGTGGACTCCAACGTCTCTAAAGAGTTTTCATTTATACATCTAATTTCCCTCATCTCACATGCATAGGAAGGATGTAGAAGTAGTCAAAAAGAAAAGCAATGACAGGTTCGAAGAATCTTCAGCAATGATACTTTGAGTCTAATTAGGCATATAACTACTTTCCTCATATGGTCCTTCTAAAAATCCTCAGTCAGTATAGAGTCAGAGGCACTGTTCTGCGACCCTCAAATCTTATCTGGAAAACAGAAGACAGATTGTATCAGTCTGAGGAGCACTATCGCGTGAACAGAAGTTGGAATACGGCATGCCACAGGGATCAGTATCAGGAGCAGGATCGTACTGGGTACTGCACGATATTTGTGATTGGACTGAAGACATTTTGGTAGAGTGGACCCAGGGTGTTATCTCGGACGGAGAACCATCAACAGATGTAGAAGTACCTTCGGGGGTGCCCCAGGAAAGTGTGCTGGGACCATTGCTGTTCATGTTGTATATCAGTGACCTTGCAAACAGACTTTTTGTAGATGGTGCAGTTATCTGTAATGAAGTACTGTCTGAAGGAAATTGCACAATTATTCACTCAGAGCTGGATAAGATTCCACTGGTGCAAATATTGGCAACTTGCTTTAAATGTTCAAAAATGAAAATTGTGCACTTCATACAACAACAAAACATAGAATCCTATGACACAGCCAGTATTAACCAACTCATACAAACAGCTGAGTGTAGCACTTTTTAGGGATACAAAATGGAATGATCGTGTAGGCCCAGGTGTGGATAAAGCTGGTGGTAGGCTTCTGTTCATTGATAGATACTGGGGAAGTGCAATCAGTCTACAAGGGGAAATGCTTACAATTCACCCTTTTGTCTCGTTCTGGAATATTGCTCGAGTGTCTGGAAACTGTACCAAGTAGGACAGACAGTGGATATTGAACATGTAGAGAGAAGAGCAGCACAGGTGGTCACAGGTTTGTTTGATCCGTGGGAGAGTGTCACAGAGTTACTGCAGGACTCTCGGAGACAGATGTAAGCTATCCTGAGAAAGTCTATTAAGAAAGTCTCAAGAACCGTCTTTAAATGATTCCTTTAGGAATATGCTATAACCCCTTACATATCGCTCACATAGGGTTTTGTGAGGATAAGGTTGGAATAATTGCTGCACACACAGAGGCACTCCGGCAGCTGTCCTCCCCCCACACACACGGGAAGAAACCCCAACAACTGGTGCCGTCTGTAGTGCATGTCGCAGTGGTTTGTGGAATACAGATGTAGATGTAGATGTAGAAACAATAATAATTTCCTAAAATGTAAATTGTATGATTTAGTTGGAATTTGGAGCATCTGCTGACTTCAAAGGTGTCTTTGCATTTCTTAAAATACTGTTTCAAGTATTCTTAACTGTTTATACGAATACGATTTTCATCGTTATATTTCAGTCGTCAGTTCGCGAGGCTCGCATTCTGTGCTCGTGCGGCACCTCCAATTGAGCCGGTACTCGCAGTTCCAGTCGGCAACTGTTTGCTCACTGCCTCGTTTCCAGCCACACCTTCACCATGAGGTACACAAACTCCTCGATCTGACTGAATCTGTCAAACTTGCCAGTTCTCGGAATGCTTGTTGACGTCGTATAAAATCATGTGGCTGAGCCTCTTGTAATCTTATAGTTTGTTAACATTTTAGCTACATAAAGTTGTGTAGTTCACAGTTATGTGGGGACCATTAGTGGTTACAACTTTGAAGACACTTAGACATATCCGTGACATGCATGTCCACAAACAGAAACGGGGCAAAAGGAGCAGAAAACATTTCAGAGACCTCTTTGTAGACTGTCTGTTTTACGTGGGGGAGTTGGAAAATAAGTTTCCCTGCCAACTGTGGTCAGAGCTGTGTGTGAAAGGAAACAAAACAGAATGAGACATTAAAGATAAGATATATTTTTATTTTTCTACATAATTTCCAAGTACATTGAGACATTTGTCATACCGCTTTATAAGGTTCAAAAAGCCTTCCACGAAAAAATCAGGGTGTTGCATACAAAAGAAGCATTGAACAGCTTGTTTGACGTCAGCATTGCTACCAAAGCGCCTTCCACTGAGAGTCTTCTTCAAAGCAGGAAACAGATGGAAGTCACTTCGCGCGAGATCCAGATTTGAACTTCTTTTGGACACGTGACGATGGACGTTTCCACTCCACGGATGTGGCCTTCGATTCGGGCGTCTAATTGTGGGCCCACATTTCATCCCCCATCACAATCCAAAACAGAAGGTCATTGCCAGATTAATGGTAATGCACGAGCTGTTCCAGGCTGAACGCCATGCATTGTTCCGTGTGTGTCGGGGTCAGTTGGCGGGACAACCATCGTGCTGAAACCTTCCTGTATCGAAGAATGTCATGGATGATCTTGTGAGCTTACTCGTGTCCGATTCCAAGTTCTGCCACTACTCCATGGATAGGGATACGCCAGTTTGCTTTAATCGAGTCATCCACCTTCCTGGCATTTGCATCTGTAGTGGCCGTGCACGTCCGTCCAGGTCTCAATATGTCCTGCACTTGCTGATATCTGTCAGTAAATTGCTGGCACCATCTCTGCACCGTTTGCCTTGACATCACACCTGACCCATACACCTCGACAAGGCAGTTATGAATTTCTGTGCCTGATACTCCATGTGCCCATTCGTAGCAGACACCAGCTCTCACTTCTGCCTTTGACCACGACTCCAAAAAGCACCTTCTCTCCATAGCTCCGGGAAAAGACCGAGTGGCTGGCCTCCACTTTGTGCAGGCACTGCGACAGTGCCATCTGCTTCATCGCGGTCGACATCCACCTGATGGCGTATCGGTGTCTTTCACGTGAGCGTTCACGTGTCATCTTTCACCCATATCACACAACTCTGCCCACAGTCGACAGGGGAAACTTATTTTCCAACTCCCCTCTTAGTTGGGGATCAGACCTTGGCAAAACTGCAGCAAGGATTAAATCTTAAATAGGTGTCTTAAATGGAGTATGAAGAAGAACTTCATTTTAAATATATGTGAAGTAAAAAATATGTGTGTGTGTGTGTAAACAAAATGATAAAATCGAGTGCATTTAAATACGTAAAGATTGATTATAAATAAGTAAAATAATGCCGCTTTGACACTGAGCTGTTAGATTTATGCATAACTTTAACTACACAGTGTACTGTTACATTCATTATACTAAAAGTAATAATAAATCTTACTAGAACGTCTTCCCAAATATTTACTATTATCAGACTTAAAGGTGGGTATTTTACTTTGTTTCAGACTGAAAATCAATTCTTGTAAATGTCTCGGTGAATACGCAATGTCGCACATAGCTAAACTGCCAGCACTGTGCACTTCGGTGTTCAGGGACCTTAAATTTGAGAAGTTACAACCCAATGTGGAATGCATCCTCAAAATATCGGGGCTCCGTCAGCTTTACCTATTCGAAAGTGACTGCTGGGCCATACTGTTTGACAAGTTTCCCGGCAAACTGGGGAACCTGAGGTAACATTTCATTCACAGTAGTGTAGTTGTCTTCTTAAGAGAGATGCAAACAGATTCAACTGTCGATATGGCTCGTTCGAGGGCTATCTGGAGGGTAACCTCCATTTTCAATTAACATGTAAAATAGCGTGCGAGATGCCGACTCTCAGAGTACGTCACTGTGTACCATTCTACTACATGGACACTTTAAGTTGCAGACAGGCACAATTAAAAGACACACATAAGGGAAATATTCTGGTCCGAGCTGTCTAAGTTGGTGGTCATGTGTACTTGAGGTGTGCTTGTTCGTGTGAATGACTGGTGTGTGTTTATCTTTTTCTAATGAAGGTTGTGGCCAAAAACTTATGTGTGAGTTTCTTTTAACCATGCCCATCTGCAACTTACTGCATCATCTCTCCAGTAAGTAGATATCTATCTTTTCCTATATTGTTGATACTCCAACCTGGAGTTTTTATTGTTTGATTCTTCTACATTGGCCATTTGGTATGTGTCGGAGATGAATATCTCTTGAAATGTGAAATACACTCAGTAATAGGATTATTAGTGGGAAAAAGATGTTGACTTTCATCATGAAATTTGTGCTGTATACTGACAAAATGTGAAGTGTGAAGGTATTGTAAGTGTAAGAATGAATGCTCAGGATCACAGTACTGGCCATCTGTCTGCAATCACCAAAGATCTGTGCAGAGAACTGACCAAAAAATTCCTTTGGTCCTGTGTTTTTGACATGTCAACTGTCAGACAACTTTCCACAGATTTATTGTGATGTTTTGCGGGAAACCCAAATATGCTGACGGAAGTTCAATGCTCTCAAATTCCAAAAATGTTTTGAGAACCACTGAACTCAACAGATGACCACTTCTCTGGCCTTTATTTATCGTTAAAATGTGGAAGAAGTAGTCCTACCGATTGAAATCATGACCACCAGTGAGACACGAGTCTTCGACACTGAAATGGGGACAAAATGTCAGACAGTAGTGTGTTGTCATGCTGCCTATCCTAACAAACTGGGAAAAGTGAGTTGAGCACTGTCAGTTGGAGAGGTTATGGATACTGTCTTTTGGAACTGTTAAAGGAATCTTGTTTGCAGATTTTACGAAACACGGAAGGACAGCTAATTCTTGAGCCTCCCGTGAAACTTGAAGATAACTAAGAACAATCTTTCAAAATATGTGATGCAGTCCCTCGACTACAGGTGTGACAGACAAGATAATTTTAGTGCCAGTTCATATGGGACGCATTTGAATACTGGCCCTACAGCTCAGATGTGACTCCGTCTGATTTCGACCTCATTACGGACACAAAAAAAGAGGCTCAGCTTCAGTGAAGAACAATTGGCCAGTAGCAATCTCGGGTACCAGAATCTCATACTGAGGTAATCTGACAGCTCATTAACAAAAAATATGATAAACATTTAAATCTGAATAGTGGTTGTGTAAAGAAGCAAGGTGAGATTTTAACACAGTTCTAATAAATGTGCCTTAACTATCCCAGTAATTTATTTATAGCCTAATGGTGGTTACCTTACTGTTGGTGTTTTTTTTGTGTACCTATTTATATTATGCATAAGTAAAATGTATTATGACAGATCTTGATAATTATCTTTCTACTTGTCCTCTTAAACAAACAGAGTGTTGGAGGTAAACTGCTGCGAAGGAGACCACACAGCACTGGACAGAATTAGTGCCCAGATGCCAGACCTGACAGTGAAGGGGTACCTTTGGGCACCATTCCCCAGACAATATTCACAAAATTGTTTTGTGTGACACCATTTTCAGTTCACACACAGACACCACCTCAAACTGGGTAGCTGTGGGACTGGCACTGTGCTAGAAGCTGCTCTCGTATTCCACAGACCCTGACTTTCAATCTCAGACAATTCCTCCATTCCTTTACTTCCTCAGCTTCAAAAGGGCATTGGATGCTCTAAATAAGAAGACAGGAAAATGAAAATGACCAACGGGACACAAGTGAAGATTTTAGTAACAGCATATGTGGTGAGTGTCTTTATTTTATTGTAAAAATTTGTATTTAATTATCAGTGAATTGAGAGACTGCATGTTATTGAAAGTTCTGCTGATGCATATAAAAGTTTGTTTCTTTTTTACAGCACAGTGAAAAGTGTGCATTGTTTTTAATAATTAGTGGCTGAAAGTATTTGTGTGTATAAATCTAGATTTAAATTTTTGATGTGTTGTAATTGCTGAATATATGCACTAAATGTTATGTGCATCACACTAAATGAAAACTTGATTTTTATGATTTAAAAGAGAAATAACTGTTTTCTTCCTTATGTGTTTGGTCGTGAGAAGATGCTGTGTAAATCTGAGAAGATGCTATGTAAATCAACAAAGAAAATATATTTGAATTTAATCCAAAAAATGGTTGCCAAACATTTAGAGGCATGTATGTGTGGTCCAATTTGGTGGTGAAAAACGGTTCTTGTTCCTTGGCCGAGTGATAGACCTCAACCGATTAACAATCTTCAGAGTCTCGCCTTGCTGTCAAAATTGTTATTTTTCCAAAATTATTTTAGTTGAATGCCGCAAATTATTTCTTTTGAGGGCTGTAGATCATGTATTGCTCCAGCTCTAATCTTCTTGTCCTCCTTATCTTTTTGAACTGCAATCAGTTTTTCTCCAGGCTTCCAGGATATCACTAAGATTGAGATAAAATTTCCAAACTCTTTACAGCCTCCATTGTCAGTTCAAACTGCATCTGACAACTGAAATTATGCTTTCTCACTTTTGTTACTGTAACATCGTACGCAGCTGTCCCTGCTGGTCTGTGCTCTCTGACAGCCATTTCTGAGTGTGCACCTCATGTGCCTTACAGCTCCTGACTGTATCTGAGCCTCGATGTCACCCTACAAATTTTTACCCATCAAATTTCAGATCTGGTAAGGTAAAAAGTTCCAAAAAAGACTTCCTAACACTTTAATCTCCAACACCTGTTAACATCTTTCTTAGATAAGGAAAATGTTTTTCTCACTTTTATTTTTTTGCATCTAATATCCTCTCTACTTCTTTCAGTGTCAGTTATTTTGCTGTCCAGACAGCAGAATTCTTGTGCTACTGGCTGACATTTGGGGAAAGGATTAGTTTCAAATAAATAGTGGTATGTTGATTTTTAAGAAAATAGAAGCAACTCTTATTTGTTTAAAATCAAAGTTTAGAATATTCTACTCGATTTATACAGTAATAAGTCGTTCGAGTGTCAGCCATTTTCTCGTATACTAATTTCAACTATCAGCCAGAAGTTACTCGTAACTCGAACAGTCTGCTGTTGCTCAATAAAACCCACCTGATGTGCTCTACACATCAAATAATAGTATTATTATATCAGACAAGGCAGTGAGAACCGTAAGAGCCTAATGTGCAGCACTGTCAAATCCATGTTTAAAATAATATCGGAGAAACGAGTGAGGCAGCTCAATGTGAACGTTCGTATATACAGAGTGGGCCTGCAGCACCGATAAACCAGACTCACCGTAAGCACGACAGATGTCGGGAGTGCGAGTAAATGCTACAGTCTCACGATCAGCGGTGGTGTGCGTTAGGGCCTTACTGTTCACAGCACCTCAAATGGTATGGAGATCACGTTTTTGAATTTGTCAGCTAGTAATGAAAATTCTTTGCATACAACTGAAGGTAAAAAAAAATTCAACTTAGCACCTAAGTCATTTTTATATGATTTATCTTAGCAATGAAAGAAGCAAAACTGAATGTTAAGTGATTAATTAGAATAGTGACCACCCTAGCATCACCTGGGGCCAAATGACTTACGTGGTGTAGCACTCATTTTGTTTACGGGGCACTGTGTACAGATACAATTAAAAATCACCGAACAACCTCAGGTAACTGAATATCGTCACTTTCACATAAATTAAAAACCTGAAGCAGCACGTGCCACCTGCCACCTGCCACCTGCCGGCATTCTGCAGCAGCTATGATAGTGAGAAGACTGCCAGGCAGTGAGCAGCTGACAGTGCGAGCCTCGAATCATGCCTCTGCAGCCGCTCACTTGGTGGTGGAGTGTTTGCAAAAGTGAAGGTGTGGCAGGGAATTATTTATCATAGTTAGGCCATTTTACACAAAGTATTTAGGGTATAAATTAGATATGTGAACCTTCGTCATGAATTGATGTGTCTGTTAGTGAAATTGTTATCAAAATTGCTACAGTACTTCCCCTGAGATTTGACTTCATATATAGGCAGAAAAAGATGGTCACGGACTTAAATTTATAACATGTATACAAGGAAAATTCATTTATCTAGTGAGTGGCCTACCTATTAGCCCCAGTTGCAGCTCCTCAGCCAAAACTGGCTGTAAGGTTGGTGGTGGGAAAATATATTGCCAATCTGTAGCTCACACCAAAAATTGCAGTTTGAATACTTTAACTTCTCCCAGATGCTGAATGAACTACTGTTCATCTACTTAATTTATGCACAGATAAACAGGTAGCCATTTACTACACTTGGTTATATTTCTGTAGTTCTATATTCTGGTAAATTGGCAATTGACACTGTCTGGATAAAATAACACAGTTCTTCAACTTGAGTCGCATAATTAATGTCAATTAGAAGGACTCAGAACACAACACTTCACGAGATAAATCTGTTGTCAAACGTGATGACAGTCATACCACAGGTAATGAAAATAATTAGGAGTCTCGGTCGAATTAAATGTCAAAATTGGTCACCGAATTAATACACAATTAGCAGCAGGACATCAATCACAACTCAAATGCGGTACGTGTTTTGGTTTATCGTATCCTCCAAACCGACTATGATTCATTTTCCTTATAGGCACACGTAGGTGCTACTACTTTCGAAGTCACCACAGACGGAACTGGAATTGAACTAAAATGGCTTCCGACAAGCTTCTTATAAAAGTTTACAACAATTAATACTGAATTTGTGTATTGTTGTTCGTCAGTTTTTTCCCAAATCACAATTAAAGATTTGCATTGCTGAGTAACCAAATAGTGGGTAGAGATTCATTTGAACACGAACTTTCAGATATAGCTATAATTTCTGTGGAATTACATCAGCCATTTTGTCTAAATATGCTATTCAGTTTCAATAGCAGTGTTTTAAATTAAGATTTTAATTACTTTGAAATTAAATGAATGTTGGTGTTATTATCATACTTTCATCACTGATTGTCTGACTACTTCATTTATTTTTACAATCTTTTTGCCTGTTTTATCAGGAAGTCAATAATCTTGTGATTGTTCACAAATGAACAATGATAACCAGATCTGAAATTACTGGTGTTTTGTTATTAGCATGGTTTCCAGCCAAACTAACTAGCTCATTATACTCCTAGTAATCAAAAAAATGTAATAAATAATGAAGTTAGGGTTGAACTGGTTCAGGGTTAAAATTTACAATTTTTAGGCACTGTGTGCATGTTATAAAAATGACATTATCAAAGATATCACAAGAAGTTATCAAAAAAGAAAAAGAAAAAGTGGAAAGAATGCACCTGCTTTCTCACTTCAGTCCCACATTGTGGTGTGTAGACAGATATTATCAAATGACTGCCTATACAGGGTCACCAGAAACAGTCTGAAAAGTTTTTAAAGGTGTTGCAGAGTAGGTTGTGCCAAGAAATAAAATTTGATACACTTCACCATTTCTGAGTTAATTAGCAATGAAATTAACCGGTGTTGCCAAACGTGTTCTTCATACAGTTTCATAAAACAAAAACTGGTTGCAGAATGGTAGTAAGGATCGAACCTGAGACAAAGGCTGACCAGCCTCTTGCACTTTTGTCTACACTGTGCGAACAACTGACACAATTGTATCTGGTGGGCCACTTCAGTTTCTGTGTGCAGCGACCTGATTGGCTAACTACGGGGCTAATTAACTCCGAGATGGTGCAATGTATTGTACGTTTTTATTAACAGTTATTTCTCAGTGCAGTCTACCCTGCAACACTCATACAAGTTTTCGGACTATTTCTGACTGCCTTATGTAACCCAATGTTTATACAATTGGCTACACATTTTTACAAAGAAATTACACATTCAGATTTAAAATTATTTTGCTTACTGAAGCTGGTCATAAGCCTACACTGCAATGAAACACTAACTGGTCAAATATATTCAAACACAAACTTACAAAAATATAAGAGAAGCAAATCTCAGCATACACGGTGGTTCAAATTCCATCTCTATTTGTCTTGTTACACATGAAAGACAATGCACTTTTTACTCTTCATTTATGTAAACACAAAAGGTAGTAGTTTTCAATCTCCCAGTACCTTTGATACTTGTTTATCATAAACACACTTTTCACTGTTACACTTAGCTGCAAATGGATCCACACCTTTCAAAGGTCCAAACGTTGCCCTATGTCCTCTAAATTTAACCAGCCTCCATGAAAGTGGTTGCCCTCCATCAATGTACATGAAGAGAAAAACAGAAATACTACTTTAATATATTAATACTTGACGCCTCTAGCCTATAAGACAATGTTTCATTTTTAAACTACATATTCACTACACAACAGTACATATACATGATTAGATTAGATTAGATTAGATTTTCAGATTGACATAACTGGTCATCTAAATGGAATATGCTTCATTTTGTTCTGTAGTTTAACTCAAATCACTATCTCACTAAACTGGGAAGTCAAATGTCAATTTAAAAACGGTATAATTTCTGTCTCATTAATATCAAGCCCCATCAGCATACTCATATTCCTACTACTTTTAAATTATTGTCACTTAATTAGTAAAGCCACGATGGTTTCAGGCAATAGCCAAAAGTGGTCACGTTCTATGTTCGTACGATCTTGCATGCTGTGGATGATGAGTAGTGTTTTGACGGTACATTTGGAAGGTGTAGTGACTCGGAGCAAGAGGTCCTTCATCGACATTGTCAAGGGCCAGAACACATGAAGACTGTCTTTAAACTGATTGAAATGCTTCAGTGTAGGTTGAGTTACATGATTTTTGTTATTCAGAATGTTATTGTAAAATGGATGAGTTGCATGTTTGACTTGAGTTTTTCAAGTGTAGAAGAATCATGGAAGAAAGGAGTAGTCTGATTATTTTAGTAGTGCTGAGTAGTGAAGAGATTTTTCAGCACCACTCTGCAGGAAGAAGCAGTCCTGCAAAATGAAGTTTGTACACAGCCACGGAACAGAGTAGCTGGACCACAAGAACATTTAGAATGGTGACCGTAATCATCTACAATAATTAGTAAAAATATAACATGGACTTTGAGTGACAGATCCATAGATGGACAAATGTTGGTGATTTGTTAACATTTATTGATGGATTAAATAATTTAAACAAAAAAAGGAAAGACTACTTCCGTAGAGGTAATCAGTCATTGTAAGAATAACGACGGAAGTTGTCATCCTCCCAGATTTCAATGGAAAAATGAAAGCAAATTTTGTAAGGCCAAGAGGCAATATAATAGTAAGGGAAACAAATAAATGAACAGTGTATGAAATTTACTTTTAACAATTGTTCTAGCACTGCAGATGATCTTCACGATAACACAGGAGCAAGAGGTACATACGTAAAAAATGTAGTGGCTGTCATGCATACATTTCCCACACTCGAGTAGCTTCTAAAAAGAAGAAACATCAGTAGAGGAGAAACAAGTAAAATGTATAATTGTGGGAACAATTCTGAAATGGAGGTAGGAATTCACTTCGATCCAGGTAGTGAGATATCAATAATGTCAGAGGAATTTATGTCTTTGATTCGTAGTAAACAGAAATGTCCAATACTATCAGTAACTGATGTTTATGTAACAGGCATAACAGATTGTAAAGATAAACATATACAAGAAGAAACAAGATTACTGATTATAGCAAACTGTTATGTGTTATACCAGAACTTATTAATCATCCCTCATTTAAATTTGCATGTATTACTCAGACTTGGTTTACTGTTACAACATAAAGTGTGACTTGATTTTGATACTAAACGAGTACTGTGGAGGAAAAGAACTATTTCTTGCAATGTACCATTTAAGAATAAAACAAAAGAAATTAGTCAGGATTTAAAAGAGATAACCAAGATACATTTGATAGCTGCTGCTAAAACACTAGTAGTGGAGAATGCTGAAGACAAAATGGCTGAGATCCACAAAAGTTTACAGTTAAAGTCTTCTAAATTAGATATTCTGGCAAAAGAACAACAGCAGGAATTATATAATATATTAATTAAAAATAGCCAGCCGGAGTGGCCAAGCGGTTCTAGGGGCAATAGTCTGGAACCACGCTGCCACTACAGTCTCAGGTTCGAATCCTGCCTCGGGCATGGATGTGTGTGATGTCCTTAGGTTAGTTAGGTTTAAGTAGTTCTAAGTTCTAGGGGACTGATGACCTCAGCAGTTAAGTACCATAGTGCTCAGAGCCATTTGAACCAATTAAAAATAAAGTTTTCTCTGATAAGTCAGGAGCAATAGGATATTATGTCTGTAAGTTTAAAATAAAAGATAATAGGGCATTTCTTGTAAGAAACATGCTATTCCAATGAGTTTACGCAAGTACGCACAGGAAGAGAGACACAGAATGACCGAAAATGAGATCACTGAATGTAGTCTAAGTGTATACAATAATCCATTATTGGTAGTAAAGAAAGCTATTGGTGGGGTATACTTAGTATTAGATGCTCACACATTAAACAAACACAACGAAATAGAAAGAGACTGACCAGTACGAATAGGTGAATCACTACCCAGACTTGAGCAAGCCGATTTCTTTAGTTCAATGTATCTCAAAGGCAGGTACTGGCAAGTGAAATTGCATGAAACTACAAGATCATATACAGCATTTCTGTTTGAAGGGAAGTCTTACCTGTTCCAAGTGCTTCCAATTGGCTTGAATACATCAGTATCTGTTTTCATAAGAGAATTTGACAGTGCACTAGGAGATGACTAAGTTCAAAATTTAATAAAATACGTAAACAATTTGCTGTTAATATCAAAATCATGGGAGGAACATTGTGAACTATTAACTCAAACATTACCATGGGTATGCAACCACAGTATTACAATTAACTTTGCAAAGTTTCACTTTGGTAGAAATTAACTGCAATTTTTAGGTCATATAGTTGGAGTAAAAGGGATACAACCTTAACCTGAAAGAATACAAGCAATTGAAGATTGCCCAGAGCCAAGAAATGGCAAGCAGTCATGTTCATTTGTGGGTTTGGTCGGATTCTACTGGCATTTCGTAAAAGATGAGTCCATGAATGATCCACACTTATTGTCATTGCTTAAACAAAGAACTAATAGAAATGGGATGAGGAAAGGGCTAAAGCCTTTAACATAATTAAATATTCCTTATTAGATGCTAAATAACTTAGGCACCCAAAATTGCATCAATCTTTAAAGTTAGCAACAGGTGCTCCAGAATATGGATTAGGTAGTGAACCATTTCAGGGGGAATGGGATCCAGCACAAGGAGAACACAATACTATAGCTTTTCTAGCTGAAGTCTTAATAATAATGAATTAGAATAGAATAGAATAGAATATTTTTATTATTCTTTCAGTATTTTTCATACAATTGGCTTCGTCAAAGTTTACAGAGCGTTTTAGTTTCAGTACGATATTCAAATAGGTACAGAAAGGGGAGAAAAGGAACTAAAGACCTTTTCTTCATCATTATGTAAAACAATGTTTTATACAACAATTAAATACACACTATAACGTTTCAGGTCCTCCACCAAATTATAACATTTCAGCTCCTCAACACCAAATTAAAACGTTCCACTTCAATTTGTTTGCACTTATAGCGATCCCAGCTTCCTCAACCAAATTAAAACATCCCAGCTTCCTCAACCAAATTATAACGTCCCAGGACTTTCTGCACCAAATTATAACATTTCAGCTCCTCAACACCAAATTAAAACGTTGCATTAGGAGGTGTCTGCTTCGTGCAAAAGGTCTTGAGTTCATATTGACGACAACAAGTAATTCTTCATTACAGATGTTTATTTACAAACAGAACTGACAGACTTCACAGACTCAACAATTGACTCTCCGAGCTAACCGCACTGCATATCCGAACTGGCAACTGACAACTCCTAGGTGTATTAATATCTTTCCAAACAATGAGAGTCTTTGACAATGTTTTGTTTACAATACGATAGCAATTCACGACTTAAAACTAAATTAGACATTACAGAATTTTAGTACAGATTAAAGTAAGTAAAAGGATCAGTACATATAAATTCTTACAAGCATAATTTCCAAATAGATTTTATAACATTTTTCTACCAGCTTCTGGATAACCTTCACCAGATTTGTACCGATGTTTCCAGAAATATCTTGACATTTGATTCTGGATATTTCTTGAGTGATCCAGAACAACTATCTACATGCAAAATGATTTAAATCGTGTTTCAAAACGTAAACAAATCCTCCTAGCAATATTTCCCGATACAAATCGTCTTTCGAAACTAGGCCACGAAACAGCCTTCACAAGTTTTCGTATTTTTGCGATCACAATACAGAATTTCTCCAGAGAAAGTTCCAGAAGTGTGCACCAAACGCTCATTCACAGACTTTCTCTTTAGCTGGTGAGTTCCCAAAAGTATCTTGTCCATATTATACGAAATAATTTAGCTCAAAACTGATAATTTATACAATTAATCAGAGCTACAGCAAACAGTGAGTCTTTCTTTTACAAAATGAAATATAATTACAAAATTGAATGAAAATAGGTTACTAACACTAATATATATTTACATTAATTCTATTTTTGTTCTTTCTGTGCAAAATGTCCTAATATTGACACATTACAATATTTAAACATCACCAAAGTTTCCCTTTACATTTTTCATATCTGTATCGACATCCCCTAAAAGTCTACAGTATCGAATACTTCAATATGTCCCAATATGTCCTGTAATGTTACAACACGTAAGAAAAGAATCACAGTAAATAACAAGCTCATATAATATCAAAACATTTTCTCCATAACTTAGGTAAAACATATATTTTGATGTAGTTTCTAAGAATTCTTCAGTTGCATAGAATTCGTTGTTTTTAGCCAGGTTTGCAATGTATTCTTATATTTATATGTCTGCTTGTGTCTGTGTATGTGCGGATGGATATGTGTGTGTGTGTGTGCGAGTGTACACCTGTCCTTTTTTTCCCCTAAGGGAAGTCTTTCCGCTCCCGGGATTGGAATGACTCCTTACCCTCTCCCTTAAAACCCACACCCTTTCATTTTTCCCTCTCCTTCCTTCCTTCCTGACGAAGCAACTGCCAGTTGCGAAAGCTTGTAATTCTGTGTGTGTGTTTGTGTGTTTTGTTCATGTGCCTGTCTGCCGGCGCTTTCCCGCTTGGTAAGTCTTGGAATCTTTATTTTTAATATATTTTTCCCATGTGGAAGTTTCTTTCTGTTTTACTTATATTTATTTAGTTGTACTGTACGAGCTGAGCATGGTAACTTATTGAAAAATTTTATGTTGAAGTACTTATAGTTATTATGGACTACAGCAAGTCTTGTGGAAGGCAAGTCCAGCAGGCGACTGTTTCTTGTACTGTGTGCATGCACATCACATCTCATGTTCAATGTTTTCAGATTTCTCTGGCATATATTAAACAGTTATATATGTACATGCACCTGATTGCTTTCTTCTGCCATCTGAAAATACATTCAGCCCCTGGGGAGTTACCCCAAAGCATTATTCCATATTGCAGTTGGGAATGAAAAAAAGCATAGTATGAGTGGAGTAGCAATTGCTTGCTCACGCTGTTTCTTAATATATACAATAAGAAAAGTACTTGTGCTAGTTTACTACATAGATAATCGGTTTGTCCTTCCCATGAGAGCTTTTGGTCTATGATTAGTCCAAGTAATTTCACTGTTTTGTTTTCATTTTTAGTTATTTTGAGATTAAATAATATTTCTTCTGCTTTTGTTTGATTTATGCACAGCTGGTTAGCCTGACACCAGTAATTAGCCATTTGCATCATTTCTCTATTTTTGTCCAGTACACTCTGTAAGTTCTCTCCTGAACTTATTAATGTCATATCGTCAGCATATAGTATGTTTTTACATGGTATGTAATTCGAGAAGTCATTAACATAGACAATGAACAGAAAAGGTCAAAGAACAGAGCATTGGGGTATTCCTCTTTCTATAGGGAGTATTTCTGACCTCTGCTTATTTGCATATACAAGTTGTAACCTATTGCTTGGACAAGATTTGAATAGACGGAGTGTATCATCTTCAATGCCATAGTATTTTAACTTTTTGGTGAGTATGTCATGTGACACTGAGTCAAATGCTTTATACAGCTGTGGGAAAGGAATTGCTAGTTATTGTATGGAGCTTAAAAAAGTTTCAAATTCTCATATGGTGTTCAAAAATAGTAATATACACCGACCACCAGGCTTTGAGTTTCTTAATGGAGAGCAAACTCCTTCACAGTAGACTAATGAGATGGGTATTATTTTTGCAGGAGTTTCCTGTAGAGGTGCATTATATTAGAAGGTCATTAAATACAGTACCTGAAGCACTTTCCCAATTACCGCTCATGAATATGTTAACTAGAACATAGGGTCCAGAAGTCAGTTTCACTGTTAATTTTTTATCTATAAGTTACACCAGTAATTAAGTGAGAACTCTAGCAAAACAATAAAGGAGGGAGTACTAGTAGAATCACATCATCAGAGCCACAATTTGAAAAAGGAAACTGGAAAATTTTTTCATCGTTATGAGGGACCTTACAAAATAATCAATATTCCTCACTCTAAGATGGCATTTCTGGTAGATCCATCCAATGGGCAAGATAAAGGGTTATATGATTAAGAGATGCACCATCCCATATTTATTTTGTGTGTATTGGGCCCTTGTCCTGTATGAATTATACTTAGAATAAGATTTGTGGAGTACTATCTTACCGGGTACAAACAAATATATACTCAAATTAACATCAACAACAGAGAAAGTCATTTTTCGTGAATGAATTCACAATTCCCAATTAGTATAAGCATTGAAGATACATTTTTTAAACATGTTGTAAGTTTATTGCATAATACATTTGTCATACAAAACTTTTTTCTAATAGCTCTATTTTTTTATGCTTTATCAACATCCTATGGAATAAAGAAGTTTGTATTATTCTTCTAGGGTAGGTGTAGCACAGATGAATAGTACAATGATGATAACAAATTATGATTAACTATATTTTTTCTTCACATGTTAAACTTTCCTTTCTTTATTCTTTTCAATAGGTGTCTGTTGAGATTACTTTATCAGTGCTCTGAAGATGAAACTATAAGACAACTTGTTAATGTGTATACACAGATGTCCCGGAGAATAAAGAGTTCATGATAAGACATTGACAATCAGAAAGATATTTTTGTTGGCACAATTTAGTCTGTCAGTCACTCTTGAGAGGAGAACGAGTCACAGGATCAGATAGTAGTAAAGGAAGTGATGTGCTAACACGTGCCAGGGTAACAACAAATAATCGGGCAGAGAGACACAGCGATATATGAGATTGGTATTAACAGGCAGGACTCATAGAGTGAGGAAAATATTGACACTAAAAAACCATCCTTGTGAATATTGATGAGTGTCTTAATTGTTGTGGAAAGAAATGTAGAATAAAATTAAGTATTTTCAGGAAATATATTTCTGTATAGCTGTGATAAGCAAAGCTATAGCCTCTAGAGGTGAAGTTATTAAAATAATTTAGAGGAAATGAACTTGAGTATACATAATATAGTGTAAGACAACAAAACAAAACTGGAGTGGCAAAGGATTTGGGTTGGCTTCTAAGTACAGCAAAGAAGCTTCTTCACATAATGTTAGCCGAAAATGATCATTTCCTATGTTAACACAATGTAGCGTAAACGAAGGGGAACAATGTTCGCTGCGTGCACCTTCGTATCTGTATGTGCAGATGGCACATGGGAGATGGTACACTATATGGACACACAGTGGCCAAAACCCTCAACGAAATATGAAAAAAAAAGTTCATTTGCTGCAGATGACGTATGGTGCTTTGATGGTACATATGGAAGGCGCGGTGAACTCCTCAGACTGAGATATTCTTCACCGACATTTTCAAGGACCACAACAAATGAAGACTGTCTTTAAACTAACTTACTCTGACAGTAAACATTGCTTGAAATGCTTCAGTGTATGTTGAGTTATGTGATTTTCATTGTTCAGAACATTATTATAAAATTGATCTGTTGTATGTTTGACTTCAGTTTCTCAAATATAGAAGAATCACTGAAGAAAAAAGTAAACTGATTATTTCACTAGTGCTGAGCAGTGAAGTTTTATTCTGTTAATGTCGCCCTGGAGGAAGAAGAAGTTTGACGAAATCAAGTGTGTACACGGCCTTGAAACAGAATAGCTGACTAGATTGTGAGAACTTTTAGAATGGCAACTGTAATTATCTACAATAATAAGCAAAAATGTAACATTTGACTTCGAGTGACAGATCTAACGTGGATGTCACATACATACACACGCACAACTACTCGAAGTGTACCGTACGTTTCACCCCAAGTTCCAGTTTGAAAGCACTGTATAAAGAGAATCACTACTCATAATGATGTCAAATATCAATGGCATATTACTGATGCAGGAGGAAAGTCAAGTAAAAAAAAAAAAAAGAAAAGGGAGAGAGAGAGAGAGAGAGAGAGAGAGAGAGAGAGAGAGAGAGAGAAAAGTAATGAAAATTTTACTACCAGATGGCCAAAAAAACTGCATGAACAGCAAAATGGCATCAGTTTCTAATAGTTGTGAGACTGGTGCAAGATGTGTTCAGTATGCCCTCCACTGATTTCTGCCACAAGGTGAAATTGAGAAACAGCACATTCCACAACAGAACGGTGTCTCTTTGGAAGTCACGTTTGGAATGCATTGTACAATGTGTGCCTTCATTTCAGCTACATTTATAATTGTAGCACTGAATACATCTTTCAGATGATCTGACAACCAGAAGTCACACAGTTAAGATCGGGTGATCTGGACTGGCAGGCTGTAGGGAAGTGCCGGCTGAGAATTCTAGCGTTTACAAAGTCCCTCTGCAGCAGCCACTTCACTGGCTGTGCAATGTTCAGAGTCATCTTGCATAAAAATGATTCTACCCACACATCCACACTATGTGGGTGCACAAAAGACTCTCATAGCATTTGCCAATGACAGTACGGGCAAACAGGACCAGGACCAGCAGGACTCATCTGCTTGAGAAAATATGGCCCTACGATAAAGGATGCCATCAACACACACCAGAATAAAATGGTACCAGTTGATATATGTGCGGATTTTCCGTTGCCCATATTCTGCAGTTCTGCATGTTGACACATTCTTGGGGATGAAAATGTGCTTCATCTGTACACAGAATGTTCTGTGGCCACTAGCTGTCCACACTAACATGAACAAGAAATTACAGAATGAACATTTGTCTTACTTGCAGCTCAGCAAGAAGCAGGTCCTGAACACAAGTGATTTTGTACAGCTAGCAATGCAGTATGTTTCATAGGATTTTGTACGACGCACTGCCAGGGATGTCCAATGATCGGGCCATTTCCAGTGCACTGCACATTTTGATCACCACCACTTGCCAATCCCTCCTGCAGTGTTGGGTCCACAGACATCATATCGACTGCTTTCCTCCCTGTACCACACTGCACTTCGGAAGAACCTGTCCTTTCTAATTTTGTAATAATTTTTTCCATACTCTGAGCAGGCATTGGAATGATGCCTTTTTTCCACACCTGAGTGTTCAAAACATCTGCATTGCCACTGGGACACACTCACTGTTGTTGTGAAAAAGTTTTAGCAGCAGTACATGATCCTTCACGGAGACAGTCACGTCTCAGGTGCAAACTGAGGATGAGCCGTGTTCTGCTTGTCTTGTGATGTTCGTGTTCTGATACTTCCAGCACCATCCATTGGTCAAATTTTCCTTTTTTTCCCACCATGATGTCTCCTCCTGCACCAATAATATGCTATTCAAATTTGACATCATTGTGAACACTGGTTCTCTTTCTACAATGTTTCAAAACTGAAACTATAATAATAGACACGGTGTGTAAAAAATAACTACATGCCTGTAATTTCCGTCATATACTTCCTCTCCCAACAATTAACTGGAGGGGTGCATTCACCACAGTTGTGAGGGGTACTGCAAAGACAGTCTCCCTAACCATTAGTGCCGTACCTAATACATTTCTCATTACTTCTCATTATTACTTCATTCCAACTTCACTTATCATTGATGCATCATTATTCTTAAACTCCATATTTTTCACAATTGCCTATTCATTTTTCTTTACCACTATATGAAACAATAAATGGACCTTGCTTTATTGGTTCAATTGTTGTAGACAACTATATTTCAGCTTCACTTCTATTTCCTGGTACCTGGAAGGCTTTCGCATAACACACTTTTCCACAGATGTTCTTCGCCATCAGCAACTGCACTCATCACCAAAACTTTTTTTATATGTTGTCATAAATAGCACCAAACTGTGCATTCTAGGTAATCTCTGATTTTGCTACTGTTGCTCCTGTACAAACTGTTTATAGATTTCATGCCACTTGGTTACGCTCTATTTTCTCCCTTATCAATGATTTATAGAGAAAAATGATGCCCTTCTATTTTGTAATGTACGTAATGAATTAACTAGAGAGCAATGAACCTTGTAGCTACTGCACATGAGAATATGCTGCCTAAAAAATTCTGCCTTCAATAGTGTCAGTGAAAACAGAGCACACCAGTGATTTCAAAGTCAATAACTGTTGAAAAGTACATGTACTAAGTCATCGAGACCAATACTTGTTTGAGAATAACTCTCAGTAATGTAACCAAAGTTTTGTGATAGACCCCATGATAAAAACAAATGAAGGGGATGATGGGAACTGAACCCAGTCCACATTTACATACACACTCCACAAATCATCATATGGTGCATGGCAGGGGGTACCTTGTACCACTACTAGTCACTTCCTCTCCTATTCCACTCTCAAGTAGAGTGAGGGAAAAGGGCTGCCTATAAGTCTGTGTGTAAACCCTAACTTCTCACATCTCATCTGCATGGTCTGTATGCGAAATGTGTGTTGCTGGCAGTAGAATCAATCTGCAGTTGGCCTCTAATGCCGGTTCTCTAAATTTGTGCAATAGTGCCTTGTGGAAAGACCATTGTTTTCCCTCCAGGGATTTCCATTTGAGTTCTTGAAGCATCTCTATGATATTGCTTATCAAATCTACCACTAACAAATCTAGCAGCCTGTCTCCGAATTACTTCAGTGTCTTCCTTTATGAATGATCTATACTTTTTCAAAATTTTGCCAATAAAATGAAGTCAAGCAGTTGCCTTTCCTACTACTGACCTGATGTACTCATTCCATTTCGTATCACTTTGCAACGTTACTCCTAGATATTTAATCGAAGTGACTGGTTCAGGCTGCACCCTACTAACCGGATACAATATTACTTAATCTCCAGAACAAGGTACTGTCAATTATCATCCATAACACTGCCTCAGCTGGTATCAACAATGCCTGGTTGCATTGCTGAAATTTAATGCTAAAATGTTCATCTCGTTTTAGTTCCTGCTTCATTCTTAAGGCTAATGTTCTAGCCTCATTCTTAATAAAACTTGAAGTGAAATCAGGCGAAAAAATGACACCAGTTGGTAATCTTTTCAGTGCATATATTTGCAATTCTTGTAAAAACAAAGCTCACTTCATTAAATAGTTGTGCAATAATCTACACTCTGTCCAGAATGCTAAAACGTGATGGACAGTGTAAATAATTAATCTTGATCCCCAAATAAATGATTGGAATTTTCGAATACTCCAAACAGTAGCTAGTACCTTATTTTCCATAGCTATGTAATTTAAATAATGCTTATTATGACTTTTACTTGTTTTGCTTTTGTTCTGCTTTAGGGTGCAAAAAACAACTGGGGTCATAAGTGCCCAAATCAAAACTATAGAACATGGAGACAGAGAGGAGCTAAAAAACGACTATAAGTCAGTCCCAGTTGACATAATAAAAGATAGCTAAAACAGGCACATAGAGAGGGCTAAAAAAGACACTAAACAGAAACAGAAGTCCAAAACTGAAAATTAAATGGCCTTTGCCATATTGCTTTGGCAGATAAAAAGTACAATGCAGTCAACAGCCGGCACATAATTTGCTAAAAAGGCCGATAAATCAGACGGAAAACCCAAGCGAGAACATAAACGGTTAAAAAATGAGCATTCCATCAGGAACTGGTAGACAGTTAAAACTTGGGCACAATGTGTATAAAATGGTGGGGTAGTGCTACTTAGCAAATGACAATGGTTAAAAAGGCAGTGCCCAATACGCAGCCTTGTTAAAATGACCTCCTCCTGATGGGAGGGCCGAGAGGAGGTCATCCAAGCTGCTAGGAGAGGCTTAATAAGCTGAAGCTTATTCTTGTGAAGGAAGGACCATTGGTGATGCTAAAGGGACACCACCTCCTGACAGACGGCAACACGGAGGTCATTGGAGGGAATATAGGAACTTGTGGGCTGTGGTACGAGGACTGCAGCCTCGGCAGCAGCGCCAGCAACCTTGTTTCCCAGCAGACCGACAGGACCAGCAACCCACAGGAACATCACACTGGCTCCGACAAGAGTGACCAAGTGACACTTTTCCTGGACCTGCTGCACTAAGGGATGGGCGGTGTACAGTGCACATAGACTTTGAAGAGTGCTGAGTGAGTCTGAACAGAGGACACAATTGAAAAGGTTGTGTCACCAGATGTACTCCATGGCCTGATACGAGGTGAAGAGCTCAGCTTTAGACACTGTAGATACCGATATCAAAAGACACAGATGCCAATGACAAAGGCACACCTGACACACGGTCAGTCTCAGAGCCGTCAGTGTATACAAAGGTACTATAGCAAAGTTCCGTGCGAAGATCGGGCAGCTGAAGGTGATAGAACGAGGCTGGAGTTGTGTCTTTAGGAAGGGAATGAAGGCCGAGGTCAATATGAGCCACTTCACGAAGTCAAGATGGTGAAGGGTTTACACCCATTGGGGAAGTTGCATGTAGTGCAGAGTTAAGCTGCTGTAGCAAGTGCCTAAAGCAGACTCCAGGAGGCAGCAGAGAAGAGGGACGTGTCCCATACTGGCGATCAAAAGAATCATCAAAGAAGGAGGTGTAGGAGGGTTGACCGTGCGTGTTAGACAAATGGCACGCATATCTGCTGAGGAGAACGTCACGGTGGTAGGACAGTGGTAGTTCAGCAGCTTCAGCATACAGACTCTCAACCGGGCTGATGTAAAAGTAGCCGGTGGCCAAACAGATGCCACGGTGGTGGATAGTGTTGAGACGGTGTAAGAGGGATGGGTGTGCAGACGCATAATTGAAACACCTGTAATCGAGTTTCGAATGGACAAGGGACCGATACAAACAGAGGAGGGTGGTTCGATCGGCACGCCAGGAAGTATCATTGACGACACGTAGGACATTGAGGAACTGCATACAGCAGACTGCCAGGTACGACACTTGGAAGAACCAAGAGAGTTTCCTATCAAGCATAAAGCCCAGGAATTGTTATAGTTTCAATGAACGGAAGAGCAACAGTCCCAAGATGTAAAGATGGTGGGAGAAACCACTTGTGTCGCCAGAAATTCCTACAGACTGTTTTGTCAGTGGAGAAGCAAAAGCCATTGCTGATGCTCCAGGAGTAAAGATGATGAAGATTTCGCTGAAGATACTTCTCAGTGAGACAGGTATGTGGAGAACTGCAATAGATGGCAAAATCATCAACAGAAAGGGAGCCCGAGATATCCGGTGGGAGACAGGCTGTTATAGGATTAATGACAATAGCAAAGAGGACAATACTCAGGAAAACCCTGAGGCACCACATTTTCCTGGATAAAGGTGTCCGACAAGGCTGAACCCACATGCACCTTGAAAACTCGGCCTTGTAAAAATGCCCACAGAAAACAGGGCAGGCGGCCACAGAAGCCCCACATATAAAGAGTGTGGAGGATACGTTCTCCAGCAGGTGTTGTAGAACCTTCTTCAAATTGAAAAACACGGCCACAGTCTGGGATTTCCACAGAGAACCATTCATGACATTGTTGGACAAAGCAACGAGATGGTCAACTGCAGAAAGCCGCCCTTGAAATCCATACTGTGAATTCGTCAGCAAATTGCAAGACTCGAGCCACCATACCAGCCAGGCATGAATCATACATTCCATCGCCTTGCAAGAGAGATGGGGCAGTAGCTAGAAGGAAGGTTTTTGTTCTTACTGGGCTGGGGTATGGGTATGGCAGTGGCTTCACACCAGTGTCCGGGAAATGTGCCCCCTGCCCAGATGCTGTTTTACATGTTAAGCAGAAAGTGCTGCAACATCTGAATGTGGATGGTGTCTGGTCCTGGGGCGAAGGATCGGGATGAACTGAGAGCATGACCTAGCTTCCTCATAGTAAAGGCGGCATTGTAGCACTGACAATTCAGAAAAGAGAAGGGTATTACCCGAGCCTCCTCCGCTTGTTTCTGATGTTGGAAAGCAGGGTGACAGTGCGCAGAGCTCGAAAACTTCCGCAAAATGGTGGCCCGAGGTGTCGAAGATGGCAATAGGGTCCAAGATAACATTGTCTGCTACTGTCAGGCCGGAAATTGGGCAATGGATCTCGGTCCCAGAGAGCTGTTGGAGGTTGGTCCATGTGACAGAGGAAGGGGTAGAACTGTTAAAAGAAATAGTGAGTGAAATCCAGCTAGCTCTTTTGCTATCCCAAGGAATGCGACAACAGTTTGCACGCATCTGTTTATAATGAATGCAGTTTGCCATTGTAGGACGACGGTTAAAAACACGGAGAGCACTTATCCGTGCACAAATTGCGTTGCAGCGTGCCTCAGTTCACCGAGGGTCTGGGACACTATGTGGTAAAGAGGAAGTGCAAGGAATGAACCGTTCTGCAGCAGTAAGGATATCATTTGTGAGATATGCCCCCTGGTCATCACAACTGGGGAAATCTTGTTCTTCAAAGATTGCCACGGAGGAGTAAAGCTGCCAATCAGCCTTAGTAAGCTGCCATTTTGGTGTGCACACGGATGCGGTAGGAGTCAGAAAATGGATAGCACGTGGGAAATGACGGCTCGAGTTGGTATAAGAAAGAATGGACCACTCAAGACAATGGGCAAGATGGACAGTGCAAAATGATAGGTCCAAATGGGAATAGGCGTGCGAGGCGTCAGAAAGGAAAGTGAGTTCTTCAGTGTTAAGGCAGTTGGTTAAGTAGGTCAATCAAGATGGCACCTCTCTAACAGGTCCTGGGAGAACCCCAAAGGGGATGATGCACTTTAAAGTCACCGAGCAGCAAAAACGGGGGAGGTAGCTGCTCAACAAGCTTAAGTAAGTCTGGCCTAGTGGCATCGAATGATGGAGAGATGTAAATGGTACAGAGGGAAAAAGTCAGGTGGGGAAGGAAAAGGTGAACTGCAACAGATTGAAGATGGGTATTCAGGGAGATGGATGGACTGTGAATGTCATCCCATACGAGCAGAATTTGAGGATGGTCACAATGAAGAGATGGGGGAGAGTCAGCCAGTTCAGACCCGCTGCTACAGGACACAGGGCACAGAAGCAGGAGGATCCTGCTCCGTGGGGTCCACACGAGCATCGGCTTGCTTGTGAGGTCAGTTTGTGGAGTCCAATGCTGAAAAACGGTTGGTGGTGTGCACCAGTGATACAGAGGCCGTTGAAGAGGATCTTTGAGTTGACAAAGGAGAAGACTGTATGCCTGTGGTGAACTTCTTTGAGCCTTTCCGGTTAGAGGAAGACCGGGGTGTTGCTTGGCTGGAGCGACAGAGGAAGTCTACACAGGAGTACTCCTTTTCTCCTTTCCGGCCTACCTGTTGTGTAGCTGGTGGCTTCGCCCCTTGAGGTGAGAGTTTGACGGTTTGTTGCACAGGTGAACGAGGGAATGGTGATGCTACATTGACAGTGAGTGATTTCACGACCTCAGAGCTGAATTTCAGCGTCTGCGTGGCCGTGTCCTACACGGAGAGAGGGGTAACGAGAACTGTAGGTGCCAGATGGGAGAACACAGGGTTTGCGACTAGCCAGTAACTTGCGAGCGACTGGATAAGTCACTTTTTCCTTTACTCGGATCTCTCGGACAGCCCGCTCGTCAAGATACACTGGGCAGTCCCGAGAGGAGATGGCGTGGCCCCCATTGCAGTCGATACAGCGGGGAGAAGGAGGCAGACAGTTGCCCTCAAGTGCATCCCTACCACAGGTTACAGATTTGGCTGGGTGTCGACAAGACGTTCTAGTGTGGCAATGGTAGCAGCGCGTCAAGTTCGGAATGTATGTCCGGACTGTGATAATTTTATAGCCTGCTTTGATCTCGAATGGCAGCACCACTCTATCAAAGGTGCGGAAAAGAGTGCAGGTGGGCACTAAGGAAGAATCTACCTTTAGCATTACACGATGGATGGCAATGACACCCTGATTATAGAGGTAAGATCGGATTTTGGTCTTGGTTAGACCGTCGAGCATCTGCTGTAAATGACACCGTGAGAAGAATTCAAAGTTCTGTGTGCCTTGACACGAACAGGATAGCCGTGAAAAAGCGAGGCAGCGAGCAGTTGTTGCGCTTGAGAATCAGAAGTAGTCTGCAAGAGCAAAGTGCCATTCCATAAACGAGGGCAGTATTTCACAGGTCTGGCAGTTGCATCAACACCTTCCTGAATAATAAACGGATTTGCCTGGGCGAAGGACTGACCATCTTCAGTTTGTGAAACGACAAGGAACTGTGCTGCAGCAGGAAGAGTATTTGAACCCTTCGCCTCATTACGTTTACATTTTGTAGACTTTGATTGTGAAGTCAATTGACTCATTGCGAGAAAATCCTACACGATTGCTAGTGTCTCTGATGACGTGCTCTTTCCAACTGGGGGCTCCCTTGACAAGGAGGCACACCTGCCTTAGGTAATTTTCACACCTCCCGAACACCTGACAGAGGGACCAATTGTCAATTTTTGGGAAGGTTGCAGCTCAGGAAATCACCCTTCTCCGGGCCTAGCCTGAACCGAGCTGTAGGTGCAAACCCTACCTGTCAACCTGGGGCTGGGAACTACACGTTACTCAGTCACCTGTTATGCGTCAGATGCATGGGGCGGCCTTCAGGAGCACGTGGGGAGGAAGAAGAAAGAGAGGAACCTGAAAAGCGGAGGAACGTGAGGAGAACAGAAACAAAAAAAGGAAAAAGGGAGTGAAAAAAAAGGTGAGACTGTTCTTACACTAGCGACAGACTAATTCGGAACATTCCCAATAACATCTCGGACATCTTCCCTAAGGAAGGGGAAAAAAAATAGCGAGAGGACAGACACACAGCACGGAAGGGGAAAAATGCTGCAACGGCTGGGGCCCTGTGGTAGCCGAGCACGAACCCGCCAAAGGCTGGCGAGCCCCGTGGGGGGACTTTTATGTGTGAAAGCTATACTTCCCTAGTGCAGACATACATGTATTTTGATGCAAGCAGTATTGTCAGCAGACTGCTCAGCAACTGTCATGCTCCGTCGGCCTCTCTGTTTGTGTTCCCCGCCCTGCACCCCCCCCCTCTCTCCCCCCCCCCCCCCCCACCATGCTTCCACTCCTCACCAGCCCCCACCACACACCACTGGGCTACCTGGGATGGCAGCCAGAGTGCTGTGTGGCCAGGCCTGTTCTAATTAGAACAGAATGCAACAATTTAAGATGTTCCTACTATTTGACTGAGTTCTATCAATTTTTATGTCGGGCAGGTTGTATATGCCACAGGACGATAGGGGGAAATCTGGTGAAAAAACCAGGAATTTTTCATTATTTCCATTTTCAGTTAAATTTTTGGAAGTCTGGCTGATCAGAAGAGAGAATTTGACAAAGAATTTTACTTTAGCCTGGTACTGCAGAATAACACTAGAGCAATGAAATTTAAATGACAGAGTAACACCAAAATAAAACTTGAGTTGTAAACAAAATGTGCCATTTACAGCAACAAAGCACAGTGCACATAGAGGTGTCTGCTGACAGTAGAATGTGCCAAAGACTGTGCAACATTTTGTAACAACAAAGTGCTTTCAACACATCTTCCTCGTGTACCTCGTTTTGATGAACGTGACGTCACATTTGTAACAGGTCACGGGAAAATATTGTGAATGGTGGTTTGAGAAGCGTTACCCAAAGCGAGGCCTTAAGCAAAGGGGGTTGGGGGAGTACAGAGGGTCCTGAAGAGGAGAAATCAATTTTGATCCATCTGCTAGTGTTGTTCCAAATTAAAAATAGGCACACACTACTATAACAGCATAATTACCAACCAACAGCAGTTTAATGTTAGCACTGTCTTTGTTATTTGGAAGCTGGTAGTACTTTTGGGTTGCAATGTTCCAGTATTTCACAAGGCAGCGGAGCGGTAATAACCATTACAAATAACAGTAAATTTCAAATCAGTACATAATAATACACTTAGATCTATCTGTGTCACATCCATTCACAGCCAACTACTGCTCGACACAGTCTAACAGTCACGACACTTCACCTCGATTTTGTTGCCTACTGTGCCAGCAGTGCTCCAAGCAGTCAGTAAGTAAATCTGTTGAGTTCTGCGTGATCATGAAAGGGAAAGCGTATAGTATGTGTTTATTTTGGATTGTACTACAACCAGGAGCATCTAGAGCGCAATAAATTTGTGCAACAACAACAAGAAGATACCACATCTGCCTTTTTTAGATTTCCTAAGGACAGTGAGACGTAGACACCCTCATGTCACTAAAGGGCGTCGTCAGGATTCGCCTGCAAACTGCTTGTGTATTAATTATTAATGTTTTGTTTTAGGAGCATAAAATGGCTAGTGAATAGCAGATGAGAAGATCTTATGAAAATATACCCTGTTTACCTATATAATAACATTGTGTTTTGTTTGCTACACTTCGAACAAAACCAGTTCATGAATGCAGACAGTAATAAACTTGTGCGGAGTGCAATGCCTACACTGTTTGACATCCCTAATAAGCCACATCAACTGATGATGAAGAGGAAACTGCCACAAAGATTCGGCAATCCACCTAAAGCTGTAAAACACTCCTGTGGCACAGAAGCAGCCAGCTCAACTCTCCATATATCAGTGCCAAGTTTATCTGATTTGTCAACAGAAACCTGTTTTGATGGTGAAGTGGTTAGATTGCGTGCAGTTTTTCGTGTCTTGCAAAATCATGTGAAGTGTCGGAGTGTGCAGATTGCTAGACATAGTGCAAAACTATTGCAGGACAAGGAAAGTGTACAGACAGCAACAGAAACTGTATCAGAAGGATCAAGTGAAAAACGACAAACAAATTTTGAAGACTATAGGATCCCGCTATTTAAATAAAAGATGCCCTTGACTTGTCGTTAAGCCAGATTAGCATGCCAATGAAGGAGAAATGTGCTGCAAGATGGAAAGATGAAAATAAACTGTTTGCTCCTATTTCATTATATTACAGCACTCAGGCTTGCGGGTTTTGTCAAAATGTTTTATGTTTCCATTAGTGCATACATTACAGAGGTATGTGGAAGGAATACGAATAAAATGTGGGATAAGTGACAACAAATGCCACCTTTTAAAACAGAAGGTAGAGCATTTCTCTGATAATAATAAACTAGAGAATATGTCATTGGATAAAAAAGTGTCTGATGGCACAATCAACATATGGCAGCACTTCTGACATTGTTATTGGCTTTGAGGACTTGAGGTTCACATGCACAGCATAATTCTCCCAATATTTGGCAGCTGCTTGTCTGACTTAGAATAATAAATTAGATGAAGGTCTTACTTGTGGCAACAGGCAACAAAGACTAAAACACCGTAGACCTAAGGAACGACAAATAAGGTGTCAATCCCTTTTTCACATAGATGTACATGTCTGTGCTCCTTACGTGTGAATCTGTGTGTTTGTATTCCTTTGATATCTATGTGGTAAGTTGCAGTTCTATCCAATGTCACAAGTGTTTCTTCACAATGTGTTGTAGCTTGCCATTGGATTCATGATTTTTATCCCTATTTGCTCTTATTTTAGAATCACTTTAGAAACATCTGTGTTATCTGATATTACACAGATCTTGGAGGCAGAAAAACAATTCTAATATTTCATAAATCACATAGGAATGGGAAGTGATACAAACATTAAGCTTACAATGCATCTGACATTCTCCTTTCTCACCGCTTGGAGTGCTAGTGTCTCTCCAGCTGTCAAACGGTAACAACTTTTACAGCAGTGAGTGTCGCGACTGTTATGTTAGATTGTGTGCTCAGTTATAGCTGACACACAAATAATGCAAGTCATTTCACAAATGCTCTTAATGTCTAATGCAGCCGCAAGGAATGGCGGGAATGTAGACAGCTGATTTCATTTGATTCAATGACTGAACTGCAGATGAAGCATTTTGTAGCCCTGTATTTAAACTCATTTCCTAACCTCACCACAACCATGAGTAATGAGAACAATGCTTTGAGAACGGAAGGCAGCGGTGCGCAACTTGGTGATTGGCTGGCAGCAGAAGCAAAGAGTGCATGCCTGAGGCCGGGCGGTGTTTGTCACACGGTTATACTGGAGGCGGCAGGAGTTGTCCAACTCTGTGGATTCTCTGGCAACCTCATAAGCTGTGGATGTGCCCACTTTCTTGGAGAGTCACACTGTTAAGATCTTGCGAAGTGATGGTCTGACATCTTCACAAAATCGCCCCAGCATCAACCACCCAGTTAAGTACTCTTATTATTAAGAGCGCTTAGTTAACTGTGATTGTGATCGCTCTTGGTAGAGTAAGACGTTATGTGTGATGTTATGTGTGTTCGATTTCATTTGATGCCTCTTACTAAGCATGTGCTCTGCTTTTGCATAATATTGATGTATTTGCAGATTGTTAGTTCATTAGCTATTACTAGCAAGTGTTTAATTTTCTTATGATTACAGTTAATCCATGTCAGTATGTCCTCTGCGGGCAATCTGAGCTTTTATTTCTAAAGGTTACCGTATTAAGCTTTGTAGGCCCACTTAAGGTGGCCAATATGTGTGTCATTAAGTTCTAGTGAGCCAGTTCATTTCCCACTCTTAGCGTTTATTAATCACATACAGTTTCACTTAAAGAAAGGACTTGCCAGTGAAATTAGTTGTTGTTTAGCCTTGATTTTATAGTGTTAATTTACTGGTCAATCTTGAATGTTAAAGTTAAGAAAAGTTTTTTAGCCTCCTGCTGTCGAGTGTGCAGAGCTTGCCTTTAGAATACAAGTTTGGCTTACGGGTGGTGGACTTCGCCTGATCTCGTGTGTTCCTCTTCTGTAGCGTTTGCGGGGTTCACATTTTGGTGGCCTACTCGATGTGGGGTTGCAAACAGAGCCACACCTTGGTTCGAAGTTAAGTATTACTTCCCTCAATTGGTTCCACCGTTTGTGGTTAAACTTCGGCCTTACTTCTGTTGTTACACATTTATGATTGTAAGATTGTGCGTATGCATGTCATGTGACAGAATGCTTTTCGGGTCTCGTCTCATCACATTTGTTTGTCTGTAGTGTAGATTGATCGAAAAGATCACCTGTCACGCTGAGAGCATCCTACCATACACATCATGAGTCCTAGCAGTGGTATCTGTCATTCCAGAGTGAGGTGTTGTGATTGAGTTCCAAGAATGTGACGTATCTCACATGCTTGATCCAACAGGTAAATAGTACTGCAACAATGATTTGCAAAATTGGGCACTGGAAAGATTACCGGGAATACTGTGGGCAGTGGAATCTGCTGCAAATAATTTGCTGGGGAAAAAGAAAATAGAAAATATGAGAGCTGCATACAGGAAAGAATGGAGAAAGATAAATAAAATGAGAATAGTGTGATGTCAGTTTTTGTTAGCAGCAATGATATAAATGCTACGTAGGCATTCCGTATTCATCGCAGGCAGAATAAATTATGCATTCCATAACTGGTGCCAATAAATTGTGTTTGCCATCCCTATGGTACTATGAGTATTTGATGTTCTTAAATGTGAAGGTCAGAGTGATCAAGTGGGGTGAAGACACGTGTGGTTGTGATGACAATGATGGGCTATGAGAAAGTTTTGTGCTTATTTACACCCTACTTCTAATCATCACTGAACAAATTCACCATTTGTTTCTTGGAAAGGTATACTGAAGTATTCAGTAAATATATTTCAAACATTTTTCGCATTCTCTATTTGTTGTCTTTGGAATTTTTATTATGCTGGATTACTGTACTTTGCTGCTGTCAGTCTCCTTCCCAGAATTTTCCGTTATTTGTATCTTCATAGCCAAGCCAGTGATTTTTAGTATACCTGTTGGAGGTCTTTTGTAAATATTTGTGCCGTATACATAACGCTGAGACAATTATATCAGTGTTTACATGTCCAGCATAACTTTTTAGTGAAATACTTTAATACATCTTTTGGCCAGCGGCTACACTAGCTTTAATACCTGAAACAGCCAATATCCTTATTAACATGACACAGAAAGCAGTAACTCTGAACAATAATATTGTTATATATGTGAATGAGGAAATAAACAATAACTGAAAACAAAACTGAAAGTCATGGTACTTCTTTATATGCACAGAAATTCTATAAAAATGTAAAGAAATTCAAATATAGCATTTCCTCCACAGTTACTTTGAGGATGGGCTTTAGCGAACCACATTTTGATGAATCCTCATCAATCTCCTGTTTGGTAGATATCTACTCAATTTGTATATTTGCTGGTTCTGTTCCTGAAGTACATTAGGATCCGTTTTCATCCTGTTCAACTCAATTCAATTTTTATTATCACATAACATGCCTTATACAATCAAAGATTGTGAAATAGGTGACTTGTCAGTTTTACACTATATATAACAACACTAAAAATAGGCAATAAACTAATAATATATATAGTGTAACATCTTCAAAGAGGTATTTTAATTTTTATTTATTTTTCATAAGTTTTCTATCAGCCTCATCATCCCCTGAATTAAGTAAATCTTTTACTCTGATTTTCTTGTCATTTGATACATATTTCCCATGTATTTCTCTTTCCTTGCTGTTACTCTGCATCTGATTTTTCCCTACTTTATTTTACTTCTTTACAATCTCCATTTTCATAAGTTCAACTTTGTTTTCTAACTCGCTATATATTCTCGGATTTGCTACCCATCTTGTCCTTTTCCATGCTAGTTTAGATCAACATCTCTGGCCCTATATGCAGAGCAATCTAGTTTTCTGCTGTCTTGTTATGGTTATTCTGTCCTTGCATTGCTGGTCATTCCAATATTTACTCGCTGTCATGATGTCTAAAAGTTTCTTGCTCATTCTTCCCCCTTTATTAATTATTTTCATAATTACTGCTGAGCCTGTGAAATATATTGGATTGATTCCTTTTGTTCTAATTAAAATGTACATTGTAGTTCCCATTCCCTTGCCTGCTGGTGAAACTCTGTGGTTTCCAGTTTCACTATAAATTCTAAGAATTTGCCTACTGAGTTGGTTTGGTTGTGTTCTAATTCCCATTGCATCTATTCAGGAAATCGTCAGTTGAGTGTTGTAATTTCAGTTAGAACACCCTGAGGTCAAGTTTTGTACAATAGTTTACCCACTTCACATACACAAAACATTATCATCTTTGTATTGCCATGTCTGTAAACTGGCTCATTTTAGTACATGTTCTGAAGTTTCATCTGTTTCGCCTGACTCCAAAATTTGTTCACAAAATATGTTTTCAAATGCCTCATATCTGGTAAACAAGTCAGTCAACAATTTTGCCCACTGTTGCACATTTCCCTCTGCATTTGCACTAGTTTTATTTCTTGCACATCATGCATTTCTAGTGTGCAACTCTTTCTACATGTTGCAAGAAAAGTTTATCAGATTTTCCATTTCCATTTTCAGTGTCACATAACCTGCCTTATACAATCAAAGATTGTGACATAGGTGACTTGTCAGTTTTATAATACTAAAAGTAGACAATAAACTAATAATACATATGGTGTAACATTTTCAAAGTGATATTTTAATTACAGTTATAATGCATTGTTGTATCATTCACGAAATTTTCTACACTATAGTAACATTTATCTTTCAGATATTTTTCCAGGTCTCTTTTGGTACCTTTTACATTTGGGTCATCCATATCTTTCCATATTTTATTTACAAATTTCATGTCCCTATAGTATGTGGTTTTTTTCATATGATTTTTATCAGTGGGTAGGTAATATGTAGCTTATCCTATATCTAGTATCATACTGATGCAAAGAAGCAGTTGCCCTCAAAAAGTTGTGGGTTTTTTTCTAAGAAAGTGAGAGTTTCATAGATGTACATTCTTACAATGCACATTAGACCTAGTTTTACAAATAAAGGTTTACAATGTTGCTTTGGTTTTGCTCTCACCATCACTTGGATGATTCTTTTTTGTGGTCTAAAAGCTCTAAGTAAATTTGTTTTTTCAAACCACCTGAAAATTATACTGTACCTAATGACTGAAACAAAATATGCATTATATACAGTTTTTCTTACAGCTAAATCAGTAATACTATACAAGATATTCATAATATATACAAGGCTATTCAGTCGACCCAGTATGTTGTCCACATGGTGACCCCAACTGTTTTTATTGACTAACACGCCAAGGAATTTGACACAGTCTGCAGCCTCTAATTTTTTGTCCATGTACCTTATTTCACTTATAGCCTGTGCAGATTGTTTTGTGGTGAAATGAACAATTCCTGTTTTTGTAAAATTTAATGTCAAGTTATTGTTTTTGACCCATGCCTCCACTTTCCCAAGTGTTTGTTTTATATGACAAATTAGGTCTACCTCATTTTTACAACAGACTATAGTTGTTGAGTCATCTGCATAGAGGATAGTATCAGACTGGACCTGACATGGCATATCATTAATATAATACAGAAAAAGTAGTGGCCCTAATATTGAACCTTGTGGAATACATAAATGAGTGTGTTTCCAGCCAGAGAGAAATTACTTGCTGTTGATGTTAATAAGTACTCTTTGTTTTCTGTTTGCCAAGTATGATGACATCCAGCTAAGAGATTTGCCTTGAAAACCATAGGGTGCCAATATTTGGAGAAGCAGGTCACGAATTACTGTGTCGATGGCTTCGGACAGGTCACAAAAGATGCCTGACACACGCATTCTATCATCAAGACATCTGCTAACTTTTGTGACTAATTCATTTATTGCATGGATTGTGCTGCAACCTTTTCTGAAACCATATTGATTGACTAAGATAATGCTGTTAGATGAATTGTGATTTTCAATCTGATAACATACAGCTCTTTGAAATATTTTTGAGAAAATTGGTAACAGTGAGATTGACCTATAGTTGCTCAATTCATCTTGTTTGCCTTTTTATGTATGGGCCGAACTTTTGCATATTTTAATTGATCTGGGAAACATCCCTCATCAAAAGATTGGTTGATTATGAAAGAGAGTGGATATGCAATACTGTAACATGGACTATTTTTATTATTTTAGTGGGGACCTCATCCCATCCCACAGATTTTGAATTTCTTTGGGACATTATGATTTTGAAGACATCTGAGATGAAAACATGAGAAAATTTAAAACATGGGCAATTGCTGTCTGTCATATTAGGCTTTGTTTTTGGTGGTGAGTAGTCACCAAATTTGTTAAAGTTTATGAAAAAGTCATTGAATGATTCACAAATGGCACTGGGTTCTGTAACAGCTCTACCATTTATCACTATTTTAGAAAGGCATTTTCTCTCTGCCTCACTGCCAACTTCGCTTCTTATAACAGACCAAACAGCTTTTGATTTGTTTTTCACATTTGAAATGAAGTTATCATTCACAGTACATTTTGCTAGTTTAACTATTTTGTCAAATGTGTTTTTGTATGTGCTTACATACTTAAGAAATTCAGGGCTTCTATTTAGTTTTGCCTTCATATTGGTGCTTCAGGAGGCAATGCTCCAGTTTCACCCCATCTGCTGCCAGTTCGGGAGGCAGTCAAACTAAGTGTCATTTGTTTTCATTTTTGTGTTTCCCATTATTTTTCATGATGCAGAATTTTTGGAGTTGGTTTTGATGTATTTTGACTGTCCCGTAAAACAGTCTTATTGTATACTACATATTTCCGATGTTTCGATTACACTGCCAATCATCCACAGTGATCGACTTGACATATTATTTGAGAAATTTTTGGCATACATTTAATTGCTGATGTGAAACTTCTGTAATGGAACAAAACTATAAGGGAAGTCGAAGCAGAAGTCAGATCGCAGAACTGTGACGAGGCCGGAGCCGGACGGCAGGCGTCGCTCGTCGAACTGTGTGACCAGCTCCAGTGTCGTCAGACCGCAAGCACCGGACGTCACAAAACTGGAGCAGCTCGGTGAAAATACTGCCAGTTACACCACACCTTCCATACGTCAACACACTCCGGAACTTTCTACGTAACTGAGAAACACCACAGTTACCGTGGATTGGCACTGAGGAGCAGTATTTGCGGACACGGGAACTGCCCGTCACTGTTGGCCAGCTGGACAGTAAGTGACACGCAGTCTGCGTGTCAGCACTGGCACCGTAACTCTGCTGCGAACAAGTGACGTCTGCCTGCCGGCACAGCTCAAGCAGTGAACACTGGCGAGACACCGGACCCCTCTCGCCAGTTGTCGGTCCACTGCAACCGGGCTGCACCATGCCGCTGGGATGCCACAGCCTACCACTACGACTGAACTTGCTCCCGGCCAACCTTGTTCCACAGTCGTACGGAGACCCGTGTAGGGTCTGCTTCACAGTTGCCGAGTTGGCAGACTGGGTCGTCGCTCTGCCGAGTAAGCAGCTCATCTCTGTCTTGCTGGCCGTTACTGTGGCTGCCGCTGGTTACTGAATATTATGTGAAGAAGGTAATGTACTGTAGTGACTGAGGTAATGTACTGCAGTGACTGAACTAGCTGGATGGAATAATTAAAATCCTGTTCACGTTTCTGGAGGAGTGAAGTCAAATGAGTAGGTAAAGAACTGTGTACGTGTCCACCGCTCGTCAGAATACTGTGTATGTTAACTCCAGTTTGCGTGCAGCTGTCCCTGACTACATTTTGGTGCCCAGTGGGGACGATTCCGCTGTATCTGTTATATTCGCTGTCAGAGTGAGATGTCTGGAGACTGACGAATCGTCGAGGACTGAGAAAATATGCAGTACGTCGGTGGCAAAAGACTGCGAGCAGTGATTTGACAGGGAGAACTAGATATGTAAGTATCAGCACGAACTTCTATAATTTCACTCGTCTCATTCCCTATATCCTTTCCTTACTTTTTTCATTAATGTCAGAGTTAGATGGTGTAGTGTTTGGGAAAGGACAGATAGTGCTAGATCCACCAACAATAGTTGACTGAGTGAAAAATGTGACAAGCAGAAAAAAATCTGCCAGTGGTTGGGAGAGAGGTGAAAGTAGAGAAATTAAAGGG
This sequence comes from Schistocerca gregaria, assembly GCF_023897955.1. Classification (NCBI taxonomy): domain Eukaryota; kingdom Metazoa; phylum Arthropoda; class Insecta; order Orthoptera; family Acrididae; genus Schistocerca; species Schistocerca gregaria. Next base: position 215,447,982 of record NC_064929.1, read on the forward strand.
ATTTTTTATTGTATGAGACAGGTGCAGCTCCTATAGCACCTGTGACTGGACAAAAATTAAGTACAGCACAGGTAAGGCTGTTATAATGCCTGTGGCTGGGAAGTTACAGGATTATTGTACAGTACAGGTGGAACTGATATAGCACCTGTGTCTAAGAAATGCTGGGAATTTTACAGCACAGATGAAGCAGTTACTGCATCCACAGCTGGGTCAATGGTATTGGGGATTCCTCAAAGCAGGGCAACTGGGTATATCTCTTAGCATGAGAGTAATTAATTAAGGAAAAGAAACAGTGTGAAAAGAGGAAGGAAGTTTGAACAGACTCCCAAGTCACAAGTCTTGAAACTACAATGAAAGAAGGGTTACTGTGGAATTGTTGTGAATAAATTTTTCCAAATTGCTAAGATACAAGAATGTGGAGCAGAAGTGCAGAGCCTAAACCACAGAGTTCATGCAGGCCAGTATTGATAAAAAACAGGACAGTGCACGAATCATTCTGTTTCTATAGGTCAGCCCTATTCCACCTAGGTTAAGGTAGAATGTATCCTTCAGTACATATATTCTCCTCATTAATCGATTACGGTAAGTTTCTTTCTTCAGCTTTAAAAATGCTGCACCTTCTCACTTGTTCAATTTGAATTATGCAGTTTTCTTTTTAAGTTGATTCAGTGGTTCGGCGATTTCAGCAAATCTTGTCATGAATTTGTTGTAGTAATTTACTTTTTCAATGAAAGATTCTACTTCCTGAATATTCTTTCGATGAGACAAAGTTTCTATTGCTTTCAAACCTGCCTCGGATGGTTGGATTCCACCTGTACAAATAATGTGGCTTTGGTATTCTTGGTATTGTTTTTGAACACTTCACATTTATTTCTATTGCATCTGATGCAGTTTTCTGTTACTCACTTGAAAATCATGCTCAAACTTTTTTTGTATTCATCCATATTTGTTCCAGTGACAATTATATCATCCACGTAAGTGGAACACTTGCTATGCCAAAAGGTAACCCCTGGTACTTGGACAGTACAAGTGAAGTATTTACAGCTGTCATTTTCAAGCTGCACTTGGAGATCATATGTGCTCTCATGAGACACAAATTAGGCATTACGAAACCCTGATGTTGCAAGATAGCTAGGCGACTACATGTATGCAAGTGAGATTTCTACTTGTCACTTGCTGCACTGCTTTCTTAAAGTTGCATTGTGTTTCCCATGTTCTTTACTTTCTCAAGGTTTCCTTATGGTAATTTTCTCTGTTGTCTCTTAATTATGTAAGAATGCTTTTATGTTGGTCACTCCAATATTTATAAGCTTTCAGTCTGATGACTATCCAGATTATACAGTGTATCACTTCCATCAATATTGCACAGTCATTGAATTTACATATCCAACTATACATACATACATTTGCTCTCCTAGCAGAAACACATTCCAAGTGCTTGAGATCTGTGGCACAGGACCTGCGTCAAATGATCAATTACAGTACTAAATTCAGATATAGGTGTTGGACAAAATTCACTACAGGCATAAAAATTAGTAGATATTGGTGGTTCTTTTAGTTAAATATAATGTTGCAGTACTGGTGCTTAAACATGGAACTGTGATTTTATGAGCCGCCCCCTCCTCCCTCCTCCCTTCTTTAAAAAAAGGCTGTATGTAATTTGACTAGCATTACAATTTGGGTGACCTCAGGTCTGTTCTAGCAGCTGCCTGAGAGCTATTTTCAAATGCTATGGAACACGCATTACTGCACATGCGCAACTATGAAAATGTAGAAAGCCGTATTTAGTGATTGCTCTACTTAACCATCTTTCATCCTATTTTTGCTGAGATTCCCACACATAGTGGTGTATCAGCAGCTGATATGTGTGGCAGCAGCAACTGCGTACAGTGTGAGGAAGATGTGCCAGAGGGTAAGATACTGTTGTTAAATAATTTAACAACAGTGTTCATGTTATATTTTTTATATATAATTTATGGCAGAGAATATGGAAGTTCTGTTAAACAGTATTCCTTCTCTCCAGACCAATGAGAGATTTTTTAACATTCCACTCTTGTTCCTCACAAGAACCAAATTGTAACTCCACTTTAAACGACCCTGATTCCGTCATAATCACTTACCGCAAGGGACATTTAACAAATAATGCACAGGTTGATATTACTATCAATTTTTGATGCAACAACAATGAAAATTATGTCAGTTGTAGTTGGGAACTTGAGGAAAAAGTATGTGTTATTGTTTCTTTTTTTTGATTTTTTTTCTTTTTTGTTTTTACATAAATTTGTGAGAGGTAAACATGAATCCTACAGGGCTCTCGGGTACTATTAGTGTTGAAGACCATACCTTGCAAACAAATTGAGCAGCTTTGCATTTGCAATGCAAATATTATCAACTGCAACGGACATTGACACGCGGAAAGTAGCATATACAAGCTACTTTGAATCCATTATTAGGTATGGTATTGTTTTTTGGGGTAACTCGACAAACATAGTGCGGATACTAAAAATACAGAAAAAAATCATACGAAATATGTGCACTGCCAATCACAAAGAACCATGTCGACCATTATTTAGGAAACTCAAAATATTAACTCTGCCATCCTTATACATATATGAGATTATTATATTTTTGTACTCCAGACGCGACTTATTTGAGGGAAACCATTTTGTCCATTCACATGATACCAGAAACAAAGAAAATTTTATGCTCCCCACCCACCGCCTCAGACTGTTTGCCCAGGGACCTCAATACATGGGAATGAAAATTTTTAATAAATTAAAAGGGAACAAGTTGATGCAGATGAATTTAGGTTCACTTAAAAGAAAGCTATATGAGGTACTGACAATGAAGTGTTATTACTCAGTGGATGAATTCATGCAGGACAATCTGGAAATTTGAGCTGGGTACAATGTGTTACATGTTCCAAGAAATATCCTTATAGTGTTGTTATTTATTATAGTGCTATCATTAATTAATGTAAAAATCATTGTAATTGTTTTATAAATTTTTGACATGTCTCCTGTACGCAAACCAAATGGATTGCAAATGTACGTCATGAGATGAATAAAACACAATTCACAACACAATTCACAATTCTTACATCAAGATTGAAACTTTACCCACCACAAACTTCACTTAATACACTGTGAATTACTGTCAGGTTTTTACTGTGTTAAGTTTCACATCGGGTTAATTGTATTCGTGGTGGTCAAAAACATCAATGGATGTACAAAGCATGAAACTTGTGGCAGATGCTCCATAAAAAAGTGGCAGTGCAACTTGTGAGGAACTCACTGAAGCCACATGAATTCCCCCCAGCATCATTACCATATTCTGATAGACGATTTGAAGGAGAGAAAAATTTCTGCGAGATGGGTCCCACACTGACTGCTGAAGAGAAGCAGAAACACCTGGTCATTGCAACCTTGCTCAAACAATGATTCGACCGTGAAGGTCAAGAATCCTTGTGTTGAATTGTCACTATTGATGAAACGTGAACTTTTAAGCAAAGTTGAAATCGCAGTCCAGTGAGTGCAGAGCTTCAGATTCTCCACGTCCAAAAAACTTGGCATGCACTCAGTCAAAGCTCAAGCAAATTATTATTTTTTATTATGATCACAAAGGAATCATCATGACAGAGTCCCACATGGAACAAGTGTTACAGATGTGTATTATTGTAAATTCATGCAAAACCTGTGTAGAACAAAAGCACAAAATCTGATCTCAGTTGCTCAAGGCTGGCCAGTCATCCTCCACGACGCTGGTCTACATATCAGCAATGTAGCAGCCCAGAAAACGCACAAATACGGACGGGAAGTGTTGCCGTATCCTCCCTACAGACTGGACATGAGTCCACCAGACTTTGACTTGTTTCTGAAGTTGAAAAAACCCGTGCATGAAAGTTGTTATCTGTCTTTGGAAGAGCTTTCTACCACAGTTAGCCGAGCCGTTCAACAGATGAACAGAAGTGGTGTCCTGGGTGGAATAATAGAGATTCTGAGACGTTAGAATTCAGTCACAGAGAAGAAGGGAGACAATATTGAAGGACTATAAATAGATATTGAAAAAAAATCTAAGTAAAAAAAATCTGTGTGAATTATTTATGAAATGTCCTTCATATTTGTAGTTGCATGGAAGATAATTTTTCCAATTCAGATATGACTGTGCATCTTGTAGAGGACTGTCTGTTCTAATGTGTGTCCCATCGATTGCCCCAATCGTACCAGGCATCCTATTCCCCTAGAAATTGGCGTCAATTTGTGCCCTTTCCTCAGCAGACGGCCACTTTTTAATTTCAACTCCTAAACCACTAACAATGTAAGTCAGTCTTTCTATCACATGGTGCAAAGAATCAATACCAATGTTAAATCTGTCTGCCATCTCTCTATAAAACTTGACACTTAGTGGCCAGTGAACCACAAAGACATCAGAATGTGCTGTAGTGGAAACAGGTGCCTGATACTTAAAGTAGGTACAGTTCCTGAATTTTTCACTTAACTGCTCTGTCATATGACACTGCACACTAAAATGTTAAATTTATTTATTTATTTTTAATTTTTTTACAATGTAACACTTCCCACTCCTAGTCACTCGACAGAAAATCAGATTCTGATTCACTGGACATCTTAATAAATGGCAGTTATTAGTTTCATGTTTCAACTGACTGTAATTCTTTACCACTTCTACAAGCAAAGGTGATTTTGTATAAGTAAAATGTTTGTCTTACAATCAACGATGAAGCATAAACATGAAACAGACACCAGAACTGCAACAATTTGCAAAAGATTGAAGAACCGACCACAAACAATACTCCAGTCACACGGAGTCTACCCCCACTCTAACTCTGTGCTTGTGAGAATCTGGCAGCTTGAAGGCTGCAAAACAATTTTTTATGGGTAGAGTCAGCTGTTTGCTCTCACTGGTTGTACTGCAATCTGCCACATGGTGCTGCTTATAGATAATGTCAGCTCTGTTCATCCATATGAGCCCGCTGGCAGCTATTTATATGGACCTCTCCTCAAAATTACAATTTTATCATACGTCTTTAAACTCTGTGGCATTTCTCCTGTTTTTTAATTAATTTGACAGTGTAATATTATAAGTGGAGTTTTGAACATAACAATGGTAGCATGTAAATCAAATCTTCTGAAGTGAAGTTCCATCCACTGCATCACCAACAACCCATCAGTTACTACAACACCAACGAGCGAGGTGACGCAGTGGTTAGCACACTGGACTCGCATTCGGGAGAGCGACGGTTCAATCCCATCTCCAGCCATCCTGATTTAGGTTTTTCGTGATTTCCCTAAATCGTTTCAGGCAAATGCCGGGAGGGTTCCTTTGAAAGGGCACGGCCGATTTCCTTCCCCATCCTTCCCTAACCTGAGCTTGCGCTCCGTCTCTAATAACCTCATTGTCGACGAGGCGTTAAACAACACTAACCTAACCTAACCTAACTACAACACCAACAGGTAACAAAATTTTGATTAGACAAAAACACAGACTTGGAAAACAAAAGTCAATTCTTCCAAGTGTAATAATAATCCAAATAGGTACAAAAAACAGGAAGTAAGATTTGACCCCAGAAAATTAACTGGAATTCATATTGGATATAATCCTTATCAAGTACAACATACTCCCCAAGATGATAATGAATTGTTATCTAATAATCCTTTCCAGATAAACTTTTTCATCAGGAAACTAACTAGATCACTACATACAAAATCAGGGATGTAAGAGTTTTACATTGGAATGCAAGATCTGCTACGCCCCACAAAATCAGCCTGGAAAATGAACTTCATTGACAAAAGATTATGGTGACCTGCTTATCAGAAATGTGGTTCCAACCTTCTCTGCCTATAACTTTCAAAGTATATACTTTGACAATATCTGATAGATCAGATGGCAAAGGTGGTGCGACAATTTTGGTTCATAACAGCATACCGTATACTAATGTAGATCTAGAGTCATACAGTTCAAATTCACAAGCAGGAGCTATTAAAATTCTTTGCATCTCATATACTTTCTCTATAATGTCTGATTATAATCCACAAAGTAATACAACAGAAGCTGAAACACAGAATAAAGTCTTCTGTCTCTCAAATATGCTAGTTGTTATATCTGGTTATTTAAGCTCCCACTGCAAGAAATGGGTCTGTGCTTACGCAGACAGAGAAGTGCCAACTTATTGATAGCAAAAAAGATAGCCAACTAATTGCAATAAATGATGACTCATCCACCTTAATACACTTTAAAAGACAAACAGCACTAGACATTACACAGTGCTCTCCTAGCATTGCCAAACACACTCAACAGGAAGTGTACAAGACCAACCAACTTCAAAAAGCACATAAAGTTGTGTATTCATCAGTGTGAAAAATCTGTGTAATGACCTAAGAAATGCAACACTGAGTGCAGAGGGACATTTAATCCCAAAGAAAAAGTTGGTGGGCTGTGAATAACAGACCCTTCATCATGGTGGAATGCAGACTGCTCTAAGGAAATTGTCAGAAGACGACTTGCACTTAATATTTATGGAAGATTTTTTCTCTAGGCAATTATCCTGGAATATGTAAAACTCAGGCGGAGAAAGGCGGGGGCGGTGGGGTGGGGGGTGAGGGGGGGGTGGGGGGGTGAGGTCTCATTAGCGAACTTACAGTGTGAGCATGAATAAACAGTTGAATACATTTGGGGTGTGGCACGGTATGAAAAAAACTAAGACGTTGATTTTCGCCAGCAGGAAAATCCTGCATTAGATATGTGGGTCTTGTTTAGAAGCATTCATTGATAGACTGTGTCCACCAACAGTGCACCAACTTTTCACTGTTCTAACTGCTGACTACACTTCTTATGCCAACCAGTTAAATATGCACAGCTGCAGAAACTATTCAAGAACATTACTCATTCTTCCCCAAGGATATTATGGATGAAGGAAGAATTAATTCCTGATTGGACAACACAAATTATATTACCAACCGCTAAAACAAACGCTAATCCCTGTGATGAAAAATTATTTAGAATAATAACATTATCATCTCACGATCATATGCACTCCAATTTCTTTGCTTCGCATTCAATTTTTTGGAAAAAAATTCCAAAGGCTCCAACTCAAAAGTAGCATATTGTTGCAGGACTGCACCTATGGCTACCTGACTTGCATCGACAACAATTGCCAAAGGTGCGGTCAGATGAGGATGTGCTAGAAGCGTTGCGTCAACTACACCTTGTTTTACTGTCTCGAACGAGCGTTGCTTTTCCATAGACCACTGAATTCTGTGCTTACCTTTAGCGTTGGTACCTGCGACTTCTGCTGTCAATGGCTCATGTTTCTCCGCCATCCCTGGTGAGTGCCACCTGTAGAAATTTACCTTTCCTAGAAATCTTCGTAATTCTTGTCATGTGGTCGGGGGTGATATTTGCTGTAACACTTCCACATTCTCCTGCTGTGGTAACTAAGTACCCTAAAAAGGTCGCTTGGTTTTGTCCTAGGACACACTTCTTGCAATTAATGGTCACACCATAATCACTGAGACGTTGAAAACCTGTGTCAGATGATCCTTATGCTCGGCTGTAGTTTTAGAAAATACTATAATGTCGTCAATGTAAGCGAAACAAAAATGCTGGCCACGCAAAACCTCGTTGATAAACTTTTGCCATGTCTGGGCTGCATTTTTAAGTCCAAAAGGCATATACATGTGTTCAAAAAGGCCAAACGGGGTAGTTATAGCTGTCTTTGGGACGTCGTCTGCCGCCACTGGAATTTGCATATAAGCTCTCGCACAGTCCACTACACTGAACACATGTAATCCTGCTAGCAAATTGTTAAACTCCTGTAAATTCGGTACCGGGTACTTATCTGGTATTGTCCTTGTGTTTAGTGCCCGGAAATCGCCGCAGGGTCTCTACGTTTTATCTCTCTTGAGAATGCAATGGCAAAGCCCACTGGCTGTCAGACGGACGGATCATGTTTTCCTTCAACAATTTCTCAAATTCTTGTTTTGCTATTACTAGGCGGTCAGGGGGTAATTTCCATGGCCGTACAGACATTGGTGGACCTGGTATGGTTTTGATGAAATGTTGTGTATTATGTTTCACATCTTTCTTCTTATATTGTGGTGTAACAATCTCAGAAAAGTGTAAACTGATTTGTGAGTAATGCTTCTCGCACCTGTTTCGTGGGATAAGGTGCCTGGGTGCCTCTTGTGCTGCAACTGGAAGTATTGTCTATCAGACAGCCACTCCCGATCAGGCGGCAAGCTGAAATTAGCGAGGAAGTCTGCTCCTATTATTTTATGAGTAATTCACCACAGCTTTTGTCCATCACAAACAAATATGCCAAACAAATCACTAATTACTCAATCGAAGTGTGTGTTGATATTTGGTGGTCATGCTAGCCATGTCAGTATAAGATTAGTGGAAATTGGTGTATGAAATAACCTTAATTTAGTGTGCTTCCTGACTGATTTATCTGACACACTAGAACCACTTGACAAATTTGTGTTTGGCACTGTTAAAACAAAAGGGGAGGGGGGGAAGCTTAGCCTTATATTTTTGCGCACGGGCTGCACAGGGTAAATGTAAACTTATTCTGCCCATTAGAATCAACAGATTAACAAATCCATGGCTAGAGTTGCATTTCAGGTCTATTATCTCTGAAAATTAAAAAAATAGTCATTTAAATTTAGCAAGCTAGAAATTACTTCAAACCAAAGTGAAAACTTTTCAATATCGTATCCAGTTACCTTGTCTGACCCTACCGATTTTATATACCAAAACCAGTAGCTGCCTGATTATATTTCAGAACCTACCAGGAGTTGGTGCATAACTTGTGAATTTACAGATGTTTGTACATTGAACGTTATGCAGGACAAATCTGCGCCATATACGTACAATGATTTTTGTAACTTATTTTCAAATTTTGTTTTGATATTAATTTATCAAGCCGCTTTGTTATGTGTGAACCATTGAGAACTGAAGACTTAGGGATCAACTGCAACTGTTGATATGTGAAGTTGTGGATATATATTATATTTATATACTTATTCCTTAGGTCTTCTAATGCATATGAGACACATGGATGTGGAATGATTTAAAGAATGTACAGGTGTATTTTCGTACAACATAGTGTTTACTATACAAAAACAGGCATAGGACGAAAACAGTTTCAGGGAAAGTACATAATATAAAACTACAACAGAAAAAAATAATTAAAGTATATCCAAATCTTATGCTTCCATGTTGAAAAATTCATCGAACGAATAAAAGGCTTTCTCAAATAAATGTGTCTTTAATTTATTTTTAAATAATGCTTTGTTACTACTTAGATGCTGATGAAGCTTGGCATTGAATTAAAAATTTTAACACTGGAGTACCGTACCCTTTCTGCACGTGAGTTAAGATTGTTACATTCACAATGGATATGAGCCTTCCTCCTGGTTTTGTGATTGTGGAACATTTCGTTGGTTTCATAATGGGCAGTATTGCCAACGGTGAAACTCATGTTGGAATAAATACATTGGGATTTCATCGCAGGTATCCTGAGCTTCTTGAACAGATTCAGCAGGAGACTTTCCAGTGTACTCTGCACAATATTTGGACCACTTTTTTCTGCTGCAACAAGATTTTGTTTGATGAATGTGGATTGCCCCAGAAGATAGTGCCATAGCACATGATGGAGAGGAAGTACCCAAAGTAAGTAGATTTTGTGACACTGACGTCTCCAGGTTTTGAGATTGTCGTAATGGCAAAAGTAGCACAGGACAAATGTTTCACGGTTTGGAGGATATGATGTTGAAAGCTGACCTTACTGTCTATGACCAGACCTAAGAATTTGGTGCAATTTACTCTTTGTATTTGCCAACTGTCATGTAAGATAGGAATTTCTTGTGGGACTTTGTGGTCAAAGCTGAAGTGGATGTAACTGGTTTTGCTGAGGTTTTGCTGTCAGTGAATTTGCTCCAAACCAGGTTAAGAGTTCTCAAAGTAATTTGTTGGCTTCGGCTTCTATGTCAGTGGACTGTTTGTTGTTCATCACGATACTAATATCATCAGCGAACATAGTAAACTTGCATGTTTTGTATGACAAGGTAGGTCATTTATTTAAATAGGGAAAAGCAGTGGTCCGAGTCCTGATCCTTAGGGACTCCACAGAGTACAGTGCCACAGTCGGACTCCGCCTCCTCCCTTACCTGCTATGCTGCTCCTATCAAGAATTACCTTCTGCTTCTCATCATTTAGGAAAGATAGTAGCTACTTTCCCACAATCCCTCCGATGTCATAGTTGCTTTGTCAACAAGTATTTTGTGATCCGCACAGTAGAAAGTCTCAGAGAGATCACAAAAGATCCTGACTGACTTCATTTTTTTGATTAAGGGATTCCAATATGTCATTTGTGAATGAAAATATTGCGTCAGTAGTGGACATACCTTCTCAGAAACCAAACTATTACTGACAACTTTAAAATTTTTGAGGGACCACATTCTGGAATGAAGTAATTTTTCGAGGACTTTTGTAAGACCAGCCAAAAGAAAGATAGGACAATAGTGACATGTAGTGGATCCCTTTGTGTGGAGAAGCTTCACTGTAGTAAACTTCATTCCATTGGGGAAGACACCCTGATATGTAGAGGCATTAAATATGTGGGCTAAAACTATGGACAGTTGATCACAGCAGGCTTTCAGCAGTTTACAGGAAACATTATCTACACTGGATGAGCCTTTCCTTTTTAATGATGCAATGGTTTTCTTTACCTCATTTCTGGTTATGGGAGAAATACTTATTTCACTTAATGAACTGGGAAACTGGTGTTTCAGTATATTCATAGGACTCTCGAAAGACACATTGCAGCCTATTTGTGTAGCAGCACTTATGAAATGGTCATTGAAGATTTTGCAACTCTCTTGATTGCTTATATGTTCATTATCAGTATTTAAAACAAAGTCTACATTTTTATGAGCACTGCTGACACCTGTTTTGTTCCTGGCTATGTCTGAGATTAGTTTGAATTTATTAAAGGATTGGTTGATTTTGGTGTTAAAATATGAACTTTTTGAGTGTTTAATTGCTTTGCTTAATATTTTACAGTACTTTTTATAACGCTTTATGTGGTGAGGATTTCTTGACTGTTTTGCTGTGATGTACCATTCACATTTGTGTTTGCAGGATATCCTTATCCCATCGGTGATCCACAATTTTCTTGTGATTTCTTCAGGTCAATTCCTATAAATATTTTTTGGGGAAGGAAACTTCAAATGATGCAACTTCACTGCTAAACACATTATATTTGGAACTGACATCTGTTTCACCATATATGTGATTCTAGTTTACATTTTGGAGGCATAACTTAAAGGCTTTAATTGTTTAATCATTTACGGGCCTGACTACCTTCCATTGGAGCTCAATTTTATTGTGGCAAGTAATCATATTTTGAATGGTGAGTCTCTGATCCGAGGGGCCATTCAGTATTTTACTGTCCAGATTTACGTGCTCTACAAATACACTGTCTATTGAAGTACGACATCTCTTTTAGAATTAAATAGGTGATGTAAGAGAAAGTCAGGCTACTTCAAAAAAAGGTTGAGATTGCCTGAGGGTGCCCTGTATATTGCTACAATTAAGATAGTAGAATTGCTTACAGAATACTCAGTGGCATGTGCTTTGAAGCGTTGCTCTAAACAAAAAGTGTGTTCATAGATAGCATTACAGTTTACACAGATTTCTATGAAAATAGCAACACCACCTCCTTTTCTTTGTTTTCTGCAGTATAAAGAACTAAGATCATACTCAGGTTATACGAGTCTTTCCATTCCCGAACATTATGTGATGCTCTGTGAAGCACACTATGTGGGCATGATCTGTACTTCTGTTGTCTTGCACGTTGACATAGAGTTCATTTACTTTATTACACAAACCTCTAATCTTCTGGCGGTAGACTTCTGTGCTTTCCATGCACTGTGAGTTTGGAAACTATTTGTTTGATACGGTTTGTTTATATGCACTACCATTTGTAGAGTCGAGTTGTTCTGAAATTGCTGCATTTAGAAGGGCACCTAATTCTTTTTTTCCTAACTAAACAAGGTGCATTTCATGCATAGTAAACAACTTTAATAAAATTGATTGCATCTATGACACAAGTAAAGGTATTAGAATAAATCAATTTTTATTTTTGTCAATTAGCACAATCAATTGGACTACTGGTTTCAGTCAACAATGACCATCTTCATATCAGTTTTATGTTATCCTAATACAATAAAGCCATAGTGGCATCATCACAAAATATACACAGAATCAGCTTAGCATCACCGCACATATAATGTGATGTAAACTAGGTCACAGTGTTTGCCGAGTCATACTGTCGAGTTAGATTGGAGCACAAAAGATCTAGATGATTACACTATAGAGGAGTGGAGATTACTGACTCAAAATTACAGACGTTATACAGGCATGTGGGATTTTGAAAAGGCCAAGACAGGTAGGGAGAGGAGAACCTAGGGTGCAGGAATTACTTAATAAATTAATGGAAGGAGATAACAAGGCTCAGGATTGTTTGACAGACAAAATTAATGCACTTAAAGAGGAAAGCATAGAAAATGATCTATTAAGGGAAATGAAAATGTATTGCCAATCATAGAAATCTATGTTTGCGACGAGAAAATATATGTGCTTATCAATTCTGGGATCAATGTGTCAGCTGTGTCAGAATTGCTTTTTTTTAAATAGACATAAGAACATGAAATTGTTAATTTTTCCAGTCACTAGTGTAAAAATTGGAACTGCAAAAGATGGGTTGAGCAAGCCCGTAACAGGAGGAATGCTAGTAGGATTTCAAAGCGACAGATTTCAGTTTGAATGAGTTGCTTTATTGTGAAAGGGCTAACAAAATATGTGTTGGGCACTGATTTTATGATGAAGTATAAAACTGTGTTATATTATAAGAAAAAAAAGTTTAAGATTTGAACAAGAGGGTAAAAAAGAAAGAATAAAATTCAGCATGGTGTTCAGTAGCGATCAGCGAATGCTAATTTGCATGTTAAAATTATGAGGCTAATCTAGAAAGCAAAGTTACAAGAATTTTTTTGAGTATTAAAAAAAAAAAAAAAAAAAAAAAAAAAAAAAAAAAAAAAAAAAAAATTACTTTCATAATATTTTCATGAATTGTAGTATAGGTCTTGGATTATTTTTCCTTATAATCACCATTTACCTCAATACATTTTGTCATCCATAGAACAAGTGTCTTCACTCCAGGTTCATAGCTGTCTCCCGCCATCTTTTTCAGCCAGTTGGTCACTTCGATTTTCTCCTTATTGTCATCGGAAAAGTGTTTTCCACAACCATGTTTCTTCAATTTAATGAATACATGATAGTCACTAAGTGTGAGATCCGGTCTGTGAGAGGGGCGGCATAAAACACCCCAACCAAATTAAGTCTACAACTCTTGTGTTGCTTGATCGGTGTGTGAACACACATTGTTATGAAAGAAACAGACTCCCATTGTCAGCATCCTGTGACGTTTGTTTTCTATGGCTCTGCAGAGTTTCTTCATGGGCTCACAACATCTTGCAGCATTTATTGTTTCACCTCTTTCCAAAAAAATCAATGAGCAGAACCCCTTTTCTGTCTCAAACCACTGACACCAATGTTTTTCCTCACGGTTTGCTGAGATTTGAATTTTTTGGCTGAAGGAGAATGAGTATGGTGCCACTGCATTATAGTCATTTGCTCTCTGGGGTACGATGATAAGGCTAGATTTCATATCCTGTCACTAGAGTTGAGAAAAGCCTCGCCTTTAGTCTCAAACCAGTCAAGAAATTTGTGTCACTGACTGTTGATTTTGTGTGCTTTCGGTAAGCATCTTGGGCACACATTGTGCACACAACTTGCAATAATGTAATTGATAAGTTACGATTTCATGAACAACAGTCCATGAAATGTTTGGACAAACTGCTGCATGCAGGTCATCAATTGTTGAACGGCCATCAGCGAGATGTTCTTCAATTTTCTGCACCACATCATCAGTCACAACAGACAGCCTTCTGCTGCTGTCTTCATTGTGAATTTCTGTCCATACAAGATTGAAATTCCATACCCATTCCATCACATGCTGCCTTGGCATTACATCCGCTCCATAAAATGAAACAATTTTGCGATGAATTGCAGTGGTTTTCATGCCATTAACATTTAGGTAGCGAATTACAGCATGCGCATCACACTTGGCAGGAGCCGGAATGAGAACACTCATTTCTAACAGTCACCACAATGCTAATCAACTAGCTACTGATTGTTGGGAATGCTCGTTCCTTCCACCGGCTTCCTGCTTCATGGCAGTGGTACGAACTTCCCCAGTGGACATTCCATACTAAGGTACATGCCTTGTAACCTTAGTTTACAAATGCCCTCATGCGTTTACATTTACATTGACACTCTGCATGCCACCATACAGCGCATGGCAATGATTACCTCGTACCACTATTAGTCATTTCCTTTCCTGTTTCATTCGCAAATAGAACAAGGGAAAATGACTGTGTATGTTCCTCTGTACGAGCCCTAATTTCTCTTATCTTATCTCCATGGGCCTTACGTGCATGTATGTGGGCAGCAGCAGTCACCTTTCAATGCCAGTTTTCTTAATTTTCTCAATAGTGTTTATTGAAAAGAAAGCCACCTTCCCTCAGAGATTCCAATTTGAGTTCCCAAAGTATCTTCTTAATACTTACATGTTGTTTAAGCCTATCAATAACAAATCTAGCAGCCCACCTCTGCATTGCTACAGTATCTTCCTTCAGTCCGACCCGATAAAGATTCCAAACACTCTCACAGTACTCAAGAATGGATCACACCAGTGTCCTATATGCAGTCTCCTTTACAGGTGAACCACACTTTCCTAAAATTCTCCCACTAAACTAAATTCAATAATTCACCTTCCCTACCAGATATTCATTCCATTTCATATTGCTCTGCAATGTTATGTCCAGATATTTAAATGACTTGACTGTGGAAAGCAAGACACTACTAATACTATATCCGAACATTACAGGTTTGTTCTGCATTAACTTGTTTTTCCACATTTTTCATTCATCACACCAACTAGAAATTTTGTCCAAGTTGTTTGTATCTTCCTACAGTCACTCAACTTCAGCACCTTGCCGAAACACCACAGCATCATCAGCAAACAATTGCAGATTGCTGCATATCCTTTTCTGCCAAATCATTTATGTATATAGAGAACTACAGTGGCCCTATCACATTTCTCGGGTGCACTCGTGATACTCTTATCTCTGATGAACACTCGCCATCAAGGACAACATACTGGGTTCTATCACTTAGAAAGTCTTTGAACCACTCACATATCTGTGAACTTGTTCCATATGCTCTTACCTTCATTAACAGCATGTGATGGAGCACTGTGTCAAATGCTTTTTGGAAATCTAGAAACATGGAATCTGCCTGTTGGCCTTCACCCATAGGTCACAGTATGTCATGTGAGAAAAGGCCAAGCTGAGTTTGCACGAGCGATGCTTTCTACAACCATGCTGATTCGTGGGCATACTTCTCAGTCTCAAGAAAGTTTATTATATTCAAACGGAGAATATGTTCAAGGATTCTGCAGCAAACCAAAGTTAGCAATATTGGCCTGTAATTCTGTTGTCCATTCTTTTATTCTTCTTACATACTGGAGTTGCCTGCACTTTTTCTTGTTGCCTGGGACTTGGTGCCAGGTGAGAGATTCATGATAAATGCAAGCTAGGTAAGGGGCCAACACCATAGGGTACTCTGTAAAATCCAACTGGGATACCAGTGATTTATTTGCTTTCAAATTGCTCAGTTGTTTCTCTACATCAGGGATGCTTGTGAATAATTTCTTGAACATGAAATTTAAAACTTTGGCTTTCCTTTTGTTATCAACTACCACACCAAACTAGACAACAAGCGGGTGAATGGAAGCCTTAGATCCACTTACCAATTTCATATAGGGCCAGAATTTTCTTTGGTTCTCTATCACGTTTTTTGCTTAGCTATGATGGTTGTTGTAGTTCTATGCTTTGTGCCCATATCTTTCCTCAGATGCACGAGTCTCTACTAACCTTTGCTTGTCATCATTCATGCATTCTCTTTTGAACCGAGAGTGCAACAGCCCCTGCTTCCTCAGCATTTTCCGAATTTTAACGATTTTGTGGGTCTTTTCCACCCTTTATTCACTTACTCGGCACATAACTCTTCACACCACGATTTACAGTCTTCTTAAACTTTGCCCATAATTTTTCTATGCCCATCTCCTGGATAAATTGATGTCAGTTCACTGTCTAAGTGGGATGATAACAAATGCTTATCTGCTCTGTCTAGCAGAAATACTCACGTAGCTTTCTTGGCTGGTTTATTGACTTTTGTAACCATAGATGCTATAATGCCATCATGATTGCTAGTCCCTCTTTCTATACTGCATTGTCAATAAGATCCAGCTTATTTGTAGTTACAAGGTCTGATATATTTCCACTCTGTGTGGGTTTCCATGATAGCCATTAAAGACAGTTTTCAGAAACACATTGGAAAGCATTTCACACAGTTTTCTCTCTGTGCCCCCCCCCCCTCCCCTAATGAATCCATACACATACCAGTCTGTACTTGGTAGCCTAAAGTCACCTCCAACTACACTACCGGCCATTAAAATTGCTACACCACGAAGATGATGTGCTTCAGACGCGAAATTTAACTGGCAGGAAGAAGATGCTGTGTTATGCAAATGATTAGCTTTTCAGAGCATTCACACAAGGTTGGCACCAGTGGCGACGCCTACAACGTGCTGACACGAGGAAAGTTTCAAACCGATTTCTCATACACAAATGGCAGTTGACCGTCGTTGCCTGGTGAAACATTGTTGTGATGCCTCGTGTAAGGAGAAGAAATGCGTACCATCACATTTACGACTTTGATAAAGGTCGGATTGTAGCCTATCGTGATTGCAGTTTATCGTATCGCGACATTGCTGTATCGTATCGCGACATTGCTGCTCGCGTTGGATGATCTCTGAGTCAACAGATGGCGACGTTTGCAAGACAATAACCATCTGCAAGAACAGTTCGACGATGTTTGCAGCAGCATGGACTATCAGCTCGGAGACCATGTGACGCAGTACCACAGACAGCAGCGTCTGCGATTGTGTTCTCAATGACAAACCTAGGTGCCTGAATAGCAAACGTCCTTTTTTTCCGGATAAATCCTGGTTCTGTTTACAGCATCATGATGGTCGCATCTGTGTTTGGTGACATCGTGGTGAACGCACATTGGAAGCGTGTATTCGTAATCGCAATACTGGCGTATCACCTGGTGCAATGGTATGGGGTGCCATTGGTTACACGTCTCTGTCACCTCCTGTTCGCATTGACGGCACTTCAAACAGTGGATGTTACATTTCAATTGTGTTATGAGTCGTGGCTCTACCCTTCATTCAATCCCTGCTAAACCCTACATTTCAGCAGTATAATGCACGACCGCATGTTGCAGGTCCTGTATGGGCCTTTCTGGATACAGAAAATGTTCGACTGCTGCCTTGGCCAGCACATTCTCCAGATCTCTCACCGATTGAAAATGTCTGGTCAATGGTGGCTGAGCAACCGGCTCGTCACAATACGCCAGTCACTACTCTTGATGAACTGTGGTATCGTGTTGAAGGTGCATGGGCAGCTGTACCTGTACACACCATCCAAGCTCTGTTTGACTCAATGCCCAGGCATATCAAGGCCGTTATTACGGCTAGAGGTGGTTGTTCTGGGTACTGATTTCTCAGGATCTATGCACCCAAATTGTGTGAAAATGTAATCACATGTCAGTTCTAGTATAATATATTTGTCCAATGAATATCCGTTTATCATCCGTATTTCTTCTTGGTGTAGCAATTTCAATAACCGGTAGTGTAATATTGCTTGATCTGGAGTATTTGTGCACTACTGACGATAGATATTGACTCTAGAACTGTCACACTGGAATCAAGTGTCTGGTAAAAACATCCAACAATTAACTTGGTTTCACCTACACTTGTTACATGCGACCAGGAAACTTCACCGTCACACTGAACTTTGACCTCAACAGAGACAATATTTTCGTCAACTCCAGTCAACACTCCCCATCCCATGGCCTCTAATCTTTCTGATATACATTCCACAAATCACTAACCTCAGAGCTTTCCACTATGGGTTTCAGCCAGCTCTCAAACCAAAGTATAATTTGAGTGCAAGAAATTTCCTGGAGGGCAGTAGATTCAGCAGCTTTGCTACAAACACTTGGAGACCCGTATCAACTCTGGGAACAATGGCGCAAATTGCGAGCTCTGCTTGGAACCCCCTCCATCACCCCCATGAGGCCAGCAGTCTTCACCAACTCTGCCAGCCACCTGTATGAACTGTGGATGCCCTCAGAACCCTTGCGAAAGGCGTTGGTGCTGACATGAGCCATAACTTACAGATGACTGCACCTTGAATAGCCACAGGCAAGTCTGCCTCCACAGCAGACATATTGTGTACACACTGACTTTCTTCCACAGGCAGTAACAGAAAATCCGTCTCATTCACCATAACCGTGCATCAAATTTGATCGGCTTACATCAAAACAGCCCAAACAGGAGACTAAACGCACAGTTATGAATCTTAGAGGGAAAACCATCGACAACACTGTGTTGTCTGCCCTAGAAAAAGGCTTAAACTTTGCTCCAACACCAGCAGCAACCCCTGTCACAGAAATCATCAGCGGAGTGGAACAAGTCGCCTCCAAGCTGCCACCGGACGCAGCGGAAGAGTTACGATGAGAAACGTGCCGCACACTCGCCAGGGCCGCGCCGCCATAACACAACACCTCCAGACGGAAAAGGGCCGTGCTGCATTCTCTGCATGATGGTTCAGACATTGTCGTCCTCCCAGCGGATAAGGGGAACATAACCGTTCTACTAACGGCAGCAGAATACAAAGAGGAAATGTACAAGATCTTGGCGACCCTGCTCACAGGAAGATGATGATGGATCCAACTAGTCGGATACAGTGCAAGACGATTGAACTTCTTCGAAGTACCTTTACAGATGAGACAGTGAAGAAACTTCGGCCACGTGCTGCTGCACCACCAAGACTCTATGGACTTCCAAAGGTACACGAGATTGGCACTCCTCTGAGACTGATAGTGAGCACTATAGGAGCATCAACATACCAGCTTGCCAAACACTTGAGCGCAGTATTGAGTCCATTGGTTGGCAAATGTGAGCACCACATCAAAAACTCGGCTCAGTTTGTGGAACGTATGGGGAAACTCAAGTCGGCCAGCTCAGATCTTATGGTCAGTTTCGATGTTGTATCACTTTTCACGAGAGTTCCACCCAAGGATTTGCTGAATCTTATTATTGAGAAAAATGGGGCCACATTCACGAAAGTATTCAACTTTGTGCTCACGTCAACATATTTTCTTTTTGATGGACTTTACTACGTACAGACAGACGGCGTACCTATGAGTATCCCTCGGTCACCTGTGGTGGCCAACATGTACATGGAAGAATTTGAGGAGAAAGCGTTAGAACCAGCACCACTAAAACCAACAGTCTTCTACAGATATGTTGATGACACTTTCGTCATTTGGCCTCATGGGGAAGAGAAGCTCCAACTGTTCTTACAACATCTGAACTCTATCCACACCCAAATTCAGTTCACCATGGAGGTGGAGAAAAACAAGCAGCTACCACTCTTGGATATTCTGGTATGGAAAAAGCCTGATGGAACACTGGGAAGCGTTCTGGGACCGCTACTGTTCCTGATCTATATAAATGACCTGGGTGACAATCTGAGCAGTTCTCTTAAACTGTTCGCAGATGATGCTGTAATTTACCGTCTAGTAAGGTCATCCGAAGACCAGTATCAGTTGCAAAGCGATTTAGAAAAGATTGCTGTATGGTGTGTCAGGTGGCAGTTGACGCTAAATAACGAAAAGTGTGAGATGATCCACATGAGTTCCAAAAGAAATCCGTTGGAATTCGATTACTCGATAAATAGTACAATTCTCAAAGCTGTCAATTCAACTAAGTACCTGGGTGTTAAAATTACGAACAACTTCAGTTGGAAGGACCACATAGATAATATTGTTGGGAAGGCGAGCCAAAGGTTGCGTTTCATTGGCAGGACACTTAGAAGATGCAACAAGTCCACTAAAGAGACAGCTTACACTACACTCGTTCGTCCTCTGTTAGAATATTGCTGCGCGGTGTGGGATCCTTACCAGATGGGATTGACGGAGGACATCGAGAGGGTGCAAAGAAGGGCAGCTCGTTTTGTATTATCACGTAATAGGGAAGAGAGTGTGGCAGATATGATACACGAGTTGGGATGGAAGTCATTACAGTATAGACGTTTTTCGTCGCGGCGACACCTTTTTACGAAATTTCAGTCACCAACTTTCTCTTCCGAATGCGAAAATATTTTGTTGAGCCCAACCTACATAGGTAGGAATGATCATCAAAATAAAATAAGAGAAATCAGAGCTCGAACAGAAAGGTTTAGGTGTTCGTTTTTCCCGCTCGCTGTTCGGGAGTGGAATAGTAGAGAGATAGTATGATTGTGGTTCGATGAACCCTCTGCCAAGCACTTAAATGTGAATTGCAGAGTAGTCATGTAGATGTAGATGTAGATGTAGAGTGACTACCGGAAGACAACCCACACGGATCTGTAACTTCACACCTCCAGCTGTCATCACCCGCCACAAACGGAAGAAGTAGTAAAGACATTGGTTCACAGAGCTCGTGTGATCTCCGATGAAGGAAGCTTAAAACCAGAACTAGACCACCTTCCAGAAGAACGGCTATAGTGACCGCCAAATTCGACGCACCTTCAAGCAGAAGACCACACCACAGCCGGCACCTGATGATGATCCACTGAAAGCGACAGCCTACATACCATATGCGGGCAACGTATCTGGTAAAATAGGCAGGATTCTAGGACGTCATAACATCAAACGTGTCTACCGCCAAAGAGCAAGTCCCTTGTAGGGACAGTGAAGGACGATTTAGGACTTCGGAAATCTGGAGTTTATTTCATACCGTGCAAGTGTGGGAAACCATAGGTGGGGCAAACCATTCACACATTTGAGGAAAGGTGTACTGAACACAAACGGCACACCAATCTCCAACAGTCTACAAAATCTGCAATCGCATAACATTGCCTCGAGAAAAATCATCTCATGAAATACAAGAACACGGAAGTCCTGCACAACACACCCCGCTTTTGGGACTGTGTATACAAAGAAGCAATTGAAGTCCGGCTGCATGAGAACCTTATTAACGACGACAACGGATTTAACTCAGCCAAACGTGGAATCCAACAATAAAAGTTCTGCAGGAGCAGCGGAAATGGGACACCACACCCGCCGAAGGCGGCATGTGTACTGACGCCCATCAGTCATCTCGTCAGCGCAATCTACCCCCACCACCACGGCCTGCACATCCCTAGGTCCATAACGTGGAGTCAGTGGAGGGGAGAGGCGAAGGTATATATACCACACCACCGTCCGGCCTAGGACATCAGTCAACAGGAGTAACCTGATGATGATGGCATGTTACGCCGTCGAAACTTCGTTCTACAACGACCAGTCAACCCGACTGCATGCCCTAGAGACCTCCAAGCAATATTAGAGCTGTCACAAAAAAACATGGAATGCTCCATACAGGGAAGTGGTCTAGCACTTGATGAAGCCTGAATGTAAGCTCATAACAAATATCATTCTATTTGAGATAGGCTTTACTGTTGAGATAAAAAATGCATATTGTAAATGAAGTAATGGAAAATACAGGATGAATGTATTGTATTGTAGATGAGGTGTTTATACTATTTTGGCTGACCTATGTACACTTATTCTTTCGCCATTATGTGTACATGTTCCTTCCCTATTCTTCCTTAAAATAATACAACAAGACATTTATTTCTATTTGGTGTTCACAAAATTTAGGGAACAGGAATGCCTTCTAAAAAGAATAGTTCTTGCTTTAACTTATTGTTTGCTTTAACAAAACAAGCCTGAACTGTACCATTTCAGGGTCCCATTATGTATTTCATTTAAACATGCACTGAGAGGCTGTACATGCAATTTGAATTTACATTGATTAGTTTAGAACTAACAAGGATTGAAGTGGCTACAGAAAGATGTGGGAAAAAAAACGATTTTATCAAAGAAAGAAATTTACTTACCCACATTAGTGAAGGAATTGGAATAGATGCTTTCTGGAATTATTGAAGGCTTGGTGAGAGATGCTTTTCTAAGCTGCTAAAGCACATTAAGTTACACTCAATGAAAAAGAATACTGGTCCAGTGATAAGAGAAGCTGTGAGCTGTGAGGAGCAGCTCTTCAATGTATAAAGTTTTCTAGCTATTAACAGAACATAGCAAGATCTCTAATTCAGTTATTGTGTAAAATTATTCCTGAAATCTGCAGCGTTACTTACAGATGTTCAGGAAATACATCATGGTAAAGCAAATCAGAAACAATGATTAATGGCATGTGGATTCAAAGGTCAATGGAAACCATCCCATCAAAGACAGGTAACGTATGCCCACACGATATGTGGCCTGCAACTCACAAAGTGTCATAATGATTCTCCATTGGCAAAAGATTCTAGAATAGTCTCCCAATTTAGGTCTCTGCGAGGGGACTACGAATGGAGAAGTGACCAAGAGGAAAAGATTGAATAACCTACAAAAGGATAATCTTTCTACAAGTTGGGGCAGGGAATCTCAGAAGTTTGAATGAGGTAGGGAAGCTTGAAAATATGAAGAGCCAATGCTCGATATAGCTATCATGGGTTCAGTTAAGTGAAATGGAAAGAAGAAAAGAGTTTCTTGTCAGACGAGCATAGGGTAATATCAACAGCAGCAGAAAATGGAATAATGAGAGTAGGATAGAGGATGAGTTACTATGGACAGTTCAGTGATAGGGTTATTCTCATCAGAATCGACAGCAGACCAACAGCAACATACCTGTATACCTGTCGATGTTGCAAGCAGAAGATGATGAGATAGAGAAAGTATATGAGGATATTGAATGGATAATTCAGTATGTAAAAGGAGATGAAAATCAATAGTCATGAGAGACTGGAATGCAGTTATAGATGAAGGAGCAGAAGAACAGATTATGGAAGAAAATGGGCTTGTTAATAGGAATGAGAGAGGAGAAAGACTGAATGAGTTCTGGCATAAATTTCTGATGGTAACAGTGAACACTCTGCTCAAGAATCACAAGAGAAGGAGATACACTTGGTAAAGGCTGGGTGCTACAGGAATCTTTCAGTTATATTACAACATGGTCAAGCAAAGATTCCAGAATCGGATATTGGACTGTAACGTACCTGGGGGCAGATATACACTCAGATCACAATTTGGTGATGATGAAGAGTAGGCTGAAGTTTAAGAGACTAGTCAGGAAGAATCAATGCACAAAGAAGTAGGATACAAAAGTACTAAGGAATGAAGAGATATGCTTGAAGTTCTCTGAGGCTATACATACTGTAATACTGAATAGCTAAGTTGGCAGCTCAGTTGAAGAGAAATGGACATCTCTAAAATTGGCAATCACAGAAGTTAGAGAGAAAAACATAGGTGCTAGGAAGATAACTGCAAAGAAAACATGGGTAACAGAAGAAATAGTTCATGGGAATTCCACTGTTAAATGTAGAGGAGAGAGTCAATAGGTGGAAAGAGTACATTGAGGATCTGTATGGAGGGAGGACTTACCTGGAGATATGATAGAAGAAGAAACAGAAATAAATAAGAAGACTGATGATTCGGGTGGAGGGGGAGTATTTATTTACATACATTGCATAAATGATGTCTCCTATAATTTTAAGATCTGGGGACACATTTTAGATCAGAAGAAGAAAGATTAGAAATGGTTATGAGTAACATTTTGAACAATAAAAAGACAGATTATCAGCTGTGTAAGTTGATATATTAAAGGTCGATTTGATGATTAATTAAAATATAAAAACAGATCTGTGGGTGGATGTTTGGAGGAAGGACTGGGGAAGAGTGAAGTGGGAGGGAGTGCTCAGAATCGACATTGAGACTTAGGAAGTGGGTGGAGAGGACTGGAAGTGAATATTGCCCTGACAATGGGATGGTGGTAGGGATCTATTAGATCTGTTTGGATGGATTTCATGGTTGGGTAAAGGAAAGCAGTTAAAGTTTCATTGGGAGAAGATGTGGAGTTGGGGGGATGTGGAGATAGAGGTACAGCAGAGTAACACAGTCAGTGAATGGGGGGAGGGAAAGCTAGAGGGTAGGTAGTGTCGAGTTTATGGTATATGGGTCTTCAAGATGGAGTAGTCTGGGTAATTTTTAAGTTGGCAGTGGATGCAGAGGGCGGGGAGGGAGGGGGGGGGAGAGTAAGTGGAGCCCAAACACTGGATGGGGCACATGGCATTCAAGGATCTGTGGGGCATGATAAAAGTAAAAGGAGAGAGGAGCGGGAGTCCATGCCAGATTAGCATAAGAGCGCAGAGAGTAATGTTACATCACTTTTTTATACACATCACAAAAGGTAATGTAGATGTGCTCCTTCCAAAAATATACCTTGGCTTTTTCCAAGGCATCAATAAATGTATCTGTTATCAAGGTACGGTCGTGATTACGGCAGCTATTCTAACAGACAAATTAAAGTAGATGCTCTTTACATGTTCATCTGGTTTATTCATTGTAAATTAGGAAACTGTTGCTGCCTTTTCTTTCTTGGAAAGTGAGAATCTGCTACTGGTATGTAGTACGAAAAGTACTTAAGCTCCCCCAATGCTAAATAAATGTGCTGGTTGCATGAAGTATGTTATACTTTGTGCGAAAAATTAGTTCACTGCTAGAAAAGTAAATTCTACCTTCGCTCTTGAAAGTAACTGAAACAACGAGAAAAAAACACCGGCACGGATATGCCTGTACCAGTACCATAATGAATTTCGTCGGCATATGTGCTTTTTTTGAAGACGTTCTTGTTTGGTAAAGTTGTCGCTTAAAATTACTAACTTGTAAATTTTCTTTTAGACCCTATAGCCGACTGACAGTGAGACTAAGTCATCTGTTAATTCTTTCTCTTATGGATCGGTCTTTTTTCGTGTTTTATTTTATTTTGTAACAGTGAGTGGGAGTTTGTTTTTGCCATATAATCATTCGCATTTTCCGTGTTTCATGGTATTAGTAAATTATTGACAATGATAAGTCGCAGAAGCTATCTGAAACGTGAAGCTAAATAATAACATTTATTCATGACTGGTTGAGAAAAAGCATTGTATTTGCAAATTAATCTCATTACCCACAGCTGAGGACGTTCCTCACTACAAAATGCCAACGGGCAGTCAATATTCGTGTACTGTGTCATATGTCTCCTGATACATTTAACCGCCAATTACCCATCACCGGTATCAGAACATTTAATGGACGCTTGTCACGACAGCGCTGCGCAAGACATGATTTGTTGGGCGAAATGATGTGGATGATCGCCCGGGCAATAAACTAGTGCGTGTGTAGGCCCTTCAAGAGCAAAACAGATGCTTGGCAGAAATAAAATCTAACACGCCAGTTTTCCATTTCATATCAGTGTCACAGCCTCTGTCAGCATAGTGTCAACAACTACTTTTTTCCAAGCACACATGTTGGCACGTTTCTTGTAGTGGTCGTTTTTGCAGCAGCTGTATATAAATTGCAGTTGTTTCGAAGGAAATGCCTTTTTTGCATGCTGGACATCGAAATTTTTATTTTTATTTATGCACCCAGATGCGTTTCGGCTTTTTTACAAGGTATCTTCAGTGTGTGTTCTGAAATATTACATGATCTGTCCATTTTTTACGTCTGGGTGAATAAATAAAAATAAAAATTTCGATGTGCAGCATGCAAGAAATGCAATTTCTTTGAAACAACTACAATTTATATATGTTGGCACTGCGTCAGTCCCGTAGCCAATGGGAAGACTGTTTTCGGCAGCCAATGAGAGACGAGGAACTAGTGAAATGTTCGAAGCGCTGGAATTGAAATTGTTCGACGTTTTACAAAGGTTACTCCGGGCTACCCTTCCTTTGAATTTTCTGCACGGCAGATTCGACATTTTCCTTAATTACTGATTTTGAATACAGGTTGCTGCGAAATATAGGTTTGTAATGTAACTCAAGGTTCTAATTACTGAATTGCTTTTCTGGTTAGTCACAATTAGAGTTTAGACGCGGTTATTTAAAGTTTCATAGTTACAGCTATTGCAATACATCACGTTTATCTGAACTTAGTAGATTACATGTGTAAGGGCGAAAATACGTCGCATCGACGTTGTAAAACAAAGCTGTAGCTAACTTTTAAAATTTAGTTTTAGGAAAACACCGGTAGCTTTGTGCGATTGCCGGTAATATATATATACTAAAGTTTAATATAACGCCAGTATCCACAGAACTAGTAGTTGAATACCATCAGATTATTTAATTTTATCGTGACTGTTTAGTAGCTGTGAACTAACCTAACCTCCGTTTCTGTGACGAGAGAATTTACATCCGTCTTAAAATCTTCACCAATAAATACTATTCATATTCTCTCGTAAAATAAATTTCATTGTGATGCCAATAGTATTTAAACTTAAAAGCTACTCTTAAATTGTGTAACTAATTTTCCCCAAAATAATCCCAATTTTCAAACAGTTTTGCACAAATCCCTTGTGGATTATCTTTCTTTAACATAGCTGTCTAACCAATTACCATGAGTGTTATAATAAACAAGTGTACTAATTGTTGCAGAAGGATGGAGCCTCCAATCTTCATATACCCACCGTGATTCAGGTTTTCCGTGGTTTCTCTAATTTATTTCAAGTGGTTGCTACTGTAAGGCCACAGCCAACTACCTGTTGCATCCTTGCATTACTGTACTGTAAGTATGCAAATGTCTGTATATGCGTACTACTTTATTTTTCTTAAATTGTAATATTGTGTTATGTCCAATATCCTTGTAAAAATGATCCATGAGTGACTAAAACTACTACTACTACTACTACTACTACTACTACTAAATCCATGAGTGACTAAAACTACTACTACTACCACCACCACCACTATTTCTTCTTCTTCTTCTTCTTCTTCTTCTTCTTCCTCTACTACTACTACAGAATCATCAGGAATGGCAGCATGGGATGTTGTAATGCAATATAAATGACAACCATTAATTGTCACTTCTGGAAACACAGTGACTGTCTCTTCTACTGCAAAGTGTTCGAAAAACAAGCAGCTTGTCTTGAAACTAGGTGCTAATTTGATAGTAGTGCAAGAAGAGTTGGCAATTTTGAGAGCTGCAGTCTGCAGTTGTAATATTATGGTTAGACTAGAACAGTGGATCACCGTCAAGCCTTCTAAATCTGTACAAAGATCTAGGTGATGCTCCAAATCTATTTGTTTCATTCTACTTGTCTCTGATAGCTTCATTGCTTTGGAGATTGATTTAGGTACATTTTCCATGGAGCATTTGTATAATTAATAATTATAATGCGGAACAAGTCATTCTATGTTCTCGTTACAAGTTCACATTAAGTAAAGAATCTTTTTCTGTTTATTTTCAAATGTAACTTTTCTCTCTGTCGGATATTTTACATCATAGGGAAAAAGACCAAAAATTTTGGTGGCACCATTAAGCAAAGTTTTTTATGCTAAGAACAAGTGTAATGTGGAGTAATGAATAATTTTATGTAATTTTGTCTTCTGATATTGTAATTACGTGTATCATATTGTAATTATGTATATCATTATGCCTATCCAGCTGCAGTGGACTAGTTACAACAAACATCTTGAGGGAATAAATAGACTGTCAGGCAGTAGTCAAAATGCCTAATCCCTTAAACAGGTGTCTATAAGTTGATCATGGGTGAACACCACATATTATTCTTTCAGTCACGTTTTTGAGCAATGAACACTTCCTTTCTCAAATATTAGTTACCCCAGAACATTATCCCATATGATCTTGCTGAATGAAAATACACAAAATATATCAGCATGCTGATTCGTCTCTGTCCAAGATTTGCAATGATTTGAAGTGCAAATGCACCTGAATTCAGCTCTTTTAAGAGTTCCAAAATGTGTTTTTTCCAGCTTAAACTGATTATTGATACATGGACCCCTAAAACTCTGAAGTTTCCAGCCTAGCTATTGTTTCCTCCACATGTGAGGACAAAAGCATTCAGAGAACCCAAGAAGTTTCAAGCAGTCTGTGTGGGAAGAAAACAAAAGAGGTAATATCAGAACTAGCTCAAAACTCTTTGGGAAGTGATTACCAGGTTACAATAGCATTTTTAAGTAAAATCAAGGCCCAGTGGTGTCATCGGGGGGTGGGGGGTGCTCATTGATTTCTCATATCCACAAAAGACAATTAGAGGATAAACGTAAATCCAGTTCCATTCATTTCTTCATCATGTTTCATAGAGCCCATCAAGAAAGATAGCCTTCAGGGATATGAAATGAGCAAAGATAAAGGTTAATTAAGAAAAGTCAAAGAAATTGTGGAAAAATATTCATTGACCTTGTTATTGAAGTCGCGAGCTATATTTGCTGGATTCATATTGCCCACGGAATACATCTCGCGTATTTAATGCACTCTCGTCCAAAGTGGTGAGTAGTCAACTGCCAGCCAGGGAGCCTCGTTACCAGGAATACTCTCTCTTCCGTGCACTGTAGTTTACTGACGTCGTGTGTTTCAATGTTTGTTTAGGTGTAACGTCCCCATACTACGACGCAGTTACCTCACATTGGACGGACGGGCAGACAGATAATAATTGTCTGAAAATAAAATATTAAACTTTTCACTAGAGGGAAGACCTGATCCAAGGACCTCTCGTTCCGCAGCTGCTGACGCTATCCACGGGACTACAGTGCTCCTGAGCTTACACTGTCCTTGATGTTGCATATCTTGCGAATGGACTATTCAGTTTTTTTTTTTTTTTTTTTCATAGTTCCACACAACTTCTTCCTGTTTTCTCGATTGACCTGTGCTCAGTTTTTTAAGGCCTATCCACTGTGCCAACTTATTACAAAATCTGAGAGGGGTGTGATGGGCAGGTTCCCTTGTTAGTAGACCTGCAAAGTCATTGATTTCAGTTCATAATGAGTTGCTTTATAGTGAAAGAGTTAATAAAAGATGTTGTGTTTGGCACTGATGAAGTCTAGGACAGTGATAAGTTATAAGAAAAAATGGTTAAAATTTGAGAAGAAGCTAGAAAACCAAAAATAAAATTTAACGCAATGCTCGGTGGCGAACAACAAACAATGCATTTGTATGTTACAATTACCCCAGACAGTGTGACAGAGGAAATGTTTTACTCATCATAACTGTACATAATGGATATACAATTATTATTATAAAATTATTAAATATTACATGTTTAATTTAAAAATATTCATGGGATATTTGTGTCTTGTGTTATGGTGATCTTAACAGAGCTCAAAGGAATATAAAGAATAATGAGGAACTTACAATTTTGCACCAGGAGGTATTACAAATAGTTGGCATAATTCCAGGTATGTGGAGGTTGGGAAAGGGCAAGAGGTCATTCAGTTCAAGTAGCAATAATGTGAAGCTAATGTAATGAAATTGTTTTTGTATGTGTGTAACTGTAATTGTCATTTTGTTAGGATTAAAATTTATCAAGGGATATAAATGTTAGCTTAAAATAAATGAACATCCAGTTCTGTCAAAGCATTAGGCAGTTTGCATTGGCTCCTACAATGTGTGTCAGTTCCGCTGGGAATGGTGTGCACAGCATAAACTTTGGGAATTCATTTGGACTTAGTATTCTGGGAACTGTTTAATGAACCAATTTTGACAGATTCTAAATCATCTTTGCTGTTGATAACACATGCATAGTTGCAGTACTTAAGTGTTGGGTACCAGTCTCAGCACCATGAGAAGTGCAAATGGAAAGAGTAGGGAGAGCAAGGCCAGGTGCTGTGACCGACTGGCTATTATGGAAATAAAGTGCTATGATGAAACATGTGGATTGGGCTGGTATAAATTATTCGAATAAGTGACGTTTGACAGTCAAGAATAATTCGCACAAATGAACACCACTGCATAAGAAACCTTTCATGATAGTATTTAAAGTTGCTACTTCTTTGTGCAAAAGGATGTAAATTCACTTAATTTTAAATCTGTAGAATAGTGTATTTATGAGTACTGTATCATTCTAAGTTAGTAGTACTGCTTCATTCACCACTGACATTACTGGTCAGACACAGATAGAAATTATGCTAACATCAGTGGTATGCTAGGTGGTACTGAATATGTCATTTAATAAATCAAATGTAGCATAGAGTGGAGATACTGTAACAGGATGAGTCTAGAGAGAAAACATTACGCTGTCATTAAAAGTTATTTCTTAAAACTGGGGAATTAAGTAAATGTTCCACTGCTGCTGTAAGGCTCCTAAGCATAAACAGTAAAACACTCCTTAACAAGTGTTGTATGAAAGACCAGAGCGGCAAAGGAGAATAACCATTAGTTTGAACTGCTGAAGGACGTCAAGGAAACAGTTGATGTTGCTATGTATATGGATGTAGCCTGGAAAATGGTAATTGGTTTCCACTGAGCTCCGCATGATTAGGGCCTATGTACAAAGAATTTGCAGGAGTGAGCAGGTAGCCTTAAATGTTAGTCACTTAAATGTAAAAGACAAGAGGACAGCTACATATGCCCAAAGTAATGTTGTTTGGAAATTCCAAAGCCCTGAATAGAACAAACACTCTAGTAATTTAGAATTAGACAAGAAAGATTGATGCAGTAAGCCAGTTATATATCAGTTGAAGGAATGCAATTCTATGTACACCAGCACCAACTTCAACTACACATGTAACTAGACTCTACACTGTAGGCATTTACACATTATAAATGGACTCGAAATAAGCGTGAGGGAAGAACTGGAAAGTGACTTAAGTAAAGCCAGACAATATGCAGAAATGCTGAAAAGTTTGATTGACTATATGGACGTTCCCACAGACTCGCAAACAGACAAACGAGAGTGTGTATATATTAGGCCTAAGAAATTCTCTCGCCCTGTGTCAAATACCAACATTTTTCGTGTTCCGTTAATGAATAAATACAATGTACTAAATGCAGACAGTTCAGAATCGCGGACAAAAAATCTCAATGTAGCTGGTAACTGCTCACAAGGATCTATTGAACGAAAAAGTGCCAGCGGAAACTCTTTACCAACAAGTACTCTTAAACGAAAAAATCGTGTTACAGCAACTTTTAATAAAGCAGAATATGAGACGAAAAAGGAAACAGTGAAGAAGAAAGAAGAAATATACATATTATCAACGAGTCATGGTAAGGGACTGGCCACAATCATGTCTGACATGCAATCGGAATACAAAGTGACTGAAATTTCGAAACCTGGTGCTCCTCTACGGGAAGTGCTGAAAAACTATGAAAGTGCCGTAAAAAGCGATGTCAACTGTGTCATCATCGGAGGAGCAAACGATGTCTATAAAAACGAAAGCAGCCTTGCTGTAAGAGCACTGAAAGAATCGCTAAGAAAAATTTCACAGGCGAAAGTATTTGTTGTAAACATTCCCCATAGGCACGACTTAACAGAAAACTCATGTGTAAACAGAGAAATCATCGCAACAAATCGAAAATTCAGGAAGATTTGTAGCAGTTTTGTGCACACAACTTTCATTGAAGCGACGACTTCAGTAAGAGAGCATTTTACTAGACATGGACTACACAGAAACAACCTAGGCAAGAAAGTGCTGGCCAAAGAAATTCTCCAGGTGATAAAAACTGCAGGAGTGGACACCCATGTGAAAATAGCACTACCTGCAACAGGTTCTCTGCCAATGACAACAGAAATGAAAAGTGCACCTACAACATATGAGGAAGAAACATCTGCAGATACACTCTGTGATGAAAAAATTACATCTGTGCCAACATGTGAAGTATCACAGTCACCAGTGGCATCATCAGTAACAGCAAGGGAAAAGGAAGTAACTATAGCAGTACCAGCAGAAGTTTCACCAGCAACAGTAACCACATCACCAGTAGCAGAAGTTTCACCAGCAACAGTAACCACATCACCAGTAACAGTAGTGGAAAAGGCAGTACCAGCAGAAGTTTCACCAGCAGCAGTAACCACATCACCAAGTATAGCGGTGGAAAAGGAAGCAACAGTAGCAGTACAGTGCAGCTTAAGGAGGAGCCAAAGGAAAAATACATCTGTGCCACTTAGTGATAATTTTTTATGGTTTCAAGCCAAAAAGAAGACAAAAATATGAAAAACCTGCCTGCAAACTCACAGATAAGTAACAGTAGTATCATATTCTTAAACATTCAGGGTCTTGAAAGTAAAGTTGAAATACTGGAGGAGGCAATGCCACATAGTAAGTACTCCTTCCTATGTTTATCTGAACATTGGCTTAAACCAGGACAAATTGAATACTATGTACCAGAAGGCTATAAACATGGAAACAGTTTTTGCAGATCTCAGTACCGCAAAGGAGGTACTGTTATCTTTGTTTCAAAGGAAATAGAGTTTAGACCACTAGATCTTAGTTGGGCATGTGAAGAGAAACACTTTGAAATTGCTGGAATCATATGTGATGTAATGAAACTTATCTTAGTATGTATATACCATACCCCTGACTCAGATGAAAAAACTTTCTTAGGTAAGTTAGTATACTCTGCCACATAACAAAGTGGAAACAATATGTAACTATAATTGGGGGAGACTTTAATTCAGGCTTTGATGTAACATGTAACAAACCAAGTGTAAATAAGTTACTAAACATGCTAAGGCAGCACAACTTCCATCATGTAAATTCTGAACCGACAAGACTAAAAGCGTGCCTGGACAATGCTTTTGTCAACTGTACTTGTGATATTTACTCCACCAATGTAAAGGAATTTGCTTTCTCTGACCACTCTATCCTAACAGTAGAATTAAGACATATTATGAAAAGGAATGGGAACAAGGCCACACAAAAAATATCAAAATGCAATACCTTTATACTAACAAAAAACAATCTCGGAAAACTAACACACCAACTAAACATAACTAACTGGGACAAATTATTTCAAACATGTGGTTCTAATGTGCAGTTAGTGTATGAAACATTCCACAATTACTTAATAGGGGTTTTAAAAGCTCATCTTGTACCAAAGAAATATCACAAAACAAGAAAGGGTAAAATGTGGTACACGAAAGAGTTGGAGAATCTAAAAAATAAGCTAATGCTGTTAAAGCGCCTAGGCAAAGTAATTAATTCTAAAGAAATTAAGGATCTTGAAATCAACGCAAAAAAAAAAAAAAAATGTATAAGAAAGAGCTACAATTGGCTAAACAAAGATACAACACTAATCTCATAAAAAGTAGTAGAAACCAGTGCAAAACTGCCTGGACAATAATTAAGACTGTTAAAGGTCAAATAAGAAACTTTGATGAGACAGTCCCAATACCGGTAGATACATTCAACAAATATTTTGTAGGCTGTGCAGATGAAATAAAAAACTTGATCAGTAAACCCAATGTGACGCATATAGATTATCTTAAGACTGCAAACTGAAATCATAATCAGGCCGGACCTTCATTGAAACACCTTAAAGAGGTATGTCAAGACGAAGTTATCAAAATTGTCAAAGAAATGAAAAATTCACATAGTACAAATATTTATGATATGTCAAACAATTTACTGAAAGAAGTAATACCTTACATTGCAGCACCATTAACATATTCTATAAACTTGTGTCTTAGAGAAGGGGTCTTTCCTGATTCTCTCAAACTATCCAAGGTGACTCCAATCTTTAAGAAGGGAAGTAAAGCTGAGCCTGCTAACTACAGGCCAATTTCACTAATTCCAACACTAGCCAAAGTCTTTGAAGGCATAATGTATCAGCAGATCTATGAGTACCTAGAACTAAACGATATGCTGAGTACATCACAGTTTGGTTACAGGAAAGAAAGGTCAACCATACATGCCATAGAACTCTTAGTGAGTGACATTTTAGCAGCATTTGAGGACCAGGCTCACATACAGGTAACCTTATGTGACCTGAGCAAGGCCTTTGACTGTGTTGACCACTCTGTTTTACTCTCTAAACTCGAATATTATGGAATATGTGGCAAAAGTTTAAAACTCATCAAATCATACCTTAATAATAGGAAGCAAGTGGTAAGCTCAGGAAGTAATGTGTCAAACACACTTGAGGTTCAACACGGAGTGCCACAGGGATCTAAATTAGGACCACTTCTATTCCTCATACATATAAATGACCTACCAGCAAATATTAATGTAAAGACATATATGTATGCAGATGATACAACTCTGCTGTCTGTAAACCATGATTTTGATAAACTTGTAAGCAGTATGAATTTGGCAAAAGAAAATGCAACATCATGGTTTAATGCAAATGGGCTACTATTAAATGAGACAAAGACCCAGAACATGTGGTTCAGTCTATCAAAGACTACAAAAATAGAAAAACAAAGTGCAAAATTTTTAGGTATAATCCTGGACAACAAACTAACATGGGACTCTCATGCAGAACACATAGCAGTTAGGCTGTCAAGAGTTATATACCTGTTGAAGAGGCTGATGTTCTGTGTGACATCGGAATATGTAAGGACAGCGTACTTTGCTTTTTTTCAGTCTGTTTTAAGGTATGGGCTAACGCTCTGGGGAAATAGCAAAAAAATAAATGAAATTTTGGTGATCCAGAAGAAAGCAATCAGAGTAATAGCAAAGGTAGATAATAGGACACATTGTAAACCATTGTTCATTAAATATAGAATTTTAACAGTTATTAATCTATATATTCTTGATAGTGTTAACTTCATACTTGCGGAACTACCTAATTTAAGTGTAATGAATCAAAGACATGACTACAATACAAGAAACTGTACTTCTCTGATCTTGCCACAGAATAGATTAGCAAAAACAAACAATAGCCATAAGTACATGTCAATTAAAATATATAACAAATTGTGCAAATATGCCACAAGCATGCCAATCAAATTATTTAAGGAAAAGCTACACAGCTTCTTGTTAATGAACCCATTCTATTCAATAGAAGAATTTTTAGAAATACCCAATATCAACTTAAGTTAAATGTGTTAAATATATTTAATAAAAATATTAGGTTAAGTGAACTGACAAAGTCTATTGCATGTAATAATGCTGAATGACCAATAAAGAATCTGAATCTAACAAACACAGCAGCGTTACAAGGTAGACATAATATCGGACAATGGCATTCCACACTAGTCATCATGAGTGGCAACACAAATTATGTTATTATCATTTAATATGCTATGATAGTAAGTGTTTACATTAATTGTCATACCAGAAATTACTCTACACACACATATAAAAGATGTGGTACATGATTAATAGTGTAACAGATTAATTGAAATATTGATTTTGTCAGTGGTATTTGAATGAAAGTGCAATACACACACATTCTTGTCTATGAAAAGCTTAGACATGTACTTAAAAGAATAGTAATTAGTATCTGTATACACAGTACCAAGTAAGTTTTAATGTAAAATATGAAAGTTAGTTGTAGAATTATTATTGCAGTTAAGGGGTCCAATACCATTTACATTTACACCTACATTTACATTTCCAGGGCATTTTCATTCTATTTCATCCACACACAATCTTTCAAAGGTTGTAAAAGTGTATTATCTGGTAGTGAGCTACTCCAATTATGCTTAAATATTTCTAACTAAACTAGAGTACTCCTTTGGAATTAAAGGGATTCTCCATTTCCATCAAATTAGGATCTGTTCTCCACCCTTGTTCTAGGGTCTGACCCCTGATATTCACATCATAGACATTCCACGAACATCTTTTCAATTTCACAATTTTTTTATAAGAATTCATCATACACTTCTCTTGCACTAACATCTCAATAAAAGATGTTGTGTGGGGCACTGATTTTATGATGAAGTATAACATGATGTTAAGTTACATGAAAAAGTGGTTAAAATTCAAAGAAAAACATAGAATAGCAAGAATAAAATTGAATGGGATGCTTGGTAGTGAAAAAGAAATGCTGCATTTGTATGTGAGAATTGCCCCAGACTCGATCGCATATGAGCCGTTTCACTCACCATTACTGTACGTAACAGATATAATATTATGCATAAAATTATTAAGTAATATATGTTTAATGTAAAAATATTCATTGGATATTTATGTCTTGTGTTATGGTGATCTTAATAGTACTCAGAGGAATTGAAAGAATAAGGAGGAACTTAAATTTCACACCAGGAGGTATTACAAATAGTTGGCATCATTCGAGGCATGTGGAGGTTGGGAAAGGGCAATCAATCAGTTCAAGTTGGGGTGATGAGGAGGTAATGTAATTAAAATGTTTTTGTATGTGTATAACTGTAATTGTCATCGAGTTAGGTTGAAAATATATCAAGGGATATAAATGTTCAGTTAAAATAAATGTACATCTAGTTCTGTCAAAGCATTAAGCTGGTTTGCACTGGCTCTAACAAGCATGTCAGTTCCACTGGGAACAATGTACAGAGCACAGACTTTGGGGATTCATTCAGACTTAGAATTGTAGAGGCTGCTTTGAGATCCAATTTTGACAGATCCTACATCATTTTGGCTGATGTTGGGTGCAGAGTGACACAGGCATGGTTGCAGTACTTTTTGTTGGGTACCAGACTTAATCACCTTGAGATGTGCAGCTGGAAAGGGTAGAGCAACTCCAGGTGCTGTGAACAATTGGTTATTATAAAAGTTAAGCACAATGATGAAACATATGTAATGGACTGATATAAATTATTCAAATAAGTGACAAGTGAGTGTCAACAATAATTTGCGGAAAGGTACACTGTTGCATAAAAGACCTTCCATGATAATATGTAAAATTACTGCTTCATTGTGCTAAGGTATGCAGAGTCACTCAATTTTTTTTAATCTATAGGATGGTATATTTATAAGTACTGGATCATTCTTTTTTTACTACTATTGCTTCATTCGGCACTTCAATCTACTTACACTACTGGTCAGACAAATAGAAAGTATGCTAACATCAATGATATGCTATGTGGTACTGAATGTGTCATCAAATAAATCAAATGTAGCATTGAGTGGAGATTCTGTATTATGATGAGGCTAGAGAGAAAGCATTATGCTGCCATTCAGAGTTATTGATAAAACTGAGGAAATAAGTAAATATTCCACTGCTGCAGTAAAGCCACTAAACATAAACAATAAAAGACACTCCTTAAGAAGTGGTGTATGAAAGACAAGAGCAGCAAAGGAGCATAACCATTAGTTTGAACTGCTGAAGGACATTACTTTGGTTCTCTTTCGGTAAATGCATTTAACATGGCATTTCTATAGGAAAACAGTTGATGTTGCTAAGTATATAGGTGTAGCCTGGTAAATGGTAATGGTTCCACCAAGCTTGGCATGACGATGGCCTATGGCCAAAGAATGGATTAGCAGGAGTGAGCATCTAGTCTTAAATGGTAGGTACTTACGTGTAAAGGACAGGAGGGCACCTAAAATGTACATATGTACATAGCAGTTCTGTTTGGAAATGCCGATGCTGTGACTAGAACAAACACTCTAATAACTTATAATGAGATGAGAGATACTGAGGCAGTAATCCAAAGGGTTAAATATCAGTCGAAGGAATGCAATGCTATGTACACATGCAGTAACTGTAACTACAGGCGTAATTAGACTGTACACTGTATGGTTTTACACATTATAAATAACAAACATAGCAGTCTTACAAGGCAGACATAATATTTGATAATGCTTTTACACAGTAGTTATTATCACGAGTAGCAACAGAAATTACATTATTGTTATTTAAAATATCATGATAATGAGTGTGCACATTAATTGAGCCATACCAGAAAATACTCCACACATTCACTTATAAAGAAAGTGGTATGAAATTAATAGTATAACACATTAATTTAATGCATTGGTTTTGTCAATGGTATTTGAATGAAAGTGTGATAACCACACATTCTTGTCTATGAAAAGCATAGATATGTGTTTAAAGGTATAGTAATTAGTATCAGTAGACATAGTATCAAATAATGTTTCAAGTAAAAAATCTAAATTAATTGTAGAACTATTATTGTAGTAATGGGATCCAATTTCATTTACATATACATCTACATTTACATTTTCAGCTTGTTTTCATTCCATTTCCTCTGCACACAATCTGCCAAAGTTTTGTACAATGTGTATTATCTGGTAGTGAGCTGCTCCATTTATGCTTAAATATTTCTAGCTACAACTGAGTATTCCATTGGAATTAATGCAACCCTCCATTTCCTCATATTAGGACCTGTTCTCGCCCCTTGCTCTAGGGACTGACCCATGATATTCACATCATAGACATTTGACGGACATCTTTTCAACTTCACAATTTTTTTTTTTAAATGTTCCTCATACACTTCTCTTGCGCTAACTTTTGCATCCTTCTGTTAAGTGCTTTCACCACCTAAAACTATTTATTCTGCCACAATTTCAGTAACAGCAATTTTAAAATTTTCAAATATGATCTCCAATCATAAAACTGTATTCTATTTCCTCCTTTATGTACTACTCAGCATTAATTTTGTGATACAGCTCAATAGCTTCCTCATCATTTCTTACTGTTCTCTTTGTCTGGCTTATAACTGTCATTGACTTTTTATCATCATCTAAAATGATTGGCTCCCCATCCACTATAGAAATGAAAGCTTTGATTTTCTCTTGAGACACATCTAATCCAGCAGTATCACAGTGCTCACCCATTACTTTATTCTCTAAAATCTCCTCCTGACTTCCCTCTGACAATGAATGAATTACATCTGTCAACGTAAATCCAACCTTAATCTACATCGGTCAATACAACATATGAACCACTGCCACTTCCTTCTTGAACATCCATTGACGCATCCACTGAGCTACAACCGACATTGCAGTGATTACTGCTGTTGGATTATATATCAACTGAGATGAGATTACGTCAATCTCTGCCAAGGTTGTATCAGCTTCTAGTCTCGAAACTGATACCAATATTGTTTTTCAATATTTTCTACCAATAGCCTCATCATACCCTGAATCAAATAAATCTTTTACTCTGATTTTCTTGTCATTTGATACATCTTTTCCATGTATTTCTCTTTCCTTGCTGTTACTCTGCATCTGATTTGTCCCTACCTTCTTGTCATCCCGTTTTCATTATTTCAACCTTGCTTTGTAACTCGCTATTGTTTTTCGGATTTGCTACCCACCTTGTCCTTTACCATGCTGGTTTAGATTGACATCTCTGGACTTAAGATGCAGATAAATCTAGTTTTCTGCTCTACTGTTGTGGTTATGTTGTCCTTGCATTGCTGGTTGTTTAGACCTTTACTCTTTGTCCTGATGTCTAAAATTTCTTCCTCATTATTCCCTCTTTATTAATTATTTCCACAATTACTGATGCTCCTGTGAAATATATTGTATTGATTCCTTTTGTTCTAATTAAAATAAACATTGTAGTTCCCATTCCCTTGCCTGCTGGTGAAACCCTGTGGTTTCCAGTTTCACTAAAAATTCCAAGAATTTAGCTACTGGGTTGGTTGGGCTGAAAATTGTCACTTGAGCATTCTAATTTCAGTTAGAACATCCAGCAGTCAAGCTTTGTGCATGGGTTTAGCTACTTCACATCCACAAAACTTTCTCATTTATGTGTTGCTATGTCTGTAAATTGGTCCATTTAAGAACTTGTTCTGAAGTTTCGTCTGTTTTGCCTCACTCCAGGATTTATTTACAAAACATTTTTCAAATTCCTCATATTAGCTAAACAAGTCATTGAACAGTTTTTCCCACTGTTGCACATTTCTTTCTAACTGCTTTTCCACTAGTTTTATTTTTCACACATCAGAAATTCCCGGTGTGCAGCTGTCTTTACATGCTACAAGAAAATCTGTCAGATGGCACTTTCCATTGTTAGGAAAGCATGTTTAAGATCCTGGTCCACCACATGGTGCATTTATTAACGTGGCGACCTGATCCATCACTAATACATCTACTTTCCAACTCCCCACTCAATTTTTTCCAATGACCATTTTGCAATTTACAGTCCTTCAGACACATTCTGAATCGCATCTTGTGTTTTCCCCAAAAGTGCATTCTGCATTAGAAAACAGTAATTAACACCACCCCTCAATGGTCATGCATCTTTTCCACTTTTAGGTCCCTTGATATTTTTAACATCATTTATTTTCTCATCCACGCAGCCTTCTTCATTGGGAATTTTGTCAATTTTGGTTCTGATTTTATTTAACTTCCTCTCAATCATAACATCTACATTAATTTTAATTTCTGGCAATTCTGGATCTGCTGCTGATGGCAATGCTGAAGCTCTCATGGTTGTAACTGATTTCTGCACTGTTGATCTCTGATGCTGAAGCTGATGACCCTTGTTCAGTGCTCTTTCATTGTGCTATCATCTTCCCTCCTCCACTGCTTAATATCACTAGCAACTCTGTGTACTACTACTACTGCTGCTGCTGAATCTTTCTAAGCTCGATGCCCCTATACAAAAATGCCTACACCTCTCAGGACAGAGACAACACGTTCTTGATTGTAAATTCAGAACTAAATAAATTTAAGACCACATTCCGGACAAGAAAGACCCCATTTGTGAATTAACTGTATGGCCCAAAGCACGACTCTGTTAGTAAAAATCTTGGCTCGTAGGTTTTTCAGGGTTGTGGCATACACAGCGTTCTTAACACCCTAATGTGACAGAGACCAATCAGTCCACTGCAATGGTAATACTGCCATCAAATGATTGAGGGCAGACACACTATGTGAGTTAAACATTATTACAAGCAACATATCAGAAAAATTGCAGTAATAACATATGCTATGCCCGGAATTATGTTTAATGTAACTGGTTAATTCAGAAAGACATGGCTTCGTGCTGAATTGTGGTCCTTAATGAAGCAAAGCAGTGAGTCATTTAGTAAGAATGTCCGATTTTCAACATTGCTGGCAGCATGTGAATGATGGTAGTCTTCATTTAATATGCTTAAATTGCTAAGTGTGTTCATACACCAGGTCTTCTAACCCCACTCTCAGCTGCATAAACTAAAGTCCATATAAAGTGCAATACATGCACATGCTCTGTTAGCCAGTCATAAACTCAAGTCTCTGTTTGTAATCTCTGAGTTGGCTGGACTCCCAGTCATAAAAATACAGGTTTATCATGGTCATAATCAAATATTCAGTCTCATGTCAGAAAAACCAGTCCTCTCTGTCTGATGGCCATGACATAACTTGTGCTTGCATTTTCCAGCAACTCCTAACACACCTCTCCCCCCACCACGTCCACCAAACTCACCAAAGATAACTAATGGGGTTTCTGTTAGATCCCTACCATATAATGCACTTTTTGCACACTTTGATGGATTTCATGCAGTTGAAATGGAATGAAAACAACCTGTAAATGTAAATGGAATTGGACCCCATTGCTGCACTAATAATACTACATCTAATTTATATACGTTACATGAAACAGTATTTGATACTATGTCTAATCATACTAATTACTACTCCTTTAAGAACAGATGTGTGTGTTTCATAGGCAACAGTGTGTAAATTTCACACATTCAATCAAATACTGTCGACAACATCAATATGTCAAATTAATTTGGCATATAATTATCTATGTACCAATTCCTGTATAAGTGTGTTGTCTGTAGTATTTTTCTTGTATGAAACAATTAATATAAACACTTATCTTCGTAGCATATTAAATAATAATAATGAAATTTCTATTGCTACTCGTGATGATGACTGCTGTGCGATGCTATTATCTGATATATTTCTACCTTGTATGTCTGCCTTATTTG
Source organism: Schistocerca gregaria (assembly GCF_023897955.1). Classification (NCBI taxonomy): domain Eukaryota; kingdom Metazoa; phylum Arthropoda; class Insecta; order Orthoptera; family Acrididae; genus Schistocerca; species Schistocerca gregaria. The sequence goes on from NC_064929.1 coordinate 215,489,866, forward strand.
TTATGTATAATGCATAAATTCCTATAGTATAGAGCCTAGTTATGCATTTAGTTGCAGTTGGTGCTTGTGTACATAGGATTGCATTTGTTGGCTGACATATAACCGTTACGTTTACTGTATGAATATTTCTAGTCTCATTCTAAGTTATTTGAGTATTTGTTCTGTTTAGAGCCTTGGTGTTTCCAAACAACACAGCTTTGGACATTTGTAGCTGTAAGCCAGGCTGTTGGCTTTTACATGTAAATGCCTACCACTTAAGGCCAGATTTTCACTCCTCCTAATCCACCCTTAGTCAATAGGTCCTCGTCTTATTGAGCTCTGTTGAACCCATTACCGTTTGCCCACCCTTTGTCGAAATACATATTACAGTCAACAGTCCCCCCTGTGGGTTCGGGGGTAAGAATAGGCCCACGGTATTCCTGCCTGTCGTAAGAGGCGACTAAAAGGAGTCTCAAACGTTTTGGCCGTGTGAGATGGTCCCCTAACGGGTTTGACCTCCATCCTTCTAAATTTTCCGAAGAGCGAGCCGATTGGGGAAGGGCGCCTTACAAGGAGCGATGTGTCCATCATGCATTACCATCTCTAGCCAGATTTGTCGTCATCGCTTAGCAGTCCCGCTCACCTACCATGTCTTGGGCGTGGATTTGTTCTTGGGTGCAGTTTATTGCAGTCGGCTATGCTGTGTCGCTTTCTGCGCCAATGACAATATTGGACTACATCACCTGAAATCCAGCACGGTAGCCAGTCCGTTGTGGTGGGGCCGCCATGTACCCTGTTGGTTGTAACCCCCTGACTACACAGGGATCGCTCTACTGATGCCAGCGCCGTTAACTCCCCACGTATGCCAAGGAGTAGATGCCTATCTCCTTGGGGCATTGGGACTCCCGGCAATGGCCATCCTGCCAGGTGGTCGTTGCTGAGGCTGGGTGGCGCCCGTGGGGAGGGCCCTTGGTCGGAGTAGGTGGCATCAGGGCGGATGACCCGCAATGAAGCGTGGTACATCATCTCCCGCTGGCGGCCAGCCGCCAGCAGTCTCTAAGCGTTCCAGGGCTCAATACAACGCAACTACATATGACCCCAAATCGTTCCCCTCCCTGGCTACACCATGGGAGGAACGAAAGACTAAGGATGCCAGCGAACCATACTCGCCCCGCTACCTGGTGTGTACGAGAGCTGATGGTGAATCCTTTACATCCATGAAGCCTCAGTTCTTCGTCGAGCACTTAGAGGACAAGTTCGGGGAGGTGGAGGGCTTGTCCAAAATGCGCTCGGGCTCGGTTTTGATCAAATCGGCGTCCTCCACCCAGTCCCACCGGTTACTCGATTGTAACAAGCTGGGGGATGTTCCGGTTACAATCATGCCCCATAAGAGTCTTAATATGGTCCAGGGCATAATATTCCATCGGGACCTTCTATTGCAGTCCGATGACGAGCTTCGCGCCAATTTAGAGCGGCGAGGTGTTCACTTCGTCCGGCGCGTACATCGTGGTCCAAGGGATAAGCAGGTTGCCACCGGTGCCTTCATCTTGGCCTTCGAGGGTGATACTTTACCTGAGAAGGTCAAGGTGATGGTCTATCGTTGTGGCGTCAAGCCATATATCCCTCCCCCGATGCGGTGCTTTAAGTGCTGGAAGTTCGGGCATATGTCTTCCCGCTGTACTTCCAGCCTCACATGTCGAGATTGTGGACGCCCATCACATCCCAATACTCCATGTGCTCCGCCTCCCATCTGTGTAAACTGCGGAGAGCACCACTCGCCTTGCTCGCCGGACTGCAGAATCTTCCAGAAAGAGCGCAAAATCATGGAGTATAAGACCCTGGACCGCCTGACATACACTGAGGCCAGGCAGAAGTTCGAACGCCTCCATCCTGTTCGAATGACTGCCTCTTACGCCGCGGCTACTACTGTTATGGCCCCATTAGCTCTCCCTCAGACTGCCACCTCTCAGAGCCGGAATGCTACACCTGCCCCCTTGATGGTGGGGGGCACTTCACTCCCTGCTGCTCCTGCACTACCTGCCTCAGGAGCAGCAACCCCCCAACCATCGGGGACATCAGTCCCCACTTCTAAGCTGGGGCTCGAATAGCACGGAAAGGGTCCCTTGGGTCCCTTCCTTCCCAGGTTTCCGCCTCTGGGAAGGGTGACGTCAGCCACTGGAAGAAAAGCAGACCAGCGGCTGGTTGCAGGGCTTCCCGCTCCTCCTCCGTCCCGGAGACTGACTCGCTGGAGCCCTCCCAGCCAATGAAACCCAAGGACCAGAGAGACAAGACGAAGAAGAAGACCTCTAAGGCCAAGGACCACGCGGTGGCATCCACCCCACTGCTCCCTACAGGCTCTGCGTCCGAGGATAAGGTGGAGATCCGGGCGTCCGCTGAGGACCTGGATCTCGCCGGACCCTCAGACACCATGGAAGCAGATTGTACTGGTCCTCCATCGGTGGCAGCAGGTGACCCAGTGGCGTGATCTGCCTCCTCGGCCCCTTCACGCCTTTTTTGGACATGGACAAAGCGATACTCCAGTGGAACTGCAGCGCTTTTTTCCACCACCTTGCCGAGCTTCGCCAACTCATCAGCAGTCACCCTTTCCTCTGCATTGCCCTACAGGAAACTTGGTTTCCGGCAATGCGGACCCCTGCCCTACGTGGGTATCGGGGTTATTACAAGAACCGGGCAGCTTATGAGAGGGTATCTGGTGGAGTCTGCGTCTACATCCTTAACTCTGTCTACAGCGAATGTGTACCTCTTCACACACCTTTACAGGCTGTCGCTGTAAGGATGTGGACGCCTCAGCCTATTACTGTCTGCAGTTTGTATCTTCCGCCAGATGGTGATGTCTCGCGTCATGTGTTGGCTGCATTGATAGCACAACTGCCTCCTCCTTTTGTGTTACTGGGCGACTTTAACGCCCATAACCCCCTGTGGGGTAGCGCCGCGATTACTGGCCGGGGTAGAGATGTCGAGACTCTTCTCTCGCAGCTTGACCTCTGCCTCATAAACACGGGAGAGCCGACACATTTCAGCGTTGTCCATGGCACATTTTCGGCCATCAACCTTTCTATCTGCAGCCCCGGACTTTCACCATACATCCACTAGAGTGTTCATGAGGACTTATGTGGTAGTGACCATTTCCCCATCTTTCTGTCACTCTTCTGAACGCCCCTCCAGATGGGCTCTGAATAGGGCTGATTGGGGCTTGTTCTCCTCTCTCGCCACTATCGCACCTCCTTCCCCTGCCACCATTGATGCGGTGGTTCAGTCGGTCACCACCGGCATCGTTTCTGCGGCGGCATCTGCGATTCCCTGTTCATCCGGGTCCCCTCGGCGGAGGACTGTGCCTTGGTGGGCGCCCGAGATCGCAGAGGTGATTAGAGATCGCCGGCGGGCTCTTCAACGCCATAAGTGGCACCCGTCCTTGGAGAACCTCATCGTTTTTAAACAGCTCCGTGCCCGTGCCCGTGCCCGTGCCCGACGCCTTATTCGCCAACGGAAGCAGGAGTGCTGGGAACGGTATGTTTCCACCATTGGCGTCCGTACCTCTGCATTGCAGGTTTGGGCTAAGATTAGGCGACTCCATGGCTATCGGCCGCCTGTCTCTGTCCCTGGGCTTTCGCTGAATGGAGTGGTGTGTACTGACTCCGACACGATTGCGGACCAGTTAGCAGCGCATTTTGCTCAGTGTTCCGCATCTACGAATTACCCACTGGCCTTCCGCTCCCGGAAAGAGCGGTTGGAAAGTTGGAGGCTTTCCTTTCACATGCGCCACGCGGAGTCGTACAATGCTCCTTTCAGCGACTGGGAATTCCAGAGTGCCCTATCTGCTTGTCCTGATACGGCTCCTGGGCCAGACCGCATCCACAGCCAGATGCTGAAACACCTCTCTGTGAATTGCCAGCGACGCCTCCTAGATGTTTTCAACCGCATCTGGGTTGAGGGTGTGTTCCCGTCTCAATGGCGAGAAAGCATCGTCCTCCCCGTGTTGAAACCTGGCAAGAACCCGCTGGAGGTGGACAGCTACCGCCCCATAAGCCTCACCAACGTTCTTTGCAAGTTGCTACAACATATGGTGAGCCGGAGGTTGAGTTGGCTCCTCGAGTCTCGAGGCCTTCTGGCTCCGTCTCAGGGTGGGTTCCGTAAAGGCCGCTCTGCCGTCGATAATCTGGTCTCCCTAGAGTCTGCCGTCCGTACAGCCTTTGCACGCCGCCAACATCTGGTTGCCGTCTTCTTCGACATGCGGAAGGCGTATGATACGACTTGGCGATATCACATCCTGGCCACACTTCATGGGTGGGGTCTTAGGGGCCCGCTCCCGATTTTTATTCAGAATTTTCTGTCGTCTCGTTCCTTCTGCGTGCAAGTTGCTGCGTCCAATAGTTCCTCCCGGGTCCAGGAGAACGGGGTCCCACAGGGGTCGGTCCTCAGTGTCTCCCTGTTTTTAATTGCGATCAATGGGCTCGCTGAGGCGGTGGGATCGTCCGTCGCAGCTTCGTTGTATGCAGACGACTTCTGCCTCTACTACAGCTCCGCTGGCATTGCAGTTGCTGAGCGCCAGCTGCAGGGCGCTATCCGCGAGGCGCAGTCATGGGCTGTGGTGCACGGCTTCCAGTTTTCGGCCGCTAAGACCTGCGTTGTGCATTTCTGCCGGCGTCGCACTGTTCACCCTGAGCCACGCCTTTACCTTGACGGTGAACCTCTTGCTGTGGTAGAGACGCATCGGTTCTTTGGACTGGTATTTGATGCCCGGTTGACTTGGCTGCCTCATATTAGGCAGCTTAAACAAACATGCTGGCGGCATTTAAACGCTCTCCGTTGCCTTAGCCACACCGGATGGGGTGCCGATCGGTCCACCCTTCTCCGGCTGTATCAAGCGCTGATCCAGTCCCGCCTTGATTATGGGTGTGTGGCTTATGGTTCAGCATCGCCATCAGCGTTGAAATTGCTGGATCCCATCCATCACTGCGCGATCCGACTCGCCACAGGAGCATTTTGGACAAGCCCTGTTGACAGCTTACTTGTGGAGGCTGGTGTTCCTCCATTGCGGATCCGGCGCGACCGACTTCTGGCCGCTTATGCTGCCCACGTTTGTAGCTTGCCAGGGCATCCCAACTACCGTCTCCTGTTCCCGCACTCGATAGTCCATCTTCCAGACAGGCGGCCCCGGTCAGGGTGTACGATCGCGGTTCGCATCCGGGCTCTACTGTGTGGGATTGAGTTTTTTCCTCTCCCGCCTGTTTTCCGGGCCAATCTCCGTCTGCCCCCTTGGTGTTTGCGCCGACCATGCATTCGGCTGGATTTGGCACAGGGTCCGAAAGACTCGGTCCCTCCTCCGGCCCTCCGCCGCCGCTTTGTTTCTCTCCTTGCCGAGTTTCCCGGATCTGCCGTGGCCTATACCGAAGGTTCGATGGTCTCTGGTCGCACTGGTTACGCTCTTACTCTAGAGGATCATTGTGAGCAATGGTCGCTGGCACCCGGGAACAGTGTATACACTGCCTAGTTGGTTGCCATCTATCGCGCCCTAGAGTATATCCGCTCCCGCTCAGGTGAGTCCTTTGTCATCTGTAGTGACTCCCTGAGTGGTTTACGAGCTCTTGACCAGTGCTTTCCTCGTTCCCGTCTGGTGATGGCCATCCACGAGTCGCTCCATGCTCTTGCCCGTTGTGGCCGCTCCGTGGTCTTTGTTTGGACCCCAGGTCATGTCGGCATCCCGGGCAATGAGCGGGTTGACACGCTGGCTAAACAGGCAGTGAGTTCACCGGCTGTGGAACTCGGCCTTATGGAGTGTGATCTCCTGTCGCTTTTGCGCCAGAAAGTGCTTGGTGCCTGGGGTGACGAGTGGCGCACCCTGCCCACACCCAACAAACTTCGGGTGGTGAAGGAGACGACCGGTGTGTGGCGCTCCTCCATGCGGGCCTCTCGGAAGGACTCTGTCGTCCTCTGCCGGCTGCGCGTTGGCCACACGTGGCTGACGCACGGCCATTTGTTGCGCCGGGAGGACCCACCGCTATGTCGCTGCGGGGCAGCTCTGACGGTGGTCCACATTTTGGTGGACTGCCCGCTTTTAACAGGGCTCAGGCAGACGTTTCCGCTGCCTGATACCCTCCCTGCCCTTTTATGTGATGACGTTGCTATGGCGGACCTCGTGTTGAGTTTTATTCGGGCAGGGGGTTTTTATCGTATGATTTGAGTGTTTGTCCTTTTATTTCCTGTATTGACTTGGGCCTTTGGCCTGTGGTTTTAAACTGTGGGTTTTAATGTCATTTGGTGGTTGGCTTTTCCTTATTTTCATGGTCGGCCAACCACCTTCACACTCGGTGTGATTTTAGTTCCGTTTGTCTGGTCTTTGTCTGTCTTTCTTGTATTGTGTCGTCCCTTGTCTCAGTTCTCCGTTTTTAACGACTGACAGTTTTTATTTTGTGTGATTTTATCGTGGAACAAGGGACCGATGACCTTAGCAGTCTGGTCCCTTCAATCCCACACCCAACCAACCAACAGTCAACAGTTTCCTATACTAAATCGATGTTGAACACATTTCCGGAAAGGGAAAGATCCCTGGCATCCTTCTGCAGTTCAAAGTAATGGTTATGCTCCTTTTGCTGCTCTTGTGATCCATACAGAACTCGTTAACGTGTGTATTTTATTGTTTACATTTCTGTGCCTTACTGCAGCAGTGAAATATTTCCCACTTTTCCCCAGATAAATCCTGGTGACAGCATAATGTTTTCTCTCCAGCCTCACCATGTCACAAATTTTCCACTTAATGCTACATTTGATTTGTTAGAGGACACATTCAGTACCACCTAGCGCACCAGTGATGTTAGCATTATTTGTGTCTGTGTCTGACCAGTAGTGCAAATAGACTGAAGTGGTGCCAAGCATTTGTACTAACTGCAGAATGATCCAGTACTTATAAATACACTATCCTACAGAATTAAACTTGCATACTTTTACACAAAGACATAGCAATTTTAATATTATGATGAAATGTTTTTTATGCAATGGTTTTCCTCTATGCAAATGACTGTTGACTCTCAGCATTCCCTTACTTGCAAAATCTATACCAGCCCATCGTGTTACGTCACATCACATATTTCATTGTAGCACTTGGTGTTGCTCTGCCTACTCTTTCCAGTTGCACATCCTATGGTGATGAATGTGGTACCCAATGCTAGGTACTGCAACCATGTGTGTGTCACTCTGCACCCACCATCAGCAAAGATGATGTAGACTGTGTCAAAATTGGATCACAAAGCAGCCTCCAGAATACAAAGTCTGTAGGAATCCTCAAAATTCGTGTTTTACACACCATCTGCAGTGGAATTGACACATAAAAGAGGCAATGCAACTAATGCATTGATAGAATTGGATTTTCATTTATTTTAAGTAACCATTTATATCTGTTGAAAGTTTTTAAAACTAAAAAAAAAATGACAATTACTATTATACACACACAAAAACAAGTGAGTTACATTAGCTTCTCATTATCCCTACTTGTACTGATTAACCTCTTGATTTTCGCCAAACTACACACTTCTCAAATTATGCCGACTATTTGTAATACCTTCTGGTGCGAATTTATAAGTGCCTCCTTATTCTTTACAGTCCTGTTAGCACTATCAGAATCACCACAAGACAAATCGTAATTATCCCATGAATGTTTCTATATTAAGCATGTAATACTTAATAACTTCATGTATAATTGTATATACGGGGTGATCAAAAGGTCAGTATAAATTTGAAAACTTAATAAACCATGAAATAATGTAGATAGAGAGGTAAAAATTGACACACATGCTTGGAATGACATGGGGTTTTATTAGAAAGAAAGAAAACACCCCATATTGCTAGATGTGTGAAAGATCTCTTGCGCATGTCGTTTGGTGATGATCATTTGCTCAGCCACAACTTTTGTCATACTTGGCCTCCCAGGTCCCCAGACCTCAGTCCGTGTGATTATTGGCTTTGGGATTACCTTAAGTCGCAAGTGATCGACCGACATCTCTAGGGATGCTGAAAGACAACATCTGACGTCAATGCCTCATCATAACTATGGACATGCCTTACAGTGCTGTTCACAACATTATTTCTCGACTACAGCTATTGTTGAGGAATGATGGTGACCATATTGAGCATTTCCTGTAAAGAACAGCATCTTTGCTTTGTCTTACTTTGTTATGCTAATTATTGCTATTCTGATCAGATGAAGCGCCATCTGTAGGACATTTTTTGAACGTTTGTGTTTTTTTGGTTCTAATAAAATCCCATGTCAGTCCAAGCATGTGTGTCAATTTGTACCTCTCTATCTACAATATTCCATGATTTATTCAGTTTTCATACTTATACTGACTTTTCAATCACCCGGTACATCATGCACTGTTAAATGTTTTCTGTTTGCCACCAAGCTTCCTGTTGAATTCTATTCTTCATTTCTGCCTTCGTGTTCGAATTTTAACCATTTTTTCTTATGACTTAGTACTATCCTATACTTCATCATAAAATCAGTGCTCAACACAGCATCTTTTATTAATATTTTCACAATAAAGCAAATCATTCTAAACTGAAATCAATGATTTCGCAATTCTTCTAACATTTCTTTTGCTACGGATATGTCCAACCCAACAGTTGCACTTCTAGTTTTTACACCAGTGACATAAATAATTACCAATATCTTGGACATTAGCCTATGTAACAAATTTTGAACATTGACAATACCTTGCTCTCAGAACCTATAAGTGTCACAAACATCGATTTCTAAGACTGGCTGAATATTTTCTGTTTCTTCATCCTCCAAACATTTTTCTCTTCATGGGTTCTTTTCTATTTTTGTGCACCTACACTATATTCATCCTCTGTCAAAGAGTCTTGAGCCTTGTTATCTCCTTTCATTAATTCATGAAGTAATTCCGCCACACCTAGTTCTGTTATCAGTTTCATTCCTTATCTTAGCCTTTCCAAACTCTGAAATACCCTTCTGATGCCTGTAATTCTGACTACATAAACACCATTCATCTTTAGTATACCTGTCTAGATCTTTTATTAAAAACAAAGATTCCAAGACTTACCAAGTGGGAAAGCGCCGGTAGATAGGCACATTTTAATATATTTTTCCCATGTGGAAGTTTCTTTCTATTTTATTTATGTCTAGATCTTTTGTACTACAATCTATTTTGACTTCATCATTCAAAGTCTGATTCAATGAGATGAGATTACGGTCAATCTCTGCCAAGGTCGTATCTGCCTCTGGTCTCGAAACCAATACCGATATTGTTTTTCAAAAGTTTTCCACCATTAGCCTCATCATCCCCTGAATCAGATACATCTTTTACTCCTATTTTCTTGTCATTTGATACACCTTTCCCATGTATTTCTCTTTCCTTGCTGTTACTTTGGATCTGATTTGTCCCTGCTTTATTGCCCTCCTTTACAATCTCCATTTTCATACTTTCAACCTTCCTTTCTAACTGACTACATTTTCGAATTTGCTACCTATCTTCTCCTTTTCCATACTGGTTTAGATTGACATATCTGGACCTGAAATGCAGAGAAATCTAGTTTTCAGCTCTCCTGTTGTGGCTATGTCGCCATTGTTTTGTGGGTTGTTCGAACCCTTACTCCTTGTCATGTTGCCTAAAATTTACTTCCTCATTATTCCCCCTATGTTAACTTTTTCATTTTTACTTCTGTGCCTGTGAAATATTTTGGATTTATTCATTCTGTTTTAAGTAAAATTTACATTGTAGTTCCCATTCCCTTGCCTGCTAGTGAAGCTACAAATATCCAAGAATTTGTCTACTGGGTTGGTTGTGGTGTGTATTAAGTCCCTTTGCATCAGTTCTGGAAATCGTCACTTGATCATTGTAATTTCAGTTAGAACATCCAGCAGTCAAGTTTTGTGCATCAGTTTAGTCATTTCACATACATGAAACTTTCTCATTATTTTATTGCTGTGTCTATAAATTGGCTTATTTAAGAACTTGTTTGAAGTTTTGTCGGTTCTGATTAACTCCAGAAGCTATTTACAAAACATTTTTCAACTGCCTCATAACTGGTAAACAAGTCATTTAACAATTTTGCCTACTGTTGCACATTTTCTTTTTAATTGCTTTCCACTAGTTTCATTTTTCACACATGAGACATTCCTGGTGTGCAGCTGTCTTTACCTGCTGCAAGAAAATCTGTCAGATGATTCTTTCCTTTGTTACGAAAGCATATTGAAGATCCTGGTCCACCACATGGTAGATTTATTATAGTGAAGACCCGATCCATCACTAACACATCTACTTTCAAGCTCATCTCCTCCAAACCCAACTGAGTTTTTGCAAAGACCAATTTACAGTTCTCTTAGACATATTGTGAAGTACATCTCGTGTTTCCCCCAAAAGTGCATTCGGCTTCAGCAAACAATTATTAACACCACCCTTGAATTAGTAATGCATCCTTTTCCACTTTTAGCTTCATTGACTTTTTAAAATCACATGTTTTCTCATCCATGAGGCATACTTCATCTCTAATTTTGTACATTATGGTTCAGATTTGAGCTAACTTCCTCATAATTACACCGTCTATATCCATTTTAATGTCCTTCATCTGTCCTTGAATGTAGTTGGTTTTTGCAACTGAAATTTCATTTAATAGATCAGTCTGCATTTTCCCCATACTGAACTGTAGAGCCCCATTATCTGCAACATGTTAGTAATTGGACCTTACAAATATAAACTTCCCAATCTGACTTCAAGCTATCCGGCAGATTATTCTTTTCCAAACCAGCAGTGTTCAGTGACAATTTGAAAGTGACATCTTCAGTTCTTGATGGTAGGCCAGCAAAGGTACATAAATGGTGATTGTCTTCTTGTTGTTGTGGTCTTCAGTCCTGAGACTGGTTTGATGCAGCTCTCCATGCTACTCTATCCTGTGTATTTAGGCAAGAAATAAATTCTGTACCCTGAGACAGAGGCTTGAGTTGATATGTTCATAGTTCAGGATCTGTACAATTTTGTATTCCTTGGAGTCAGACTCACTGGAAATGGTGTATTAAGAGAGAATGTGGAGGCAAGAGCAATAGATTTGTTTGCCAACAGTATCAATCTGCAGGTTGGAGGTGAATTCAAAGTTGCATCACCTTCCACTTTGTATGAGGCAGTTCAGCTTGTGCTATTATGTGAGAAAGTTGAGCAATTTGTTTTGACTTCATCAGGCAGTAATGACCTGTGCCACGTGTTTACAAATAAGTTAAACTGCCAGAGGTGAAAGTGACCGGGACATACAGCTGGTGCATCCCATGACCCTTACTGCATATATTGTGAAGAAACTGGTCACTGTGGTAGTAACCTACATTGTGAGCAGGGACAGTCAAATCAAGACAGAGGAGGATTTCAAAATTGATAGAGCTTTGCATCTCTTCCAGAACCTTGTAGCTGGGAAGATGTGCATTAGCACAAACAGTGTGTACTAACTAGTCATAGTATTTCTTCAATTTCATTTTTACTTTGTGTTTTCCACTCCTTGTGACTCTACACCACACCTACAAGGAACCACAACCATTGGTATACCGAGAAGTGATATTTGATTTTTAAAGCTTGGGTAGGAATGAGTTTTCGTTTCAAGACCAGGTACAGATGCTACACTAGCATGTAAGACCTGAAAGGAAAGCCATATTCTTTATGTTGCCCAAACCTGGCTGTGTCCATCAGATTACTAGTGGGAGTAAGTGGCACTTGGTCTACAGGTGCACCATAAAGTCACTGCTATGATTTGCACCTGGAAATGTTAGGATGCTGTGTGACCTAGCAGACTGTGGGATGAAAGTATTGAACCTTCTTCTCTCTGCCTTCTCTTATAATTTATATCTCCTACTTCTGCAGTGTTCAGCTAATGTCTTCTATTTTGCAAGTGTTGTTTGATGTTTTACAGATGTGTGATATGTCTTACATTAGAAAAAATAAACTGGAACTTAGTGCTAGTGCTGATGAGGGATTACACAATGATAATGTACCGGGCACAGTAATTTAATGAAGAATTATGATTAACATGATCATGCCATCACTTATAATCTGCTGTACACCTCCATAGTTGAGTGGTCAGCATAGAATACTGCATGCAGAGGATCCGAATTTGGTTCCTGGTGCTGCCAAGGATCTTTCCTCTGTTGAAGGACTGATATGGGTGCACTCAGCCTCAAGATATCACTTGAGGAGCTCCTCAATTGTGAAGTAAATGGTTCTTCTGGAAAGTCTACAAAACAGCTGGGAGAGCAGTGTGCTGACCACGCGCTCCTCCGTATTGCATTCTGTTGTCACCTTCTGTAGAGCAGCGATGTAGGTGGAAGTTGTAGAGTGATATTGATATGAAGATATCACATACATTAGATGTAATGATTAATAATGAATATGAATTAATGTGAAGAAATAGGGAAGCCTCCTGCGCAGGAAATAATGTGGAAGTGAAATGCACAAGTGTTTGGCTGCTTGTATTTTTATGTTGGTATCTTTCTAACGTTGCCTTCAGTAGGAGCAGTAAGATAACGGGAATAGTTAAACAGCAGTGTCAGGTAACATTTCCATGGAAATGGCCATGGCACACCATTAGGCTTGTCAAAGTATGGAGGATAGCTGCGTGAATGAAATACAAGAATTACATATAGCTTAGATGGGCTTTGCAGAAACTGTACACTGACAACAGGTGTCTCTTTGTACAGAATCAAGTGAGATAAGGCGCTACCTATGTGTGCAGCCTGAGCAATGAACAGGCATCTCTATTTGCTAATGGAGCACACTATTGCATGGTGCCGCCATTTGAGGGTACTTTGGAGGGGCCATCATAGAATACGCAAGTAGACCACTCCAAGAACGTCAGTAGAAGTGGCAAAGACACAAAAGAGACTGGTTAATTTTGAGTGAAGGTCCAGATTAAGGGTTATAGTCATGTGCTTGTGAATTGTAAATGTGTAATTATGGAAGAAAATAGTGCTTAAAGCAAAGTCGTTGTTGGGACATAATTTACAGTGCTAAAGATAGCAGAAACCCCACTCACTTTCAGTGAACTGCTCACACTTTGGAAAAGAAACACTGTAAGAAGTCAAGTAGGAAGAACTGACCAGTGCAGCCAAATCACAGCTATTACTACAGGTGACCATCACTCCAGTGTTAACATACAGCAATCCAGCAAGCAAAGAGAAGGCAGCATTACATCTGGCATTAAGTACGGTGAAGCCCAGCAACATCAGGGTACATAATAAACGTGACATGTGTCGACTGTTAGACAGACTGTTTCAAGTGAATGAGAGCAGAAGAAGAGAATTTTGAAGAATGTAAACAGTTTAAAGTGGGCAATTTTAAGAGATATGGCATTGCCAAGGGCAACCTCCTACATTAGTTACAAAATAACAAGAGGCTAGTAGCCATAAAGAGTGATTTTTGGTTGCCAAATAAGAAGTCACTGACAGAAGTGACAGAGTTTTTGATACATAAAACTACTAAGAAGAAGGTGGCTACAAATATCGGATAGCTGTAGTCTGTACTGCAAGACAGCGTGCACAGTTAGGATGCTGACAAAGCCGTGGTGACACTGATGCTGCTCACGTTAAGCCGAGAATGGGTGCAATGAACTGCTGTGGTGTGACACAAGAAGCTGCATGTTGTGCAACTGCCTGCTACTGTGCCGTTCAGTCCCGTGACACTGTGATGCAGATTGTTGACACTGTGACACAGTTTCCTCTCACCACTCTGGATGAGCAGTTTTCATACTGCCATTTGTTTGGAATGGCATATCTTAATGGAGCACAGTATTGTTTAAGTGAGTATTTTGTGAAAGATGTCATAAAAGGATTCAGTCGTTATTCAACTGGTGACTTAGTGTATGCCTAAAATTACAAGGAAAATGGAATCAGTCAATCTCCAGTGACTCCTAGTGTTTCAGGAAGAGGCTAGAAAGAGAGAGAAGGAAGCTGCTAGAATGAGGGATGAAAAACCGTTACAACACTTCCAAAGGATCAAAGAAATGAAAAGAAGTAACAGAAGAGTAATAACTGAGTTAAGTGAGGAAATCCAAAATTTACATAAAATTATTGATGAAAGTCTTAGGCTACGGAAGGAAGAGGTGACCACAGTCATCAAGGAGCAAGGTCAGCATGTTACAGAACTGCAACAAATGATTTTTTCTGAAGAAATATACAGAGAGATTTCATCACAGTACATCTTAGTGTGGAAGGAACTAGATGAATATGTTAAGGAGCTTCATGGAAATGTGGAGAAGGTCAGAGAATTTGTGGCACAATAACATAAAGATGTAAAGGAATGAATCTGAGGTGTGCACACATATCAAAATGCTGGTCTGGTGACACTGTTGTGTCAAATGAATCTACAACTAGTTTAGAGGAAAACATACAGGCTTAGTAGACCAAAGGTTTCAAGAAAAGACTGAAAATTTGAGTAGTATCTACACGTGTGCGAGTGATACTACTAGGCAAAAAGAGGAATTTAAAAATTATGGGATGCACCTGATAAAGCACTAAAGTCAGGAGAACAAGCGATTAGTACCCAAAACCTAAATCTATTAGAAGAGTTGCAATTAGGGAGTGCCATGAATTTCTCTAAGCATTTTCGTAAGTTCAAGCCAGATGGGGATGTGCTCTCAACATACTTTCTGAGAGTATTTTCGAGATCCTTGCCACAAAAATGGTAAGACACAAAATGGATAGACTTTGCACTAAGTAATTTAGTACATGATGTGGCAGAATGAGGAATAACCCATTCTGACAAGTTTGCATCCTGGGCCAATTTTCAGGAAAAGCTGAAGAGAAAATGCTGGTTGCAGGGAATTCAAGAGAAGTTAAGTTAGAATTGTTTAATACCAAATACTATAACAGTTCCTGGGATTGAATGACATCTAACACAATCAAAATGTTTAGATAATCTGATAGAGGAGATTCACCACACATAGGTTTTGAAAAGAAGATTTTGTACAGGGGATGCTCCACAATAGATGATTTGTTGACATTTGTGGAAAGTCTAGATGCAATGAACAAAGAGCAAGGTGATTTTAGTCATGGAGAATCAAGCACGAATCAAAATTATGACACAAATATAGCAGGCACTAATAACAATAGATTTCAGAAGAATACAGAAATGAATGTTTGTTGGATAGTCAAAAATAAGACACAAAAGGGGCAAAAAACTTAGCACTTATCCAAAAACTCAAACAAGCTCACACTGGTTCCAAATTCTGTAAGCAATAGTAATCCACAGAACAGTGCAATTATAGTGTCATAACCAGTGATAGTGGTGGAAAATGGACAACGTCCTGGAACCTGGGCTGTCATCCAGAATGTGCCAAGCTGATTTCTTTTATGCAAACAATTCAAGTGAAAGAGTGGATTTTAGAAGAACAACAATTAGAACACAATGTGAATAATTTTAAATCAATAGTATTGGGAGAAATAAACCATCAGAAGAGAGCATGTTGACTCATGAAGTGAAATCTTATGTCTTCAGAGTCATTATTAATGATGTAAGACCCCAGATGGTATATTCTACACTTCCATTGACTAGAGTATACATAATTAGTATTAAAGTTTCTAAAACAGTACAAACAAGATGTAAGATTACCTTTAATCCTGGGGAATTTTATGTTTCTGCAAACACTTTTAGTAGTGCCCAATGTCAATTATCAGTTATTGCTTGGCATTGATTGGCTTGATGCATATAAAGTAATTTCAGATTTTAAAGCCAAAGAATTGACATTTAATTACAACAATAATTGTTATGCACTACTGTTTAGGAATAGTGGAGTAATAAGTAATGGAAAATATGAGATAAGGTTGGTGGCTAGAATGAAATTTTCACTCTACATCGGAGTGTGCACTGATATGAAACTTCCTGGCAGATTAAAACTGTAAGCCGGACCGAGACTTGAACTCGGGACCTTTGCCTTTTGCAGGCAAGTGCTCTAATGACTGAACTACCCAAGCACGACTCGCACCCTGTCCTCACGGCTTTGGTTCTCCAAGGTTCGCAGGAGAGCTTCTGTGAAGTTTGGAAGGTAGGAGATGAGGTACTGGCAGAATTAAAGCTGTGAGGACGGGGCATGAGTCGTGCTTGGGTAGCTCAGTCGTTAGAGCACTTGCCTGCGAAAGGTAAAGGTCACGAGTTCGAGTCTCGGTCCAGCACACAGTTTTAATCTGCCAGGAAGTTTCAATAAGAGGACTGATATCAAATTGTAATGGTATGGAAAGCTGTTTTCAGATAAACCAGGGGTTCTTGGAGACATATATATTGCTTTAAGATAAAGGATTCTGTTTTTTGTAAACTTTATCCTGTACTGCTGAATATACAAACGGCATTGCTCAAAAACGATATTATTGAACATAGTCTTAGTAAATGTAATAATCCCCTGGTAGTAGTACATAAACCTACCGTCAGAGTCAGGTTAGTCCTGGACATGCATACGTTGAATAACGACATAAAAATGGAATGAGACAGACCAGACTGTATCGATGAATTATTGTCAAAATTCAAACAAGCACAGTATTTGAATTCCATAGATCTCACCTTGGGGTATTGGCATGTCATAACTGACAAAAATTGAAGAAAATACACAGATTTTTGTATGAAGGTATTTGTATTTAATGTGTTACCAGTTGGATGAAATAGTTCACTGGCCACATTCAATAGAGTTTTGCATGCAGCTTTAGGTAAAGATCTACTAACCTCTTCAGGTCCAAACAAAATTTTTGTATTATTTCAAATAGTTTTTGATAATGGCATGGTATATGGACGTCATAAATGAGCACTGTAATTGTAGGTTTTAGCCACTGGTCATCGAAATAGAGATTTTCCTGTGTCCAGCTGACTAGACTTGATAGTTTACTCTTGGAAATAATTAAGAATTAAGTGTTAGGTTATTGTAACATAATTTGTTG
This sequence comes from Schistocerca gregaria, assembly GCF_023897955.1. Taxonomy (NCBI): domain Eukaryota; kingdom Metazoa; phylum Arthropoda; class Insecta; order Orthoptera; family Acrididae; genus Schistocerca; species Schistocerca gregaria. The sequence continues at coordinate 215,506,775 of NC_064929.1, forward strand.
ATCTATTTACAACAACAATGATGATAAATAATTACAGAAAACAGAGTATAACCTTTGTACTTACGTTTATTTCTGGAAGATATTGCAGAGAGGTCACCAGCAATGGCCACCATGATGCAGTGAACAGAACACCTCATTGTAGCCAAGATTACTGAAAAGTATCACTGAGGAAAAATTCTGGAGGCAGCTAAAATTTCCAGCATACTGGACGCATGGTTACAGAGTGGAAGAAACTGTAATTGAACTTAAAGCCAAACAGAATAGACTAGAATAATTTTCTTGTTGTTGGGCCATTAAGGCAATAGACAAAGTCATACATATAATACAATACATGTTGTAATAGAACAAACAGATAAGTAACATCCCACCGGCTGTATGTGGCAACTGAAGAAGCTAAAAAGTTAATTATGTATGTAGAGAATATATTACTAGTATCAAAGACTTGGGATGAACATTGTAATCTGTTAACAAGAATTTTGGATAGGTTTTACATTAAAAGTATTACAATTAAGCATTCTAAATCACTTTTCAGCAAAGCAGAGTGTGACATCTGGTACACATAAATGGGATAAAACCTGAACCAGAATGAAGATGTGCTATCAAAGAGTGTCCTGAAGCAAAGGAATATGTAGCAACCAGCAATTGAGATTGTTTTGAGGTGTAGCAGGATTTTATAGGCGGTACATATGGGGGCAACCTATGAACAATCCAAGGCTATTGATACTTCTTAAACAAAAACCAAAATACAGTTGGAAGCATTCAATAATATTAAGTTAGCGTTGCTAGAGGCACCTATTTTGGAACATCCACAAATGGATAAGCCTTTTACATTTAGTACTGATGCATTGGAATATGGAATTTCTTGTGAATTGTTTCAGGGAGTGTGGGATCTGACATTAGAAGACCGCAATATCTTAGCATTTCCCAACAGAGCACTGAGCAAACATGAGTTAAATTATACCACAACAAAGAAAGAGTTATTGGCCATAGTATGGAGTATAAAGAAATTTAAGACTCTGTTTTGGAGATATAAAACTATAATTTATACCAACCATCAAGCCCTGTCATTCTTACTGGAAAGTCGGCTATTACTTAGGAGACTCACAAGTCGGGTATTTTTCCAAAAAGATTATCATCTACTCATAGATCACATTGTCAACATCACTGCAGTGTCGTCAGCTACCTGTGTTCAGCACTGATTGCAGTCGTCCAATATTTGCGGCCACCACTCTTCTTTGCAATTTTACATGTCAAAAACAACTTAACTCTTCCTTCTGTGAGTGAATTCTTCTTACTTTGTGAGTAAAGACCACTATTTATGGTTCAATAGGTCTTGTTATTTTGTGACTAATGTCAGTGTTTGCCCTTGCCAGTTGGTCACTTAAAACTGTTTACATGCTTCAAAATTCCCTTCATCTGCTCTCATTCACTTATCATACACTTTCCTGGCCATAATGGTCAACATCTGTCATGTTTGTCATGTTCCCTGGTGCTACTATGCTTCACTGTACATAACACCAGTTGTAACACCACCTTCTCTTTGGCTGATTGAATGTGCTTTATGCTAACACTGAATAGATGATCACCTGTAATAATAGTTGTTAGCTGGCATTGCTGATCAGTTCCAACTTGACTTCTTGCAGTGCGTCTTTTCCTCAGTGTGAGTGCTTCACTGAAAGGGAGCGGTGTTTCTGCTATCTTTAGCCATGTAAATTATTTCTGATACTGAGTTTGCTTTAAGCACTGTATTTTCTCCCAGAGACTTAAACAATTACAGTTCACAACTACATGACAATAACTCTTAATATGGATCTTTACTCAAAATCAACCAGTCTCTTTCATATCTTTTCTACTTCTATTGACATTCTTGAAGTTGTGTGCTTCTGTATTCTCTGGTGGTCCTGCAAAGTTCCCTCAACTGGTGGCAACATGGAATAGTGTGCTCCATCAGCAAGTGGAGACCCACACTCACCACTCAGGCTGCAACACACAGGTAGTGGCTTATTTCACTTCTCTCGGTACAAAAAGAGAACTCTCATCTCATCTCTATACTATTTCTACAAAGTCCTTCTAGGCTATATATAATCTTTGTATTTCATTCACATGGCCTTCCTCCATACTCTGAAGAGAATAACAGTGTGGAATTTCGTGAGAAGATTCCATCGCAACAAAGAACGCCGTTCTTTTAATGATTTCCAGCCCATTTTTGTGACCCTCTCTCCCATATTTTGATAATACAAAACATGCTGCCTTTCTTTGAATTTTGTCGATGTACTCCCTCAGTCCTGCCTGGTAAGGATCCCACACCACGCAGCAGTATTCTAATGGAGCACGGACAAGCGTAGTGTAGGCAGTCTCCTAAGTAGGGCTGTTACATTTTCTAAGTGTCCTGCCAATAAATCGCAGCCCTTGGTTAGCCTTCCCTACAACATTTTCTATGTGTTCTTTTCAATTTAAGTTGTTTGTAATTGTAATACTTAGGTATTTAGTTGAATTTATGACTTTTTATTACAAGTTATCTTTGTTTATCCAATGAGGTAATTATTCAAGATTTCATAGTAATAAAATCTGATATGCTTCAGTGGTTCATGGGGATTGCATTGGATAACGTTGTGAAAGCTGCACAATATTTCAACAAGACAGCCATTCGTCATCTTCAGGTCTTTACTGACATGCTGCTGTAGTTGCTCAACAATATGTCACTGCCACACTACAAAATGGCAGACACCGATTGGTGGGGTTATAATGTCATCATAAACAAATCACAGAGGATTTTGACATCCGAATCCCCCTGTCAGAAACACAAGCCATGGTCCTTGCATGCACAATGCAGGAAATGTGCAGAAACAAATCAGTGTTCAATGTCTACTCTTATAACGAGTTGAACCTGTGTAAAACTTTTAGCTGTATTCCATCGAGGACTTTGTCCATAATTTCTTCTATTTAACTTTACCAGTTCAGCACACAGTATAAGCTTATAATTTTAATGTAATGCAACTTTACCTTTTCTGAAGAAGATACCCTTAGTGGTATTGTATTGAAACCTGGTTGAGGCTTATTGCAGTAAACTTCAAGCAATCGGTTGCTTGCATACATCATTTACAGGGTATGGAGGTGATCGGGGCAAAAATGTATTTGTTTTAATTTGCATATCATACCTGGAGCACACTCTCCTCTATTTTGAGACAATACAAAATGAGCTGCACTTCTTTGAACTTTGTCGGTGTTCTCTGCAAATCCTATCTGATGCAGATCGCATATCATGCTACAGCACTCCAGAAGAGGGCAGACAAGCATAGTGTAGGCAGTCTCTTTAGTAGATCTGTTCCATTTTGTAAGTGTTTTGCCAATAAGTCACAGTCTTTTGTTCATTTTCCCCAGGACATTATCGATATGATCATTCCACTTTAAGTTCCTCATAATTGTAATCCCTAAGTATGTACTTGAATTCACAGGCTTTATCTTTGTGTTATTTATTGTATAACCAAAATTTGGTAGATTACTTTCAGTTCTCATGTGGATGACTCCACACTTTTCATTATTTAAAATGAATTGTCACTTTTCAAACTGCACATATATCTTGTCTAATTCATTTTGCATTTGGTTTTGATCATCTGATGACTTAACAAGATGGTAAATAACAGTATCATTTGCAAACAATTCAAGGGATCTGCTCAGATGGTCTCCTACATCATTTATATACTGTAGGAATAGCAGAGGGCCTATAACACTTCCTTGAGGAATGCCAGATATCATTTCCATCTTACTTGAAGGCTTTCTGTCAGTTACTATGAACTTTGAGCTTTCTGACAGGAAATCACTAGTCCAGCCACACAATGGGGGCAATACTGTGTAGGCACTTAATCCGAGTTATTTGTGAGGTGTGGTGTCGAAAGCCTCCTGGAATTCTAAAGATACGGAATTAATTTTACATCCACTGTTGATAGCACTCATTACTGTGAATCAAGAGTTAGTTGTCTAATGAGAATGACATTTTCTTAATCCATATTCACTATTTGTCAATAAATAACTTTGTTCAAGGTAATTCATAGTATCTGAACACAGTATATGTTCCAAAATCCCACAGCAAATTGATTTTAATGTTATGGGTTTGTAAATCAGCAGATTACTCCTATTTCTTTATTATGTATTGGTGTGACCTATGCAACTTTCCGGTCTTTAGGGCTGATCTTTCGAAAAGTGAGCACTTGTATCCAGTTGCTAAGTAAGGAATTAATGTATTAGCATACTTGAAAAAGAATCTAACCGATATACGATCTCGACCACAGGCCCTTACTTTTATTAAGTGATTTAAGGTGCTTCCCAACATCAAGGATATCTACTTCTCAATTTGCCATGGCATTTCCCCATAATATTTAAGTCATGTCTGTCTAGAAATTGTGTGGAACCAAAAATGCATGTGGCCACCCCGTCCTAGGAGGGAGAGAGGAGAAGGATGTAAAAGATGGCCAGCTAGTATGGACCACCAGAAGTAATTCATTAACGCTTCATTGACAACATTAAGTTTTCTTTCATGCCCTGAAGCTGCGAGATGCTACAAGCAAAAGTTTCCACAGTTCCAACATGCCAATGCAACCTGTCCTTCAAGACAGAAGCAGTTAATTCCATCAGCTCTCTGCTGAATGAACTAGCATGCCACACCATACATTTAACCAATAGAAAACATAAGAAGCAGGTCATGTTTGTGGTTGCTGGAACATCTTGGAGAGGAGAGCACAGTGTAGATGCTCTCTTGGGCTTCAGCCTTCAAACAAAGTGTTTGGAGTGTGCACTCTGCCTTTGGCCCAGTTCACCCTGACCTGCCACCAGCTACACAATCATGAACCACCACCTCTCACATGTCCTATTCTGTTTGTTTCATGCTGCACCTTGACAGGCTGCTAAGGTGAGCATTTCTCTGAGTACCAAGAATGTATTAAATTTCAATGAGTTTCATTCTTTAATTTTGTAAAACTCGCCTCTCAAACCCCCTCTCATATCCTGACCATGCTGCTCCTCTTTCATGCCTGCACAGAGGTGTCCAAATATGTTTAAATGTCTGTGGAGGAATGGGAGCACCTTCTTCCTCAAGATCCACAACCAGAGAATGTAGTTGGATGTTGGGCACTGGGGTCTGGAGCAAATTTGACTTTATAACTCATCCCAAAAATTCCCTTTTGTTCAGATGGGAACCTTGGACAGACCAGTCCATTCCAGGAATGTAACAGTCCTCAAACAATTGCCTCACGAATGCTGCTTTATGACAGGGTGCTTTGTCATGCTGATACAAACAATTATTGTCTCTGAACTTTTCTTCTACTGTACGAAATACAAGGCTCTGTAAAATCCTTCAGCATTTAGCATTTTCTTAAGCACAATAATGGGACGACACTCTAATCACAAGAAATATCTCGATGTCATAACTCTGCCTCCTCCATGCTTCACTGTTGGTCCTACACTTTGTGGTGGGTAACATTCTCCAGTCATTCGCCAGACCTAAACTGTAAGTCCAGATCCCTGGTTTACAGTAATGTCACTCTATACACTGTATCAAGTGTTGCTTAGCACTGAGTATAGAAGGGTGTGACTTATCAGGAGCTGCTAAACTATTGTACCCCATTATTTTTAACTCCCTACACACAAGTCATTGTGGTATCTGTGCTGCTGGCAGCACTTTGGAACTGACAACCGATTTCTTTGGTTACTTTCATACAGTGTTTTTACAACCACTCTCCACAGTGCTCAAAAGTCCCAATCCATCAGTACATGAGGTCTGTCTGGTATTGGTTTAACTGTGGTTGTTGCTTCACATTTCCACTCAACAAAACCTCACCAACGGTGGACTTGGGGGGCACCTTTAGAAGGGTTGAAATGCCCCTAATGGACTTGTAACTCAGGTGATGTCAAATGACTAGTCCATGTTGGAAGTCTCTGTGATCTCCCCTTGTGAAGAATTCTGCCTCTGGTTGTGCTGCAGCACCCAACGGTAACATAGCTGATCAGCGTAGTTACTCACCAGGTCAGTGGCATGTGGAGTTGCTGCCAACATCAGTACTACTAGCCTTTTGACTTGAAGATCACGGTCCACTTGGTGCCTTATGTAACAACAGTCAGTATACCATTTGGTGCATTTGCAGCCACAGCCACAGCTCTGTATAACAATACATGAATATTTTAGAACAAAGCCAGCAGAAATCACAAGATTGTCATGTAAGTACCAGGAGGAAGGTAATATGAGCAATAGAGGCAACAGGCAAATAAGTGATCAGCATCCAAGAGATGTTCAATAAGAAAATTTCATGCTGCTCTGGTCTTGAATCTTGAACACTTGTTTTATCCAGTTCTCTACACTAGTCTATCCTCTGTATTACTACATCTACATACATATTCTGCACACCACTGAAGTGCATGGCAGAGTGTACTCACCATGCACTACAGGTCAATGGTCCTTCCCATTCTATTCATGTATGGAGTGCCATTGTTAGTCTATAATTAGTGCTATAATTGCTCTAGTCCTGTCTTTGCAGCCCCTAGAGGAGTGATACATTAGGAGGAGGGCAGTGGGCTGTTGCACATTCTGAGATTTTTCACTTAATAGTGGTTATTGTTACTATGTAAGTTAGCCTTTACAAGATAATTTTCAAGCATATGCCAATTCAGCTTTCTCATCCTTTCCTTGGTGCTCTCCGCAAAGCAACCTACATCCATCCAAACCAGCCTGCTGTAATCAAGCCTAGGTGACATTCTAGAATTTGTACCCTCACCCTATCCCCACGACCATACTTCTTCTCCATTACCAGACAGCCTACCTGATCTTTTTTAAGTGAGTGACATGTGCATAGCCACTGCTCACTGTCCCAAATAAATAATGGCTGAATGTTGCAACAACTCCTTTGCAGCATACCACACGAAGCTGTTCATATAGCTCCATTGGATCATCTGTCCACCAATTCCAGTTCACTTGTTTACATTTAGTTCTTCTTTTAAGGTTAAGAGTTCTGGCATATGACAACTCTGACTTCAGCTATTGTCTCTAATTTGTCTTTCTGCCATTTGTGATATGGATTCATTACCTTGTGAGTGTGCCATTTCTAATGTGAGTGAGTTAGGTGACAGCCTGAATACTACCTCATGTGATTATGAACTTAATTTCTTTTCTTCCTTACACAACTGGAATAAGGCAAGTGTCAACTGCCAATAAGAAATAATGATGTACTCATCTAAGCAAGCAATGTTCTTTTGTTTCCTGACTGAAATAATGTTAAGCGAAGATATGCTGGCCTCAACTCAAACATTGGTCCGAACACCATAGTACTTTACCAAGAACAGTATCTTACTGGAGGTGCTGTGCTGCTATCTTCCTCTGATCTTTGAACTACTTAACCACGTATTTATAAAAAGACCAACAGTTTAATGAAAACTCCAAAGCACAGTTCAACTTGGAATTTATTGTAATAGGTTTAAGAATCAATATCTGAGAATATGCATCTGTAGTAATTTAAAGTTGATTGAGTACATAAAACTAGTAATAGAAAGGCAAATGCCAGATGGATTCATTGAAAGAATCCTGAGAATGTGTAGTCCACCCACAAAGGGGGTAGCCCAGAAAACATTCATTCGACCAGTACTGGAGGTCTGCTTGTCAGTTTGAGCATCTACAAGGGAAGAAGAGTATGAAGGATGGGTGGGCGGCTGTTACCCCTCTTAAAATCTGCAACACACATTTCTAATTGCTGTTGTTATGTAGTATTATGTCTAGTGGCACGTCCGTGTCACTGTATGGAAATTTCTGACACGAATGTTACCTGTCTTGAGCATGTTCCTACAGTGTGCTGCATCTCCTTTTATCTTTCGTGTCATCCAGATATTGAATTATTCTTCTTCCTTATCCTGTATTACATTTGTTTTCCCTCCTATGAAATTTTGTATTTACCTGTTATTTGTGAGTATGTGTGTGATCCTGTCAGACTTCCTCTGAATAATTGTATACAGAACAGTTTCCTTCTCTGCTACTCTTTTCAGTATATAATCATTTGTCTCTGATCTGTCTTCTTGATCTTCTCCAGCATTGCATTTCAAAACTTTCCAGGTTTTTTTTCTAAATTTTTCTCATGGTCCATGTCTCTGCTCCATACTGCCAATGCTCCAGATGTAGGAATTCCTCAGTTTCTTCCTTAATTCCATGCCCAACTTGCTGGTCAGCCAAGTGCTCTTCTTGCTGAATGTGGTTTTAACCATACCAATTCCTGCTCAAATTTCATTTGTGCATTGGGCATCCTTTGTCAGCAAGCTTTCCAAGTACTTCAGTTGCATCACATTCTCAATTTTCGTCAGTTTGATTGTTCAGTGTTGACTTTCATCCTGTATTTTCTTATAGTATCCACCAGCTGGTTCATTACATGTTGCATTTGTCTTTGATTTTTGGCTAACACCAGCAGGTCATCTGCATACTTGGTGGTGCTGATGAGTTGTACCACTTGTTGTTGTGGCCTTCAGTTAAACGACTGGTTTGATGCAGCGCTCGATGCTACTATATCTTGTGCAAGTCTCTTCATCTCAAAATAACTGCTGCAACCTACTTCCCTCTGAATGTGCTTATTGTATTCTTCTCTTGGTCTCCCTCTACAATTTTTACCTCTCACACTTCTATGTAGTACTAAATTGGTGATCGCTCAATGTCTGAGAAAGTGTACTATCAACTGATTTCTTCTTCTAGTAAGGTTGTGCCACAGATTTCTTTTCCCACCAATTCTATTTAGTATCTTCTTGTTAATTATGTTGTCTACCCAACTAATTTTCAGCATTCTTCTCTAGAGCCACATTTTAGAACTTTCTATTCTCTTCTTGTCTAAACTGCTTATTGTTCATGTTTCACTTCCATACATTGCTATATTCCAGGCAAACACATCCACAAAAGAGTTCCTAACACTTAAGCCTATATTCAATGTTAACAAATTGCTCTTATTCAGAAATGTTTTTCTTCCCATTGCCAGTCTACATTTTATATCCTGTCTACTTCAGCCATCATCACTTATTTTACTACCCAAATATCTACCTTAGGTACTACTTTAAGTGTCTCTTTTGCTAATCTAATCATCTGAGCATCGCCTGATTTAATTTCACTAGATTCCATGATTCTTTTTCTTGCTTATGGTGATGTTCATCTTGTATCTCCCTTTCAAGGCGCTAAACTGCCCTTCTAATTCTTTTCTTCTCTCTGACAGAATTACAAAGTCATCAGGAAACCTCAAACTTTTTATTTCTTCACCCTGAATGTTAACTGCTTCACCAAATTTTTCTTTTGTTCTCTTTACTACTTGTCAGTAATGTAGAAATTGAATAACATAGGGGACTGGTCACAATCCTGCCTCATTCCCTTCTCAACCAATGCCTGCCTTTCATGCCCCTCAACTCTTACAACTGCCTTCTGATTTCTCTATGAGTTATAAATAGCCTTTTGCAACCTGTATGTTACCTGTGCTACCTTCATAATTTCAAAGAGAGTGTTCCAGTCAGCACTGTCACAAGCTTTTTCTAAGTCCATAAATGCTATAATTGTAGGTACGGCTTTCCTTAACCTATCTTTTAAGAGAAGTTGTAGGATCTGTATTGCATCATGGATTCATACTTTTCCCTGTACTCTAAACTGATCTTCTCCACAGTTTGTCCATTCTTCTGGAAGGAATCCATGTTAATATTTTGGAACTATGACTTATTAAACTGATAGCTTGGTAATATTTACACCTGTCTGCACCTGCTTGCTTTGGAATTGGAATTATTATATTCTTTTTTCAGCCTGAGGGTATTTCTCTTGCCTCGTACATCTTGCGCATCAGATGGATGAATTTTGTTATAGCTGGCTCTCCCAAGGTTATCAGTAGTTTTCAAGGAATGTGGTCAACTCCTGGGGCCTTGTTTTGACTTAGGTCTATCAGTGCTCTGTCTAATTCTTCTCAGTCTCATCTTTATCTATGTCCTCTAACATTTTTATAATACTACTCTCAATTACATCTCTCTTGTGTAAGCCCTCTACATACTTCTCCCACCTTTCGGCTTTCCCTTCTTTGCTAAAACTGGTTTCACATCTGGTCTCTTGATAGTCATGCAGCTGCTTCTCTTTTCTCCAAATGCATTTTTAATTTTCCTGTATGCAATAATCTATCTTTCCCCTAGTGCTACATGCTTCTAAATTCTTCCATTTAAATACTTTACACATTTCTGCTTAGCCATATTGCATTTCTCGTGTGTTAGGTGCCGTCCACCTAACCTTCATAACCTCTTGGTTCATCCCTATGAAATCCCCAAACCACCTTCCCTACCTTCTGACTCCTACCCTTGTAATCGCCCCCCAGTGTAAAACCCGTCCCATGCACCCTCCTACCAACACCTACTCCAGTCCTGTAACCGGGAAGATGTACAAGATCAAAGGCAGAGCCACGTGTGAAAGCACCCACGTGATTTACTGACTGAGTGCCTACACTGTGAAGCTTTTTATGTGGGAATGACCAGCAACAAACTGTCCATTCGCATGAATGGACACAGGCAGACAGTGTTTGTTGGTAATGAGGATCACCCTGTGGCTAAACATGCCTCGGTGCACGGCCAGCACATCTTGGCACAGTGTTACACAGTCTGGGTTATCAGGATGCTTCCCACTAACACCAACCTGTCAGAACTCCGGAGATGGGAACTTGCCCTTCAGTATATCCTCTCTTCTCGTTATCCGCCAGACCTCAATCTCCGCTAATTTCAAGTTGCCACCACTCATACCTCACCTGTCTTTCAACAACATCTTTGCATGTGTACTTCCGACTCGACTAACATCTCTGCCCAAACTGTTAGCCTTTACAAATGTCTGCTTGTGTCTGTGTATGTGCCGATGGATATGTGTGTGTGTGTGCAAATGTATACCTGTCCTTTTTCCCCTTAAGGTAAATCTTTCCACTCCCGCGATTGGAATGACTCCTTCCCCTCTCCCTTAAAACCCACATCCTTTCGTCTTTCCTTCTCCTTCCCTCTTTCCTGAAGAAGCAGCCGTTGGTTGCGAAAGCTTGAATTTAGTGTGTATGTTTGTGTATCTATCGACCTGCCAGCGCTTTTGTTTGATAAGCCACATCTTCTTTGTTTTTAGATATATTTTTCCCACGTGAAATGTTTCCCTCTATTATAAACACAAACAGATACACAGATACCTATGTCCCCACATTGTGCCAGCTAGACTGACAATACCAGTGCTATATTGTGCCAGAGGGGCTTGCTGTGGTGGGGATAGTATTGGGTGGGGCGGATACAGGGAGAGGGAGGCAGAAGGTAGGAAGAGGAACACAGGAAGGGCGAACTGTTGGATGGAGTTTGTGGGGATAGTGGGTTACCCGAGATTCAGGTCAGGATGATTACAGCAGCAGAGGATGTGTTGTAAGGATTACTCCCATCTGTGGATTCGGGGAAGCTGGTGGTGGAGGGAAGGTTCCAGATGGCTTGGGTTGTGAAACAGCCATTGAAATTGAGCATGGTGTGCCACTGGTTGTTCAACTATGTTCTTGACAGTAGTTTGGCAGTGGCCACTCATCCTGATGAATGATTGGTTGGCATTCATCGCAAAATAAAAGGCTGTGCAGAACTCGCAGCAGAGTTGATATGACATAGCTGCTTTCATAGGTGGCCTGGCCTCAGATGGTGAGGATAAGTGCTTGACAGGACTGGAGTAGGAGGTGCTTGGTAAGGGTGGATTGGGCAGATGGCAGATCTTGCACTTTTGTCTGCCACAGGAATCATATCCCTGGGGTAAAGGCTTCAGAGTGGAAGTGGCATAGGAATGGACTAAGATGTTGTGTAGGTTGGGTGGGTGATCGAACACACTTTAGGAAGTGCGGGGGGATTTTCGTAGGATGTTCCCAGCTTCAGGACAGAGTGAGCGATAATCAAAGACCTTGTGAAGGATATGATTCAGTTATTCCATTGGTTGATGAGGGGGCACTCCTTTGTGGCTGGTTCTTGGTGGTAATGGTGGGAGACCTTGGGACATGTAAGGATATGGCATGGGAAATCTGTTTGTGGACTAAAGACCTTTGCGAGGCCTTAAACGTATTGTGCAAAAGAGTTATTTTCTCTACCGATGTGTTGTCCACAGTTGGGTATCCTGTATGGAATGGATTTTTGTGGTATGGAAGGTTTGGCGGCTATCAAAATACAAGAATTGTTGGTGGTTAATGGGTTTAATGTGAACAAAGTGGTGGATGGACCAATCAGAAAGGTAGAAGTCAAAATTCAGAAAGATGGCCCATTGGAGATGAGGAGGACCAGATAAAGCAGATGGGAGAAATATTGTTGAGGTTGTGACAGAATGTGGATTAGGTGTCATGTTCCTGAGTCCAGATTATGAAGATATCATCAATGAATCTGAGCCAAGCTAGGGATTGCAAGTTTTGGGACACTAGGAAGATTTTCGCTAGATGGCCCATAAATATGTCGGCATAGGAGGGTTCCATGCAGGTGTCCATGGCTATGCTGTGGATAAGTTTGTAAATTTTCTGTTGAAAGTAAAAGTATCTGTGGGTCAGGATATAGTTGGTAAGGTATATGAGGAAAGAGATTGGAGGTTTGGAGTCTTGAAGGACATTGGGAGAGGTAATGTATGATCGTGGCAAAGTCATGGGCATGACAGATGTTGTGTGTAGGGTGGTGGCATCAACCATGACTAGTAGGGATTAAGAAGATAAAGAGATAGGGATGGTAGAAAGTTGGTGAAGGAAGTGGTTAATATTGTCAATGTAAGAGGCTAGGTTTCAGGCAAGTGGTTGGAGGTACTGGTCAACAAGAGCAGAAATTCTTCCAGAGGGATCACAATAGTCAGATTCAATGGGGCATCCAGCATTGTAGGTTTTGTGGATTATGTGGAAGCTTGGTGTATGAGGTGTTGTTACGATGAGATGGAAGATGATTTCAAGTGTGCAGATAGACTCCGTTAAAGGAAGAAGATGTGTGAGTAAAGTCTGATACTGCAGTCTCCCCTTCAGACTAAAAGCATACAAAATTTGTTCAATGCAAATAAAATACTTGTATTATTGTTCATTCCATCTCCACCACAGAATGCAATTGTGCTCCGTTAGACAAGAACTGGGCCCAAAGCAACATCATTGTAACCAAAAAGCAATTGCACTTAATCCTTGCATCCAGTTTTCTTGTACGTCATCACAGACTTGATGAATTATCTAAAATATGAAATACATGTATGAAGGGCTGTTTAAAGAACATTTTTCTGCACAAGCAACTTATTATCTCCCCTCCTCCCCTACTTTCTCCCGCATTTCTGATCATCCACATTCATCTGTTTCAGTATCCACTACTAATTGTAATACACTATACATACAAATCTTGCTTCTCTCAGCTTGGTGCCCCAAGCATCTGCTATTAGTTGTCATATGTCCTCTCTAGAATTCTGGTAGTTGTGGTTGTGGTGCCTCTCTGTTTGGCACCCCCAGCCCCAGTTTGTGTCACTTGTGTCTTAAACTGGTCCTTTCTGTATGGTGTTTGTAACATAATTGTTAGACATTATCTGAATAGAGATTAAATATTTTAACAATTTACAGCAGTTTTGAACAAGTTTTCCTTAAGTAACTGAGTTTACGGGGACAGCAAGTTTGCAAATGACGTCATAGTACTTGCTAGTGTGTTTACAGAGCTCTTTTTTCACCTCTAATGGTGAGAAATTGCCTTAAACATATAAACTGTACAGTGAGTAGTTGCCTTTCCCCCTTCCATTATTCCTACTGCATTGTTTTATTAATATACAATTCTGATAAAATAATGTCACATAATGAGCCAGTTAATTACAAAAAACACCAAGTATCTGGGGCAGTTCTGCAGTGCTTTGCAGGCCCGTTAACAGCCACACACTCACTGACCCTCCTACCTACCTTGTTGAGAGCGCAGACGAGCTTGCGGGTGATATTGCAGTCCTGCGGGTTCTCCAAACTGTGCAGCTGCCTCCAGGGTCTCCAATGTCTGACTGTAAGGACCTGTCCTCGAGAGACAGTTAATTTAAATGTTGATTAACAGTTCACCAAATGATATGAGCTGGAGAATATAGAAAAAAGTAATGGTGTAAAAAAAAAAAAAAACCCTCAGGAACAGGAGGTATCATAGTAGTTTTGGAATATGCACAAATAGCTGCTAAATGAATCTGTTTACTGTTCTACCTGTTACAAACTAAGATATCATTATTGGGCCTCAAAAAATCAACCTCAGCTACACAGGATAAGTCATAAATGAGGAAAAATACAAGATGAAGCAGCTAAAACACACCATACAAAACATACACGAAAGTAGAAAATATATCAAGGTATGGTTTTCACTAAGTTATAGCAAGTGGTGTGGTGAATTTTCTGACATACATAAGAAATTTTTAATGTTTATTACTGCCAAATTATGACACTAGCTTAGTTATTTTTAAATGGATCTATATATCTTTTTCTATGGCTTCAAAGGGTATTTCAAACCCATAGTGTGTGGAACTTAGTATCAAGATAACAGCATCTGCCGTACTGTTCCAAAAGTAAGTAATCTCTTAACTTGGTTATGGTTCGAGTGTACATCATTATGAAAGTCATATCAGGTGCTCAAAATGTTGCTTAATTCTTCCGGATCTGTTAAGAGCTGTAGTTATTTGGATGAAACAGGAAGTAATGTTGGTACCACACATGGATTGCCTTATCTCAGTTGTGATGTTTCCTAGTAACTTCTGTTGGGGACTACATAGCCATATACATTTAAAATTCCTGTCAGTGAAAGAGGGACCAATGATATGATTACTATAAAGTTTGCACAGCATACTGGGTGACCAAGGTAACTGCTTATCCATTTCTTTCAACCAGTGTGGATTTTCAAGTGGACAGATAGTGCATATTGTGAAAATCTATTTTCTCATGATTTGTAAATGATGCTTCATCCATGAACAAAATCTTACACAGAAACACTGCATTCATAGATTCCAGAACAGTCACATAAACTGTTGATGGAATGAAAGGTGGAAATGGTAAAATGGGACGGGATGAGCTATTCATAGAACACTCCTTTTGACTAATTCCTCTCATCTGCTAGAGCTTCCAAATGGTGACATGTTGCTTTTGTGTTACTGCAATTACAATGCAAGTTCCTTTTCTCTCATGTATTACTATTCTTTCTTCAAGGATGGAAATATGAAGAGTAAAATGCGATTCTTGAATTTATCATTATGTTTGCAAATGAAGATCGTGTGGGATTGGCACAATCGGGACACGTTTCAGTACAGGATAGTACCACTGCTCTAACAGTTGGACGACACTGATCATAAACAAAAACTGTATCCACATTTTCAACTGTCATCTAATTGTGAAAATCCGAATACCTCCCCAAACCTCCTGTTGTTATAATTGTTCAACAAAGGCTAATAGGCTTCACACATACTAGTGAACACACAAACTGTAGTAGGTTTATGTGTTGAAAGAATGGGCAGTCTCACACTACACGAAGTTTAAGCTGTGAACAGTGTGTGGTTGATGGCTCTAGAGACAATGCCATTTACAATGTGGAATAAGTTGAGCAGTCCGCCACTTTCTCCTCATAGGTCATGCAAGCACACAAGTCTCTAAAAGTTCCCTTCAATTTACCCAAGAAGTAGCTGTAATAACATAAATTGCTTGAAGACCAGTCTAACTTAGAATATGTTTTGTTCTTAAAATATTTGACAAAGAGAGAAAATTTTTTTGCAAAAATTATAGCTCTTCCTACCTCACCATAAAGTGTATCAAAATGCAAGCATTGATCATTGATAACACATGCAAGGCTGGTCTGCATATCTTCTTCAGCTTGTTTAAGGTATGTGTGGATACACATGCTATTTTTCTTAAAGTAGCTATTCATGGATGTATTTATTAGTGAGGAGAAGTAGCAGCTAAAATATTTCAAGAACAGTATATTTTTACATTTAGTTGAAGTGGTCTTTAAGCAGTTTATGTTGTTATAGCTATCATTTTAAAATGGCATTATAAGCCATAATCACAATTGTGGTGCATAAATAATGTAATAATATTCTTCGTGATGATATAAATAAAATAGAAAGAAACTTCCACATGGGAAAATATATTAAAAACAAAGATTCCAAGACTTATCAAGCGGGAAAGTGCCGGTAGATAGGCACAATGAATAAAACACACACACACACACACACACACACACACACACACACACACACACACACACACACAGAATTTCGAGCTTTCGCAACCGGCGGCCGCTTCGTCAGGAAATAGGGAAGGAAAAAGAAAGATGAAAGAATGTGGGTTTTAAGGGAGAGGGTAAGGAGTCATTCAAATCCCGGGAGCGGAAAGACTTACCTTAGGGGGAAAAAAGGATAGGTACACACACACACACACACACACACACACACACACACACACACACACACACACACAAGCAGACATAATATGTCTGGGACTACTGCATAAGGGGAACATAACAATACTGTTGTACACAAAATACTTTTATTGTGTATTTTCTGATGGCAGTACCACACAGCTCGTAAGCATTTGAGAAAACATCATTGTTCCACCACCAAGATATCATCATTAGTTATTCTGTATATCAAGGGAGATAACTCATGAAATGCATTTCATATGTAACTGTCAATACAATACTATCTGATGAAGGGTTTCTGTTATATTGTACAAAATTCAGTCAATTGATATTAGCTATAAACCATATGGAACTATTGTTTTATCACTTAGTGTATTAATTTTCACAGTGTGCATGTTATCATTAATAAGATACTGTGTATGTAACTATGTTCCTACACTTTGTCAGCCTACATATTATAGTTCACTACGGTTAATGTTTCCTGTAAGGAATCAGAACCTAACTGTGAGCACACGTACATATTACTTCAAGTTACTAACGTATCATGCATAAAAATGTACTTTCTTGTATTCCACTTACATTAAAACAAAAGTGTGTTGTTTCCCTCAAAGGTCACAGTGTAAGAAAAACATTATGCATATAAAATGTAAGGAGCAGAAAATTCATATAAAAGATAATACATAAACATCAGTCACTACTTATTAGCACCTCGTGACTCAATGCTAATGTTGGTGTAATACTAATAGTATGCTACTGCTTACAAAGTATTGATTGCCGAGTTTTTATTTATGACTGTCATAAATGTGCAGAGAAGCATATGATATAGATCATGTATAATGAAAGGATATTAGTCATCGGGGTCGTAACATACATATTTCTGTATGTCAACTGTCTGTATCATTTTTGGCTTGACTTGTGGAAGTAAAACAATTGTATAGTCAACAGTATAAGGTGTGTATCTACATGAAATGTTGGAATTAGTTGTATACATAGAATGAACATTGACAGTGTCTGCTACATTTCATTATTATTATTATCAATGTAAGGTACTTCAAAATTTGGCAGCAGGTAACATTGTATAAATGCATCATATTTAAGTAGTTGGTTATATGTCTGTACACTCTCAGCTCCAATACTTTCTGTGTTGTACTTTTAATTTCTATGACTTGTGATGAATGTTATGTTGTTTGATGCCATAAGCCATGTCAACTGTCTTATATCACTTTGTTAGTAGGTAACATGTTAGCATGTGAATTTTCATAAGCACGTACACCAAGATTCATTGTATTGACAGTGAAATACAAAATGCATTTCACAGGTTACCTCCCTTTGTACACAGGATATCTCACAATGGCCTAAGGATTGAAACTGGTCGTAAATTTTCAGCAGCTCTTGATAGTAGAACTGTGACATTATTTAATAAAACAATGGAAAATCGAGGAGGGAATGTAGCAATATTATGAGGACAATAGTTGCTACTTACCTTAGAGTGTAGATACTGAGTCACAGACAAGCACAACAAAAAGATTGTCACAAAATAAACTTCCAGCCAACAAGGTCTTTGTGAATAGTAGATGCCCCCCCCCCCCCCCCCCACACACACACACACGCGCGCACAAACTCGACTCACACTCACATATGACGACAGTCTCTGACTTCAGCTGTCAGAAGATGCCAGAAACTGTGATCTGTGTGCATGAGCTGCATTTGTGTGTGTGCGTGTCTGTCATCTATTTTTGACAAAGGCCTTGTTGACCAAAAGCTTATTTTGTGTAGTCTTTTTGTTGCGTCTATCTGCATCTCGGCATCAGCACTGTATGGTGAGCACCACATATCCTTTTAATAATACTGTTACATTATCAAAATACATTTATTGTGGTTTCATATTCCCTTTTTTTCTTTTGAGTTAAACAGACCACTCAGTGATGGCATAGAAAGACATAAACATCAGTAATTGTACGTTTTGTGTAAGCTGAGGATGAATCATGTAATGAAAGAATTATGACAGCAGCGGAAGCTTGCAGTGTCAGATTCAAGGTGAGCTCATTGTCAGTTGTTACAGGAGAAGGGGTGCGAGAGTTGATCTACATCCACACTTTGCACAGCGCTGCGGACTTAATGGAAGATGGTATTTCTCAGTGCTTCACGTACTGGTAGTTCATTCCATTCCATTTGCATATGGTGAGTGAGAAGATTGCTTAAATGCCTCAGCAGCAAACTTCCATATCAAACTAATAAAATTGCTCAAATATATGTCAAATGCAGACAATACACACTGCCTTCAAGATGGGAAACTTACGGAACAAAATTTGTGCAGAAAACAACTACATCACAGCAGCTGATTTCCTAAGAACTACAGCTACATTTTGATATTTAACTTTCTAAAATGCCCTTAAAACAAGCAGAATGTGGAAATATTGTCCTAATTATGTGTGTACCTACACTGAAATTTAGTGGCAACAATTTTCCAAAACCAATATGCTTCCGAAAGTTGTAGAACACACAATTGCAACATTCACATGTTGGTGAACTATGGAGACTCATTTTTCATGACACATGTAAACTCCCAAAAATTCTCAAAGATACATGGTACCTTGAATCATATAGATATATCTTGAAATTATGTAGTACATCAAGTAAAAGTAGAAATGTATGACTACATGAGCTTTACCCAGCATACTGAATGTCCAAATAACTTATGGGACTGCAGCCAGTAACATTATTGAACCCCACAAATATTTCGACATTTGAATCTCTCATCCTTTTTATGGCATGTGTACAGCAATTTAAATCCTCGGTCTCGAAGACTGTGAGAGAATAAAAAGGTCGGCAAAAGAATCTCCCGGATTTCCGTAAGTAGTGTTGCCAGCTTTCAGGTGCGGAGGGCAAATGGCTACAGCTAGAATAATAGCCATCTACAAAGCTGTGGTGTTTCCGCAAAGATGTACACAAAATTGCATTATCTGACTGGGAATTAATTGCACAAATCGGCCACACCGAGCCCACTGCAACTGTCTGGGACCATCAACTCTGTGACAGCACCATCACACAACCTGTGGTGCTGGTCATCAGATGTTATCAGTAGTGATATATTAACCAAATACAGGTAAGCAAGTAGCTTTAATCCTGTTCCTCTGTTGTTTCACCAGGGAGACAACAAGATCCCAAACATAATTCAAGCAAATGCATTCCATATCTATTTATAAAACATATAGTTTACAGCAGACAATTCAATAAGTACTCACACCACTCACTGAATTCATCTAAAAATATGCAGTGCATAATGATACATGCATAGGTACTGATAAAGTCAGTCTAAAAATAACTGGGTTTTGGACATAAACAGGAAATTTAAATTATATGTGAAATGTTTGGATCTACATTTACAAAGTAAATATATCTGACATATGGTCTCGACATCTACACAAAGGAAATAACAGAAGTCACCTTACATATATGTAAACATGCACAAATTCTGCATTAACAAGTTTCTTATCACCTCTGACACAACTATGCCAAAGGTAAACAGAGCAGTACTGTTTTGTCCCACTCAAAGCAGATAAATCTGTGAAGCCAACAAAGCATATCTGACATGTCTCCATTTTGCTTGTACAATATGCAGCCACATCCTCTGTCACCTGTGGTGTTTGTATGTCATGTTGAGGATGTGCCTCACATTGTCCTCTGCTGCTGCCGGTCACTGCTCAGTGTGTTTCCCATCTTGACCAGCTGTTTCTGCAGGTGCCATAGCTCTTCTGACATGTAGCCCCCACATCCCCTGAGTGTGCTGTGTGTCATGGTGCCTTACCACCCTTTACCACTGTTCTGGCTCATTATCTAGCTCTAGGACCAAAATTTAACAAACTGCTGTTGAAGTTGTTTTCGGTCAAAAGACACACAGAATCATTGTTGTACTCCTGTCAGCATGCACAGAGGCAGCAAAAGCTTTAAAACAATAAATTGTGAGGTTCGGTTTTGCGTTTGGATCTGATAACAAATAAACTCACTAGCACCCTATCACAAATAAATGAATATCATTGGTAACAATGAATTATTACAAATCAAAAGTGGGCAATAATTATTAATGAAGAATTGTAAGCAAAATATGCACAACACAGGGAATTTAAAGCTCCAAAATGTGGTTGGCTATGTAGAATTAAAATTCTGACAAAGACTGAGAATACTTGATGGATAAATTTATTCATCTGTAGATTTATTATGGCACACAGTTTTAATACACTACAAAGCTTCAAAACAGCATACACTACAGTGCAGAGCAGAGCAGAGCATTCAGTCTGGAAATATAATCACCTGGGCTGTGATTAAGCCATGTATTTTCAATATAATTTCTTCCAGGAGTGCTACTTAAACAGAGTATGTAATAGAATTTCTGTGAATTTTGTAAGGTGGGAGAGAGGCACTGACTGGAGTATAGCTGTGAGGGCCCAAAAAATAAAAAATTCCTTAGCATGTTTTATACTTTTATTGCAGTCTGTCAAAATGGACAAGAGCTTTATACCTAAATCAAGGGGTTCCTTAAAATTAGCAACGTGTGTTGTACTGCACACCCAACAGCACTCCATATTTGTGTGTTTCTGTGGTAGACTAGCAGTCCACAAGTAAAGGCACACCATGACAGGGTAGCAGGTTAGTAACACTTCCTCCCCGACTAAGCTGATGGAAGGAGATGTGAAATGGTCAGGTAGTTGTGTCCAGTGACAAGAATATAGTCAACTCAAGTCCTTCAGTATATTCTTGTGATTATTTTGTCTCTAAAACACACACACATGATTAGAATAGGAAATTTCTGCTGCCTTATATGCTGATAAGTGCATATTAATTGAAGACAATGAAAGAGAACAAATTATTATGTGCAAAGTAATATTACAAAGCTAAAAAATTAATGATAAATCCTTTAGACATTTTTAAGGTGCTCTATATTATTTCAAGACTACGCAGACATTAGAAATAAAATAGAAGATTCAAATGATAAACTTTGTAAAATTTTGTTGTGGCTGCTGTTTGTACCATACTTTTAATTTCTTGTAGACCCGTTATTCCTAGGCTACAAGTGAAATAGAAACAAAGAACTGTTTCATCAGTTACATGAGGATAAACAAAGAAAAAAAAATTAATACTGACTAAATTTCTAACACAGTATATCTCAAATGATGTCAGGCTTACAGAACAAAATGGAAGAATCAATGAGAATAAATTACAGTTATATTCTGACTTAACCAAGGCAACAAAATATGGGGAAACAGCAGAAAAAATGGACAGACATACACATCAAAACATGCTAGATAGCCAGATTCATGAAGAAAGAAGAAACCACATCAACATAGTTCCACACAGCATTGCTCAAGAATCTGTAATCTTTGCGAGATGGGAATTACTTTTAAAAATATCATAGAAATAGTCTCCCATACGGAGATCCGAATGGGGGACCGTTTTACCTCCGGAATATTTTTACCCAAGAGGACGCCTTCATCATTTAACCATACAGTAAAGCTGCATGCCCTTGGGAAAAATTATGGCTGTAGTTTCCCCCTTGCTTTCAGCCGTTCGCAGTACCAGCACAGCAAGGCCGTTTAGGTTAGTGTTGTAAGGCCAGGTCAGTCAATCATCCAGACTGTTGCCCCTGCAACTAGTGAAAAGGCTGCTGCCCCTCATCAGGAACCACATGTTTGTCTGGCCTCTCAACAGATACCTCTCTGTTGTTGTTGCAACTACGGTACGGCCATCTGCATCGCTGAGGCACGCAAGCCACTCCACCAACGGCAAGGTCCATGGTTCATGGGGGTAGAAGTCATTGTATGCCACCTGATATGATACACCATTGGAGTGGGGGGGTCTATGGCCCCACCCCTTACCGCCGCCCCAAGATGCTTCTACAAATTGACAATAAATAATATGCTCCTCTATGACCTGCTTTGCAAAGCAGAATCTCAGACAGTGCCGTATTCAGCAGTATTAGTCGCAACGCGCTAAGCGAACTGTCGCCAGTGTCCGTGGCGCTGTTGCATTTTTTTTGCGATGAACTTCTTCACGCTTTAACAGTGCCTATCGATCCATTGCTTTGCGGTAACTAAACGAATCCAAATTTCGATTTGTTGTCGAAACGACCGTCGGTGTTGCAGCTCTGATAATGGGTTTACACTGCTTCTTTATTTAAAGTCACGGGCGCTACCTTCCTTATCTCAGTTTTCCCCCATCCCCGCGTTGCCGAAAGTGTGAGAGAAACGTTAAACCTGTAGCAAAATATTAAGAGAGAGAAATTAACGTACTTAAGTTCGTAGTGTTTGTCCATTAGTTTAATAAACATAACATAGACTTCGGTCATAAATAATATATTCTTCACTATTTAGGACTGTTACGCTGGGGTAATCTTTTGATTCCGCGACTGTAGAAACCATGTAGTTTGGGACGAATAACTCCTCAAGCTATGTTTGGAGCGCATTTTCATCCAGAAACGAAGCTCCTTGAAGGTCGTTCGACAAAGTGAAAAAGGTGACAATTTGAGGGCGCAAGATCCGATTAATGAGATGGGTGCGGAATGACTTCCCAACACATCACATCTTTTGTTAGACTAACAGAATGCGGGCAGGTATTATCGTGGAGAAGCTTTGAAAGCAGTCTTCCTGGTCGTTCTCGGGTTGCTCCTGCTAGACATCTCAGTTGATGATAAATCTCGGCAGTGATAGTAATATTTCCGGGAAGCAAATCGAAGTATGTTTTGTGGATGCGCACAGGTCCTTGGATGAAAGTCTTGAGTAACGTGACGTACTTCCATTTTACGTCTTGGAATGTTTTCAACGCTTCGTGTGATGGGAATAAAAGACGGTGTCATCTGTTAATACTGTGTAGCCAATGTGAAAGCAGCAGGCAGAAGACTTGTTTCGAAGTAATACATTTGGAAGGTTGTAAACGAGAGTTATAAATTTAATTGCACCTTATTTGAGTCCCAGCTATTTAAGCTGTATTAGTATCTGCAAACCAAGGACGTATCAAACTGACATATTCGAAAAAGTGGTGAAATATTTCTTCGCTCTGTGTTACTGTGCGAGCACTCTAAGTGAATCAGTGCTTCTTAATTAAATCATGGGAGGAGATATGTGGCTCAGTGTTTTTGATTAAAACATGGGAGAAGGTTGGTGGATCAATGTTTATTAATATATCGAACGTGTGACTCTATTATGAATAAACATTGATCCACCTCCCTTCTCTCCATGGATCCATTTAGTGTGCTCGCGTAGATCTATTGCGTGGTCATTTCACCACCACATATTACTTTTTCATGCCTCTGCAATTAATGCACCTGCAGCAGTCTATAGCATTCGATGTCATAATCACAAAATATTTCTCTTGTAAGCCACTTATACACCTAAAAAGTGGCAAACAAAACAATCTCTTCAATTTCGGTGCACATTGCATCTCTTCTCGCCTCTCATTGTTTGTTTCAAAGAATCATCCCTTGGCTACGCTAAACTCTTGCGTTATTAAATTGCGCATATGAGCAGTAGATAAGTGCCGGCGCTAGCCCTCATCTAGACTTAAGTTGGTCTTTGTGCGGACAGTTGCTGTTTTGTTTAGACTCAAGCATTTCTTTCTTTTCTAAATGTTCGCAGAAAGATACCATTGCTTGTCACAAGAAATGATACAGCATGGGATATCTGAATTCTAATTCCACTCTTTGTTTTTTTCTGCAAGAATGTCTTGGCCACGTCTTTGAAACTGGATTTATCATGACCTCGCAGCTCTGAAAGCAAATATTTCTCAGTGGAGGTGAAGCTTACACCCAGCCCCCCCCCCCCCCCCCCCCCCCCGCCCGATGTCAGACACTTAGATCGGTATCAAACGTTGTGTGTATAAACCAAAACACGGATTTAGTGCAAAAATGGTTCATATGGCTCTGAGCACTATGGGACTCAACTGCTGTGGTCATAAGTCCCCTAGAACTTAGAACTACTTAAACCTAACTAACCTAAGGACATCACACATCCATGCCCGAGGCAGGATTCCTGCGACCGTAGCAGTCGCACGGTTCCGGACTGCGCGCCTAGAACCACGAGACCACCGCGGCCGGCACGGATTTAGTGCGGGCTGTGTGCTGTCGACGAGTAGAAGATGCGTAAGCGGTAATTAAAAGTAATACTAGAATTACAGAATATAATAAAATCGTATCTGTGAGTTCCTTTTTTTACAGATTACGCGTGAAACTGTTATATGAGAGAACTTTTTTTCCCACATATATAAAGCACGTTTCGAAGGTTGCAGCAATGTTCTTTTGGCAGTCTGCTTTCGCTTCGTTAGTCGAAAGTTGCAAACCTGTAGGGTACATTTTTAGAGACAGGTGTGCTGTTATCTGTATAAATATATGCTATAGATTTGCGACTTTCAACTAACGTAGCGAAAGAAGTCTGCCAAAAGAACATTGCTACAAATTCCAAAACTCCCTTTTAAATGTCAGAAAAAAAAGTTATCCCGTGTAACCTTTCCATGCGTAATCTGTAATAATAATAATAATAATAATAATACGTCATCAGTAGATTTTGAACTCCGACCTTCTTTATTGTTTTTAACAATAAAATTTATTCAGTTCAATTATATATAGTAGATATAAGGTATGCTTAAAATTCCATTACATTTCGCT
The DNA here is from genome assembly GCF_023897955.1 of Schistocerca gregaria. Lineage (NCBI taxonomy): Eukaryota > Metazoa > Arthropoda > Insecta > Orthoptera > Acrididae > Schistocerca > Schistocerca gregaria. Next base: position 215,531,820 of record NC_064929.1, read on the forward strand.
ATCAGTTTTCCATTTAGATAGTTATTTTTGTTTTAATGGCATTTCTGTGTTGAGTTAGTTTGTTTCATTTCTGAAACGTTTTCCGTTTGTATTTAATTTTTTTCTAGAATTCCAGTCTTTCTTTTTATTTTTTGTAATATTTGATTAAACCACTTTAATTACAAATAAGTTTTTGGCAACGATAAATGTGAACAATATTTTTCTAATGTATCAGAAAACGTAAGACAGACAATTGAGAGTTGATTATGTACTTAGTAAAACCAACAATGACCCTCCTTTCATCAAGTCAATACACTATCATTTTAACTATTCCCAGGGAGGGCATTGATGTAACATGTCCTGCATTCGACAGCGAAAGAAAACTTCACAGAACAATGGTCTGGCCCACTACCAACTCACCTACCAGTGATGAGATCCAGAGCGCACAGATACCATTTCCCAATACTCGGTAGTTCTAGGTGTTATCTTTAATTGGTTCAAATGGCTCTGAGCACTATGCGACTTAACTTCTGAGGTCATCAGTCGTCTAGAACTTAGAACTAATTAAACCTAACTAACCTAAGGACATCACACATATCCATGCCCGAGGCAGGATTCGAACCTGCGACCATAGCGGTCGTTCGGTTCCAGACTGTAGCGCCTTGAACCGCACGGCCACTCCGGCCGGCTATCTTTAATTACCTCTTACACATCTTCTATTGGACCACAGCACAAACTAAACCGGTGTTTTGGTTGACACTCTATAGACACAAAACATTTGGTACCGATCTGAATGTATGTGTGACATCTGGAGGTTTGGGTGTTACTTTATGCATGCCAATTTGGGCTTGTGTAGCACAGTGAGAATGACTCAGCAGATGTCTGAATGAGCCCAGTCAGCTGGCATATTTATGTTAAGCTACTCTGCAGATTAATTGCTAGAAAACATGGAAGTTCATTCTATGCAGAGTTGCCATATATAGCCAGGACTCTCTTGAGAGGGGGATGTAGCAATGAAAAAAAGAAATTGTTCCATATAGCTGCATTTTGTTTATTGCACAGTTACATGAAAGATGTTGCAGCAGTAGTTGGTACAAATTCTTTCATCAAATCACTGTGGGTATCAGCAAAAATACTCTTACACAGCAGCGGCTTGTGCCGGAATCGAAAACAAATATTCAAATTTTACGTTGTGTTTCTTTAAGGAAGTAACTCTACTTTTCTTCCACAGTTTTTAGACTATTATTCCGAGTTGGGCTTAGTCGCTAAAAAGCTCTTCAAATCTCATATTCCAGAAAACAACTGCCTCATGAAATGTTCACATTATTTTTAGTCGGGTACAAATGGGACAAAATGAACGGTAATACTTCCGATATACCGGAACGGATAGCAACCCTTCTTTGTGAAATTTAAAAGATCTCCATAAAGTGCTGGTACTTTTCCGGTAATTTTTTTTTCATAAAAAGGCTCGTTTTTGTATAGATTGATCAATGGAAAGTACTACAATTTTGCAAAAGATGGGTATCTAATTTTTATTTGCTTACATTATCTACAATTTCGAAATACAGTCTTTGTAAGTAGTTATCAAGTGATTCAGTCTTCATTATTTTATTGGTTTTAAGTTTGTCCCCAGTTTTATCGAAAACAGACGATTACAAAGGTTCAAAGTTCTCTTTCCTTATACAGCTGGTGCTGAAAGTCCACTATTTTGTTACTGCAACATAAAATCTCAAGAATCTTGGACTGGAGCGCGATGAACGGTACACATGAAAATTCCAGCAAGTTCGACAACACTTCCATTAAAAATTTATTTTTGAAATCCTTAAACACGCCAGAAAATCCTCTAAATACATTTCAGCCAAGTTTTCGAAGTCTCTGCTTTCAGTCATGTTCAAAAACCATCAATGCCACGAAGTGCATCGGATATTGGTGGAAGCTTTCTGGACATGAAAACCGAAAGTTCGTGCATCTTTTAAGGGGAATAAGAGAAGAAAGATGCAGAGATTTAGGGCCACCGAACAAGACTAACCTCTTTATTGGACTAGAGGTTACTGAGGTACCTAATTAATAAGATAGTCCTAGCAATGTCTGAAGAAGGCTGTAAGGTATTTATCTGATACTTTCGTGTAAAGATCACAAAATGTCCACTCATACTGACCTTCCATTGTATGTCTTAGTACTTAATTGATCACCAGATTGACATATGTCCGTTATTGTGTTTAGAAATCCCACATAATTCTCATTATTGAACTCATTAATTCTCATTGTGACCTCAGTCTTATCAGTTCCTTTTTCCCTAAAAAGATTACATTGACGAGCCTTTTTGGTAACTGCTTGTTCTGTTTAAATTTCTCATTGTGAAGGAAGCTATATTTCAACTCCTCGTTGTCAACTATCAGTTCTAGTAGAAGCCGACATAAATGTGAATAAGAGTAAGAAGATGAAGTTCAAACTTTTTCCCCCAGTATCCAGATCCTTGATGAGACCACATAATTTTACTGTTGAAAAATAGCAACAGTAAAATTTGTTTACTATATCGCACCTGCAAATCATAGTTTCCTACGTTAGTGGCTTTTGGATCCTCCTGGCGCACTAGCTTCGTTTCATTATAAACAAGAAACGAAAAACTGGTCTTTCTAGGATTTCGCTACCCATACTAAATTTTTAAACTTCCGACTTGCAATCGTGCACAGCTCGATAACAATTTTCAATAAGTCGAGCGGTTCTAGGCGCTACTGTCTGCAACAACGCGACCGCTACGGGCTCAGGTTTCGAATACTGCCTTGGGCATGGTTGTGTGTGAAGTTCTAGGGTTGGTTAGGTTTAAGTAGTTCTAAGTTCTAGGGGGACTGATGACCTCAATAGTTAAGTCCCATAATGCTCAGAGCCAATAATCAATACATAACACTGGAAACCACACCAATGCATTGGTGTGGTTTAGCTAGCAGAAGGCGCTTTTCCAGGGAGTAAAGCTGCGTAGACATTGGAAACCATGGGGATGGAATGAAGGAAAAAAAAAGTTATTACGTCATAAACTTGAAGCAGACGTCTGCCATCTTAAGCAGGCCAAAATATATTTGGTTCACAGCGGTGATACTTCCTCGTGACGTCACTTGACGTGACCGCGTCCAGTTTCGACTGTTTTTCATAAAAAAAGTGCCAGTCTTATTTGTTTATGGGAGTACTAATCGATCTGATTGTAATCTAAAGTTTAAAGGAATCACATTCATTCGTAAGTGGATCCGTTCGAGCAATATTTTGTTTTATGCACACGTATTATGGTTCAACTGTTTACTTTCATTGTAGTGGTTTTATTTTTGCCATTTGACTTTCGATTTGCCTTACTTAGTGTTCTCTCTTCTGTTTTCCATTGCCTTCCAAATCGCAAACGCTCCGACATCAGAGCCACCTCAATAACGCTCTCCTCCCTGCAGAACACAAGGTTACGTAATCACGCTGATTGTTGGGGGGGGGGGGGGGGCGGGCATCATCTCATCCCCTTTTCCCTATCGCTTTTAAAAAGGTCCTGTCCGGAATAGCCGGTGACAGCAATGCGTGTGTATGTGTGCTTTTCTTCTTTTCTGAGGGTGGTTTTGGCTGAAAAGTTATGTTAACACACTTCTTCGTGCCTGCCTGGTGCTTGGCGTGTGTGGTCAGTTGAAGAACGGGATACAACTCGGCGGCTTTGACGAATGAATGATCTTACATATTAGTCATACATATTAGTTTGTTTATTTTCGAGCCATAGATGATAAATCGAATAACTTCTGGGGCAAAGCGTCATAATTGTAAATAAAAATAAATGTGTTATTGAGAGTTAGATACTTCACATGCTTTCTGTCGCTTGTCATTTTAATAATTTTGAATCATTTGTATGCACATTTTGAATTATACCACTGTCTGATAGTGAATCGTTCCAGTTGCTGATTCCTCTGGATCAACCAATGACTAGGATACTAGTACTAGCGAACGCAAAAAAGCTATATAGGAGTGCGTAGCACGGACATCTCGTAACTCAGTTAAACTACCAAAGTTGCATCCTATTCTTCAGTTGACTCTGCTGAGGTACACGATACAAATTTTACGTTTTGCGCATTTTTCACCTTTGTCAGTACTTATATACTATTCATCAATTCTCCTATGTAGGTCAACTGAAGTATAGGATACAAATTTTACTTTAGTCGCTTTCTCTAGTATCCTAGCCTTCAGTTGACCTATATAAATCAACATAAGAGTAGGATACTAGGACTTTCCATTGCGAGACAAGTGATATATGTAATATTACGTTCGAATTATGGCTATACATGGTATATATCCGCAATGTTTTCCCTACTCTTCTTTCCTGTGCTTATCATCCGTCTCTGTCTTTGCAATACATCAACTGGGATGGGATTCTCACGTGTTTACTCGTTCGCCATAATTTAATAGTTTGTTCGTTCCAATTTATTAGATACTTTTTTTTCATCCTTAGTGCTTTTGAGACGTTTTGGATAAAATGTTTTTATTGTGGGCAATGTTTACTTGAGTCGACCTACATAGGTCAACTGAAGTACAGGTGCAAATTTGGGGTATATTGTAGTGTCGGATTCCACTCGTCGGCTTTGAGCAGTGGCGTCATATCAGAGCCGAGGACACTACGTGGTGGTAAACTTCGAAAGCAGCGGATGATATTTGTAAACAAAAGAATGTAGCATACGATAAAATTAGTCACAATTATTACGATTACGTAGTTATCCACGAATTGTATCGAAATGAATTGAAAATATACAAGAGAGAAATATATAAGCGTGAGAAACAGATTAGTGTCGCGATTTATACGAGCTAGAGAAAGCACAGAGAATCCTTAAATTCGATTCTTACACCTTCGCTAGCGTCAGCTGAACAACAGAATACTAGTAACAGCGAAAAAGGCCATGTACATTTGTATCCTGTACTTGCACTGACCGAAGAATAGCGTACTAGTGCCAGTGAAGACGATGTAAGCGACAACTGCAATATGTTTAACGTGTAGGATAACACCACATATACAGATCAGCCGAAGTATGGGATACAAATTTTATGTAAGTGAAGTCAAGTACAGCTATCAATATAAGTCAGCTGAGATTCGCCATTGCGATAATACGTATTCCTTTTCTTGTGCATTCACTAGCACTAGTATCCTATTCTTGTTGATCTATGTAGATTAACGGAAAAATAGGGTACGATGACTGAAAAAAGCGATATAGGTAACATTGCGTTCGAAAAATTGATGTATATGATATTCGTTTTTCAACATTTGTCCGTGCTTGTAAGTCTTCGTAATGCATCATTTGTGATAACTTGTGGCGGCATTGCTCCAACTGACTGGTTGTATCCGATTCTTCAGTATTACCGTCTAGCCGTTTCCAGTAGTTATTCCCTCATGAAGTTTGTTGTAAATAATCCACAGCACTTCGAAGGAACAATGATGCACATAATTACAATACCAGAAGAAGAAGAGGAAAAAAGACATTCATTACACCAAATTAAGGTTGTCTGTAACAGAAACAGGGGTTCACAATGCTGCAACCAAAAGGAAGTTCACTTACTCACTGTATAATGACAGCAAAGTAAAATTTGAAATCAAACTTCCGGCCGTTGTAGCCGAGCGGTTCTAGGCGCTAAAGTTTGGAACCGCGCGACCGCTGGTTCAAATCCTGCCTCGGGCATTGATGTCCTTACGTTAGTTAGGTTTAAGTAGTTCTAAGTCCTGGGGGACTGATAACCTCAGAAGTTACGTCCCATGGTGCTCAGAGCCATTTGGACTATTTTTGAAACTAACCTGAAAAGTTTCTCTTTGACATAAATGATGATGGGTAGGAATTGCTGTCTGATAGCCGCCTTTAATTAAAAAATGGAAAAAAGCTAATAAATGCTCAATATGGAAGCATATTTACAGACAAATTCCATGTAAATATGACTCCTTCCATATCATTAAGATTTACCGTTCGAATCATACATGGAGCGTGTAACTAATGAATGAAAATTCCCATCGCACTCCCTTGGATTTAGTGTTGAGATGGCTCAGTGGGCACCCCCTCAAAAACTGGACATAAATCAAGCATGAAAACAGGAATGTGGTGCACTAAACTCTGAAAACGAAGCAAATTTGTAACAGTGAACGATCCAAGTTCAAGATGTGTAATATCGAGTGTGTTCAAATAGCGACGGCGTCGTGGTTATGTGGTAGCGATGTTGGATTGTGGAGGGGGATGTCCGTGTTCAAATCTCGGTCGATCCCCATACGCCGCGCTACTTCTATATTAACAATTGGAACAATCAGAGATGATGTGGCGTGAACACGTCGCTTCGTGGTCAACACCACGTCCGTTTATAGCAACGAGCGGCACACCGAAACGATGTGTTGCATGAGACGCCAAGTAGCACGCTGCTATTTACATTAATTTGAAGTCATTCCATTTGCCTCAAAATAATTAGTTTCTGTACTTAAAGCAAATCTATATCCGTCTCTGTAGATAGTTCCTCAGAAACACTTTTACTTTTCGCTTAAAAAACACTGGTTTGGGATTCGCATGTGTTCTCTACTATGCAGTCTTTCACATTCGATTCTGGAGCTAACTAGTCTGACATCACAGCTTGATAGTAAACTGTTTTACTTTCATTTTTGCCCTTTGTTTTTGTGTTACTTCCCAAATAAGTAAACCACCTTGGGGACTATAGTCACCGGCCAGTTTACATTTGGTGGGTTTTAGGACATACGTTGCTGTGTACAAAATATAACCAACATATCTAAACCGTTTTTAGCGGTGGAAGAACAGCTATACCTGCCACCAGTCTCGAGTGAGTGATCGTTTTCATGACGCGCAGCACTCGACGTTATGGCCGCATGCTAAACAAAGTAGCGGTTCGTGTCCCTCTTTCGTATGTGGTTCATGAAGTCAGTTACAATCACATTGTAAGTTAATATGTCATTAAGAGTTATTTAAATTTTGAAATTGTAGGTAGACGATCGCAAGTCGAGTGGAAGTGATAGCTATATATTGTAGTCTTGTCTACACCAAGTTTCTTTTCGACACATTGAACACCCAGTTTCGCTCATATATTGTCGAACAAGAGGCTTGTTTTCCAACAAGCAACAAATGAGAAATGGGATTACGCTATTGACATAACTAAAGTATTTTGTGTTTGGATGTTTTATGCTTACCTGTTTTACGTTTACATATTTGGGATTTCTTGATGAAGGTATGTACACAAGTAAAACGCTATTTTGAATATTTTTGTAACAGTTATTACATAGTTATCTTTGAAACTGGATGAATGACGTTGAATCTGTGCAGTTACAAAGTTCTGCTGCTGAAGCACACTGATTTTACTGTCTCTCTGATTGCAGAAATAGAAACATATTTTGAGAAAGTTCAACATAGGTTAAAACGCATAATGTTTACTGCAATAACAGAAGTACTGAAAAAATTACACTAATTCTGTTGCAATTATAGTTAAATATTTACAGTCAGCATTAAGGGGCCTGACAATACTGGTTTGTCAAACCTTCGATATATTGAAGCGACCTCACAATCAATAACATTGACAAAAACGTGTGTTGTAGTTATATTACCTATTGCTCGCAAGCAACAGGAAATGGATCTGATGCTGGATGAAATGAGGACCCAATGGTCACATGTTAATTTACTGATTGAAATGAGAATCACGGAATCGAAAGGTTTCTTAAATTACTTTCCTGAGAGTTCTGCATCATACGACAAGTTATTAGTATTTATGTGATATAAAATGGGGAAGCAAAATATGTTAACGAGAGAGGCAGTCGCGATCGACAAGAGATTATGAGAAACTCGAGCATTACAACGACATGTCTGTCGCCACACATCTCGAAGTTGTTCAGTTCTGTAATATCAGCAGGCACAATTAGCTAAATTCTATGGAAAACTGTGAAGCGACTGTAACTGCTCGGTAGGGCCCGTTCGGACAATTAACGTACAACTTTTAACTTCCTGGCAGATTAAAACTGTGTACCGGACGGAGACACGAAGTCGGGACCTTCACCTTGTGCGGGTAAGTGTTCTGGAAGGTAGGATACGAGGAACTGGCGGAATTACACTTGTGAGGGTGGGTCGTGAGTCATGCTTGGGTAGCTCAGACGGTAAGGCACTTGCCTGCGAAAGGCAAAGGTCCCGAGTTTGAGTCACGGTCCGGAACACCGTTTTAATCTGCCAGGAAGTTTCATAACAGCACACATTCCGCAGTAGAGCGAAAATCTTCTTCTGGTAACGTAAAACTTTTTTTATAAATACTTTGTGGCAACTGGGTGAAACTCGCCTGTGTTTCGCAGACCGCTTAATAATATCTTGTAGATACACGACACATCTTTCGAAACTGAAGTGTTTTGAAAACATGCTGTGTAAAAACGATCTGTATACTGTTTTTGAAAATTAATAAAGTAAACAATGTAATAGAAAATATTCGGTTAACCATCCAAAAGTGCTGTAATACAAAATGATTACCCTTGCATAGACCTATTAAAATTCTATTATGTTAAAAGACTCCGAAGTATTGAATTTGTGGTATGATTATATATATATATATCAGCGGAATGAAAAAAAAACACTGCACACAACACCGCGTGGCTTGTTCCTGGAACTCTCCAACATCTGATTGGAGAATGTTGTCAAAACGTCAACATTCTACCCTGCATCCCTACACTTCTGGGAAATGTTTTGGGAGGATGAATATACCAATCCTACTCTGGCTGTAGAAGATTTAGGTTTCTCTCCAGTTTCCCCAAATCAGTTAAAGTGGGAATTAAGATGATTTATTTGCAAAGGATATGACCGGTTTCCTTCTCAAGATTGCAAGTGAGGCCACTGGATACTAAGCACAAGTTCAGTCACTGAAATTCCTTCTGGTTTTGACAGGAAAACTGGGACAGGGGAATGTTAAACGTCTTAAACACTGTCAAACTTATTGACTGGCTTTTCTGAAAGACTTGCAGTGACTGAATTGGAAAATGGCTGAAATGCATACAGTACTTCATTATCTAATATGATATTACTGAATTAAAATAATGGATCTTCGATAACTCATGGGTCAAATGGCTCTGAGCACTATGGGACTTAACTGCTGAGGTCATCAGTCCCCTAGAACTACTTAAACCTGACTAACCTAAGGACATCACACACATCCATGCCCGACGCAGGATTCGAACCTGCGACCGTAGCAGTCGCGTGGTTCCAGACTGCAGCCCCTAGAACTGCTCGGCCACGCAGGCCGGTGATAACTCATGTTTCACAGTTTTCATTGCACAAAAATAATGTGGTGCTCACTTAGACACACTTATCACCCTGTACATTGACTTGAGCCGAGAAAAGTATGGATATTGATGCTACCGAAGTTTTTATGACTTACCCATTCATTATTGTTAAGTCTGACAGATGTGAAAGCTAAATTTAATACTAAGCTGAAAAAAGTGGGAGGTTAAACCAGAGACAAAAGCACCGAGAACCGGAACAAAATGGAGCGAAGAAAGAAGAACTAAATTTTCGCAAACAATGAAAAACTGGTGGGCAAATAAAAAGAACCAGAAGACCAAGAAGAACGGAAAGTGAACCAGCTTTACTTAGCGTCTTCCACATGGAAGCTTTACGACTAATAATAATAATATTGCATGAATAAAGGCTGGGCAAGTGTAAGGCTATCGTCAAAAATGCTGCCGCGCGATTTGTTCGGTCATAATAATAACATGCTTTTGAATACAATTAAAATATAACGGCGATACCTGTTAATTGTTATTGGAAATAATATGTAGTAAATTAATGAGTAAGATAGCCGATCCTATAAGAAAGGTAAAATTGGGCATATTGAGTTGTTTTGCTTTATATCGACGAAGCCGATGATAACGGCGTAATTTTTTTTTTTTTTTTTTTTTTTACTCTTAGAAATAAACAAGTAAAGACGAGCGAATTGTGCGTTGTGAGACAGTATAGTGGCGAGTTTTAAATAACTCCGATATACGATCAAAGTAACAGAAGGACATTTAGTTACACGAAATCGCGGATAGCGAAGTGTGGTCATTGAATAGAGTGCACCTACAGGGCGGTCAATTCCGGGATAAATCTATACGCATCTCACGAGGGACGCGGTATTGAGACAGTTTTTGTTTATTATTATATCGCGGAGAGCTGGCTCCAAGTTATGAAAAGGAGAAAAACGTTAACTTTTACGCAAACTCTTAATAGCGAATCGGAGTGAAAAGTGTAATTGTCTTGCGCCTAACATACATTCGTGGAGGGCGATGGCTAAACTAGAAGAGTCAATTACAAAATACTGTATCATTACCATTGAATGTTGGTGCCGAGCAACCAAAACTTACTATTCATCAAAGGGTAACGATGGAACGTGAGAGTTTAAATAGAACAGAAGAAACAAGACATTTTGGTCATATCTGTTATTATTGCATGAACTAACATTTCTTATTGTTGTACGATCTTTATGACAATTTGCTTCGAAGGGATCTCGTTACGAATTAAGTTTTGGGGACAAGGTCACGGAGTAGTTCGTAGACCCTACCTAATGCAGCTATTCTGGAATCAGGTGCTACCATGACCATTGTGTATTGTCAATGACTTAAGGTCATAGAGTGTATTTATTCTACAAAATATGCATTAATAATTTTATGTAAAGCTGACAACATAACCACTCGCAGAAGCTCTCCAGAGGCCATGGGATTCTTGCACTCAGATACATTTATGCTCAACAGTATGATAGTGGGAGCTCAGCCTCTAATGGCCATTTCCGTGACGGGAGATTCTTTTGATGTACACTTCTACTACAATGTTTTTAAAAGTAATTCCAGTTGCCCAAAATTTCTTGGCTCCTTGTTCTCTTTCATTGTCTTCAACTAGCACTTATCAGCAAATATGGCAGCCAACATTTTCTGTTCTAATTGTGTGTGTGTTTTTTTTAGAAACAAAAAAATTACAAGAATGTACTGAAGGACTTGACTTGACTACTTACTTGTCACTGGACATGACCAACACAATACGTGTCTACAGGAGCTTCTGAAAGTGGACAAGAAACACAGCAAACCACATGACCATTTCACACATCCTTCCATCAGCTTAGTCAGGGAGTAAGTTTTACCATGGTGGCACTGTGTAATGGTGTGGTATGACTTGTAGAGTGCTACTCTGCTGCAGAAACACACTGATGTGCAACACTTGTGTTTGCATATCAGTACATGAACCATTGCTAATTTGAAGGAACCCCATGATATAGTTGAGAAGCTTGTCTTCATTTTGACAGATTGCAATAAAAGCTAAACATTAGTTTTTCATGGTGCCCTCACAGCTGTACTCTGGCAGCACTCCTGAAAGAAATGATATTGCAGAGAAAGGAATTAGCCACAGCTCAGGCAATTACATCCAGACTTAATCCTCTGCTCTACATTGTTGGGTGCTTTGTTTTGAAAACTTGTGTTGTATTAAAACTGTGTGCAAACTAAATTCTACAGATGAATAAATCAGTCGGTCAGTCAACCGAATATTCCCATACTTTGCCTCCATGTTCATTCTAATTAGCCAACCATTAGCAGTGTAATATTTTTGATCTTGTAACTCCCCATGTTGTGCATTTTTGCTTTCAATTCTTCATTAATAATTATTGCCCAATTTTGATTTGTAATAATTCACTGTTAACCAGTGATATCTATTTATTTGTGGTAGGATACTAGTGACTTTATTTGTGATTGGACCCAAACGCCAAACCAAATGTCACATTTTTGGTTTACTTACATGTAGCCTAAGCTTTTGCAGCCTCTGTACATGCTGACAGGAGTACTGTCACAAACCTGTGTGTCTTTTTGACCGAAAACAGTTTCAATAGCAGTTTGTTAAATTTTTGCCCTAGAGCAACATGACGAGCCAGAGCAGTGCTGAAAGGTGGTAAGACAGATCATCATGAAGCGCATTCAGGAAATGTGGGGCTACATGTTAGAAGAGCTGTGTCACCTGCAGAAGTAGCTGGTCAAGATGGGAAATACACTAAGCAGTCAATGGCAGTAGCAGCAGCCTTAGTCATCAGACCATGTGGGATACATCGACATGACCCGGAAGGACCACAGGTGGCAGGATGTGGCTGTGTATTGTACAAGCAAAGTGGAGGCACATTAGATATGCTTTATTACCTTCACAGATTTCTCCGTTTTTAGTAGGAGGAAAAAAAAAAAAAATACTATTCTGTCTGTCTTTCGCAAAGTTGTGTAGGTGGTGACGGGATCTAGGCTTAATGCAGAATTTGTGAATGTTTACGTAGATGTAAGGTGACTTCTGGTATTTCCTCTGTGTATACGTTGAGACCACATGTCAGATATATTTACTTCGCAAATGTAGATTCTAACATTTCACACATAACTTAAAGGTCCTCTTTCTGTCCTAACTCCACATATTTTGGACTGATTTTATTCAAATATATGCATGTAGGTTTGGATTATGAATGCAGAAAAAAAGAACCCTTGCTGTATACTCTGCTGTAAACTACATGTTTTATAAATAGATGTGGAATGTATTTGTCTGAATTATGCTTGGGATCTTGCTGTCATCCTGCTGAAACAACAGAGGGACAGGATTAAAGCTCCTTGCTTACCTGCTTTTGGTTAATATATTGCTACTGATAACATCTGATGACCACCACCACTGGTTGTGTGATGGTGCTGTAGTATAGTCAATAAAAGATGAGCCCATGCAGCTGCAGTGGGCTCAGTATTGCTGATTTGTGCATCTCCTTCACCCAGTCACATAATGCAATTTTGTATGTGTCTCTGTGGAAACACCTCAGCTCTGTAGATGACTACTGCTTTCGCCTGTAGCCATTTGCACTTCACAGCTGAAAACTGCCAACACCACTACTGGCAATCCAGGACATTCTTTTGCCAACCTTCATTTTCTGTGACAGTTTTGATGACTGAGGATTTAAACTGCTGTACACATACCATAAAAATGATGAGAGATTAAAATGTCGAAATATTTATGGTTGTCAATAATGTTACTGGCTGCAGTTCCAGAAGTTATTTGAACATTCAGTATGCTGGGTAAAGCTCATGTCATCATACATTTCTGCTTTTACTTGATGTTTTACATAATTTCAAGATGTATCTACATGTTTCAAGGTACCATGTATCTTTGAGAATTTCTGGGAGTTTGCATGTGTCATGAATAATGGGTCTCCATAGTCAACCAACATGCGCATGTTTCAATTGTGTGTTCCAAAACTTTTGGCAGGATATTGGTTTTGGAAAATTGTTGCCACTTCACTGCAGTGTGTACTGTCTGCATTTGACATAAATTTGAGCAGTTTTATGAGAGTTTGATATGCAAATTTGCTGGAGAGATGTTAAGCATTCTTCCCACTCACCATATGCAAGTGGAATGGAATGAACTACAGTTACCTGGAGCAGTGTGAAGTACCTGCTCCCATGCACTCCACAGTGCTGTGCAGAGTGTGGATGTAGATCAACTCTCACATCTCTTCTTCTCTAACTACTGACAGTGAGCTCACCCTGAGTCTGACACTGCAAAATATCTGATGCTATCACAATTCTTTCATTACATGATTCAGCCTCAGCTTACACAAAGGGTACAATTACCAATGATGTCTGAAAAGGAAAGGGAATACCCAACCACAATCAATGTATTTTAATAATGTAACAATATTATGAAAAGGATAGTTGCTACTTGCCATACAGCAGAGATTTTAAGGTGCAGATGGGCACAACAAAAAGACTGTCACAAAATAAGCTCTTGGCCAACAAGGCCTTCATCAAAAATAGATGACACACACACACACACACACACACACACACACACACACACAGTCTCTGGCAGCTGAAGCCAGAGACTGTGTCCATAGAGAGAGAGAGAGAGAGAGAGAGAGAGAGAGAGAGAGAGAGTATCTTTTCATAATATTGTCACATTCCATTCTGGATTTTCTATTGTTTTATTTAAATAATGTCATAGTTCCACCATCAAGAGCTGCTGAGATATTATGACCAGTTTCAATCTTCAGACCATTGTGAGGTATCCTGTGTACAAAAGGAGATAACCTGTGAAATGCATTTCATATTTCACTGTCAATACAATACTACTTGGTGTATGTACTAATGAAAAGTCACCTAATAACACATCACCTATTAGTGCTTATGAAAATTCACGTAATACATCACCTACTAACAAAGTGTTTTAAAACAGTTAACATGGCCTATGGCATTATACAGCATAACATCCACCAAAGACATAGAAATTAAAAGTATGATACAGAAAGTATTGCTGCTGATAGTGTACAGACGTACAACGAATTACTTACATGTGATGCATTTATACACCATGTTCTACATGTACAATCTAATTCCAACATTCCATGCAGACACACACTTAATACTGGTGACTACATAGCTGTTTTATGTCCACAAGTCAAATGAAAACTGATACAGAGAGTTTGCATACATAACACATTAGTTAACTGAAAAGGCAAGATCAGTTCCTGAATGTTCTACAGAGCTTCAACTTGCATCAGTACATCACTAGCCCTACAAGAGTAACAAACTCTTCAGAAAGTCTCATAATTTCTTCAGAAATCTAGGAACTACAGATAAAGATGTAATTATTGTCAGCCTAGGAGTATCGAACAACAATGCAATAATCCTTGAAATTCTCACAGCCCCAGTGACTAAAGATGCTTCACATAAAATGTACAACAGAAATTTCTCCTCTAACAGTTGCAGTCATTTCGTAAATACACTGGTTAACCAATCATGGGCAAAAGTATTGTTACAATCAAGCACAAATTCTGCATAGGTTTTCTTTTCCCTCTTTATGTTAAAGTTTGAAATGCATTTTCTGAAAAATCTTGTCAGAACAAACTCATACAGGTATTTACAAACTAATTCCTGGATTACGACAGGTATTAGAAATTCATCCAGGACAATGAAAATGCTTAACTCTAAAATGAAAAAGTTAACTGACCCCAAGTTTGAAGAACATGTAATAAACTACAAAAAGATATATATAGAAAGTTAATAGTAAAAGCAAAATTACTAAGTAGTGATATATTAATAAGAAAATCGGGCAATCAATCAAGAACTACTTGGGAAATAATAAAAAGGGAAACAGGTAATAGCCTCATGGATCAGGGAATAGTACTCAAAAATTGTGAAAATGTTGAATTAAAAGATGAAACTCTGGAAAATTACATTAATAACAATTGTTTAAGTGTACCTGTGTCATCAAGCAATAACTTTAATATTTCATTTGCATTCGTGGGAGTTAACACATACTACTGGCTGGTTTCGAAGATGTTAATTTCTTGCATTTGGTAAAGGTGATAAATAGTCTAAAACCAAAAATGTCTGCAGGTGTGTATGAAGTGTCAGTAAATGAAAAAGTTACCCAAAAAATTATAAAGCCCCTGGTACATATTGCCAATTTGTCATTGCAGAGGTTGAAAATCTTCAAGGTTAGACAGCTGTTTAATATAGGAGATCCATATATAATTTAGAAAATTGCAGACCAATTTCCATTCTCTAAACATTTTCCAAAATTTTAGAGGCATTAGTGAAAAATCAGGCTCATAAGTTACTTAGATAAATACAAACTTCTGAACTGCATGCAACATGGCTGCCTTTCAGGCCACAGCACACAATCAGCCAACCATGCCAACACTGATGACATTGTTAGGAATATTGACAACAAAAAATGTGTAGTGGGAATTGACTTAGGTCTATCAAAAGACTTTGATACAGTAAATCACCACATTTTGCTTAACAAGGAGGAGGCAATAGGAGTAAGCAGAGTTGTGTGTAAATGGTTTGGATCTTACCTTCAAAACAAAACTCAGGTCACAGAAATCATCTCGGACCACAATAACCAGAAACTAAAATGGGTTTCAGATGCAAAAAAAGGGGAAATAGGCATCCTGCAGGGCAGTGTTCTTGGGCTCTTATTGTTCTTGGTTTATATAAATGACAATCTAAATATTCATTATTCGTGTGTTAATGTCAGTCCTAAAAGGAAACTATGGTTCTGCAATAGCTGTTTCAAAGGCAACTTAGGCCAAAAACCTAATATGAGAAACACCAAAGACGAAGTTATCAGTGCTCTACTGGAAGAGTTTTCAGTTATAAAACATCACGAACACGAACAGTATGAAAAAGAAGCAAAGAGGCTTCGTGTTTTACCTCAAGATACTGTAACTTTTGTTAATAACAGTTCTGTTGTTTATGTTTGTAGAAAGTGTGGGAAAAACACAAACTGTCGTGTAACCTGTTGCGAGTGCGAAAGAAAACATCAGTCTAAAACTCCCGACCATGTTCCAAAACTTTACATTTTAGGCGGTAGCCACAGCCGCGGTATTGTCTCACGCATAAATAAAGCTTCAAACGTGAAATCGATGAGCTTTGTAATGCCTGGGGCGCCCCTCTCAGAAATAATAAAACTAGTTTTTTTCTGAAGAAATAAAAAAGCTGTCTTTGAAAGATTTTGTTGTCCTCTTTGGTGGATCTAATGACATTTATCAAAATGATACATCTAAAGCCTGCTGTGAATTAAACAAGTGCTTATCTGAACTAAGTCATACAAACGTTATCCTCGTAAATAAACCACAACGGTACGACTTGATGTCCTGGTCGTGTGTAAACAAGGAAATTAGTGCCGCCAATAAACTTTTTTCCAGTATATGCAAACAATATAGAAATGTTTCTGTTGTTAATATTAATACCATTGGACGCAGATTCCACACTACTCATGGGCTGCACTTAAATGGCCTTGGAAAGCAACTTGTTACATTAAAGCTGATGGAAATTATTCAAAGACTGCAATACTTACCAATAACATCATCAGTGGTACCTGTATCATCATCACAGAAAGTATCTCTAGGAGTGACTAATGCAGAATCAGATACACTAACAGAAAATGCAGCAGAAGTACCTAAAGAAGCAATACTAACAGAAGTAGAATCAACAGCAGCGTCAGAAGAACCACATTCAGTAACAACAGAAGTAACTCCTCCAGCATTAGAACCAGCTTCTACAGCAGTAACACCATCTCCCTCACCAGCAGTAGCAGCACAAACTACTTCACCAGCAATAGCAGAAGAAACACCATCAGCAACAGCAGAAGCAACTCCTCCAGCAGTAGAACCAGTCCCTATAGCAGCAGCACCATCTCCCACACCAGCAGTAGCAGAACCAACTCCTTTACCAGTAATAGCAGAAACAACTCCTCCACCAGCAGCAACTAAACTAACTTCACCAACAGCAGAAACAGTACCAGCTCCTCCTCCATCACCTTCAAGAGTAGCAGAAAAGAATAGACCAGTCACAGTAAGTAAAGTATTATCTTTGTCTCATGATGAAGTGATACCAAATGTTTTGGGAAAACATGTTCCTGTAAAACTTGTGGACAGTAAAGTGAAACAAACTTCCAAGCGTAGAAATGAAGATTTTTTATGGTTTAGCCCAAGGAAGTCCAACTGCCACCTAACATAGATTCCAGAGCTGAAAAAAAAACAAATGTTCTCCATTGCCCCATAATACTGTACTCCTCCCCTCCTGCGACTGTAACTCTGTCTTATTTCTGCACTTAAATGCCAGGTCTCTGAAAAAATAAAGCTGATGAGCTTGGTATACTATTAAAAAGTATCAAAAGAATGATTTTATGTATAAATGAACATTGGTTAAAGGAAGAGGATATAAAACTGTATGTACCGTCAGGTTTCAGATTAACTACATACTTCTGCAGACCCAGTGAATCCTATGGGGGTTCATCCATATATATTAGCAATGATCTATACTTAAAATTTTCTGTTCTTGAAGTTAGTGACCTATGCATTAAAGGTGCTTTTGAAGCAGCTGCTTTTATTATACCTAGTATACAGCTCATAACTGTGTCTTTATATCACACACCTGAAAGTAATGTAGAACAATTTATAGAACATTTAGAAAAACTTGTGATCAGTATACAAAAATATACTAAATAGAAAATTTTAATCTTTGGGGATCTAAACATAGACATTAGGAAAATGACAGCCAGAAATGTTAATTTAGTAAACATGTTAAGATCCTATAATCTCTTTTGTGCTAATGAAAGTCCTACAAGGCACTCCTCCTGTCTTGACAATCTAATAACAAATGTGATTTTGAGCTAGGCTTATTTAATGTCTATTACCTGACAGACCATAGAGGTATATGGGTGAAACTAATTACTAAAAAACCAAAAGAAGACGAGGAACAAACTACAGATACAAATATTAGCAAGTATAGAGAAGAACTTAAGTCTATAGATTGGAATACTGTTATACATTCCTCCAGAAATGTTGATGAAGCCTTCAGCACATTCCTCAAAATCATTTCTGAAATCTTCCACACATGCTGTCCACTGGTTAAAAAACAAAAAAGTTAGGAAACCTAGCCACTCAACTTTACAGAAGTGGTTTTCACCCCAATTACAAAAACTGACACTATTGGAAATTACTTGTCACGTTAAGGTCAAAAAGGGAGCAGTAGATAAAGAAACTTACAAAAACCCGAAAAGAAAATACAGATCTGAAATTAAAATAGCCAAGTGTAAGGCAAATGGTGATTTCATTTAAAAATCGCACAATAAATGTAAGGCTGCATGGAAAGTGATAAAAGCAGAGCTAGGTATGGATATAAACTACAAAGACAACACAAATGCTGCTAACGTCACTGCTGATGATTTCAATCACTTTTTTTGTCAACTCTGCCAATCAGCCTTCGAACCCACAGCAACCAGAATTCCAATTCAACACATACACCTATTTCTCACCCCATATCTGGCAGAAATTTTCAACAAAACATTACAAACGTAGTGTCAGCTTGTAAATGGAGAGAATATAATTAAAGCAACCTCTAAATTATGATACTCTAGATCTGAAGATGTGTTTGGCCTGTCAAACTATGTAATTAAAAAAACTTTTAGATCTCATATCATATCCTCTTTGCATACTGATAAACTGGATGCTCTCAAGTGGACACTTTCCAGAACGTCTCAAAAAAACAGTTGTCATACCATTATACAAAAAGGGCGACAAGTCCTGTATCAATAATTATAGACCAATTTCACTTGTGCCTATTCTCTCAAAAATAATAGAACATTGTATACTGCAGCAAATATGCATACACCTATCAGACAATAATATATTAAATGATTCTCAGTATGGATTCAGGTCAAACTTATCAACAGTCAAAGCAGTTGAAAACCTTATCTCTTTTGTACTAAGCATATTTGAGTCAGAATTATCTGCTGAAGCCATGCTAATTGACTTGAGTAAGGCTTTCGACTCAGTTAACCACAAATTATTGTTAGATAAAGTATGTTGCTATGGAATCAAACACTTGGAACTCTCACTAATTGAATCATACCTCAGCAATAGAAAACAAATAGTAAAGCATAATGACCAACATTCACAGACTTAAGTATAAAACGAGGTGTTCCTCAGGGCTCAGTGCTTGGCCCTCTACTATTTATATAGTTTGTAAATGACTTTCCAAATAACTTACCCTGTAAATCTATCCTCTATGCTGATGACACAACATTAGCTAATTCTGGAAAGGATATAAACATATTGAAGGAGGAAAGTGAAGAGTGTCTCAAAATATCTAATATCTGGTTTAAAGCTAATGACTTATCTATGAACCATGAAAAGACTGTCAAGATAATCTACAGTTTATCAAACAGTAACATGGAGTTATCATCTTTTAAACTACTAGGAATACACATTGACTCAAAATTAACTTGGGACACACATACAGATTATGTATGTCGAAAACTATCACGAGTTATCTACCGACTAGCCAAACTACACAAGTGTTACACAAGATTTATTGCATCAATCATACTGTGTGTTCTTTCATTGCCATCTACAATATGGCATTCTTTTATGGGGTAACTCTCCAGGAGCCTAAAAATTTTTCGCTTGGCAGAAGAAAGCAATTAGACGTTTTTACGGAATCACTGACAACAAGAGCTCATGTAGACCTTATTTTAGAGACTTAAAAATTCTCACAGTCCCACCTCTTTACATATATTGTTGCCCATTAAACATAAAAGAAAACTTAAACCACTACACTATAAGGAAATCAGTTCATCAACACAATACTCGACAAACAAATATGATTGATATACCCACAACCAGGCTTAAGAAAACCCAATCTAGCTATGAATACATAGGCATAAAATTATTCAACACTTTACCTGTACAGGCTCAATTGGTTTCAATGGATATTTTCAAAACTAAAACCAAAGTGGGGATGAAGAAAAATACTTTCTACAGTGTAGAAGAATTTCAGAATAGTTGTAAATATGATCTAACTTATTGATAAACTAAGGCTTACTGTTATGTATAGTTATGGATGTAGAGGCAGCTAGCTATAAGCTAATAGGGTACAACACTCATTTTTTTCCATGTAATATTTTTGTTATATGAAACATTATGTACAAATAGCTATAATACTTTTGACAACATTGATTGCATGTTAATGCTGATAAATTATGGCTTACTGTTATGTATGGATCTAGGTGTAGAGGCTGTTGTAAGCTAATAGTTTACAACATTGCTATATTTATACTATGTAATATTTTGGAATGTAAAACATACATGTACAAATAGCTGTAACTCTTCTGACGACATCGATTGCATGTTAATGCTGAAAGATGGATAAAATAAATAAATAAATAAATAAATATTGCTACCAAAATTATGTTGTTTGGAGATGACATGGGCATAATTAGAAGTGATGATAAAAATAACTATCCACCACAACTAACATAGTCCTGAAATATATACACCAGTGGTTTAAGGCAAACAAATTAACATTTAACTTAAAACAAATTATAACCAATATGGCAAAGCAACTGAAGGAAATAACGTCCTGTTAAAACTGAGTGGCAAGAGAAGGAGAACGTGCAATCCATCAAGTTACTGGGCATGCACATCGATCAAAACATAAGCTGGAAAGAGCGTAACAAATATTTACCCCACAGGCTCGATCTGGCATGTTTCACATTGAGGATAATATGTAGAGTATGCAGCATAGAGTGAGCTAGATTAGCGTATTTTGCTTACTTTTTGTCTATTGTGTCTTATGGTATAGTATTCTGGGGTAAACAGTGTAAATGAAGGAAATAACAGGTGAAGTAAAATTTAAGACAGAGCTTGAAAATTACCTTTTAAGAAAAAGTTTCTATGACGTAGATGAGTACTTTGAATGTGTGTAAAATTATTGTCTTAACATTTAAGTACATGCTCATGACAAATGTTGTACTCTCAAAAATTCATAGAAAATAGCTATTTAAGTGGCATTCTGTTATGTTTGTACTACATGTACTTTGCAAGTTAATTAAACTTGTGACAATTCCTAAATCACATCAAAGATTTACAGAAAGATGATAATAAAATAAAATGAAATGAAATTATACATGTTGTATATCATATGACAGTCTGATCATTTATGACAGTCATATATAAAAACTCAGCAATCTATACTTTGTATGCAATAGTATACTATGTGTATTACAACAACATTAGCATTGTCAGTCATGAAGTGCTAATAAGTAGCAACTAATATTTTTGTATTCCCTTGTATCTGAATTTTCTCCTCCTTACATTTTGTATGTGCAATGTTTTCCTAACACTGTGACCTTTGAGGGAAACAACACTCTTTAGTTTTAATGTAAGTGGAGTACAAGAAAGTACATTTTAATACATTTTTTATGTATGGTACATTACTGACTTGAAGTGATATGTACATATGCTCACAGTTACGTTCTAATTTCTTACAGGAAACATTAACCATAGTGAACTATAATATGTAGGCTGATAATATGTAGGAACATAGTTACATACACAGTATCTTATTGATAACATGCACAGTCAGTGAAAATTAGTGCACTAAGTGATAAAACAATAGTTCCATATGGTGTATAGCTAATATGAATTGACTGAATGTTGTACAAGGTAACAGAAACACTTCATCAAACTGCATTGTATTGACAGTTACATATGAAATGCATTTCATGAGTCATCTCCCTTGATATACAGCATAACTAATGATGATACCTTAGTGTTATAATTTGGCATAAAAACATAAAAAAATTGTTTTTTACATCAGAAAATTCACCACATTGTCTGCTATAACCTAGTGAAAACCATACTTCGATACATTTACTACTCAAGTATATGTTTTGGATAGTGTGTTTCAACTGCACATCTTAAGTTTTCGCTCATTTATGACTTCTAGTGTGTACTTTAAGTTGATGTTTTGGGCCCCAATGATTATCTCTTAGTTTGTAAGAGGTAGCACAGTAAACAGATTGATGTAATAGCTGTCTGCAACTATTCATAAACAACTTTGATACCTTCTGTGCCTTAGGTGTGCTTTTTGTGCACCAACAACTGTTTTCAACATTCACCAGGGCCACTCAGTGAACTGTTAATTGACATTTCAACTAACTGTCTTTTGAAGACAGGTCCCTGAAGTCAGACACTGATGAATGGGCCAGAGTGGGCAGCTATGAGGTGTGGCGAGAGCTTGAGGCTGTCGGGTTGAGTGCCCTGTTCCAGAGGTGGCTGTACAGTTTATGGAACCTGCAAGACTGTAATACTGCTCGCAAGCTCATCCATGCCCTCAACAAGCTAGGTAGGGGTGTCAGTGAGTATGTAGTTGATGCTGGGTTTACGAAGCATTGTATAACTGCCCCAGATACTCAGCCTGTTTATAATTAACTATCTCATTATGTGGTATTATTTTATGAAAATTGTAGATCAATAAAATGATGCAGTGAGAATAATGGAAGGAGGAAAGAAAAACAATCATCATATAGTTTATATGTTTAAGATAATTACACATCATTAGAGGTTGGAAATGATTGCTGTATACTCACTTTAAACTCACTTGAGGGTCCTATGACGTTATCTGCGAACTGGCCATCTCTGCAAACTTAATTTTTAAAATATTTATTCTCTATTCAGAAAATGTCTAACAATTATGTTAACAAAGAGATAGAGGGGCTGGCCAGTACTTACCTCAGCCCAGTACAGCTGATAGATACACAAAAAACAACCGAAAATTTACGTTCCTAGCTTTCGGAATAAATGTGCCTTCATCAGGGAGGAGATAGGGGAAAGAAAGGGAAGAAGGGAAAGTGGATTTAGTTACTCACAACCCAGGTTATGAAGCAACAGGGAAAGGAAAACAGGGAGGGTAGCAAGGATGGAGGCATGGTTGTCAGAGGGAAGCCAAAGATATTCTACTGTAAGTACTGTGCCAGCTTCAAACCAAAGAGGATGCATACAGAAGTAAAGAGGTATATAGTATAAAGATGTAGGATGAAAAGATGCATGAATGGCTAAAGAGGAAAGGGAAAGAGGAGAAGACTGAAGAGTAAATTGGAGTGAGGTGGTTTAGCGTAGGTTCAGTCCAAGGGGATGGCAGGATGAAAGGATGTGTTGGAGTGTAAGTTCCCATGTGCGCAGTTCAGAGGGACTGGTGTTGGGTGGGAGAAGCCAAATGGCACATATGGTGTAGCAGGTTCCTAGGTCCCTAGAATTATGCTGGAGGGCATGCTCCACTACTGGGTATTGGATGTCTCCTAGGTGGACAGTTTGTCTGTGTCCGTTCATGCGTTCAGCCAGTTTAGTTGTTGTCATACCAATGTAAAAGGCTGTGCAGTGCAGGCATGTCAGCTGATAAATGACGTGTAGTTTCACACGTGGCCCTGCCTTGAATAGTGTATGTTTTACCACTAGTGGGGCTGGAGTAGGTGGTTGTGGGGGGATGCATGGGGCAGGTTTTGCAGCGGGGTCGGTTACAGGGGTAGGAACCGCTGGGTAGAGAAGGTAGTCTGGGAATATTGTAGGGTTTAATAAGGATGTTACGGAGGATAGGGGGGCGACGAAAGGCAACTCTGGGTGGTGTTGGGAGAATTTTTTCTGAGGTTGACTTGAGAAAGTCCTATCCCTGGCGGAGTAATTTATTGATGTATTCGAGGCCAGGATAATATTGGGTGACAAGGGGGATGCTTCTGTGCGGTCTGAGGGTAGGAACATTGTTGTCGAACGGGGAGGAATGTATTGCTCGGGCGATCTGTTTGTGGACAAGGTCTGCAGGATAGTTGCGGGAGAGGAAAGCACTGGTCAGGTTATTGGTGTAATTGTTGAGGGATTCGTCACTGGAGCAGATACGTTTGCCCCGAATACCTAGGCTGTAGGGAAGGAGGAAGCATCTAATGTGGAATGGATGGCAGCTATCAAAGTGAAGGTACTGTTGTTTGTTTGTGGGTTTGATATGGACAGAGGTGTGGATGTGAGCTTCAACAAGATGAAGGTCAACACCAAGGAAGGTGGCTTGGGTTTTGGAGAAGGACCAGGTGAAATTCAGTTTCGAAAAGGAGTTGAGGTTATGGAGAAAATTAAGGAGTGTTTCTTCACCATGAGTCCAGACCACAAAGATGTCATCTATAAACCTATACCAGGCCAGGGGAAGCAGCTGTTGGGTCTTCAGGAAAGCCTCCTCTATGCGTCCCATGAAGAGGTTGGCAATACATTCCTCCCCGTCCAACAACAATGTTCCTACCCTCAGAACACACAGAAGCATCCCCTTGTCACCCAATATTATCCTGGCCTCGAATACATCAATAAATTACTCCACCAGGGATATGACTTTCTCAAGTCAACCCCTGAAATGAGATCATCCCTTGACAAAATTCTCCCCACACGACCCAGAGTTGCCTTTCGTCGCCCCCCTAACCTCCGTAACATCCTTGTTAAACCCTACAATATTCCCAGACTACCTTCTCTACCCAGCGGTTCCTACCCCTGTAACCGACCCCGCTGCAAAACCTGCCCCATGCATACCCCCACAACCATCTACTCCAGACCCACTACTGGTAAAACGTACACAATTCAATGCAGGGCCACATGTGAAACTACACATGTCATTTATCAGCTGACATGCCTGCACTGCACAGCCTTTTACATTGGTATGACAACAACTAAACTGGCTGAGCGCATGAACGGACACAGACGAACTGTCCACCTAGGAGATGTCCAATACCCAGTAGTGGAGCATGCCCTCCAGCATAATTCTAGGGACCTAGGAACCTGCTACACCATATGTGCCATTTGGCTTCTCCCACCCAACACCAGTCCCTCTGAACTGCGCACATGGGAACTTACACTCCAACACATCCTTTCATCCCGCCATCCCCCTGGACTGAACCTACGCTAAACCACCTCACTCCAATTTACTCTTCAGTCTTCTCCTCTTTCCCTTTCCTCTTTAGCCATTCATGCATCTTTTCATCCTACATCTTTATACTATATACCTCTTTACTTCTGTATGCATCCTCTTTGGTTTGAAGCTGGTACAGTACTTACAATAGAATATCTTTGGCTTCCCTCTGACAGCCATGCCTCCATCCTTGCTACCCTCCCTGTTTTCCTTTCCCTGTTGCTTCATAACCTGGGTTGTGAGTAACTAAATCCACTTTCCCTTCTCTTTCTTTCCCCTCTCTCCTCCCTGATGAAGGAACATTTATTAAGAAAGCTAGGAACGTAAATTTTCGGTTGTTTTTTGTGTATCTATCGGCTGTACTGAGCTGAGGTTAGTACTGGCCAGCCCCTCTCTCTCTTTGTTAGTATTTGTTTCACATATTTATATGAGATTTTCCATTAATTATTAACAATTATGTTACAAATACCATGCAGATAGGACCAGTTCAAGACACAGGTGACACAAACAGAGAGCTGGAGTGCCAAACTGGGAGAGGTGCCAGCAGCATCATAGCTATAAGAATTCTGTACAGCACGTACCACAACTAATAGCAGATGCCTGGGGCACCAAGCTGACAGCATAACCCAAGTGCAAAACTTTTTATGTAGTGTATATCACAATTAGTAGTGGAAAATGAGACGGATGAAAGTGCACAATGGCAAATGTGAGGGAAGGGGGGAGGAGCACGATAAGTTACTTGTGCAGACAAATGTTCTTGAACTGGCCCTTTATACAGTACATGCACTTCAGATACGTTGAAAATTCTTTGATGACAGTAGAAGAAAAATGGAGATCGGGATTACGTGTATTCACTAAATACTAATCAGATAAAAAGATAAATTTAAAGCAGTCTCCAAAAAAGTTACAGAAATGAGTGATAAGCTAAATAAATCACTGTTAATCTACTATTGTATGTTGTCATGACCAGAAGAATACACAAACAGTGCACTTTTAGGTTGCAGGGACATTGCTCTTTGCCCACTTTCTATTTAACGGAGCACAATTGTGTGGAGGTGGAATAAGCAAGAATACAACTGTTTTGTTTGCATCAAAACAAATTTTGTATGTTTTTCGTCTGAAAGGTGGAATGTAGCATCAAACTTTATCCAGGCATCATTCTTTCTTTTATGGAACATATTTGCACACCCAAAATCATCTTGCTCCTCACGCCAACAGCAACCTTCCACATAATCCCCAAATCCAACAATCCTGGGTGGCCCATTGTAGACAGCTATTGTGGTCCCTCTGGAAGAATTTCTGCTCATGTTGACCAACAACTTCAGATACGATTCTGTATGCAGATGACTCAACAGCAGTAGTCTGCTGCAAAAACACTGAAGAATTAACACAGAAAACAAAACAGACTCTTCAAGAACTAGAAAGTTGGATAAATAATAATGATATGAAACTAAACTTAACAAAAACACAAATTGTACAATTCAGGACCAAAAAAACTGTTGAATATGTGACAAAGTTAAGTTATGAAGGCAGAGAACTGATAACTGCAGATTCTGTCAAATTTCTGGGAGTGACCATAAATAAAAACTTGACATGGACTAATCATGTGGATTGCTTACTGAAACGGTTAAATAGTTTTGTTTACGCAATGAGGGTTCTGAACAAAGTAACTGACTTAAGTGTTAGGAAAATTGTGTATCATGCATATTTTATATCAGTTGTAAGATATGGGTTAATTTTTGGGGGAGTTGAGAAAGGAAGCCTCCTCAGAGTGTTCAAGCTACAGAAAAAAATCATCAGAGCTATGACTGGAACAAACAATAGACAATCATGCAAACCCTTATTTGCAAGCCTCGACTTACTGACAGTTCCTTCCATGTTTATATACGAAACACTTCTCTTTGGTTTAAAAAACCCACATCTTTTTGAGGGAAACTCATTTTCACATTCTTATGGAACAAGGCACAAACAAGATTACATGTTACCTTGCCACAGGTTAACATTATTTGAAAATACGCCATATTATATGGCTTTGAAGCTTGGCAATAAAATCCGTTCAAAGTTGAAGGACTGCAAGCTAGAATTCACTTGTGCAAACATTGAAAAGTATTTAAAAAGCAAATGCTACTACAGTGTGGATGATTTTATAAACGAGGAAGGCAAGTAGGAGATATTCATGTGCTTGGTTTTCCTGTTTGTTCTACATTATGTTCGATGTGTATGCTTATGTTCCCTTTTAATGGAGGTATATGTTCTTTTTATATGTGTCCATACTTATAAACTATGTATCTAAATATCTAGATGTAAACATATATAATACTATTAAGAAAGTATGTGGTCTTTGGAGTATGTCTATATTTATAAACTCCAGAAACAAACATGATAAATACTTTAAAAGAATGATTTCAAACCACTGTGGAAATGTTAAGAAAAAGGAAGAACTCTAACATGTAATTATCTTCTTATGTTGTTATGTGCTTGTAGGAGCATCCACAATGCATTATTTTAATGTATCTTGTTGTAGTTGTTGTAGGTATACTTAGGTAGGCATAGAATTATTCATTGACGAGTCACCAATGTTTCAATCGAATGATTGTATATAACATGTCATGTGACAATAAAGATTCTATTCTATTCTATTCTATCCTATCTCCACCCACTAGCCAGAAACCTAGCCTCTCACATTAATGATACTAACCACTTCCTTCACCATCTTTCCACCATCCTCGCCCCTCTACCTCCTGAAACCCTATTTGTCACTGTTGATGTCACCACCTTCCACACCACAAAAATCCAACCCATGTAGCCTAACCACCTGTGGACAACACATCAGTAGTGACAAGAATTCTTTTCCCCATTACGTTTAAGGTCTCAGAAAGGTCTTTAGACAGGCAATACCCTCCCCCACCACCAAACCTAGTCCACAATCAGATTTCCCATGCCATTTCCTTATATACCCCAAATCCTCCCCCCCCCCCCACCGCCATCACCACCACCACCACCACCCACCACCACCACCACCACCACCACCACCACTCAGCCACAGAGGTGCATCTCCCTCATCAGCCAGTGTCAGTCTTGAATGAAACAACTGAATCATATCCTTCACAAGAGCTATGATTATCTCTCACTCTTTCCTGAAGTGGGAGACATCCTACCCAAAATACTTCCTGCACTTCCTAAAGTGGTGTTCCATCAGCCACCCAACTTACACAACACCACCTTAGTGCATTCCTATGCCACCCCCACTCTGAAGCCCTTGCCACAAGAATATATTCCTGTGGCAGACCAAACTGCAAGACCTGCCCAATCCACCCACACCAGGTACCTCCAGTCCTGTCAAGTGCTTATCCTCACCATCAGAGGCTGGACCATTTATGAAAGCAGCCATTTCATACATCAACTATTCTGCAAGCCCTGTACAGCCTGTTATGTTGGGATGGCTATCAACCGATTGTCTACCAGGATGAATTGCCACTACCAGTCTGCTGTCAAGAACATAATTGACTGCCCAGTGGCACAACATGCTCAGTTTCAATGGCTGCTTCACAACCTATGCACTCTGGAACCTTTCCTCTGCCACAAGCTTCTCTGAACTGCACAGATGGGAGCTATCCTTACAACACATCCTCAGCTCCTGCAATTGTCCTGACCTCAAACTCAGGTACCCTCCTGTCCCCACACACTCCATCCAACAGTTCGCCCTTTCTCTGTCCTGACACCCTCTTCCTTATTGCATTCCCATGCGACTTCCAGTATGTGTTGCTTCCCAACACCAGTTATAATTGGACCAACCCATATACTTGGCAACTGCTCCTCCCAAATTCCTAAATGGCAATCTGGCCACCTCCCTCCAAACTGCTAACCACTCATCCCAGCCCCTCTTTGTGCCTCCTGCCTGCCTCTCCCTGTACCCACTCTACCCAATACTATCACCACCACAGCCAGTCACCTGGTGCAAAATAGCATTGGAACTGTCAGTCTAGCTGGCACCATGTGGGTACATATGCATGCGTATGAATGTGTGTAAGAGTGTGGGTCTTTTTGTATTTTACTGTAGCTCATCAATCGATAACTCCAAAAGCTAATAAGTTTTCCTTCTTTTGCATGTGCCTATCGACAGCTCAACACTTCTGCTTTTTGCCACACCTAGAGTATTTTTACGATAATGATATGAATTCATAAATAATTAATATTAATCAAGAATAAGTATTAGTATGATTATTCATTTTTTTGTCTTGATGATCTGAAATCATACAGTTTTTCTTTTATATTAAATACAGGAAGCATCCAACAATGATGTTAACAAGTCATGAAATGTAGATAAAAAAATATTCCGCAGGAGCAATTTATTCATAATTGTGCCAGTAATTTTGATAGTGAAAATTGGAAACCTGAGCTAGAAACAAAACAGAGCATCACACTTGCAATAATTCTGATGGACACCAATAATTATAATAATTCGTGAAGTGCCAATATATCCTTTTCCTAAAAAATGATCAATCAGGAAATAAACATTAACACTAATGCCATCTACAGGGTGTTTTGGAAAAATATTAACATACTTTAGGGGTATCAAAAAGGAAGCTGCCTGGCAGAATTTTTCACAGAGCATAATTTAACCATCACTGACACTTGGCTTAAATACCATGAAAGAACATTGTACACACAGAAGAGACCTGGAGACACCGGAAGATTTCAGATTGTTTATATAATGGTAAGAAAGAGATTTTGGGTACAGATTGTAAATTGGAAGACTCCCCAGGGGCAGATGTGAACTCTGAAGACAATTTATTGGCTGTTGACTGTATATTAAGAATCAAGAAACTGCAGAAAGGTAGGAAATTGAGGAGATGGGGGTCAGTGTAAGTTGAAAGAACCAGAGGTTCTTGGGAGTTTCATGGGGACCATTAGGCAACAATTGACAAGAACAAGGGAAACAAATGCAGTAGAAGATGAATTGGTAGCTTTGAGAAATGAAACAGGGAAGCCAACAGAGGCTCAAAACAGAACTGAGTTTAGTTATCGGCTTCTCAGCCTTTGTGTTGTACAGAAAGGAGTGTGGTATTCAGCCATGAAAAATTGTTAACCACCTACTTAATGATGTAACAAATTTAACAGATGATTTGGACAGCCTGTATACTGTCATACTTTCCATTTTTAGTGCTAGAATTTTGAAACTGGTTCATTGCATATCATAATGAGAGAATGAAATTATGGTGCATGGAACACGGAAATAAGTAAGACATTTCTATACTTTTTATATTAGTCTGCACTGATTCTTTCACTTACATGGTACTAGTGAACTATGTGATAAATGTTCTGGTCAACCATCGGGATATACATTTTGCGAGCAGGTAAATATGATTTTATGCGAGGCCAAGTGAATGGTAATGTACACAAGGCTGTATGAAAATGTGCTTCTGGATAGAAGACAACCTTCAGTGCTGTTTATCATAAAATAACTGAGATAAGATCAGTAGCAACACAAATGGTGCATCAAGTTGGGCTAAGACTTGCTAGCAGATGTGACAAAAATGAATGCACAAATCAGATTGTTGAGGATTCAGTTGTCACCATGGCGGAGACAGGTGTACCATGTTGTACATCTCATTATGCCACATGGAGGGTACATAACAAACAGTTTTGTGTATGGTCTTCAGTATCTTTTCCCCACCAGTAGTAGGCCATGAGAGAACTATTGCTATTGATCTGTCCCACCAACTGCTAATCCACAGTTTGTGTCTTCTGTCTTGTTTACACATGAGCCAATATTTGAAATAAATGGGATAGCAAATTTTTGTGAACAATTTTTTGGGTGGATGATAATCCTTTTGTTACAACAATTCATATTAAACACCAGTTGGAGTTTCTGATTAAAATGTAGGCTGAAATTGTAGGTAGCTATCTACAAGAAATATATTGAAAGCACTCAAAGACTTCCTGCAGGTTAGCCTAGTGAAAATTTGAAGATGAGGCTTCAGCATATTTCAATCACATTATCAGAAATGCAGAGGATAATGTTACTGAGTTTGGGTACTGATGATCTGTTGGACTGTTGTTGGGATTTAATGGGGAGTCCTGAAATGTGTAATGATAAGATGTTAATAAAAATTATGTTGATGAGCGAGACTAGTGTACTTCCATCCACTGCTAAATATGGTCACAGATCGACTAAGATGCTTCCTGTCAAACACGATACAAAAAAATGTTAGTGATAGCAGTTTGATATGTCAGTGATGATTAGTGGTACTGTCTACATGTTCTGCTGATGTCTGACCATTATTTGTGGGTCCGCGTAACACAATAAGCATATGCAGCAACATTCCTAATGCAGTGACCCTTCATCAGACCATCATGGATACTAGCTAACCATTTGACATAGTCCAGGGGTGTTTCAAAGAATTTGACTGTATTTGGTGTCTATATGCTAATAGGGATATTTTGGTATTTGCCATCACTTTCTGATCTTATTATCATGGAGATTGTTTTTTCTCAATAACAAATATATATTTTATGTATTATGTAGGTATATATGTATATCAGTTTCATAACCTGAGCTTCTTCATTAGGGGAGAGGAATCGGTACCGAAAGGATATAAAACTATTTGTGTCACATGTTGAATATCACATTATTTGCTCACAGAAATTTATCTCTTATCATATTAATCAATGGATTACATTATTTCAATGTCTTCTATTTTTTAAGTTTGAGCAACATGAAAAATGTTGAAGAATTGTGAGCTGAAAGATAAATGTTTGGGATATTTGATGCCAAGTGTAATCCAGAACCAGTATTTTGTCTAGATGTTTGTGACAAATCATCTAAATGTGCACTAAAACTGGACACTAGATCAAACTCTGAATGCCCTAGAATTGCATTAACACAATCCTGCAGTACCTAGTTTGATGTATTGTTGAGCAATTCTGTCAATATGTTACAGAATGGTGTCACTCTCTCTCTACACGTTCATGGAAAATTTCATTCTTTCACTTCTATCACAGTAAATAGCATATTGTATTTCCAACAGATGCATTTGCAACCATATATGAAGCATGGTTTAGTTTACAGTTGGGCAAAAAGTATGTAACACTACTGTGGTTATTGAGTAGTGCTGGTCGGATGTCCTGCAAATGTTGGCAAGGTGTACATCCAGATCTGTGTTGTGCTCATGAGGGAGGAGCGGGGGGGAAATGGTAGGTGAATCCACTTGCTGGAGGTTGGACACTCACTGCTCTGCAGCTTGATAAGGACATGTACGAGGAAGTGGAAGAGACGATTGTGTTTGTAATGGGTCAC
The DNA here is from genome assembly GCF_023897955.1 of Schistocerca gregaria. NCBI lineage: Eukaryota > Metazoa > Arthropoda > Insecta > Orthoptera > Acrididae > Schistocerca > Schistocerca gregaria. The sequence goes on from NC_064929.1 coordinate 215,564,390, forward strand.
ACTTGTAAGGTTTCCTTGACAGGATAACAGTGAAGACCTCAAAAGAAGTGAGAAAGGAGATGAAGAGATTGCAGAAGAGGCAACTCTATAAGCTAATGTCAATTTTGTACGGGGTGGGCAGCTGGTGATGTGGGTAGGCTGGTACCAGGCAGCGGCAGACACCATACTGACACGATTCACCAAGTACACGACACTTTAAATTGACCAAGATCAAAGGTGCAAGGGTGAAACCAATCACAGTCTGGTTCTTCAGCCACGACACTGTGACGTGGTAAGGAAATTAAAGATCTCTATGTTTTTTATGTTTCCAGAGAATAATGATGGCATTTCCTAGAGTAAAAAATTCTGGAGGTATATGTGGCCCCCTCCCAATTTAGATCTCCAGGTTGGCAGTATTTCAGGTGTCATCAAAAGAGATGACCATTTTAATAAGAACACTTCAAACAGCAGAGGAACTGGAAAATCTGAAGAAAGAAATCGAGAAATGTGATGTGAACATAATGTGTTTAAGCAAAGTGAGGTGGTTAAATAGTTGTGAAATACTGTCAGGTAAGTACGTTATGTTTTGTTCAGGTGGAAAAAGCTTTTAACACAGTGTAGCAATAGTGACAGTGATTCAAATAGTGCTAAGTGTGATTAAAGTGGTGTGCCATAGTGATCATTTACCATTTGTGGAAACAAGTGCAGAACCAGTGGACATTCTGATAGTTCAAATGTAGTTTGTTTTGTTTTAGGGTGCAAAATCAACTAGAGTCATATGCGCACCCATCAGAACTGTAGAACGCGAAGACAAAAAGAGGAGTTAAAAATGACTATACGTTAAACCCAATCACTGAAAGAGAAGACAACTAAAAAATGGAGAAAGTTCTATAAAACACACCATAGAGAAACAGAGGTAATGAATTAAAAATTAAATTACCTTCACCATACTGCTATGACGGATAAAAAGTAAAATGGAGTCAACAGCCCTCATGTCGTTCGCTAAAACGGTTGATAACTCAAATGGCAAACACAAACAAGAATGTAAGTGGTTTAAAAAAAAAAAAAGGGGCATTCCATCAGGAAATGGCGGACCATCAAACGTTGAGTGCAAATGAGCACCAAATGATGGGGGAGCGCCACTTAACAATGGTGATGGCTATAAAAGGCAGTGCCTAATAAGCAACCTACTAAAATGATCTCCTCACGGTGAGAAGGCCGAGAGGTGGTCATCCAAGCCATTGGGTGAGGCTTAATAACCCAGAGCTTGCTTCCATGAAGGGAGGACCAGTGGTGACACCAAAGTGACACCACCTGCTGACAGACAGCAACACAGAGATCATTGGAGGGAATGTAACAACTAACAGGCTGAGGTACAAGGACTACAGCCTTGGTAGCATGCTCAGCAGCCTTGTTTCCTTGCAGACCAATGTGACCAGGAACCCACATAAACATCACAATGGCTCCATCAAGAGTGAGCAAGTGACAGCTATCCTGTACCCATTACATTTAGGGATAGACTGTGTACAGCACACAGAGACTTTGAAGGGCACAGAGAGGCAGAGAAGATGACACCATTGAAGAGCCTGTGTCGCTGGATGTACTGCAAGGCATGATACAGGGCAAAGAGCTCTGGTGTAAATACTGATAAGTGTTCCAGAAGCTGATACCAACCCCATCTGTGAAAATGATGAAGGCACACCCGACATCACAGTCAGTCAGAGAGCCATCACTTTACACAAAGATACTATCATGAAGTTCTGAAAGGTCATGAAACTGAAGGTGATAGAGTGAGGATGGAGTAGTGTCCTTAGGAAGCTAATGAAGGCCAAGGTGAACTCAGGCTGCTGCACGAAGCCAAGGAGGTGAAGGATTTACAACCATCGTGAAAGTTTGCAGGTAGCATGAAGTTAAATTGCCGGGTAACATGAAGTTAAATTGCCAGAGCAAGAGCCAAAAGTTAACTGCAGGAGGAAACAGAGAAAAGGGATGCACCCCATACTGGCAATCAGCAAGCATACCTGTTGAGGAGAAAGTCACAGCAGTAGAACAGCGGCAGCTTCGGCATACAGACTCTCAACCAGGCTAGTCTAAAAGGCGCCAGTGGCCAAACAGACATCACAATGATGGATGGTATTGAGATGGCACAAGAGGGGTGGATGTGCAACTACATAAATGAAACACCCATAGTCTAGTTTTGAACAGACAAGGGACTGGTTCTAATGGAGGACCGTGGTTCGATCTGTTCCTCAGGAAGTACCATTGAGGGGCCACATAGAGTGGGTTGCCTATCAAGCATGAGCCCCTGGGATTCAACAAACGAAAGAGCAAAAGACCCAAGATGTGAAGATGGTGGAAGAAACCAACTGCGCAGCTAGGAATTCATACAAACTGTTTTGTCAGTGGAAAAGTGAAAGTCACTGTCAATGCTCCATGCGTAAAGATGATCAAGCCACTGCTGAAGACGTCACTCAATGAGACAGGTACATGGAGAACTGCAATAGATAGCAATTTCATCAATGAACAGGGAGCCGGAGGTGCCCAGCAGGAGACAAGCCATTATAGGGCTAATGGCAATAGCAAGGAGAACGACGTTCAGGACGGAACTCTGAGGCACACCATTTTCCTGGATAAAGGTGTCTCACAAGGCACAACAGACACATACATTGAAAACCCAGTCTCTTAAAAATTCCTGAAGAAAACAGGGCAGGCAGGCATTGGAAGCCCCACATGTAAAGAGTATGGAGGGTACCAGTCCTCCAGCAGGTATCATAGGCTTTTTCCAGATCGAAAAACATGGCCACAGTCTGGGATTCCCACAGAAAACCATTAATGGCATGTGTGAACAAAGTGACAAAATGGTCAACTGCAGAATGGTACGCTCGAAATCCACACCATGCAGTGGTATGTAAATTGCGAGACTCAAGCCACCTTAGCAGCCAGGCATGAATCATTTGTTCCATTACCTTGCAAACACAGCTGGTGAGAGAGATGGGATGGCAGCTAACATGAAGGTATTTGTCCTTACTGGGTTTAGGTATGGGTATGGGTATGGGTAAGGGTATGGGTATGGGTATGGGTATGACAGGTGTCCTCTGCCCAGATGTAGTTGTACATATGAAACAAAGTGCTCGCCAAAGAAAAAGTTGCAGCAACACTTGAATGTGAACACTATCTGGTCATGGGGCAGAGTATTGGGATGAAATTAGAGCATGATCGAGCTCCCTCAATAGTAAAGGCGCCATTCTAGCATTCACGATTCTGATAAGAGAAGGGTGTTGTCCGCACATTCTCCGCTCATTTCTGATGGAGGAAGACTGGGTGTTAGGGGGAGGAGCTCAAAATCTCCACAAAATGGTCATCCAAGGAGTTGGAGATAGCAATAGAATCCACAATGACATCGTCTGCTACTGTTGGGCCAGAAATTGGGAAATGGATTTGATCCCAGAGAGCTGTTGGAGGTTGGCTCACAGAACAGAAGAGGGAGTGGAACTGTTAAAAGAACTAGTGAATGAAATCCAGCTAGCAATTTTGCTATCCTGAAGAATACAACACTGTGCAGACAACTGTTTACAATGAATTCAGTTGGTCATTGTAGGATGATGGTTAAAAATATGGAGACCACGTCTCACATGGGAGATAGTTGCTCGAGTAAGTGTCGGAGAGAATGGACAACTCGAGACAATGGGCAAGCTGGGGAGTGCAGAAGATTATAATGACTATGTTTGATTTGTGGGGCACTCAACTCCACAGCTATCAGCACCCGTACAAATTGCCCAACCCTTGCTCAGTCCAATCTTGCCACTTTCATGAATGATGATGAGTTGACGAGGACAACACAAACACCCATTCATCTCGAGGCAGGTGAAAATCCCAGACCCCATTGGGAATCAAACCGGGGCCCCATGCTATGGAAGCGAGAACGCAACCGCAAGACTACGAGCTGCGGACCAGTGCACCAGGAAAGGTCCAAATGGCAATAGGTGTGTCTGAAGTTTCAAAGGAATGTGGGTGTTCCTATGTTAAGACAGAAGAGGTTAAGTTGATTGAAGTCAGCCAAGAGGTCACCTCTCGGACAGGTTCTGGGAGAACTCCAAAGGGGATGGTGCGCATTAAAGTCACTTTGCAGCAGCAGAAAGGGATGAGGTAGCTGCCAATAAGCTGAAGGAAGTCTGCCCTGGTGACATCCAATGATGGAGGGATGTGAAAAGTGAGGAAGAAAAGGCAAACTTCAACAGCTTGATACCGGGTAGTCAGGGAGATGGATTGACCATAAACGTCATCCCATATAAGGAGCATGACTCGCCCCCTGAGAGGGAAGGTCAAAATGGACCAGGAAAAAATGCAGGAGCTCCAAAAGGCCGTGAGGACGCAATTTTATTTCCTGAAGGCAGAGAACAAGTGGACACTGCAATACTAAGAGCAGCTGTAAACACTCTTTGTTGGATCAAAGACCATGGAAGTTCCACTGAAGGAGAGCAATGACAAGGAAAAAATGAAGGGGTGCAACATCACCTACCACTGAGTGACAGCCTTCGAAGACTCGCTGCTGCAGGGCACAGAGGCTGGAGGATCCAGCTCCGTGAGGACTACAGAAGCTTCGGCTTTCTCCTTCTGTCAGCCTGCACAGTCCAGGGCATACAAATCAGTAGTATGCACCAGCAACACGGAGGTCGGCCAGACAAGGGTATCACATGGTGACACTGTTGAAGGGGATTTTTGAGTCGGCGAAGGAGAAGACCATTTACCTTTGTTTGACTTCTTTGGGCCTTTCCGGTTGGCAGAGGAAGATTCAGATGTTGGTTGGCTGGAGGGACTTAGTAAGTCTTCATGGGAGTATTCCTTCTGTTCTTTCAGGGGGAGTATTCTTCTATTCTTTCAGGCATGCCAGTTGTGTAGCTGGTGACTTCACTCTACGAGGCAATAGTCTGGTGGCATGTTGCACAGCTGGAGAAGGAGAGGGGAAGCTACCATGATGCTGGGCGATTTCACAACCACGGAGCTAAATTTGAGGTCACATGTCTGCATGGCCATGTCCTTCATGGAATGAGACGTCGCAAGAACACAGGATTTCCAACTAGCCAACATCTTGCAAGTGACCAAGTAAGGCACTTTTTCCTTCACTCCTATCTGCTGGACAGTCCGCTCATCGAGGTACAGGGGACAACTGCAGGAGGAAGCCACATGGTCGCCATTGTGCAGTTGATGCAGTGGGGAGAAGGAGAGGGACAATCACCCTTGTGAGCATCCCTACTACAGGTTACACATTTGGCTGGGTGTCGACAGGCTCTCGAGTGTGGTTGTAGCGTTGACACTGGTAGCAGCACATCAGGTTCACAATATATGGTCTGACTGTGAGCTTTGATGGAAGAACCGCTCTCAAATGTGAGAAAGACAATGTTTGTGGTACATTTGGATTTCTGCCTCCATCAGACCATTGAGCAGCCTAGTGCAAATAGCACCACGTGAAGAATTCAGTGTTCGATGGGCCTTGACACAACTTTGGCCATGGAGGAGTCAAGCTGCAAGCAGTTGTTGTGCTTGACAGTCAAATGTAGTTTCCAAAAGCAAAGTGTCATTGCTTGTACAAGAGAAAGGGCCAGGAACTGCATCATCACATTTCTGAATAGTAAATGGTGAATGTCTGATGTCTTCAGCACATGAAACCATAAGGAACTGTGGGGCAGCTGGGAGGGTCTGTGAATTGTTAGCCTCATTTTGTTTACGTTTCATAACTGTTGACAGTGAAGATGATTGGCTCATTGCCAGAAAATCCCCCCACGATTTCCTGCATCTCTGACAGCATGCTCCTTCCAACTGTGGACCCCCTTCAGAAGGGGCTGCACCCACTTTAGGTGACTGTTTACACTTCAGATCACACTCCCTGAACACCTGATAGAGGGACAAATAGGCAATTTGGGAAGATTGCAGCTCAGGCAATAATTCCTCCCAGGGCCTGGCCTGTACCAGAGGGTACGTGTGAACCCTACCTGTCGATCTGGGGCTGGGGCTGGAGCTGGGAATAATGCATTATCCAGTCACTTGTTACACATAAGATGCATGGGCCAGCCTTCAGGAGCACACAGAGAGGAAGAAGGAAAAGAGAACCTCACATGCCAAAGTGGAGGAAGAATAGGAGGTGAACGATGGAAGAAGAAAGCAATGAAAAACAGTGGAGAGTAATCTGATATTGATTACCAAAAATGCAGAATACACTTACAAAACCAGCCCAGGCATGTTCTCCATGGGAGGGGAAAAAGAACAGGATGAGGATAGACATGCAGCATGGAAGGGAAAAGATACTGAAAAGGCTGGGGCCCCGAGGTAGCCAAGCACAAACCCGCCAAAGAGTGGTGATCCTCCTGGGCAGTAGTTCAAGAGTACGTGCCAATATCAGACCACGACAACAAAGGAAGAAAAAGGCACTATGAATAGGAGACATCATCTGCACAGAAGCAGAGGAAGAGTAAACACCATAGTCATGGTTGCCTGGAATAGTGTGGTTGGGCAAGGTAGTGACGTAAACGTCATGGGACAGATGGATTAGGAAGAAGAAATTACAGGAGGAGGGATGTTGGTGGAATTCTGTTAGTGAAACAACTTGGTGGTGATGAACACTTAATACAAGAAAAGGAAGAGTAAACTGTACATACGGAAGAGCCCCGGTGATTAACAGATATCAGATAACTGCATACTTGACAGAGGTTTTTGGAGCAGCATAGAAGATACCAAGACTATGCTGCCTGTCGATGTCAGTTAATATCTTGGCCTTTGGGTTGTAGGTATCAGTACAAGGCTGAAGAGGATAGGACAGTGAGGGAGGAGAAAGCAGGGATGGGACCTGGGAAAGCACCGAGAGAAAAATAAAGCAGTAAGAGAATTCTTGGATCAACAATTTAGTGAAGTGTGAGGTGAAAATGCAAGCATAGAAGTGCAGTGGCAAAATGTTACTCTGGTTTTGTTGAACACGTTAAATGTTGCGAGCGAAACAATGAGAGTAAGGAAATGCTGGATCACCACTGAGATGCTGGAAAAGATGTAGGCAAGGAGGAAGTGTAAAAATGTTAATGAAGGTAAATACAGAAAAGTTAACAATGCACTCACGAAAGAAACAAAATGAAGGAAAAGTACACAGAAGAAATGTGTGATGAATTAATGCAACTACAAAGAAGAGGAAGGTACAACATCATATACCAGAAAATGAAGGAACTGGGAGGGACGAGCGAGAACAAAGGAGTAAGACTGTAAATGATATATAGTTACTGAACAAATACACATGCTGAAAATATGGGGAAAATTGTAAAAACTTTATGGTAAGGAACATTGTCCAGGAGATGTCAAAATAGGGACAGAGAAGGCTACTGATAAAGATGAAAAAGGGTCCAGCATACTGACAATGGAAACAGAGAAGACAACTAAGTACTTAAAGGGGAGGAAAGCTACAGGAAATGACAACACACCAGTGGTTTTGCTAAAAGAAATCGGAAACAGAGGTTTGAAGCTGATGACGCAACGCATCAACAAAATTTACAAAACTGCACATGACAATGATTACTCTTGAGAAGAAACCAAAATCCAAGAAATTTAGTGACTACAAAACAATTAGTCTGATCTCACAAATGGTGAAGATCATTCCAAGACTACTCAACAGGCAAATGGAACACAAAATTGAGGAAGTAATAGGAGAGGATCAGTTTGGATTTAGGAAATGAAAAGAAATCAGGGACATCATTGGCACACTGAGGGTTTTATTAAAGTTTTGGCTGTCAATGAAAAAAAAAAATTGTGCTTCTTGTATAGACTGGAAGAAGGCCTTTGACAGAGTCAAATGGACAAAATTGATGAAGGTCTGTAAGGAGATAGGAATGCACTGGAGAGACCAGAGACTAAGTCTCAACTAGTACGTGAGGCAAATAATAAATATGCAACTGAGCTATGAAGAAACTAACAATACGGAAATAGGAAGAGGAGTAAGAGAAGGATGTTGTCAATCACAGAGTCTCTTCAACCTGCAAGGAGAATGGCTGGTGAGAGGAAAGCTTTGAAAAGATGTGGAAACTTCAGGATAGAACAACTAATCCTCAACACCAGATGATCTGGCAGTGCTCACCAAAAATCAAAAACCAATTGGTTCATACTGGAACAAAATATGGAATGGAAATCAACACTGAGCAATCAGAAGTGATGGGGATTACAAACCGGGAAAAACCTTTGAGGATAACTGACGAAAATTGAGAACGTGATGCAGCTGGAATGCTTGGGAAGCTCACTGACAAAGGATGCACACTGCATAAATGAAATTTGGAGCACTGCACTATTTGAAGCAGAGATGTGGACCATGAGAGGAATTGAGAAAAAAAATACCTGGAAAAATTTAATGTGTAGTGCTGGAGAATAATACGGAAGATCAAGAGGGCAGTTCGGTGACAAACGATTATACACTGAGGAGAGCAGTAGAGAAGAAAACTATTCTGTATACAATTATTCAAAGGAAGTTCAACAGGATCGGACACACACTCACACACGAGGAGCTCATATACAATGTCATTGGAGGGAAATCAAATGAAATACAAGATGAGGAAGAAGAAAAATTCAAGATCTGGATGACATGAAAGATGAAAGGAGATGCAGCAAACTAAAGGAACAAGCTCAAGACAGGGAACATTGATGTCAGAAATTCTCCATATACTGACGTCAATGTGCCACTAGGCAGAATAGTACATAATAACAATAATAATAGCAACAATGTAGATTAAACCATGGTTTAGTACAATCAAACAACTATTTCTATACGTGCAAGAGAATTCTGCAGTGCATAAGAAAAGTGTGTTGTAGATTTTAGAGAGCTAAGAGCCGACAACCTGTCCTTTGTCCTCATCTTCCCTTGTAGATGCCTGTGGGTCCCAAATTGACAAGCAGTCCTCCAGTGCTGATTGAATGAATGTTTTCTAAGCTAAAATCAAACAATGGAAAATCCAGGATGGAATGTAGTAATATTATGAAAACGAAAGTTGCTACACACCATATAGCGGAGATGCTGAGTTGCACATAGGCATAACAAAAAGACTATCACAACATAAGCTATCGGCCAACACACACACACACACACACACACACACACACACACACACACACACACACACAAATACACACAAATACAATTTGCACAAGCATGACTGCAGCCTTGCCTTGTGTGTGTGTGTGTGTGTGTGTGTGTGTGTGTGTGTGTGTGTGTGTGTGTGTGTGTGTGTGTGTGTGTGTGTGTGTGGGCGCGCGCGCGCACTATTTTCAACAAAGGCCTTGGCCAAAAGCTTATATTGAGATAGTCTTTTTGCTGCGCTTATCTGCGATCAACATCTCTGCTGTTTTCTAAGCTAAGCTACACCCTTTGTGATTTCTTGGGTTTCTTTCAATGAATCTGTCTGGCATTTGCCTTTCCTATTACTAGTTTCGTGTAGTCATTTAACTGTAAATTACTACATATGCCTATTTCCAGATATTCCTTCTTAAACCTCTCACAATAAATTCCAAGTTGAACTGTGCTTTGGAGTCTTCGTTACACTACAAGTCCTCTTGTAAGTGCCTGATTATGTGGTTCAAAAGTCAGAGGAAGATAGCAGCACAACAACTCCAGTAAGATACTGTTCCTGGTAAAGCACCATGATGATCAGACCAGTGCCTGGAGTTGGGGCCAGCATATCTTTATTAAACATTATATCAGACAGCAAACAAAAGGCTACTTCTTCGATGAGTACATCATTATTTCTTATTGACAGTAAATACTTCACTTATTCCAATTGTTAGAAAAGAAATTAAGTCTATATTCACATAATCTAGTACTGGGACTCTCACCTAAGTTGTGCATTATTGTTCATATCTTTTTTTTTTAAATTGTAAATAGTTTATGGAAACTGTTAAAGCAGAAGTAGAGATCTTGTTTGAAGCGAAATCGATACTGAAACTCAATGATAAGATTAAAGTGAATGTACACATTAAGAAAAAGTGTGTAATATTTACTTTTAAATATTGTAAAGATATCTATTTGTTATAATTATTAAATGTAAAAAGGTGCTATAATTTAATTATGTGTGTAATGCACTCTCTTAGGGCTGTACCCGATATGTGTAGTATAAAAGATGGAGTAGTTGCGTCACGAACGGAAAGCTGTGTAAGCGTAGATAAAGGTGGTAGCGGAAACGTAGGGCGCGCTTTGGCGAGTGCAAACAAAGTCAGTAGGTGGCCAGTGATAGAGCACGTACAGCACCAGCATAGTGTGGAGTGCACCATATTGTTGCAGCTTACCTCGGTTGGAAACTGCAGTTTATCACGGCCTGGTATGGGGAGAAAAACAGGCTATTGATTATAAGATGGATCATCACTATGAAGAGGAAATAAGACGACATGGGTAACTGCTCTTGGCTGTTCTGATATTAACGCAGTTGTTGCCACCAACACCACCGTCGCTGATCACAGCTTACAGGATACGACATTTTAGCTATGTATTATAGTGTGTGCCAGGAAGCTGAAATGTGCTTTAAGAATAATAACCATCATCCACATTAACAATTGCGTCCACCTGGTAATTTATGCTGCTCATAAACCAAGCAGGATCCTAACCTGGTAAATGAAAATGCCAAGTGACCTGTATTCAGCCAAGACTGTGAAATCTTTAATACACTGTTGGCGAATCAGTGAAATAGTTGATGGAAAGAATAACTGAGAATTTCATAATAAACACTGCTATTATTTTCTGTGTTAAAATGATTACGTGAGGTTATGCCAGATTCAGAGACCACATTAGATAAATTGTTCGCTGCTTTCACATTATGTATTAGTGAAAGGAAATACTAAGTTAATGATTAATGGTGATAAATGGTGGCGTTAAACAGTTTATTGTGAATCAATGAAATGTTGAGTACCAAATATGTTTATGTAGAAACCCACCCCTGTCCAAAATTTGTTTTTGCTTTCATGAAATCAGTCTGTTTGCTTACGCAATTGGGTACTGTAGTTTCGTTTCGAGTGGCTGAACTTTTCTTGTATTGCTGAACCATATTTTATCTGTCTGTTAGGTATGTAGGGAGTTGCAATCTTATCGGTTGTCCTACTCAGCTTCAGTGTGTGTGCCTAATTAGACTGGTGAATAATAGTGTACCACCAACCACATATATTGTTATCGGTGCAGAATAGTAGTCTAACTACTGTTATTTGCCATACCTCTGAACTAATGACTTATTTGAAGAAACAAGTTAAAGTCTGATGCTTATTCCTTGGGTCAACACACATGGTTATTACATTTGTTGTTGTGGTTTTGCTGTCTGGATAGGTAACTGTATTTCTGTTTGTTACATTGCTTATTATTAACAGTATGGCATAAGAATATTACAGTTGGCTTTGCATGACAGTATGTTCTGTAAACCAATTCAATGAACACAAAATACATACAAGTATTACATCTGGTTTTACATATTAGGACAGTAAATAACACACACAAAATAAGGAGGAATATTACACTTGGCACCGCGTGCCAGGACTTTTGAGAGAGGTACAGGAAGTTAAGGGGCACGGATCTGTTACAGTCATTAGGAACAATACATGTGGTTTAAGAAATTGTTAAAAATGGATAAAGATAAGGCAATGCAATACAAGGAAGTGAATCAGGAGGATGATAGTGAAACAAGCTCTATATACAGTGATAGTGAGCAAAACATAAATGAATCTCTCTCACTGGTTGAAAAAGAGTTTCAGCAGGTATATCTTCAAGATGAGACTTTTATATTGTTAAATCCATCCCAGATAAAGAAAGAAAAGTTAGATTCTGAAGAGGAAGACAGGGATCAGGGAAATGACACAGAACAAAAAGCACAATCACAAGTAGATTGGTATGCTTTGTTGAACAGCATTAATGTGCACATACAGAGACAGACCAAAACTTTCAGTGAACAAATCAAATCCCAAAGTGAACAGCTTCAAATTCAAACAAAACAACAGCTTCAAAGGCAAACTGAACAAATTAAATCTCAGAATGAACAGCTTAAAGAACACACAAAACAACAATTTAGAGAACACACAAAATATGTAGATAGACAGCTTAAAAAACAAACAGAACATATAGAAAAGGTAAAAAATAAAATAGGATTTCTTACTGAGGAATTAATAAATATTAAAAGTGACAAGGATCTGAAGGAAGATGTTAGTAACATTCAAACTGAAATCGTTGAAATCAATGCTAGGTTTGAAACAGAAGTAGAGAAAATAGATGAGCAGGTCGAACCTATGGTTATAGCTGAAGTGAAAAAGGAGGTTTCACAAGCGAAGAAAACCATCATTGAGACGAATAAGGAACAGATATCTCAACTGAGAAATACTGTTTGAGAAACTGAAAAAGGGCTAAAGAAACAGATAGAACTGTGCCAGGCAAAATACTGTAATAACACGACTTGCATTCAGGAGAAGGTTAGCAACCTTGCAAATCAAATTAAGAACAACATCTCTTACATAGTAAACGGAGTAAGTCATAGCAAAGTATTGGAGGGCGAAGAAAAATTCGGCCCTTACAAAAAACACAGCGGATTATCCCCTGTGGATTTCATAAAAAACTGTGAAAGGGTTTTTCCTGAAAATACCACCGATCAGGAAAAGATCAACATCTTAATTAGTGGATTAACAGGAGATGCTAAAAGATGGGGCATAAACCAGAGTATTGAAGAAATGTCCTTCAGTACGTTTAGGCAACAATTTTGGACGAATACTGGTCCGACAACATACAAAATAGCCTATGACGTGAGTTTGTAATGGTCAAAATGTTTGAAAGGAACAACCGAATGACCACGAAAGAATTTTGTGAGTCCTGGTATAGTACGTTAGCTCATTTAAGAAATCGCAGATCATATTCCGAAATTATTTGGGAACTCTGGAAGAAGTTGCCAGAAGATTCTAAGAGATATGTGGGTAGCAACCACAAATCATTCTCAGCATTTCTGGAAAAGGTCAATGATGAGGACCATTGGCACGAAAACAATAATAACCGCCAGAATAAAAATAATGGGAATAGGAACCAAAGATTGCATCATGATGACAAAAGAGATAACGAACGTTATCAAATCAATATGGTGTGAAGGGGAAGAGGTCATTTTAATAGACATGGTAGAAGAAATGGATCACGCAATTATTCAGCAGAAAGCTGCTCGAAAAACGAGTCCGCGAATGTTAAGAGTCGGATGGACGTGGTAAAGAAAAATGGCCCAGATGCAAGAAAGGTTTTCAACATCATGATCGCAGTGCAGAAGTACTGCAGCGCTGTGCTAAAGCGAGCTGGAACAGTCGCCGCGCAGCAACGGATGGCGTGAAGATTCTGCCACAATTTGACAGGTGAGAGCGCAGTGATGGCGCTACTGCGCATTTACCAGTAGCCACGGCAGAATGCAAGTTCTCTCAAGCAGTTCGGACGGCAGAGGACGCAATAGAGTCAGTCAGGAACCCGGCGAGGCAATCAGCTGAAGTAGTAGACGAGCAGGTGGAAGGAGTTTCACTCGCAGCAGGAATTTTTCAGGCAGGCGATAGACAATGGGAGGCAAAGGAAACGGAGAATTGGTCCGAAGGAATAGGTAAATGGCATATACAAATGAGCAATTTGTATGACGGCCTGAAGCAATGTAAAGATACACAAAGTAGCGGTAAACGGGGAACTCAGCAGGAAGGTAGGAAAGTTTCTGTAGTGGAGCCGTGCAGAGTTCGCAAGCTGCCAATTTAAACGAAACAAAAAGCACCGTGCAAAGAACACGAGTGGCCGAAAAGGAGGAAGCCGTACTTAGCTGCAATTTGAAAGATGGAATCTTACATGTTGCTGATGAGTCATTCCGCGGCCATGGAAGGAAGGAAAGTGTTGCTGTCAGCCATAAGCCTGAATTAAAAGACAATGAATGCATGCGATTAATTGAACTCCACAAGGATTACAGTGTATTTGAAGTGCAAGCTGATGTCATTGCCGTAGATGTAGGAAGTAGTTCGGATGAAAACAAACTCTGTGTTAGTAAAGACCTGAGAACTGCAAAGGAAAATAAGGAGAAATATCTTACTACTCTCGAAAGAATCCAACAATGCATGGATTATGAGACTAGTAATGACTTGGATTTACCAAGAAGTTACGACAAGCATTCTTGCTAGAGCCTGGAAGTGATATAGAAAGTGCTCCCTTGGAAGTAGTCAAAGACAGTAATTATTCGAGTGACTCCGAAATTGAAGTAAGAAAACTATCGGAAGAACTTTGTTGTATAAAGGCAGTAGGAACAGAAAACAAAAACCTTTCATGCGGAAAGTTGCTGAAAACTGATGCTAACGTAGAACAGAAAGAATTTACAGATTAAGGAACCAAAAACGACAAGAGAGACCTGAATGATGGAATATGTCCGGCATTGCAGGAGGAGATCGTGAAGGAATTTCCGATCAAAAGGAAGAAAGAGCTGCCAGACGTACAATCAAAGGAAATGAACGCCATTTCGTGGGAAGATGCAATGGTGGATGAGGACTTGTTATGGGAAGGACAAGGCGATACAGAAGAGAAGCCTAAGAAACAGACCATTATACCGATTGAGATATATGGTTGTAAGTTAGGAGCATTATTAGACACAGGATCGCAGGTCAGTGCGTTGTCTAAGTCGTTTTATGAATACACAGAGAACAAACCTGGAATAGTAGTAATGACTGTCCAAGGAATACGTATTGTATGTGCTACTGGGAAAAGAAACAAACCGGTAAAGAAACAAACCTTGATCGACTTTAAGATAAAAGGACAAACGTTTTCACATTACTTTCTAGTAATTGAAGAACTTAGTACTGAAGTACTCCTAGGTGTGGATTGGTTGCACAAACGAAAGGTGATTATCAATTGTGCTAACGAGATAGTTAGGATAACCAACGAGGACGTAAATTTGGATATCGGTTTTGAGGAAACGAACGAGAAGTTAGAAGTGAACTTTACATCTATGATGATTGAGATAGAAACAGATAACAAAGGGTTATCTGAACTATTTGAAGTTTACCATATGAGAAGCATGAAGAGTACAGAACAGATGTTGGGAGAAATTAAGAACCTAGTAAACAGTATACCCGAGTTAAATCAACAACAAAAGGAGGAACTGTTACAAATTTTGGAAGAAAATTGTACAGTATTTTCGGACGAACCAGGTAGAATAAAAGGTTTTGAATACAGAATGGAAATTCTACCACACAAACCGTTTTTTGTTCATCCTTATCCTGTGCCTGCGGCAAAGAAACAGGCAGTTCAAGCAGAAATCGACAAAATGTTAGAATGGGGAATTATTGAGCATAGTAATAGCGAATACAGTAACCCGCTTTTTATTGTGGCCAAACGGGATGGTGGAGTGAGGATAGTCATTGATGCAAGGATACTGAATAAAATAGTGAAAAAGGAAATTGATCATCCTGAATCTCTCTACGATATGCTACAGAAATTCTATAATGTAAGCCATTTATCCAGCCTTGACACGACTGCTAGCTGCTGGAAGGTGCAGCTCAGTGTCAAATCAAGAAAGTATACCGCTTCTCTCTTCACCAGAAGGTGTTACCACTATAAACTGTTGCCATTCGGACTGAACACATCAGTGTCAGTATATATTCGTGCTTTGGATTGGATACTTGGGAGAACTTTTGAGTACCGCATTGTCGACGCCCAGATAGTCGGAGATTACCTCCGGCTCGACTGGTGTCACCAGCAGAAGGCGGCGAAGTACAACACGTCGTCCATCAGGCATGCTGTCCTCTGCCTTCGTCCTGGCGTCCAGGGTGTTGTCTTCTCCTCAGCCACAGTCACCCTGAGCTGGAGGGGAATCTGGTCCCCACAATCCACACGTGACCTCTTGAAGCTGGGCTTCAAAGTGCGGGAATTTTCCATCGTCTCATCAAAGGTGTTAACGTCGTGCTACGCTTCATACAAGATCTTCGACTGTATGACGGCTCATCACCCAATGTCCAGGGCTGGCATTGGATAGTGTGCTGGCTCTTTCCTACCCTGACTCCTGGGGTCTTTCACAGTAGCAAGAACCAGTCTTTATTCCTTTCTTCCTTCTGCATTTTGTTCTGTTTTGTTATTTAAGTTATGTTTATTTCTATGTATATACATTGAGGTGTGATGCCCTGTAAACCTTCGTTCCGGAGGTATGATGTGGTATAAGACACCCAGTACCTGTATCTCATGTATGTTTATTCCTTGGAATAAAGACGGCATTAAATATATGTAGACAATCTGTTAATAGCTACCCAAGAGTGGGAGGAACACTGGATTGTTGGAACAAGTGTTGATGGCTTTACAGATGGGAGGAATGACTCTGAAATTTAAAAAATGTGAACTTGTAAGAAAAGAACTAAAATTTTTAAGTCATATTATTACGACAACTGGTATTGTAAAGGACCCTGAAAAACTTAAAGCCATTGAAAGGTGTCACTCCTCCCAAGAATAAGAAACAATTAAAGGCACACTTACGGTTATACGGATTTTACAGAAAGTTTGTAAAAGGACATGCATTTAACACTGAAGCATTGAACAATTTGTTACGTAAAAACAGTGCGTTTATTTGCACGGAGGAATGTCAGAAGGATTTTGAACAAATTAAGACTGAATTACTAAAGAACAACCTGTTGCACCATCCAGATTTGTCACTACCATTTCACATGAGTACTGACAGTAGTAACTGTGGGGCAGGAGTAGAAATATTTCAAGAGGTAGAACAAGAAGCCAGCATTGTGCACAAAACAATTACACAATTTCAGAAAAGGAAGCACTAGCTACAATTTGGGGACTGAAATAATTTCGTAATTATTTATGGGAACATAAATTAATTATGCACGCAGATCATAAAGCTCTTACATTTTTAAAGGACTTTAGGTTGTTAAACCAAAGGTTAGCTCATTGGGCTCTTTATCTGCAAGAATTTGATTATGAAATTCTGTATGTAAAGGGAGCAGAAAACAACATAGCAGATGCTTTGTCTAGATTACCATATGGTAAAGGATTAAATGTGCATGATAATTATGACAAAAGGACATTCAAAATACTGTATTTAAAGGATGTAGTGGGCAGCAAGAAGATAGTTTCTATTTGCAAAAATATGAAGAGATTGCAAAATGACGAAGTATGGAAATCAGTAAAGGCCAAATTTGACAGTATAGACTGTCCACAGATGTGAGGAAAAGTAAGGACAGTGAGGAATGGCAAATTTGCTGTCCATCACAATTCGAAACCAAATTGACAGACTATTTTCATTTGGCTTATGGGCACTGTGGTGCAAAGAAGTGCTATGAGAAGTTAGCAAGCGTAGCCAAAATTGGTATCAACGCTTTGAAGAAAGTAACCAGTCGGTTAAAATCCTGTGACGTATGTCAGAGGGCAAAGGTTACTAACAATACAAGTAGAGGGACAATGCAAAGTATAAAACTGAACAATAGCTTAGAATTACTATCAGTGGATTTATTTGGATCTCTGCCGAGAACGTGTGGTAAATTCACATGTATATTAGTAGTTTTGGACGTCTTTTCAAAATTCATAAAACTTTATCCTTTTAGGAGAGCTGCAGCACAAACTGTGTTCAGCAAAATGGTAGAATACTTTCAGACGGTAGGAACACCAAAAAGAGTCTTGTCAGATAATGGTCTGCAGTGTATTGAAAAACTATGGGTAGAAGGTATGGAACAGAGGAACATACAAGTAACACATCTATCAGCATACCATTCCCAGAACAGTTCCATAGAACGATACATGCATGAATTAGGTAGACTATGCAGAACATACTCTCACCAAAGTCACCATACACAGGGAAAATTTATTCCAAAATTTGAGAAAATTATGAATTCATTACAACATGACAACTGGTTTTACCCTTGAAGAGATCATGTTGGGTTACAAAAGTAAGACTGTAATTGACAAAACAATAGTTTCCTCCAAACCAAGGCTTAAGTTTAGAGAAAAAGAAGGACTTGGCAAGAGAAGGGTTGAGAAGGAAAGCAGAAATGGGAGCTAAAAGACATGATGAGAGATAAAAATTTGTAAAGTTCAATATAGGTGAACTGGTACTCGTAAATACACACGAGAAGTCTAGTGAGGCAAACCATGAAATATCTAAATTCAAATATGTTTACCAAGGACCTTTCGAAATAAAAGTGATACCGCACCCAAATGCTTATTACCTAATATACCCGAAGACGAAGAAACCATTAGGTACCAGAAATATTATCGATCTTAAAAGATATGTGGTCAGAAATGGGTAAACAATTCTTAATTAATAATGTTAGACACCTGAAAGAAAAGTGTAAAATTTATGTAATGTGTTTTATATGTACTACAACTATGTCAGTTTCAGATTCTGAGACAAATTGGATGTATATAATGTTATTGAGCCTAATTATATGAAGCAAATAAGAATGTATCACCGATAAAGCACTGCAAATGAGGTATACAGCAGGTGTGACACGAAATTGCTTGGTCAGTTAAAATGTGAGGAGTAAAATGTTAAAAGGGACTGCCAGTACATTGAAACATAGAGGCAGCCAAAAGGCGCGAAACAGCAATTTGTGGAAATAATAGACTGCCATAGTAACCCATATTGGGAGCAGCAATAGAGGTATGAAAGCATATAGTTTAGGTAAAACAACGCATGAAGGGTACATAGATGTTTCTTGCTAAAGTAATGTTACACTGTACTAGGTGTATTTGCAATGTGACTATGTATTTTTTTGTGTAATTATGTATATTTTCTTATATGACAGAAGGTGTGTTATTTCTTGTAATCATAGGTACTTCTTGTGTGGATATGTAGCTACTGTATTGGTATGAAACCATTTCTATTTTTCATGAGATTATGTGTATTTATTATGTAACTATAAAGTGTATGATATTTAGTATAAGAGATTTATTGCTTATGTAGGGTACATAAAAAAATTGAGGTCTTGAAGTCAAGCAAATATGAACAACCGTAACTTTGGTTGTTTCAGTAATGCTTAACGGTAGTATACATTAAAACATTACTGAAACAGGGGCATGTGTGACATTATTGTTATATTTACTTTTAAATATTGTAAAGATATCTATTTGTTATAATTTTTAAATATAAAAAGGTGCTACAATGTAATTATGTATGTAATAGTTACTGGCACTCACTTAGGGCTGTACCCAATATGTGTAGTATAAAAGATGGAGTAGTTGCGTCACGAACGGAAAACTGTGTAAGCGTAGATAAAGGTGGTAGCGGAAACGTTTGGCGCGCTTTGGCGAGTGCAAACAAAGTCAGTAGGTGGCCAGTGATCGAGCACGTACAGCACCAGCATAGTGTGGAGTGCACCATATTGTTGCAGCTTACCTCGGTTGGAAACTGCAGTTTATCACGGCCTGGTATGGGGAGAAAAACGGGCTATTGATTATAAGATGGATCATCACTATAAAGAGGAAATAAGACGACATGGGTAATTGCTCTTGGCTGTTCTGATATTAACGCAGTTGTTGCCACCAACACCACCGTCGCTGATCACATCTTATAGGGTACGACATTTTAGCTATGTATTATAGTGTGTGCCAGGAAGCTGAAATGTGCTTTAAGAATAATAACCATCATCCAAATTAACAATTGCGTCCACCTGGTAATTTATGCTACTCATAAACCAAGCAGGATCCTAACCTGGTAAATGAAAATGCCAAGTGACCTGTATTCAGCCAAGACTGTGAAATCTTTAATACACTGTTGGCAAATCAGTGAAATAATTGATGGAAAGAATAACTGAGAATTTCATAATAAACATTGCTATTATTTTCTGTGTTAAAATGATTACGTGAGGTTATGCCAGATTCAAGACCACATTAGATAAATTGTTCGCTGCTTTCACATTATGTATTAGTGAAAGGAAATACTAAGTTAATGATTAATGGTGATAAATGGTGGCGTTAAACAGTTTATTGTGAATCAATGAAATGTTGAGTACCAAATATGTTGATGTAGAAACCCACCCCTGTCCAAAATTTGTTTTTGCTTTCATGAAATCAGTCTGTTTGCTTAAGCAATTGGGTACTGTAGTTTCGTTTCGAGCGGCTGAACTTTTCTTGTACTGCTGAACCATATTTTACCTAAATCTACAGTGAAGTCTGTTAGGTATGTAGGCAGTTGCAATCTTATGGGTTGTCCTACTCAGCTTCAGTATGTGTGCCTAATTAGACTGATGAATAATATTGTACCACCAACCACATATATTGTTATCGATGCAGAATAGTAGTATAACTACTGTTATTGGCCATACCTCTGAACTAATAACTTATTTGAAGAAACGAGTGAAAGTCTGATGCTTATTCCTTAGGTCAACACACATGGTTATTACATTTGTTGTTGTGATTTTGCTGTCCGGATAGGTAACTATTTCTGTTTGTTACATTGCCTATTATTAACAGTATGGCATAAGAACATTACAGTTGGCTTTGCATGACAGTATGTTCTGTAAACCAATTCAGAGAACACAAAATACTTGCAAGTATTACACCTGGTGTTACATATCAGGATAGTTAATAACACCAACAAAATAAGGTGAAATATTACAAACTCACTCACACGCCAGAAATGGCATACCCACTAGGTAACGAATTTATGTTATAAACAACAGAAAAATAAATTGGATACCGTGGCTGGAGCCAGAGTCATGATACTTCAGATCTCTTAAACTTTAAAAGAAGAACTAAATGTGAACAAGTGAAAGCAGGGTTAATGAACAGCTGATCCCATGGAGCTATACATATAGCTTTGGGTGGTATGTTGCACAGAACTGTTACAGTATTGTGCTGGTGTTTATTTGGGGCAGTGAGAAGTGACCATACATACGTGACTCTCTTAGAACTAGTGCTGTTGATGAAATATCAATATATCAATACTTTTTCCAAAAAATATCCATATTTATCGGAAATAATTTTTTCATTGATATATCAATATCAAAATGGCAATATCAGGTGCCCATATTTTTATTTCATGTTTTTTTCAGTAAATATTTGAAGTTATTCTTTTGAAACTATAGTAGAACATAATTTTACTTTCACAATGTCAATGAGTCTTACTACTTTTTGAGCTTTCATCACGTCCAGTCTTTCTCAGTTTGATGAAGACTCCAAAGCACAGTTCATTTTTTAACGCCACTAGTGTGCTATTTCTTCACATTGGCATTCTTCAAAAAACAGTTGTTGAAAATATAGAACAAAAATCTAAATGACAAGACTGGTTTTTTCCATGGGTGGAGATGTGGGAGGAGAAACGCTGACGTAACGGTGCTCGGCACTACCAACAGAAACTGCAATGTTTAACTTCACCATGCAATTTTGACACTACAATTGATAGGTTGCTGGCATTTGCACAAATAAAAAACCAGGGAACTCAACATGACGTGTTCAGGACAATTCCAATGTGCAACAAAACTCAATGAGAGACCTATCAGACACCTTATGCAGTTACCATTACTACAAAGTGGTTATCGCCAAGTGTGAACATGCTCATTTTCCTTTAAATCCCTGCTCTAAGGTGTTTAAGCAGGCTGCTGACTTGCTGAAGTACAGAATATCTAATAATAAATCAATACTTAATAATGCTTGGAAAGTTCTGGTTCAGAATTAAGAATTTTTAGTCATTTCCTTTAATCCTAAAGAAATCAAAACTTAAATATATAGCTCTAAAACCAGTGGTACATTTACAGTGTGCATTCAATATTCTTATAGGCCAGTATATCAATATTTTCTCCGTCAATATATCGATACTTTTTTTTTTTTTGAAATATCGAGGGCTGATAATGATATATTTTTAAATATTGATATATCGAATTCTCGATATTTTTAAAAATATCAACAGTCCTACTTAGAACACATCAGGTAGGCAGTCTGCTAATTGGGAGGGGCAAAGCGGTGGGATAAAGTGAGGGTCAAAATTCTGCAGTGTCACCTAGGCTTGATTACTGCATGCAGATTCTGATGGATGTAGACTGCATTATGGGGAGCACCAAGTAAAATGATGAAAGCTGAATTAGCCGATTCTTGACAATTATCTTATAAAAGCCATCTAATATATGCCACTCCTCCAGGGAGTGCAAAGACAAGACTAGAATAATTATACCACTAATTAAAGATTAATAAGGGCACGATATACATGAATGGAATAGAAAGGAACATTGACCTGTAGTACAGGGTAAGTACTCTATGCCATGCATTTCAATGGTTCTCAGAATATGTATGTACATGTAGTAATAAAGAGGGTTACACAGGATATACTAGTGTAGAGAACTGCATGAAAGAAATGTTCAGCTTCAAGACCAAAGCAACATGAAATTTTCTCATTGAATATCCTTCGAATGGTGATCACGTATTTGCCTATTGCCTTGATTGCTTGTATTACCTTCCTCTTGAGACAATCTTGTGATTTCTGCCGACTCTGTATAGCAATACATGAATATTTTAGAACAGAGCTGTGGCTATGGCTACCAACTGCACCACACGGTGTACTGCCAGTTGGTTGCAAACTGCACCCAGCAGACCTTTATCCTCAAGTCAAAACGCCAGCAGTACCAAAAGGGGGCTGGGACGAGGTGACTCAACTCTTATCAGGCACATGCACTGATGCCGACGGCAGCTCCAGGTCTCACTGGCCCAGTGAATAACTACAATGATCAGACATGTTACCATTCGATGCTGTGGCACAATTAGAGGCAGAAAGAGGAGTGACTTTCAATGTGGACTATCCTTGGATGTCACCTAAACCACATATCCATGAGGTGCATTTCAACTATTCTAAAGCTGTCCAAGTTGACTGTTGGTGAGTTATTGTTAAGTGGAAATGTGAAGGAACAACCCACACCTAAACCAAGACCAGGCAGACTTCATCTACGGATGGATAGGGACTTTTGAGCACTGTGGAGAGCAGCTTTAAGAAATCTGTATGAAATTAATGAAAGGAGTCACTCATGAGTTTCAACATGCTACCAGCAGCACAGATACCACAATGACTTGTATGTGGGAAGTTAAAAATAATGGTGTACAATGGTTTAGCAGCTTCTGATAAGCCACACGTTTCTATTCTCAGTGCTAAGCAACATTCAATATTGTGTTAAGAGCAACATTACTGGAAATAAGGGATCTGGAGTTAAACATCACAGTATGCCCGGTGGCAATTTGATGAAACAGGTTACGTCTGGTGAATGACTGGAGAATGTTACCCATCATGAAGTATAGGACCAACAGTGAATTGTGGAGGAGCGTGTTTTACAGCATCGGGACATTTCTTGTGATTATAAAGCTTTAGAAAATGCTTTATGTCGAAGGATATGAAGACATTTTACAGAGCTGTGTACTTTGCATTCAGTAGAGCAGGGGTTTGGAGACAGTGATTGAATGTACCATCGTGACAAAGCACCCTGCCATAAAGCAGCATTTGCGAAGCAATTGTTTGTGGACTATAACATTCCCGACATGGAATGATGCCTAAAGTTCCCATCTGAACAAAAGGGGACCTTTGGGATGAGTTAGAAAGTCAACTTCGCTCCAGACCCCAGTGCCCAACATCCAACAACATTCTCTGGTTGCAGATCTTGACGAAGAATGGGCTCCCATTGCTCCACAGACATTCAGACATATTTGGACATCTCTGTGCAGGCATAAAAGAGGAGCATTGAAACTTAATACATTCTTGGTACTCAAATAGAGAAATTCTCACCATGAGGGGGAAGTCGGGGAGGGGGGAGGGGACATGTCGGTCAGGGTGTGCATGAATAAAACAAAAAGAATGGGATATTTGAGACACGGTGGTTCATTGTTGTGTGAGTATAACCAAAATAACTCATGGTGAGTTGGGCCAGAGGGTGAGAGCACAAGCCATCAGCTGTGTTTGAAGGCAGAAGTCCAATACAGCACCTACACTGTGCCATGCTGTCCGAGATACTCCAGCGACCACACACCTGACTTGCTTATTATGTTCTCTATTGGGTAAATGCAGTGTGTGGTACGCTAGTGGATTCAGCAGGGAGCTCATAGAATGAAGTGTTTCTACCTTGAAGGACATGCTGGGTTGTCACGTAGGAACTGTGGGAACTTTTGCTTGTAGTAGCGTGCCACTTCAGGACATGAAAGAAAACTTAATGTTGTCAATAAAGTATTACTGAATTACTCCTGGTACCCCAGACTGGCTGGCCATCTTCTACATCGTTCTCCTCCATCCCTTCTTGGAAGAAGTGGCCACAGGCATTGGTGGTTTCACACAATTTGTACACAGACAGGACTTCAAAACTACAGAGGAATGCAATGGAAAATTGTATAGAAACCACTGAAGGCTATGTATGCCTCATGACCACATTTTCAGTTGTATTACTATGGAGGCAGGTTCAATCTGTATATTGAGCAAGCAATGAAGGAAACAAAACAAAAATTCAGAGAAGTTATTAAAATCTATGGAGAATAAATAAAAACTTTGAGGTTCGCTGATGACATTGTAATTCTATCAGAGACAGAAAAGGACTTGGAAGAGCAGTTGAACGGAATGGATAGTGTCTTGAAGGGAGGATATAAGATTAACATCAACAAAAGCAAAACAAGGATAAAGGAATGTAGTCAAATTAAGTCGGGTGATGTTGAGGGTATTAGAATAGGAAATGAGATACCTAAAGTAGTAAAGGAGTTTTGCTATTTGGGGAGCAAAATAACTGATGATGGTAGAAGTTGAGAAGATATAAAATGTAGACTGGCAATGGCAAGGTAAGCGTTTCTGAAGAAGAGCAATTTGTTAACATTGAGTATAATATTAAAATGTCAGGAAGTCGTTTCTGAAAGTATTTGTATGGAGTGCAGCCATGTATGGAAGTGAAACATGGACGATAAATAGTTGGGTCAAGAAGAGAATAGAAGCTTTTGAAATGTAGTGCTACAGAAGAATGCTGAAGATTAGATGGGTAGATCACCTAACTAATGAGGAGGTGTTGAATAGGATTGGGGAGAAGAGAAGTTTGTGGCACAACTTGACAAGAAGAGGGGATCGGTTGGTAGGACATGTTCTGAGGCATCAAGGAATCACCAATTTAGTACTGGATGGCAGCGTGGAGGTTAAAAATCGTAGAGGGAGACCAAGAGATGAATACACCAAGCAGATTCAGAAGGATGTAGGTTGCAGTAGGTACTGGGGGAGATGAAGCGGCTTGCACAGGATAGAGTAGCATGAAGAGCTGCATCAAACCAGTCTCAGGACTGAAGACGACAACAACAACAACAACATACTATAACATGGGTTATTCATGACAAAGACCTGTGTTCCACTGAGGGCACTCACCCTGGTGAAATATGGTCTTGTCTTCGATAAACATTTTATGCTGTGTGAAAAATGTACTGTGGATGCCCCAATCTGTGATCTGTGCAGACAGTATGTATGCAGTGACACAGCATAGCAGAAGCAATGTATGGTATGGTGAGTGCAGTAGTACTTGCTTGACGTGAATATTTATCCCTTGAAGGTGTCATGAACAACTCCGAGAAAACTGATATACTAAAATATGAATGCCGAAGATAAATGAAGATTGTAAATCTTAGATATTAAGATGAGTTCTACGTGGTGCGAGTGCCATGGAAGCCAAAGAAGAAGAAGTCAGGATGACAATCGCTGTCATTCCAAAATGAACAACAAAAGAAGACTGTAGGGAATTAATTAATTACTTACTTCTTGGATTTGTGATAAGTTTGTTTATTAAGTGCTTAAATGTGAATATTTAATTGATATGTAAAAAGTGTAATGTGGCTAGTAAATGCAGAAAGATTTTGAAAATAAGTTTTTATGAGATTTTGTAGCCAGTAGGTGGCAAACATAATTTTGCACTACTACAGAGTTTTCCTTCAGGCGGTGAAGAAATACAATATAGCTACGAGTGCGAACGCATAGCAGGAATACAGCTTCAAGGAGTGACATGAGTGCAGCAAGAAAAGACTTAATGTAGAGGTAATTATGAACATACAACTGGCATGTCACATTCATTGAAATAGTACCCTGGGTAACTACTCTCCAGCAGTTACATTCCAACAAGAATACATCTTAAAGAATGGTTTTTGCCACCGATAACCAAATTAGCGTCAGCTAGACAGCACTGGGCCTGGTGGTTCAATGGCAAGGCTGAGGCCCAGAATTTGAAAGGTCATGGTATCAAAACATGGAATATTTCAGTCTGTCTTTATTATTATTATTATTATTATTATTATTATTATTATTATTATTATTATTAGCTGAGCTGTGAGTTACACAATCACAATACAATTAAAAAACAATTCTTTTCAGTAGACTTTGCCTTCTTGTTTAATTGCCAATAGTTCCGTACTCTGGTGGCAAGAGATTCAACGCGTTTCCATACAACATAAAGAAAGAAACTTGGAGTGTCTGCCAATTCAAAATAAAATTAAAAACATATCCCATTGCCCAACTTTCTACTAATTTATAAAAGAAAACATTGTACATTATAAGCTGTATTGTGCTTTATTAAGATAGTGCTATTAGCTAATTTTGGCCATAATTCATTATCAAGCACTGCCAACTCTTCCTGAACTGCTGCCAAATCAGCATCTACTTCCAAGATAAGCCACTGTTTATCAAATACTGTGTAGCAAAAGTGACAATTACTGTATTTACAGAAGTGACACTCGTACACGAATACTGAACATAAAATGGCATTACAAGTTAAGAAAAACAAAAATAAAACAATTAACATACACAGACATTTGCATACTTACAGATATAGTATGACAAGGATGGAACAGGTAGTTGGCTGTGCCCATATAGTAGGAACCATCCGGAATTTCCTGAATTAATTTTGAGAGATGATGGAAAACTAGGATCAGGATGACTGTATGAAGACTGGAGCCTCCATCCTCCTACAACAGTACGTACATTTGTTCATAATAACACTGATGGTATTTGGTTGGCATGCTATGATCATGAAAGATGACACGTAAGGGAATTTTATGCAAAACTGTTTGACAATAAGAATTATTTTACGGCAAATCAGCTACATAATTTAGGAGTAGTTTTTAAGCGTAAACATTATTCACACCACAATGAAACTTATTTTACGAGAGAATATGAAAATTGTTAATTTAGATTTTAAGATTGTTTATTGTCACAGAAACGGTGGTTAGGTTAGTTCACAGCTACTGCACAATCGAGATAAAAAAAGTAATTTGATAATATTCAACTATTCGTTTTGTGAATACTGACGTTACAAAAAACTTGTAGCTGCTATTACGCAAAATTATTGATATTTTCGTAAAATTAAACACTAAAACTTAGCTATAGCTGTGGGATACAATGTCGATGCGGCGTATTTTCTCACTAATAAATATTATCTACTAACTACAGATTAACTCAATACATTACAATAACTGTTAACGCACTGAACTTCTGTAACTACGAAACATTAAATAGTTACGTCTAAGCTACAATTACAGCTAACCAGAGAACGAAATTCAATAATTAGAATCTTGGGCTACATTACAAACCTATATTTCGCCGCAAGTTCCATCCAAAAAATATTGTCGAATCTGCTGAGCTGAAAATTCAAGGAAACTACGAATAACCTCAGTATAGAACGTAGAACACTTTCAATTCCAGCGCTCGGAATATTTCCTCAGTTCCTCATCTCTCATTGGCTACCTAAAACTGTCCTCCCATTGGCTAAGGGAGCTGACGCATTGCCAACATATATGCTTGGAAAAAAGGAGTGGTTGACACGATCCTGACATGTACTGAAAAACTGCATGTTGGATTTTATAGCTGCCAATCAATTTTTGTGCTGTTAAAGGACCTATACATGCACCAATTTGTCTATCCACCTATCACGCACACTATTTCGCCCAACAAATTATGTCGTATTTTGCGTTGTCGTGGTAACCGTCCCACCAAAGTTCATATGCTGTCACTGCGAGTGGAATATTTTTGTGATGAAGTAAGGCTAAAGGCGGTCAAATGTCCCAGATTCTGCGGGACCGTCCATCAATGGAACCTCTAATCCCGCACTGGAAGAATTAGCAAAAAAAAAAAAGGCCCGCAAAACGCCCGACATGTCCCGCTATTTTGCAATTTTCACATTCCATCAATCACAGCTTATTTGCTTGCTTCGTAGGAAGTATCGATCGACTTGTCAATACAGACACTCTGTTTGACTATATGCAATACAGCAATAGCATTCGTTGTCAAATGCAAACGAAAGAGAAAGAAATACAGAATAAGATTTTTTTAGCCAGTACACCTCCCGCGAAAAGTTGACCGATTAGTCTGTTACGTGTGGGATGTTCAGGTGAAATCATCTGGCTTTGCTTGGAGTAGGATACTGCTGCGTGCTACCCATTGTGCATCGAATAAATTTCACACAGATGTAACATGCATTCTTGAAAGCGAAATATGAAACACCTCTTGGAATGCGGTACTTATTTGTAGAAAAGAAAATGAAATAGAATTAAGGGTTTTGTAGTGAATTCGTGAAGCTAATAAATATGAAAACCAAATAAAATTTATGCCAACAGATTGACCTGTAACGTAGCCTAATGTTTGCATTTGCACGATATTCTAACGCATTTTGCCTTGTTAAGAGAACCTATATTTCATAATGGACTATTCTTTCACATTTATTTTAATGCAAAGTCCATTACATAACTTGTACCTCATACTATAGCCCTAGTAATGTTTTAAACTGAGAGTTTACAAGTAGTGGAGTGGAGGAATTTCATAGTAACTGCTTTGTGTCTATAATGAAAATTACTAGCAATGGCTTTTTTTCTCCCTAAAGTAGCTTTTTTATATACATAAAAAGAATGATATAGAATTAACTGGTATAGTCTACAGAAGCTGCCTGTAGTGGCTTTTGCTGTCACCTAATGAATAATTTGACCTGTTGCACATTCCTGAACGCTCCTTCATGTTGACATTTATTGAGTGAAACAATGAATTAACTTGTATCTCATCTATGAGATTTAGTTTGCAAAGACATACACTTTTATGTATTATCATTATAGTAGATATTGTATTGTGGCTTATTGGACTTCACGAGAGCAAAATGGAAGATTGAGACGCCAGTGTGGTATGTGAACAACAGACCCACTGACCGTTTGCAGTGTCCCCTTAATGTTGTCATGCCATCACTGAGAAAATACTCATACATAGAGTGTATCATTAGATACCTCAAACTTTCTGCAGATGGTGCAGTTATCCATAATTAAGTACTGTCTGAAAAAAGCTGCATAAATATTCATTTGGATCTCAATAATATTTCAAAATGGTGTAAGGGTTGGCAACATGTTTTTAATGTCCAGAAATGTAAAATTGTGTACTTCACGAAACAAAGAAATATAGTTGCCTGTGACTATAATTTCAGTGAGTGATTGTTGGAATTGACCAACTCACACAAATACCCGAGTGTAGGCTCAGTGATGGGTAAAGCAGGTGATAGATTTCAGTTTATCGGCGGAACACTGGGGGAGTGCAATCAATCTATTAAGGAGATTCCTTACTAACCACTTACGCGACCAGTTGTAGTATACTGCTCAAGTGTCTGGGACCCATACCGTATAGCATTAACAGGGAATATTGAATAGGGTGGCACAAATGGTCACAGGTTTGTCTGATCCATGGAAGCATCTCAGAAATACTGAAGGAATTGAACTGGAACTCTCTTGAAGATAGACGTAAACCATCCCAAGAAAGTCTACTAATAATGTTTCAAGAACCATCTCGAAGTGATGACTTTCGGAATATACTGCAATCTTCTATGTTTTGCTCACATAGGGATGGTGAGGACAAGATTAGAATAATTATTGCATTCAAACAATCCTGCTTCCCATGCTCCATACATGTATGGAATGGGAAGAAACCCTAATAACTGGGACATATGCTCTGCAGTGCACTTCACATGGTTTGCAGAGTATAGATGTTGATGTATTTGGAAGGAGTGGTGAGAAATAAGAAAGAATAAGCTCCTGTCTCTGGTCAGTTAAACTGACTGACTGGAAAGAGGTATATAAATATTGAGCACTCAGATGAGTTGGTGCCAAACTAATGTTTAATAAATCTCAAAAACTACAATATTTGACTTCTCCAATCAGTTGGAATAAACACTGCACAGCCCATCTCTGTAAACAGTGACTGAGTTAAGGAAAGTAACTGGGCAGTAGGCCTAAACCATCAGTCACAGTAGAAATTCACTGAAGGTCTGACGAGACCACACACCATCAACTGGCATACCTATTGGATTAACTGAAACCTTCAGTACTGATTCACCAACTCAAATCAGTCTTTCACCTTTCAACCTAATCTAGGCATCAAGCCTACATATCAGTATTTCACTAGTAAGATTGTATTCACATTCATTGGCATCACCAACTCACAACCAAATCGTCACCTTTGAACCTAAACTATAAGTGTGGCTATGGTACAGGTCAGTCATTGCTTTGTTTCTGGAGTTTCTGAGGTACTGCCTTCTGTCTGGGATCTGTGTAGCCATGCTTATCCCCACAACTGACACCATATACAGTACAGGTTGGAGACTGGTGAGTAGGCCTACTGCTAAGGCTTTTGTTATGCCCCAGAATGAAGACATTCTCAGTCTTTGTCATGAAGAATCTATTGAGGATCTGATCAAAAACAAAAACTAGACTTTATTACTGTCATTTGCCAAAGGAATCAAGATAACTATTAAAATCCGTTAGTCATCCCATACATGCTGAAATAGCCATATTGAATACCGCATGTTCAAATACAGAAAATTTTTAACTTCGATAGAAGTATTTTTATTTATGGAATGTAATTATTTGATTCACAAACTGTAAGAAAAATTATTTCAGGTATGTTGAGAAGAATTATTGTAAAAAATTTAGTTAGTTGAATGTAATTGTTGAGATTCAAGTTGAATGTAATTGTTGAAATTCAAATGGCTTCAGCAGATTTCATTTTCTTGTCAAGAAAAGGCACGGTCAAATAATTAGAATGTTGTAGCAATAAAATGATTGGAAGTGTTACCCAACTTTATGTACATGTTGTATTTAACAGTTGTACCTGCTAAAAGCTCTATTCAGTATACATACAATTGGACAGGGAAATAGCGACATCCCATCAAGCTATGGCTTGTTTTAGGGTCAATTAAAACAAAAAAGCTTCCCCTGCCTAAAGAATGTCCCATTAATTTAGAAACTTTTGCACAGGCACTTACCAGATAGACACTCCAGAAGGCATTATTAGTATGTGTAACGAAGAAAATAAATCATTGGGTCAACTAATTTCATACACTTAACAAAATTTCATTGAAACATGCAATCAGCGAAAAATAAAACAGCGATTTGAAGTGGAACTCCAATATCATGCAGGACTAATTCTGGATATTGAACGTGCACAAGAAGGGCAGCACAAATGGTCACAGGTTTCTTTAATGCAAAGATGGTGATGGAACTGAAATGGCAGACTCTTGAAGACGGACGTAAACTATCCTGATACAGTTTATTAACAAAGTTTCAAGAACTGGCTTTAAATGATTACTCTAGGGATATGCTACAACCCCTTACATTTCGCTCACACGAGTGTGAGGATAAAATTAAAATAATTACTGCATGCACAGAGGCATTCAAACAATCTTCTTCACACTCTCCATACGTGAATGGAATAGTGAGAAACCCTAATAACTGGTACAACTAGATGTACCCTCTGCCATGCACCTCATAAGGTTTGCAGAGTAAAGCTGTGGATCCATCTAAATCCTTGCATTTGTCCTCTGGCCATCCTGCTTAGCCATTTTGCACTCACTCCCTGTCAATCTTATTTTTTAGACATTTTTATTCCCTTTAGCTTGCTTCATTGTCTGCATTTATATGTTGTCTCCTTTCATCAATTAAATTTAATATCTATTGTGTTATCCAAGGATTTATATTAGGCCATGTCTTTTTTCCAATTTGATCCTGTACTGCCTTCACTATTTTATCTCTTAAAGCTACCCATTTGTCTCCTACTTTATTCCTTTCCCCTGTTCTAGTCAATCGTTGCTTGATGCTCACTCTGAAGCTCTCAACAACTTCTGGTTCTTTCAATTTATCCAGTTCCCATCTCCTTAATTTCCTACCCTTTTCCCATTTCTTCAGTTTTAATCTACAATTCATAACCAATAAATTGTGCTCAGAGTCCGCATCTGGCCCTGAAAATGTCTCACAGTTTAAAATCTGATACCTAAATCTCTGTCTAACTATTACATAATCAATCTTAAACGTTCTGGTGTCTCCCAGTCACTTCCACAAATACGAGGTGGAATACAAAATTTTATGGACTGGTGCTGCCAACTGGAAAGTTGCAGTAGTAGATCTTTGCACTGCTAGGTGATGAGAGCTGCATATCTGATGAATCAGTGTGTGGAGTGGCATTCAGTTAGGAGGACATGTTGCACGTCTACAGTGATTTTCTTAATACTCCGTGTTTGGTGTGTGGCGATTTTATGATGGATCTGTGAACAGAACAGCGTGTGTGTATCAAATTCTGTGCAAAATCACAGGAAAAATGCTATGGAGATCCTTGCAATAATTCAACAAGTGTTCGGGGGATAGAGCAGGAGTCATACACGTGTGTTTGAGTGGCATGCTCAGTACAGTGCAGGCTGTACAGACGTTGAAGATGATGCTCACACTGGATCAAGGTCCGTTAGCCGCAGAATGCCAAACATTGTTGCCCAACTTCAACAATTCGTTTGTGTGGATCAACGTCGAACCATTAGAGACCTTGTGGATTTAGTGGGTGTTAGTTATGGGACATGTTAACGAATGTTGACTGATGAATTGGACATGCATCGTGTCGCCACAAAATTTGTGCCAAGGATGTTGACTGCTGATCAGAAGGCACAGCGTGTCGAAGTGTGGATGGACCTTCTTCAGACCGCATCTGATGGTGGAGTGCAAGTTCCCATCTCCGCAGTTCAAAGGGACTGGTGTTGGGTGGGAGAAGCCAAATGGCACATACGGTGTAGCAGGTTCCTAGGTCCCTAGAATTATGCTGGAGGGCATGCTCCGCTACTGGGTATTGGATATCTCAACATCTCAGCATAATTCTAGGGATCTAGGAACCTGCTACACCGTATGTGCCATTTGGCTTCTTCCACCCAACACCAGTCCCTCTGAACTCCGGAGATGGGAATTTGCACTCCAACACATCCTTTCATCCCGTCATCCCCCTGGACTGAACCTACGTTAAACAACCTAACTCCCATTTACTCTTCAGTCTTCTCCTCTTTCCCTTTCCTCTTTAGCCATTCATACATCTTTTCATCCTACATCTTTATACTATATACCTCTTTACTTCTGTATGCATCCTCTTTGGTTTGAAGCTGGCACAGTACTTACAGTAGAATATCTTTGGCTTCCCTCTGACAACCATGCCTCCATCCTTGCTACCCTCCGTGTTTTCCTTTCCCTGTTGCTTCATAACCTGGGTTGTGAGTAACTAAATCCACTTTCCCCTCTTCCCTTTCTTTCTCCTCTCTCCTCCCTGATGAAGGAACATTTATTAAGAAAGCTAGGAACGTAAATTTTCGGTTGTTTTTTGTGTATCTATCGGCTGTATTGAGCTGAGGTAATTACTGACCAGCCCTTCTATCTCTTTGTTAGTATTTGTTTTAAATCATAGATCTATGTTTCATGGAATAATAATTAGTGTCTGTAGACATGGTGTCAAATACTGTTTCATGTAACACATGTAAATTAAGTGCATAATTATTTTTGTATTGATGGTGGTCCAATTCCATTTACATTTGTGTCTCAAGTTCATTTTCGTTCTATTTCAAGTACAATGATGTGTCAAAGCATTGCAAAAAGTGCATTATGTGGTGGGGAGCTACTTGACATTCAGTTGGCTAAAGCTTGGTGACACTGATGGACACAGTGGTGGGAGATGTGCTCCTCGGAGCTGCTGGATAATGCAGGAAAAGGTTATGTTATTGCCACCACACAGAGAAGGCTGGTTTGGTTTTTTCTTATGTGAGAGTGGACATTTGCTAACAACTATAGGAGACTTTTTCTTCCTGATCAGCAGTGCAGCCAAGAAACAGATTATGAACAGACTTGTGAGAGTGACTTTGACTGTTGGAACATGTGACAGTAATTTGTCATACAGGGACTTTAGTTTATGCATCACGGCTTGGATTTGGAAGAACTAGTGTATAAACGCACTTACTAATTTGAGAGTACTAAAAGGAGACATTCGTCACTTGTGTACTGCTAGTTAAGTTGATAATGGGACATTCTTCTGGACAAACTCACATTTTTATTTCATTAAGTACCACCATTCAGTAGAAAGCTGTATTTTGCTGAATAAATCAGTTATGCAAAACATAAATCTGGAATGCAGCATACATTACTACTGACACTCCACATTTTTAACTGACAGAGTCACACATTAGCCCAGGAGAGTTAAGCCAAAGGTGAAATATTGCAATTTATTATTGCGTACAGGCGAAAACATACAACATGAGACGACAAAAAAAATCAGTCACATAAGTATGACAAAGGCAGGTCACAAACGCAACAGTACAAAAGAGTTACACGCTGTATCCCTTCGGCAATTATCTTAGCATTTGGTAAATAGTGTTGCCATACAGCTCCCACCACCACGCGCCCCCTCCCCACTGGTGGGGTGGAGCTGGTGTCCTAGAAGTATTTGTAGTGTGGCACCTGACACAGGTACAGACTTGTGATGGCTTCTGTAATTTATGGACAGTGTCCAGTGGTGGCAAAGGCTGTGATGTTGAAGATGAAGGAGTCGTTCGTCATAGGCTTAGTGCGAAGGGCATGATGTTGAGTCACAGTAACGTTTGAGAACACAATATTGTCTGTGGATCAAGGTTGTAATGATGATAGCTTGCGAGCCTTGAAAGTTACAGGAGCTCTGGGAGTAGTCTGAATACGATATTTTGCACTATGTGAAATAAAAGAACTAGGCGTAGGTTGAACCGTAGCAGCTATGACCAGAGAAACTCATGATGCTGATGCAAGCTGGGGCAGAGAAAAATCTCTGTATTTCATACAAATTTTGGAATTTGACAGTTTATATTCAGTAGAAGTGTTTGCTTTTTCCTTCCTTTATTGATGAAGCACACTTTAAAATATGAGAACCGTTCGAGATGTAGTTATGGGCATGAGGCCTGCAACCATTAGAATCTACATTGGTTGGCAAGGGATCTTGTGCAGGAAAGCAGTGAATCCCACTATGATGTGGTTTGACATGAGACATGGTGTAGTGCAGAGGATGCGAGCTGCTTGGTTTACCAAGCCATACATAAACTGCCTCAAATCCCATACGGATTTGTGCTTGCCATGTGGAAATATCTTTGTTAAAATGGTGCAAGAAATGAATGCCAAGAATGGGTTCTGTGGCATCAGCTAGAAGGAAATTCCACTGTAATGGTCACCTGAAGCCTAGGCTCACACTCACAGTTCATTTCCCAAATGTAGAAATTTTGGAGTTATTAGCACCTGTAAGCCAAGAGTCAGCTTATGTTTGTTCATCTTTATTACTGGCAGTACTCTGACATCTGATCCTGACCCACTGAAGTATGTGCATGGAACACAAGTGACTGTGACATAATCAGCATGGCCCACAAGAAGTACCTGGAATGTTTTGTCACTCCTGAGTTTTGTAAATATCAACACTGCCAGTGCTCGGTGTAAAAGCAGATCCCTTGACTAATTTGGCAACAGCTGTTTGTTGGTCACATTTGTTCGCAAAAGCATTGAAAAGTTGCAAAGAAATGCAAACATCAGTTTTGTCATTGTTGAAGGGTAGGCATTGCTTCTAGGAACAGTGGCCAGCTGGGTAAAACCCAGTCACTATTGTCATTTGTAGGGGCAAGGAGAGATGCTCTTTCATGCTTGAGTTCCCCATGGTACCAACACCAGCCTGAAGTTCATTCGTACGTACTACAGCACTTGTTACTGTAGCTGTTGTCTTCTGAGCAGGTGTTAGGCAACATTTTGTTTGTCACTTCTTTGAGCAATCACTGGAAAACACTTACATCTTGCTCCAGCATATGAATCTGTTCCGCTAGCAGAAGCTGCTGCCTTCTAGCAGTGTCTGGTGAGACTATTACTGTGATGCTATTATCAGTTTGAGGGGACACACTCAAATTGATATTTTGCAAAATACTGCCAGCAATGGTCAATGTGAAGACTCATTGTAACTGTTTATGATAAACACAACATTTTTAACTGTGGATGAGATTTGATTAACATTACTAAGACAGCACCCGAGTTTCACTTGTGCACTGTTGCAGCCAGTGCCAGAGCCGAGACTCAGGTACTTGATTGCGAGATTAAAAACAAGAGCTGCATAGGGTTACTTCAGAAATTTCAAAGGCGATGCCAAAACTGTCATGGAAATTTGTCACCAAAAACCTAATTATTTAGGAACTGTTGTATGCATAGGGTCTTTATTTACGTACATGGCAAACCACATGTTCCTTGGTGTATTGATATTTGCACACAGACGGGGAGGCATGAATACTGTCTGTCAGTAAAAATAGAGACTGAGCAACCAAAGTACCAAATATAAGTGTGAACTGTAATGTGGCATCACATGCCATACGCCATAAATGAAAGTTTCAGTAGCTTGAACCAGAGATATATGCTGCAGAATTACTGTCAGTCAGACATCTGGCTCAGCAGACAACACTTACTCATGTTAATATAATCAAGCATGATGGTTTCATGAGATGTTTCAGTGCGAGTGCAGAGATACTGCAGTGCAGGATGTGACAAGTTGAGAGTTTAAGTCAGACAGGATGGATAAAACAACTCTTCTGGAGAACCTGAGCATCTTGGTTCACCTCCTGGTCTGGCACAAAGTTTCAACTTTCACCATTGCAATGCCGTGTTTGGCTTGTAGACATGATTTCCCACCTACTCCTTTCCTTTCTTTATTTTTTATCTGTTTAAAAAAAGAGCTGTTGCCAGAGAAGTAAAAAGAAACCATTAGCTCACATAATCCTAGTATTATTATGCAATGATTCACTGTAAAACTAACACTAGCCATATCCTATTGTCTGTAATGCGCTGGTGGCAATTTGTTACTAAGGTATTTAAATTTCATGATGTATTCTTGTATTGGATTGCAGATATAAATAGGTAAACGGTTCCACTTCTTTATTCCTCTACCAACTTACGAGTGTTTGCCTCCATTGTTGTTCAGTAATCTCAGACCTCAGACTTATTTTGTACTGATGGTATCTTCCTTTATATACTCTGTTAGTAATCATTTTATGTCTGATGTTTTCCTAGCCATTCTCCCAGATGTAAACTGGGTAAATTCCCTCTTCTCTTATGCTTCTTCATGCGGGAATTTCTTATTTAAGATTTTTAACAATTTTTGCAACAGTGCTTGTCCTATAGTGTCTCATTATATACCTACATATACTTATGCACTGAACAACATGTCGTGTTTAAAGTTCCTTGGGGTCCTATTGGTTAAGAAGTTAAAATGCAGTGCTTCTGCAGATAAATTAAACAAGAAGCTAAGTTCAGTGTGTTATGTCCTCGATAGCATCTCTCACTGTATTGATCTAAAAACAAGTGTGTTAGCTTTTTTTGCATATTTTCACTTGCTGTTGCTGTATGGAATTATTTTCTATGATTGTGCACTTCAAGTAAATAAAGTATTTATTCAGCAAAAATGAGCAGGAAGAGTAGTGTCTAAGTAGATAATGTGGAGGTACATGTTGCTATTGAAGGTAGCAACATGTCTCACTTCCTTTCTATTGTGCCAATGGAAGATGGTTATGCAGAAATCCTGATTTATGGTAGTAGTGGTAGAGGAAAGACTGCATACTGTGGATGAATCTTTTATTTATAGGCAGATTCAAAACCCAAATGTAAGCACAGTAAAGCCACAGGGTGCGATGGAGGGCAAGTGTTTTACTGGTGGGGAAGGAGCCATTAACACTATCATGTCACGACTTAGGAGTGCCATGAAGAGGTCAGGATGACAATCGCTGCCATTCCAAAATGAAAAACAAAAGAAGACTGTAGGGAATTAATTAATTACTTCTTGGATTTGTGATACTAACAATACATCTGTTGACAAGTTTGTTTATTAAGTGCTTAAGTGTGAATATTTAATTGATATGTAAAAAGTGTTATGCGGCTGTTAAATGCAGGAAAATCTTGAAAAGATATTCTTACAAGATTTCGTAGCCAGTAGGTGGCAAACATAATTTTCCAGCACTACAGCGTTTTCCTTCAGGCAGTGAAGAAGTTCAATATAGCTACGAGTGCTAACGCATAGCAGGAATACAACTTCAGGGAGTGACGAGTGCAGAAAGAGAGGTAATTATGAACATACAACTCACAGGTCACAGTCATGGCAATGGTACCCTGGTTAAGTACTCTGTTGCAGCGAATACCAGTGGTAACACTCCAACAAGAATACATCTTCAAGAACAGTTTTTGCCACTGATAACCAAATTAGCTTCAGCTAGACTGCACTGGGCCTGGTGGTTTAATGGAAAAGCTTAGGCCTAAAATTTGAAAGGTGGTGGTATCAAAATCTGCTCAGGACATGGAATATTTCAGTCTGTATTTAACTTTGAAAGACTTACATCAGATCACAGAGTCAAGAGGAATAATAATAATAATAATAATAATAAACATCCAAACAAATTCAAATACTATCACATCACAGCCAATACAGATTAAGCGTGGAATATACCAAGGAGACTCATTACGTCCTTTCTGGTTCTGCCTTGCTCTGAACCCACTATCCAACATGGTAAATAATACAAATTATGGATACAATATTACTGGAACATACCCACACAAAATCACACATTTGCTATACATGGATGATCTAAAACTACTGGCAGCAACAAATCAACAACTCAACCAATTACTAAAGATAACAGAAGTATTCAGCAATGATATGAATATGGCTTTTGGAACAGACAAATTTAAGAAAAATAGCATAGTCAAGGAAAAACACACTAAACAAGAAGATTACTTATTGGATGACCACAGCGACTGCATAGAAGCGGTGGAAAAACAGATGCCTATAAATATCTAGGGTACAGACAAAAAATAGGAATAGATAATACAAATATTAAAGGAGAACTAAAAGAAAAACATAGACAAAGACTAACAAAAATACTGAAAACAGAGTTGACAGCAAGAAACAAGACAAAAGCTATAAATACTTATGCTATACCAATATTGACCTACTCATTCGGAGTAGTGAAATGGAGTAACACAGACCTAGAAGCACTCAATACACTTACACGATCACAATGCCACAAATATAGAATACATCACATACATTCAGCAACAGAAAGACTCACATTAAGCAGAAAGGAAGGAGGAAGGGGATTTATCGACAAAAAAAACCTACATTATGGACAGGTAGACAATTTAAGAAAATTCTTTATAGAACGAGCACAAACTAGCAAAATACACAAAGCAATCACTCATATAAATACATCGGCTACACCACTGCAATATCATAACCACTTCTACAACCTTTTAGATCACACAACATCAACAGGTACGAAGAAAGTAAATTGGAACAAGAAAACACTACATGGCAAGCACCCATATCATCTAACACAGCCACACATCGATCAAGACACATCCAACACATGGCTAAGAAAAGGCAATATATTCTGTGAGACTGAAGGATTCATGATTGCAATACAGGATCAAACAATAAACACCACATATTACAGCAAGCATAGTATTAAAGATCCCAATACCACAACAGATAAATGCAGACTTTGCAAACAACAAATAGAAACAGTAGACCACATCACAAGCAGATGTACAATACTAGCAAATACAGAGTACCCTAGCAGACATGGCAATGTAGCAAAAATAATACATCAACAGCTTGCCTTACAACATAAACTTATAAAACAACACGTTCCCACATACAAGTATGCACCACAAAATGTGATGAATAGAAATTATGCTGGAACAGAACCATTATAACTGATAAAACACCACCACATAACAAACCTGACATCATACTCACCAATAAAAAGGAGCAATTAACACAACTAATCAAAATATCCATACCCAATACAACAAATATACAAAAGAAAACAAGAGAAAAAATTGAAAGGACATGTGGCATCAGGATGAAGTTGACATTATACCAATTATACTATCAACTACAGGATTCATGCCACACAATATCCACCAGTACATAAACGCAATACAGCTACATCCAAACTTATATATACAACTACAGAAATCTGTAATTATTGATACATGTTCAATTACCCGAAAGTTCCTAAATGCAATGCAACACATACCATACAGTTAAAAGGAAGTCACGCTTGATCAAGGTCCGCGTCACTTTCCATTTTTTGACCAGACATAACATCTGAGAACAGAAAAAAATATAATAATAATTTATTATTATTATTATTATTATTATTATTATTATTATTATTATTATTATTATTATTATTCCTCCCCATGAAACATGGACCTTGCTGCTAGTGGGAGGATTGCGTGCCTCAGCGATACAGATAGCCGTACTGTAGGTGCAACCACAACGAAGGGGTATCTGTTGAGAGGCCAGACAAACATGTGGTTCTGGAAGACGGGCAGCGGCCTTTTCAGTAGTTACAGGGGCAACGGTCTGGATGATTGACTGATGTGGCCTTGTAACACTAACCAAAACGGCCTTGCTGTGTTGGTACTGTGAACGGCTGAAAGCAAGGGGAAACTACAGCCATAATTTTTCAAGAGGGCATGTAGCTTTACTTTATGGTTAAATGATGATGGTGTCCTCCTGGGTAAAATATTCCATAGGTAAAATATTCCCCCTTTAGGATCTCTGCACGGGGAGTACTCAGGGGGACATTGTTATCAGGGGAAAGAAAACTGGCATTCTATGGATTGAAGCGTAGAATGTCAGACCCCTTAATCGGGCATGTAGGGTAGAAAATTTTAAAGGGAAATGGATAGGTTAAAGTTTAGATATAGTGGGAATTAGTGAAGTTTGGTGGTAGGGGGAACAAGACTTCTGGTCAGGTGAATACAGGGTTAAAAATACGTAATCAAATAGGGGTAATGCAAGAGTAGGTTTAATAATGAATAAGAATACAGGTAAGCTACTACAAACAGCATAGTGAACGCATTATTGTGGCCAAGATAGATATGAAGCCCACACCTACCACATAGTACAATTTTATATGCCAACTAGCTCTGCAGATGACGAAGAGATTGATGAAATGTATGATGAGATAAAAGAAATTACTCAGATAGTTAAGGGCGACGAAAATTTAATAGTCATGGGTGACTGTAACTCAATAGTAGGAAAAGGCAGAGAATGAAACATAGTAGGTGAATATGGAGGGGGAGTAAGGAATGAAAGAGGAAGCCGCCTGGTAGAATTTTGCACAGAGCATAACTTAATCACAGCTAACACTTGGTTCAAGAATCATAAAAGAAGGTTGTATACATGGAAGAAACCTGGAGATACTGGAAGGTCTCAGAGATTATATAATGGTAAGACAGAGATTCAGCAACCAGGTTTTAAATTGGTTATGAACTGTAGATTAAAACAGAAGAAACTTCAAAAAGGTGGGAATTTGAGGAGATGGGACCTGGATAAAAAGAAAGAACCAGAGGTTGTACGGAGTTTCAAGGAGAGCATTTGGGAACAATTGACAACAATGGGGGAAAGAAATACAGTAGAAGAAGAATGGGTAGCTTTTACAGATGAAATAGTGAAGGCAGCGGAGGATCAAGTAGGTAAAAAGATGAGGGCAGATAGAAATCCTTGGGCAACAGAAGAAATACTGAATTTAATTGATGAAAGGAAAAAATATAAAAATGCAGTAAATGAAGCAGGCAAAAAGGAATACAAACGTCTCAAAAATGAAATCTACCGGAAGTGCAAAATGGCTAAGCAGGGATGGCTAGAGGACAAATGTAAGGATGTAGAGGCGCATATCACTAGGGGTAAGATAGATACTAACTACAGGAAAATTAAAGAGACCTTTGGAGATAAGAGGACCACTTGTATGAATATTAAGAGCTCAGATGGAAACCCAGTTCTAACCAAAGAAGGGAAAGCAGAAAGGTGGAAGGAGTATATAGAGGGTTTATACAAAGGCAATGTTCTTGAGGACAATATTATAGAAATGGAAGAGAATGTAGGTCAATATGAGATATGATACTGCATGAAGAGTTTGTCAGAGCACTGGAAGACCTGAGACGAAACAAGGCCCCGGGAGTAGACAACATTCCATTAGAACTACTGACAGCCTTGGGAGAGCCAGACCTAATAAAACTCTACCATCTAGTGAGCAAGATGTATGAGACAGGCGAAATACCCACAGACTTCAAGAAGAATATAATAATTCCAATCAGAAAGATAGCAGGTGTTGACAGATGTGAAAATTACTGAAGTATCAGTTTAATAAACCACGGCTGTAAAACACTAACACGAATTCTTTACAGACGAATGGAAAAACTAGTAGAAGTCGGCCTCGGGGAAGATCAGTTTGGAATCCGTAGAAATGTTGGAACACAGGAGGCAATAGTGACCCTAAGATTTATGTTAGAAGCTAGATTAAGGGAGGGCAAACCTACATTTCTAGCATTTGTAGACTTAGAGAAAGCTTTTGACTGGACTACTCTCTTTAAAATTCTGAAGGAAGCAGGAGTAAAACACAGGGAGCGAAATGCTATTTACAATTTGTGCAGAAACCAGATGGCAGTTGTAAGAGCTGAGGGGCATGAAAGGAAAGCAGTGGTTGGGAAGGGAGTGAGACAGGGTTGTAGCCTCTCCCCGATGTTATTCAGTCTGTATATTGAGCAAGCAGTAAAGGAAACAAAAGAAAAATTTGAAGTAGGAATTAAAATCCATGGAGAAGAAATAAAAACTTTGAATTTTGCCGATGGCACTGTAATTCTGTCACAGACAGCAAAGGACTTGGAAGAGCAGCTGAACAGAATGGACAGTCTCTTGAAAGGAGGATATAAGATGAACATCAACAAAAGCAAAACAAAGATAATGGAATGTAGTCAAATTAAATCGGGTGATGCTGCGGGAATTAGATTAGGAAATGAGATGCCTAAAGTAGTAAATGATTTTTGCTATTTGGGGAGCAAAATAACTGATGATGGTCGAAGTAAAGAGGATATAAAATGTAGACTGGCAATTGCAAGGAAAATGTTTCTGAAGAAGAGAAATTTGTTAACATTGAGTCATTGAGTATAGAATTAAATGTCAGGAAGTCGTTTCTGAAAGTATTTGAATTGAGTGTAGCAATGTATGGAAGTGAAACGTGGACAATAAATAGTTTAGACAGAAGAGAATAGAAGCTTTCAAAATGTACTGCTACAGAAGAATGCTGAAGATTAAATGGGTAGGTCACATAACTAATAAGGAGGTATTAGATAGAATTGGAGAGTACAGATATTTGTGGCACAACTTGACTACATAGAAGGGATTGGTTGGTAGGGCATATTCTGAGGCATCAAGGGACCACGAGATTAGTATTGGAGGGCAGTGTGGAGGGTAAAAATCGTAGAGGGAGACCAAGAGATGAATACACTAAGCAGATTCAAAAGGATGTAGGCTGCAGTAGGTACTGGGAGATGAAGCTTGCACAGGATAGAGTAGCATGGACAGCTGCATCAAGCCAGTCTCTGGCCTTAAGACCACAACAACAATAACATATTATTATTATTATTATTATTATTATTTGAGCTGTGAGTTACACAATCACATTACAATTAAAAAGCAATAATTTGCATTAGACTTTGCCTTCTTGTTTAATTGTGAAGAGTTACATACTCTGATGGGAAGAGATTCAACAAGTTTCCATACAACATAAAGAAACTTAGAGTGTCTGCCAATTCAGAAGCTAATTGAAAAATATCTTATTACCCAATTTCATACTAATTAATATTAGAATACATTGTCCACTATAGGTTGTATTTTCCTTTAATATCAAAGTAGTGCTATTAGCTAATTTCGGCCATAATCCATTATCAAGCATACTTACTACGTCTCGCTCATCATTCTTTTATGTCACATACATAAACTCAGAAGTCATGCTCCGTCATTAACAAACCAATGTTACGATGGAGAATGACTCACATACCATATTGAAATATATCATTAACATACATAACATTAAGTTATCAATGCCAGATGAGTAGCAGCTATACAGTGCAATTTAGATGGCACCAGCCTTTTATTCACAGAAGCAAATTTCTTTCTGATTTAAGCTACTCAATTAAATTTAGTCGACATAAGCATGAAAAGTGTTAACCAGTGTTATGATAATTTGGAGGTACAGCAATAGAGATGTTTTGTTTCTACAATTTCCTTGTCTTGTTAACAAACCATATATCCTGCCTCATTCGACAACTGTAAAGGCTTTCTTGATGGGATCTATGGAACATGACAAAAAAATGAATGGATCTCTTCTGGATTTACATCTATCCTCTTACCATCCTGTGTAGGTTCGAGAAATTAGTTCTTAGTAAAATTTCTCATGTTTTGAGGAAATACATTAAATCCTGCTTCATTAACTTTCTTGGCTTTGTCCAGACAGCAGTATTTGGTTTACCTG
Organism: Schistocerca gregaria; assembly: GCF_023897955.1. Taxonomy (NCBI): domain Eukaryota; kingdom Metazoa; phylum Arthropoda; class Insecta; order Orthoptera; family Acrididae; genus Schistocerca; species Schistocerca gregaria. The sequence continues at coordinate 215,609,012 of NC_064929.1, forward strand.
TTTGAATGGTAACTATATTTACTCTGTAACTCAGTCATTCATGTAAAGTTATCCTAAAAATGACCTACAGAATACAATGGTAGTCACTGGAATAGAACTGATACTGTACTGGTTAGATGATGTTTTCTAACAATTAGACCTGAAAGTAGCCTCTTACCAAAAGTAGTCAGAGGTAAATAATGGTTAGTATGATGCAACCTAATGAGGGACCGCGGATCCATTTCCAGTGAGCAATCTTAAAGGCTCTGCATTTACTCATTCTGCAGAACAACTTGTGCACCACATGCAAAGAGAGAGACCATCTTCGCATTAGTAAGAAGCATTTTCAACAATGTGCCTGTTGTCATTCTTTACTGTATTACTATCCAAACTGTTGACTGGACCCCCTATTATCATATGATCTTTTCCAAGAACCTTCCCTAAAGAGCATATATCACAGATGGCATCATTGAACCTTGTATGTAACTTTAAAATGCTACAGTATACTTTCTGCAGATTGTTAACTTGTTCTGACATTCAGGCGGGGAGGAAATAATAACTTGGCTAGAAGCTTCAAAGTTTTTAGGTGTCCATTTTGGTGAGAAATAAACTGGAAAAAACCAATTTTCGAACTTCTAAATCAACTTAGTTCTGCCACATTTCCACTTCACTTCAAATCATTGCAAATCTTGGTGAGAGACAAATCAGTAAGCTAACATTTTCTGTGTTTTCATTTAATATCATATAGAATAATGTTTGAGGATAACTCATCTTTGAGAAAGAAAGTGTTCATTACATTGCACAAAAAAGTCTGTGAGAATAATTAGTGATGCTCATCCACGATCATGTCCCAGACATCTGTTTGAGGAGTTACACATTTTTACTATTGCCTCATAGTATACTTATTCTCTCATGAAGTTTGTTGTAACTAATCCACTGCAGTAAAACAGGTGGAATGATGTACATAATTACAGTACCAGACAGAAAAATTTAATTGGTTACTCCACATTAAGATTGTCCCTAGTACAAGGAGTGTATAACTGTGCCTCCAAAAATTTTCTTCACTTATCCTCTTACATGAAATGTCCAACAGGCAGAAAAGTGAAATTTGAAATCAAACTGAAAAAGTGTCTTTGCATAATATGAATGTGTAACGAGAATGTAAACTGGCTTGTTCCACATCATAACAATTAATTTTACAAATAATCCATGGAACATGAAACTAAGTAATTCAGTGTCCAAAGAACTGAATCCATTGGAGACAGCTAGACTGAAGCTAACAGATTTGCAGAGTCCCCTAGATCTTTGCACTGATTTAGAAGGCTTGATGATAATCCAGGCGTCTGGATCAGACCTAATATTACAACAGCCGACTGCAGCTCTCGAAACTGCCAACTCTTCCTGCACTGCTGCCAAATCAGCATCTAGTTCCAAGATAAGCGGCTGTTTATCAAATTCTGTGTAGCAAAAGTGACAATCACTGCATTTACGTAAGTGACACTCTTCCATGACCTCTGAACATAACATGGCATTACCATGTGAGAAAAGCAAAAATAACGCAATTAACATACACAGAAATTCGCATACTTATGAGTATAGTATGACAAGGATGGAACTGGTAGTTCGTTGTGGCCATATGGTAGGAAACATCCGAAATTTCCTGAATTAATTTTGAGAAACCATGGAAAACTCAAATCAAGATGGCTGTATCAAGACTGGAGTCTCCATCGTCCTGTAACAGTTTGTACATTTGTTCATAATGACACTGATGGTATTTAGTTGGGATGATCACGAAAGATAACATATAAGTGATTTTCGTGCAAAACTGTTTGAAAATTAGAATTATTTTGCGGCAAATCAGTTCAATAATTTAAGAGTAGTTTTCAAGCTTAAACATTATGCACACCACAATGAAAGTTATTTTACGAGAGAATATGAAAACTGTTAATTTAGATTTTAAGATCGTTTAATGTCACAGAAACGGTGGTTAGGTTAGTTCACAGCTACTGCACAATCGAGATAAAACGAAGTAATATGATGATATTCAACTAGTAGTTTTGTGAATACTGGGGTTATACGAAACTAGTACCTGCAATTACAAAAAATTATTGATATTTTCGTATAACTACATGTTCAAACTTATCTATAGCTGTGGGATACAACGACGATGCGGCGTATTTTCTCACTAATAAATATTATCTACTAACTACAGATTAACTTAATACATTACAATAGCTGTTAACGCACTTAACTTCTGACAATACGAAACATTAAATAGTTACGTCTAAGCTACAATTACAGCTAACCAGAGAAAGCAATTCAATAATTAGAATCTTAGGCTACATTACAAACCTATATTTCGCCGCAAGTTCCATTCAAAAAAATTGTCGAATCTGTTGAGCTGAAAATTCTTGGAAACTACGAATAACCACAGTATAGAACGTCGAACACTTTCAATTCCAGCGCTCGGAATATTTCCTTCGTTCCTCGTCTCTCACTGGCTACCTAAAACTGTCCTCCCATTGGCTAAGGGAGCTGATGCATTGCCAACATATATGCTTGGAAAAAAGGAGTGGTTGACACGATCCTGATATGAACTGAAAAACTGGCATGTTGGATTTTATTTCTGCCATCAACTTTTGTGCTGTTAAAGAACTTAGATATGCACCAATTTGTCTACCGACCTATTACGATCGCTGTCGCGCCCAACAAATTATGCTGTATGTTGCGTTATCGTGGCAACCGTCCCACAAAAGTACATCTGCTGTCACTGTGAGTGGAATATTTTTGTGTTAAAATAAGGCTAAAGGCGGCCAACTGTTCCACATTCTGCGGGACCGTCCATCAATGGAACCTCTAATCCCGCACTGGAGGAATTAACAAAAAAAGGTCCCGCAAAACGCCTAACGTGTCCCGCATTTTTGTAATTTTCACATTCCATTAATCACATTAAGTAATTCAATCTGCCTGTTTCCTACGAGTGAAACAGAAGTAATTAGAGTCATAAACAACCTGAAAAACACTAAGACACAGGATGTTTACGGGATCTCAAATATGCTGGTGAAACTGTCTTCTACCTTTATAGCTAAGCCACTTGCTAAATTATTCAACGAATCAATGGCAGCGGGGGTGTTTCCAGAAAGCCTGAAAATAGCAAGATTAATACCGCTACATAAAAAGGGTGATGTGAAAGAACCAGAAAACTACAGGCCTGTGAGTATTTTACCAATAATAGCAAAAATTTTTGAACGTATTCTGCACAACAGGTTGATGAAGTTCTTCACAACATACAAAATATTATCCAGAAGTCAACACGGTTACCAGAAAAACAAGTCCACCACTACTGCTACAAAGGAACTTATTGACTATGTGCTAGATGCTTTTGACAGGGAAGAAACTACAATAGGGATATTCTGTGACCTATCCAAAGCATTTGACCTAGTAAATCATGAATTGCTTCTGCAGAAATTAGAATTCTATGGAATCAGAGGCACGGCACTTGACTTATTGAGTTCATATTTGACAAATAGATATCAGAAAGTGGAAATATCTGATGAAAAAGGAAATACATTTTACTCTGACACACAGAAAATTACACATGGTGTACCACAAGGAAGCGTGCTTGGGCCACTACTCTTTTTGATTTATGTAAATGATCTCCCCAGTGGCATCCAAAATAAGGCCATCCTCTATGCTGATGATACCAATATTGTGATAAAGGGTGCAAACTTAGAAGAATGTGCTCTAAACACTGAAGGGATTCTTTGTTATCTTGATACTTGGTTCTGCAACAACAGATTAGTACCAAATTACAAGAAAACTAATTTTATCTGTTTCAAAAATAACAGACCCAAACAAAATTTGATAGGATTAAAAATCAATGACAACAGTCTTGAACAAGTAACAAGTGCGAAATTTTTAGGTCTCTACATAGATGACAAACTGTCTTGGTCAGAGCACATCAATGCTGTATGTCATAAGCTTAACTCGGTTTGTTTTGCAATTAGGAAGCTAAGTGAAATTGTCAATATGGAAACTCTGATAAAATATTACTTTGCTCAATTCTATTCCATTATGTCCTATGGAATTGAGCTTTGGGGGAGTGCATCAAATATGAAAAAGATCCTTATTATACAAAAAAAGGCAATCCGCATAATGAGAAGACAAAAGTGGCGAGCCACTTGCAAACCAAAATTTAAAGAACTAAATATCCTAACGGTAGTAAATGTCTACATCTACAGAATTCTAATACTCACTAAAAAACACATTAATCTCTACCAAACGAACGAACAGGTACACCAATATGAAACCCGGAATTGCTGGAAACTAAGGGCAATTCAGCATCGGACCAGCCGATATGAGAAAGGGACTACATACATAGGAATGCGCCTCTATAACTGTCTACCAAATGTCATCACAAAAGCAGAGAGCATAAATGAATTTAAAAAAGGTATTAAACCAATACTGACAGAAAACCCATTCTATACTATACAGGAATACTTTGATTACAGCAAAAGTATGAATAAATAAGGTATGATAATAAATTTGTATAATTGTAGACTATCATGATTACTAACTTAGGTGATTTTAACATGTGTTATTATTAACTTTTTATAATATTGTTAATTTGAAGCTGTATAAGTCAACCCTTTTCATTCAATAAAGGGATATTTCGACTACAGCAAAAGTATGAATAAATAATGTATGATTATAAACTTGTATAATTGTAGACTATAATGATTATTAACCTATGGGATTTTAACATGTATCATTATCACTTTTTATAATAGTATCAATTTGAAGATGTATATGTGAAATTGTAATGTATTCTCAACTTCAATGTAAAACATGACAATGCCTATATGTAAAGATACAACATGTATCAAATGCATTACATCAAATGGCTGCTGAATAAATCAATCAATCAATCAATTTCCATACATCTTAGGAGGTATCGATCGACTTGTCAATACAGACACTCTGTTTGACTATATGCAATAGCATTCGTTGTCAAGAGTAAACGAAAGAGAAAGAAGTAGAGCATTAGAACCAGTACAGCTCCCTTGAAAAGTTGGCAGACTAAACTGTTACGTGTGGGATATTCCGGTGAAATCACCTGGCTTTGCTTGGAACAGGAATGTGAGAGGGTGAATGATGACATTAGTGCCAGCAACCTAGTTGCGCGTGCCTCATACTAGGCAGTGGGTGGCAAATGAATTTCACGCAGATGTAACATGCGTTCTTGACAACAAATTACATAGGCCATCATGGAATACGGTACTTATTGGTAGAAAAGAAAATGAAATAGAATTAAGGGTTTTGTAATACAACACAGCATAAAAAATAACGAACACTGCTAAACCACTGAGGTTGGACCGATCTGCAAACATGACTTTCGGTGAAAAGGGATTGTTTGAGATTTAAATTAGTCCGCACGTTGACACGACATTGTTAACTTGTGTCTGTCTGTGTTGGCCAGTTTGATGAAGTTTCACTTAGAAATGCCGCCTACCTCGACAAAGCAAAGATGTAAATCCACGAAAGACTTGCAAAAAGAGTTAGTTTTTTTTTACAGAGCTGTTCAACATCTTCCTGAGTACGGTGCAGTACACTTCCGATGAGTAATATAAGGCTATCAAGAACTTGCAAGTGTTTGTAGACCTTCCACACGATAAGTCACAATCATAGTTATAGATCAGTGAACTTCTAAATTAATTCAAAAAGTATTTGAAAAGAAGTTTCGCTGTGTCAAAACTAAGTGCTAGGCAACTGTAAAGAGTTTGATTGCGCTGTATTCTTTAGACAGCCTGAAGACAGAACTTAATGATCTCCCATTTATCTGTGCGTGTACAGATACTTCAAACGATAAAGACGTGAAAATATTTCCAATGCAACTGCAGTACGTTCATCCTACAACTGGAATTAATGTCAAAATATTAGATATCCTTAATTTACCTCACAAAAGTGCAGTCATTATATATGATTCAGTACACATTCTAGCAAAACTTCAGCTTCAAGAGAAAGTGACTGGACTTTGTGCTGACAAGACTTAGAGGACTTCGGAAGAGAGCTTGGTGTGAGGTGCTCGGCATAAATTGCATACAACGCTATACAAACATCATCAAGTTTGTTACTAGTGGATGTCGAATATATTGCTATGAAGATATATTCATTCTTTCATATATACACAGACATGACGAAGTTCTCAAAGATTTTTACAAAGAGGCAGAGATATAGTACAAAAGAAATTTGGGACATAGTAAAACAATTGGTAAAACAAGATGGCTCACTTTTGCAGGAGTTGAGAGAATCTTGCAAATGTATGTACCATTGAAAGTTTACTTTTTATTGCAAGAAAAATGTTCAGCTGTACTACATGCATTCTTCTCTACTGAATGCTCAGAGCTGTAGCTAAAATTCGTATTAGTTCAAGCTGCATTATTTAACGATTCCATGAAAATGATTGAAGGAGACAAAAATTAGCTTAAGGGATGTTTCTCATTTGTTTATGGATCTGAAAAATATATAGACAAACTACCTGGAAAACGATTATATTCCTCTGAGCATACAAAATAAGATACAAAAGCTTGTGGAGAGTGCACAAGTAAATAGAATTTATCCCTATATTATATATATTTACTTCTATCCCATCTGCATCCAGTACCTACAGAAATATGTTCATCAGTACAGTGAATTCGAAACATATCGTTGGACTGAGCTAAAACAATGTCTAAAATGGGCTGACGTAGAGCACACTTACCAACAGCTAGTTAATGGTGCAGATGCCTACGACAGCAACAACAATAGCAGAAGATAACTTACACTATTGGCCATCAAAATTGCTACACCAAGAAGAAATGCAGATGATAAACGGGTATTCATTGGACAAAAATCATATACCGGAACTGACATGTGATCACATTTTCACGCAATTTGGGTGCATAGATCCTGAGAAATCAGTACCCAGAACAACCACCGCTGGCCATAATAACAGCTTTGACACGCCTGGGCATTGACTCAAACAGAGCTTGGATGGCGTGTACAGATGCAGCTGCCCATGCAGCTTCAACACGATACCACAGTTCATCAAAAGTAGTTGACTTGCATATTGTGATGAGCCAGTTGATCGGCCATTGACCAGACGTTTTCAATTGGTGAGAGATCTGGAGAATGTGCTGGCCAGGGCACCAGTCGAACATTTTCTGCATCCAGAAAGGCCAGTACAGGACCTGCAACATGCGGTCGTGCATTATCCACCTGAAATGTAGGCTTTCGCAGGGACTGAATTCAGGGTAGAGCCACGGGTCGTAAGACATCTGAAATGTAACGTTCACTGTTCAAAGAGCCGTCAATGTGAACAAGAGGTGACCGAGACGTGTAACCAATGGCACCCCATACCATCACGCCGGGTGATATGCCAGTATGGCGATGACGAATACATGCTTCCAATGTGCGTTCACCATGATGTCGCCAAACACGGATGTGGCCATCATGATGCTGTAAACAGAACCTGGATTCATACAAAAAAATTACTTTTTGGATTGTTGCACCCAGGTTCGTCACTGAGTACAACATCGCAGGCGTTTCTGTCTGTGATGCAGCGTCAAGGGTAACCGCAGCCATGGTCTCTGAGCTGATAGCTCATGCTGCTGCAAACGTCGTCGAACTGTACGTGCAAATGGTTGTTGCTTGCAAACGTCCCCATCTTTTGACTTAGGGATAGAGATGTGGCTGCACGATCCGTTACAGCCATGCACATAAGATGCCTATCATCTCGACTGCTAGTGATACGAGGCCGTTGGGATCCATGCACGGTGTTCCGAATTACCCTCCTGAACCCACCGATTACATATTCTACTAACAGTCATTGGATCTCGACCAACGCGAGCAGCAATGTCGCAATACGATAAACCACAATCACAATAGGCTACAATTCGACCTCTATCAAAGTCTGAAACGTGATGGTATGCATTTCTCCTCCTTACATGAGGCATCAGAACAACGTTTCACCAGGCAACGTCGGTCAACTGCTCTTTGTGTATGAGAAATTGGTTGGAAACTTTCCTTGTGTCAGTACGTTGTAGATGTCGCCACCGGTGACAACCTTGTGTGAATGCTCTGAAAAGCTAACCATTTGCATATCACAGCATTTTCTTCCTGTCGGTTAAATTTCGTGTCTGTAACACGTCATCTTCGTGGTGTAGCAATTTTAATGGCCAGTAGTGTACTTGTGAAAGTTTGCTACATCTCACATTATGTGGACCACGATGTTATGAAGAGATGGGAAGAGATCTAGAACAGTACAGAACAACGGTGGTTAAAGGTGTACGAAATCTTAACGAACGGCAAATACCACACATAAAATCTGTCTTGCCATCGCCCAGAGTCTACTCTGTTTACCAGGGATGAATGCACCTACCGAACGAGTATTTTCGTTGATGATGGCCGTGTGAAATAGGAAAAACCATCACTTAAATTTGAAACACTACATGCAGTCCCCATTGTAAAATTTAACATGGGAACTTGTGAAATTTTTTATGGAATTCTAAATCAAAATGCAGAATTAATGAAAGAATGTCACTCACACCACAAATATGAATTCAAAAGTAAATTAATACATTAATAACTTAAATTTCACTTCTAATTTCAGTGCAATGAAGACACTCAAATCACCTGTCGTCAGTCCCCACCCACATCCACAAAATGTCTCACACTGAGATTTCTTAAAGTTGGTCGCTTTAAGGTGGGATTCCTATGCAGCACCTGATGCACTGTACTGCTACAAATGGTGTTGACACGGGACTGTGTCCCTTGTTGCGTCAGTTCCATGCAACTGACGCTACACCCAGCCGGTCTGAGAGCAGTCTAGACGCAGCCACAAAGGAGGACACGACAGTATGTCTGAGGGAAAAGTACTTTTCACGGTGGCAGAAGGTGAGAAACTGATAGAAATGGTTTCTAAATTTCCTCTATCTACGATGTATCGTTACCAGTATACAAGGACCATACTGGGAAGGATAATGCTTGGAGAGAGATAGTGGAATTCGGGGAAAGAACAAGTAAGGAAAGTACTATATACCTTCTGTTTATTCATAATGTTTATTGCTTAGTTGTCAGGCAAATATGCATATTGTAATAATCAAGAATAAGTACCATCATCCCACATAATATTCAATTATTATTATTATAATAAAGTGTACACAATGTGAATATCAAAACCTCATGTATGCTATAAAAGTTCAATTTATTATAATGTGCATACAAATTTTTAAAGGTTATTCAGTAACACTAGGGAGTTCAAAGCCTACTGAGTTCTGTTAACGTGATCACTTTGCTACGGTGTTATCCTTGGACCTGCATGGCTGTTGAAGTATTCTGCAAATGAATCTCGCACAGAAAATCCACCAGCTTGCTAATGGTCCAAGATTTTCAGTAAGTAGTGGTTTACTTCTGTTTAACTCAAAATGAGGCTCGTTATTTTTCTCTAAGAATGCATCTCTAAGTAAACTGTGTAAACAGCGAGCAACAATAATCAAATTATCAGTCATTTCTGGCTTCAGCCTGATTGGCAAATAAATTATGCAAAATACTTAGACTTAACAGAGTGAAGGTATTTTCAGAAATTCTACAAGCTCGTGAAAGATGGTAGTTAAAAATAGCTTTTTTTTGGTCAGTACTAGCAACTCGAAGAGAGAGAGGTTTCATCATGTTTGGATGTAATCAAAATACCTCGTCACCTACAAAAACATGTGGCACTACTATGTCCTAATCCAGCGGCTTAGTAGGCGACGGAAACATCTTACCACTTGAAAACAGTTTCCTGATATTACTTTTATCAAAAATTCCACTGTCAGCTTCTTTCCCATATGACCTGACATCAATGAAAATGAATTTGTAGTTCGCGTTAACCACAGCAGAAAGGGCGGTAGAGAAAAAAATGTTTTGTAGTTTTTCTGAATGTGCCTGACTGTGCAGGGGAAAAAAATTCGCATATGTTTTCTGGCGATGGCACCAACATGGTTAGGAAATTGCCATTTTTCTTCTAGTTCCTTAAATTTTGATTTCAACTGGTCAGATGACATTGATGGCAAAAGGAATGGCAGTAACTTCTCACGTAGAACTGGCAGCACACCTTCTATGATTTTACCAATGTAAGAAGGGGATATTCTGAATGTAAATGCTAGTGATCTGAATGTTTCCCCTGTTGCCATAAACCTAAAAACAAAATAAAAATAAGATAGGTGTAACCTTAAAAATTACTATTATTTTGACATGTAACGAATATTAACATACATAATTATTTGACTGTATTGTGTTTTATAGTTGAAGACTGCAAAGAAAAGATGGAGGACTATAAAAGACACACATCAAAAAAGGTAGAGAAAAGGAAAAAGTACTGAAAGTTCTTCTTCCAGTAAAGGAAATGAATGACCACTGGCTGATATGTTAACATTTTTAAACAAAATGGATCACAATTTGCCTGTTTGTTATTTTATATTCTGTTTTACTTTATTATTGATACTGAATTAACTCTATTTTTGTAATGTATTTCACAGAAGTCCATCCAACATTGAGCAGATGAATTGCAAAGCCCACAATACGATGGTGAACTAACAGGGGTGTGCCAAACATCAGCAACCTTGTCAGAAAAAGAAATTTTTTCCAAAGATGGGAAAGACATTGCGTCATTCAGACCACCCAGGGAAAAGTCACAACAAAATAAAAAAAAACATGGAGTTGATGAATTCTGAGTTAGCTGCGAGAGAAGCTTGTGCTGTAGTAGTAGAAGCGATGGGCTCCTTCTTATGATTATTTGCTATTTATGAAATGATTATATGCATTTTTCTAAACAGAATGATATCAGTATCTCCTGTACTGTTATGAGCACATTTTAAAGTGACCCTTGAGCGGGAGTACCGGTTTTCAAAACATGTGTGAGTGCGTGGCCCACTTTACACACATGTAAAGAATAGCTGTCTTTACCTGAATAAGGTAAATATGTATAAGCAAAATATAGTTTAATCTTAGATTAATTAAACAACAGTAGAGAAAATTTATGCATGTGCTAAATCATTGTTTAATTATATAATAATAAAATAAACTTTCATTGTATCACCCTGTTGCATGCATCGTAAACAAGAAAAGAGTAACAGGCTTATATCAAGGAAAGGTCATTCACATACAAATGCAAAGCTAATTAATGATCAAAAGAAAGATAATAGATGTCATAGTGATGCAATAGGCTATTTTATGTATTTGTTGTTGGACTTAATGGTAATGGTAAATACCACCCTTTGGCCTTGGGGAAGGTACTATTTACCTCAGATTCTGATGACAAGCAGAAAATCACAAATCTCAAGTTAGTGAGGAAAACAGAATTTGTACTGATTTATCAACAAGGGAGACTGCAAACTAGTTTGTAGAGGACTACCCACCACATCATAAACAGACATCAGTAAGCACGCTGAACACATCGGCAGGGAGTTATTAGAAATTTAGATACCAAATTAACAGAGTTATGACTGAAGGACGCTATTCAATCTACAATTAGTCACCTGTGTATGCAGAATGATGAAGAGAATAAGTTATTTAGAAATGATGAGCTATATATCCTGCCAAACGTGTCTGGTCACATTTGCATCGCACTTCTGTTGGAATTGTGTGAACAAAATATTTCGTGTGAAACGGCAGCAAAATGCATCATATGGAAAATAACAGACCTCTCTGGTGCTATTGTACGCTCTGAATTTTGCATATGTAATTAAATGTTCCTTGGTTGTTGTGTTAAATATATTTTACTGGGAAGTGCAAATATAGTTACTGGCACTAAATGTGTTTTACTCGCTATTACGTATTCACCTGTGTCGACTCTAACAGGTTATGGGCCCAGCGATACATCTGGAATATATACATAATATAATAGTGATAAAGTATTGGAAAAGTTCCAAGTAGTACACTTGCATGAAGTGCGAGCTATCCTTATAAGATGGACGCAACTCTATTGTATTATTCTTTGATATTATTATTCTCATCAAGAAAGATCAAAGTTACTGTTAAAATGAGCGTGGCACAAATTTCGCAACGTGGAAATTTGCAGTAGAAGCGTATTTACGTTTAGTTGATCTATGGGATGTGGTGAATGGGACAATGAAATCTACAGATCAGAATTATTCAAGTAAGGATAGGAAAGTAAAATCAAAGTTGATATTACTAGTTGAACCAGTGAATTATGTTCGCGTTGAAAAAGCTGCAATGACGAAGGAAGTCTGGGACAAATTACAAAGTGCATTTGAGGATGGAGGTCTTACAAGGAAAATAGGATTATTACGTGATTTATTTACCACTCAGCTGGACAAATGCAAGAGTGTAGACGAATATGTCAATAAAATAGTAGCCACATCGAACTGACTGAGAAACATTGGGTTTGAGATCGCTGACAAATGGATAGGGCACTTCTGTTGGCAGGACTGCCCAGAAGGTATGCGCCTCTGATTATGGGGCTGGAAAGCTCAGGTATACCCTTCACGGGTGGCAGTGTTAAAGTGAAAATCCTACAGGATGTAAAGGCTACTTCAAGCTGTCATGTATTGGAGAAAGAATCTGCATCTGCTATTCTATATGGAAGATGGACAACTTATTAGGAAACAGGCATTCAAATACTGTCAGGAAACATGGACGCAAAGCTCACTACACAAATGAGGTGACTATGAACAAATAGAAATAGTACATTAAAGCCAGTTTCATGAAACTTTTTTAGTAGACTTTCTCGGGATAGTATCTTAAAGTATCTTCAGTATCTCTGTGGCACTCACATGGATAAAACAGCCCTGTGACCATTCATACCCTTCTTCTCTGTATACATTCAACATCCCCTGTTAGCCCTGTTCAGTACACATCCCAGGCACTTGAGTGATAGTCTAGAACTGGTCACAAGAGTGATTTGTAAGTATTCTCCTTTGTACACTGATTGCACTTACCCAGTATTCTACCAACAAACCGAAGTCTAGAACTTGCTTTACCGATGACTGAGCCCATGTAATTACTCAATTTCGTATTCCTACAATGAGTGACACCCAGGTATCTGTGTGAGTTGGCCGACACAATCAGAGACTCATTGATATTACAGTCACAGGATACTGAGTTTTTTAGTTTCTTGAAGTACACAGGATTACATTTCGGAACATTTAAGGTATGTTGCCAATATTTACCACACTTTGAAATCTAATGCAGCTTCTTTCAGATGGTGCTTCATTAGATAGTTGCATCGGCTGAAAATATCTGAGGTTCCTAATCATATTAATATGATGACTGTAATGACACTACTCAGGGAGATATGAACCATATGTTATGTCAATGCAGAAAATATACTGAGGTGAGGAACAAGTTTCTAGCATTTCATATCAAGAGTCAAATCCTGCAACCAATGTCAGTCAAGTCTTTGCTCAGCAGTAAAGCCTGAAAGAAGATAATCATGTTTACATGTAATGGACAGATAAAGAAATAAAGTTTAATTGTAAACTATGAAGGATAGGAAAAGCCAACCTACACGAAAGAAAGTGATATTTCCAAAAATGATTGCATATCGAAGTCGCTGGGTCAAAACGATACATATTGAAAGTGCCATCGTAGATCGATCATGCACTCCAGTGGCGGGCGTTGTGATCATGTATTTGTGATTGCCATTTTTATCTGTTTTCCCGTTGTTCCCATAGTTTCTCTAAATTACATACCTCTGTGAATTATTTGTGAGTTGCTAGGGAAACCTGGGCGATTCATGTCTTTAGTGAGTGGGTTGTCTGGTGTTGCTGTCTTTCTTCAGCGGATTCTGTCACAATCTAATTCCATGTTTATCCAGCATAGAAAATTGTTTGAATTTGTGTCGTAAATATGGAGTGCTACCAGATAAGCGAAGAAGAGACTGTGTAGACTGTGGTGGCTTCGAAGTGTGTAAAACTTCGCAAGAACCATGTTTAGATGACTGTTGTCAACACTTTAAAAAAATGTGAACTCGAACCTGATCACACTCAGTACTAGCAAACAATGATTTGTTTAATCTCTTAAGACAAAAAACTATACTGTATTAAAGAACCCACTGAATGAGGGACTGCTAATTTCAGCAACCTCTCTCCCCCTGTAATATTTAAAGCCAGCCAAAACTGAAAACTGTTTGCCATCCCACACTATTCACTAGACAAGATGTTTCAGCTTTGGAAAGGCTTAAGAAAATTTTATATAGGCTTCATAGATGTTTGTAAGTATTATTTAATTGTATCACATACCAGTCGTTTAGTTGCCTTCATGTCTAAAATAAATAACCCAGAACTTAATGTAATACCTAAGCTGAAACATATTCCCTTCAAATCAAGGCTCTGAAATAGGCACTTTACTTTGCAAATTTTGCACATCACAGTAGTTCTAAAATGTACTTACGTGAAAAAGATTCTGAAGGACCCCTCAGCCTCCACCTAATTTTGACCTTTTATCTTTTGTATCTTTTGCTGCAACCCATAGATAACTTATTATATCGACGAACACCTCGACTCATTACTCTTAATATCCTAAACATTGGAACTTCTTCCACTAAATCGCCACTACTAGTAGTTTCGGTTCCACAGGCCTGTCCATTGTTCAGCTGTGAATTTAATGACTCAGGAATCACACTACTATCTGCACTACTATCTTGTAACCAATTAGCCTCACGACTACATGGAGTTGAAGTTACATCTACCTGCTGTATACAGCCTGGCTCACACATGGATCGCTTCACTCTATCATATCACTAACGTCTGACAGAGAAGCCAATATTGACTTTAACTTACTTACTATCCAAGTCCGTGTGATGCTGATTTTGTAATCCGCAGACTTACTTACAAGGGAATGGTCAGACTTGTCATGTCGAAATCTGTGTTGCTTTTTTTACCACTCTGAGTTAACATTGCAAGAAGTCTGTATGCAGAATTTTAGCTGCTGACATGACCTGGAAGTCTGTAAACAATTTTATGAAGTAAGACATTATTGTCACATGGTTTCCGCGCTTATAACTGCCTCTTGTACCACCCTGACCTCTCTCGCTACGTTATACCAACGCCATCTAGGGACAAGGTGGCGTTAGCTACGCGACGCTCTCTTGCCATAGCAGTGAGAGAGCCGATTCCCCCAGTGAAAGCGATCGTATGATAATTAAACAATCGTTGACAAATATGGCTGATATGTTATCTACAACATTCTTTCCAAATAGCTATTAAATAGACACAAATAAATATACGTTTTATAACACATCCAAATTTTATTTCTTGTAATTACAGCAAAAATGCTAAATAATGATACAATGTTCAAAACATAGGTTTTTTGTGCACCAAGAACATACAAGAAAAGACGACATATGACTGCCCTACGAATCACAGACGTTGTTAGATGTCCGTAGACAAAACTGGGCTGGTGTTACAAATGAATAAGTCCTAGTATTAGTGTATTTCGAGGAGTGCCACGCATATTTAGTCAAATTCTGTATCCGTGGGGAGGAAAATTGATAATGTGCTACTGATTGCAGCTTGAGAATATTTTCACGTTGATAGACAGGAAATTACAGTGATTATGCACACAATAATTTTCTCTGTTAGTTTTCTGTAAAATGCCTTCCATTGACAGAAAAATTCTCTGTCTAAAGGTTGAATTACGTTCGTCGTGCCGGGTGGAATCTGAAGTATCTCTACTTATTTGTCAGTGTGGGCTCGAAATACAGCTTTTAATGAATCAGACCTTTTATGACCTGACCACGAATCTAGAAGGAGATTTGTTTCCACAGAACGGAAGAAAGGCATGACGCATTAAAAGTGTAACGTTTTCATTTCCCATTTTTCCAGACTTCGATGCGTCTACCACAAGATTGTTTGCGTAGAACATTGTTATTTTGACATGTGGTCCAAATGTCCAGGTGGTTCTTGAAGACACACATATAGTTTAGGCAGCAATGAACCATCCAGACTAATTATGGGCACTCTAGTGTATGAATGGATGAGTGCACTCATTTCGATTTGTGTCACTTTATTTTCCGACCTGTTTGTCGATACAAATTTTGTTATTTTTCATGCCACAATTTTACGTGATCTTCTGGAGCGACTAATCCAACTTTGAGAAGCTGTAAATTCTTTAGCGCCTATCGCAATGGCAATCTTTATCGCCCAATCACGCAAAGTTGTATCGCTGACACTAAATGACTGTTGTCTGGCATCGGTAAATTGCTCAAAAAGTCGCGCATTTATCTCCTTCGCAATTTCCAGTCGACTCTTACGTCGTCCAGCGACTTCCTTTTTCCATCTATACAATTCACGTTCAGTACGCACAATGCGATACTTATTTTGAACAGTACTGACACGTAGGCGTTTCTTACCACTTTCGTTCAACGAATACGTCGCCGCTTTTTCTTTGTCTGATAAGGTAATTGCAGTTGCTGGTGTTACTTTCAGAAATAATTCATGATGGTACGTGGCTCTATCACTCGAAGAGTCTTCATGAGAGCAACTTTCGTCGGTGTCTTCGCCATCTGTAGATTCACAGTCTGCAATATCGTGTGTTTCAGTTGTTTCTAGCCACATGTCTGCGCCATTTACATGCTCGTCTAGAAGTTTAACAACCATGTCGCACAACACATAGTCTTCACGCGTGTTTTCTGTTGATTGCTTCATTTGGTGTCTGTGGTATATCTGCATGGCAAGCAGAAAACATTTACAGGGTTCGCCATCACCTGTGAGGGGAGCTCGAATGTTCACCGTAAAGTGGCTTGCGGAGTATAGATGAACATGTACAGAACATCTCTCACATCTCTAACCAGTTTCGAACTACGCACCAGAAACTAAAAGGACGTGCATGACACAGAAACGAATATTCGTTTCCCCTTTCCACAAAACCGTGCAGCGATATTCCTCTTTAGAGAACGCCGCTATAAGAACCATGTGCACAACGCTCGCGACTCGCCATTTCCAGGGGTGGCCAGCCTTCACTGAAAGCGCCAAGCAGGAAACAGTCATTTTAGTGATTTTTTTTTTTTTAGGTGACTTCCAGTTCATGTCAGCAGCTACAATTTTGCATATGGACCTTTTGCACAGTTAAATAACAGTGCTAAAATAAGCAATACATGTTTTGGCATGACAAGTCTGACCATTCCCTTGTTAGACTGTCAAGGTCCTTACTCAAACCATTAATATCCAATCCTACTGACATTTGCTGAGTCTCTTTCAACTCTTCCATTTCCTCAGGAAGTGCTGACATTTCTTAATCCTTTTTGCATCAAATGTAATACCTCATTCCTTAATTCTTCGCGCCACTCATTAACATCCCTTATCAAATCGACTAAACTCTTATTTGTACTTTTCGTATTTTCCTTAAGTTCTTTCATTTCTTCTCCAAACTTCCTCTGTCCAGCTAGAAGTTGCTCCGAAAAGTCTTATAAGTTTCCATCCATTTTTGTATACTTAAATAACCAAACTATGTCAACAGTTATCCTTCCAAGATCTTCAACACTCTCTACACCACAGTTCCTGTGTATATAACAACATGTCCTAACAGTCTTATAGTTCCTCCGAAAACGCAACACTGATCACTACCACCAAAGAAAAAAAAACTTAATAAAAGAAAAAGTACTCCAATTTTAGGCTTTACTGCCTCCTCCAGCTCGATGTTGTGTCTGTATCTACATCTCGGCTGAAGCAAGGTCTGGTCTGCGGTGTCGGCTCAGCTGTACCGACTATACCGCTACTGCAGTGCCTCAGCTGAAGCGGTGTCTCGCTGAAGAGATGTCTGCACTGCAGCGTTGCTTCAGCAGCAGCGAAGTCTGGATTAGGTTTCCGCTCGGCTCGCCTGAATCTGATTAGCAAAACTGTACACAACTTAATCCGTCTCCTAGCAGCGGAAACCTCCTCAAAATAACCTTTAACAATACAACGACGTGCGACGAACAAACTTCCGTCATCCAGCACCCTCTCTCACTATGTCTTGCTATTCAGGATGGCCTCAGACTAGGCACATCCTGCGCCAAGGTCGCCACAGACTGTAACGCGCCGACTGGCAATACCCAAGATCGAACTTACAACGACAGTGGATCGTACTGCACCAACGTTGCTATGCCGTTAATGCATGGCTTCCTGCCACGCAAAATACTTGGGCGAATCAATCGACCACTACAGCTTTAATTAGGTACAGTTTTTAATTTCACAGTCGATGTTATGACAGCGGATCGCTATCTTATTTTAGAAGATTCCAGTCGTAGTGGAGCGCCTGGTGACTACTCAAAGTCTAGCTCATACCATAATCGCACTCTTAAGGAACAAATTGAAGACAGATGAACCTTAGTATAATTGCTACTGCGGCAACCTCAACCACTGACTATGCAACCGGCTCGAATATCGAATAATGAAAGACAGCACCCTTACTTTACACAACGTCGTGATCGAACAATGACACGATTACACTACGAATAGACCATCCAAACATTCTAATGACAATGATCACGAATATCAAGCAGTAATTGCGAGATAGGCCGATTTAGATAACAAGTCTAGTTATCTAAACTACTGGTCAAATCAAAGCAACAAATTTCTTTAAATATAGTACCTATTTATATCATGTCGACATAAATGTCATATTTAGTTTGCAGTTGTTCTCCCACACAACGAAATTCTCACAACGTAGTACATTATCTCTGGAAAAGACTCGTAACTTTTTAATTACTTACAAAATTACTATTCCATATATCGTTGTGTTATGACCAGTTTGTACTGAGACGTTTTTATCGATATGTATACGGATTAAAATAGTTTATGCTACCACTAAATCTCTTTCCGCCCAGCGTTGCAATGTAAATAACACGATTTCACGTACTCCACCGATTTACCAATCTTTGTTTTAGGTATAATCGATGACTGTTTCGTATTGAATTACAACTTCAATTTTACTTGCATTAACTGAGGACACTCTTTCCATATATGAAATCATTTTAACTGTTTAGAATATGTACCTTCTATATATTTATCGTGGATCCACTCAATCAATGAACTTTTGATGAGGTAACCTTACAAATACCAGCTTATACTTGTATCCTGCAAAGCAGTATTAAGATCTCTGAATTTCACCTTTTGCTTTTCTCATAAAATATACATACCCACACCAGATACTAATTGAGTACACATAATGTTTTTTTAACCCAAGAAAACTTGAGTTTATTGTCTCTAGGTATTTCAATACACTTTTATTCATGTAAGTGTGCTAGGGCCATCAAAACACGGAAATTCAGCTATAAACAAAATTAAACAAACACCCTAAGAGCCACCGCCATTTTAAAACTAACCTGAAGTAACAATTTAAAACAATTCTGAACCTCTTCAGGCGTTGACAATACGCGACCCGTAAGTTCCCTACTTGAATTCGGCCACTCGGCACTTTGGCTAATCAAGTTTTTGTTTAGCTGCGTGCTGCTTGTAAAATGGTTCCTTTATATTCTCGTCGCTTATCCGCTCAACTGCTGGTGCACTCTATCACAATATTGTGAAACAGTTCGTATTTATTCGAGATAATTCTCGATCCACTGTAAGATAGGGGTATTTAAACAACAACTAGAACATGTGTTTGAGGCTTTCCCTTATCGATACACACATCAACCACTACCAAAGCACTTCAACAAACCGGCTACCAACCCAGTTACATCTGGGCGCCCCATGACCACTAATCGTACAACACGGACAGGAAATCGGTTTGTGGGTGTTGGAGAAAACAATTCCTTTATTCCCACATATATTTAGCAATAACTTCACACTACACACAAGAATGAATTGTGTAGACATGAACAGCATGGAATAACTAACTAAAGCTAAGACAAAGAATAACTATATCACAACACGTAAATTAACACTTCTCGGAATGTTTATGAAGCACTGTACACATCTAGGGAACGATTGTCAGAAATAGGTCACTACAGGTTCCACTGATTCCAAAAACTGAGCACCTACAAATCCACTTCTCTTCCTAACCAGGCTTAAGCTGAATTTACCACTGCAAACTTTACGACCGGAACTGTCCACAAGACGATAATCAATTGATAGCTCGTACACCTAAATTCGCCAAAAGCAGTGCATCACCAGAGACTATTCAGAAACCCCACAAAATCTCTGTATATTGCGTTGCTCAGCATTGGGAGGAAACAACCGTCACAGCCACGTATATGAGCAGGGGCCTAACAGAATAAATAGCCACACTGCCTCCGCGAACTGTACCCAAATTAAAATACTGTTACTACCAATCAAGTTTCCTTTCCCTCTCCCAAGCCTTAACCGCCAGCTCCGATTCCTCACTACACCATGCAGTGGGTCGCTCTACTATCAGACCTAGATGCACACCGATATGTCCACTTAGTCGGTGAGAGATCTACATTGGAACTAACTAACTCTTTATGTCATACCATAGGAACCATTTAAAATTAACAAACAGGCAGGGCCAACTTTTGACAATTAATTAATTATTCGTTGCTGCTGTCGGTTCTCTACGACAGCGGCCAGCTGCTGCGCATTGCTCAGGCAGCATCTCTGTACCCGGCGATGGCGAGTTGTTGCATCGCTGAAGTCGCGAGCGCTCACCACCTGTTTTTTTCGTCGACGCTCTCGTATCATCTACAACACATTTTTTTCTTAATACATCATACTTGTTTATTTACAGAAACCACCATGTGTTATTATTAAGTTATCAGGTAGGATGCTCAGCACTAGTAAGGGCGAGCGTAACTCGTGTGTTTTGACACAACACAGGCCGTCCGTCTCACCCTCTCTGTATGCAGACGACTTCTGCATTTCGTACTGCTCCACCAGCGCTAGTGTTGCTGAGCGGCTCCTACAGGGAGCCATTCACAAGGCAGAGTCATGGTCTCTGGCCTATGGCTTCCAGTTTTTGGCTGCTAAGTCGTGTGTTATGCACTTCTGTTGGCATCGTGCCGTTCATCAGGAACCAGAACTTTACCTTCATGACGATCCACTCTCTGTAGTGGAGACACATCGATTCTTAGAACTGATTTTCGACTCCTGATTGACTTGGCTACCCCACCTTCGTCAGCTTAAGCGGAAGCGCCGGCAGAACCTCAATGCCCTCCGCTGCCTGAGCAACATCAACTGGGGTTCAAATTGTTCTACTCTGCTGCAGCTCTACAAAGCCCTTGTTCAATCCCGCCTTGACTATGGGAGTCTGATTAATGGTACAGCAGCGCCCTCAGCATTGCATGTGCTCGACCAAGTGTACCCCTGTGGCATATGTCTAGCGACGGGAGCTTTTAGAACCAGTCTGGTGACCATTTTCCTGGTGGAGGTTGGAGACCTTCCATTGCAGATCCAACGTGCACAACTGCTCGCCGTTTACGTTGCACACATTCGTAATCCTCCTTAGCATGTGAATTACCAACTCATTTTTCCACCCATGACAGTTCCTCTCCTGCATCGGTGGCCCAGGACAGGGCTAACAATTGTGGTTCATGTGTGATCCCTTGTGTCTGAACTGGAGTCCTTCCCTTTACCACCTCCCATCCAGGTCTGTCCGCATACACCTCAATGGTGTACCCTTAGGCCATAGTTTCGTCTGGACCTTTCGCATGACCCTAAGGACTCAGTTACTCCTGCCGCTCTCTGCTGTCACTTCCGCACGATTCTTGACATATTCTGGGACTCTGAAGTGGTTTACACCGACGGCTCGATAGCTGATGGTCATGTTGGGTTCACCTACATCCACAGAGGCCATTTTGAACAACATGCCTTGCCCAATGACTGCAGTGTCTTCACTGCAGAGCTGGTGGCCAACTCTTGCGCACTTCAGTTTATCCGTTCATGCCCCGGGGAATCGTTTCTCTGTGTACTAACACCTAGATCAGCCCACAAGCTATCGACCAGTGCTACCCTCACCATCCTTTGGTAGCGTCCATCCATTAGTCCATCTATGCCCTGGACTCGTCGCATTGTTCAGTGGTATTTGTGTGGACCCCAGGACACGTCGGCATCCCAGGTAACGTACTTGCTGATAGGCTGGCCAAACAGGGTACGCAGAATCTGCTTCTGGAGAAGGGGATCTCTGAACCTGACCTGCATTATGACTTATGCCACAGGGTTTTTCAGCTTTGGGAGACGCAATGACCTAACAGTACACACAACAAACTGTGTGTCATTAAGGAGACTACGAATGTGTGGAGGTCTTCCACCTGGGCCTCTCGCAGGGAATTAGTTGTCCTCTGCTGGCTCTGCATTGGCCACTCTTGGGCTACCCACAGTACCTCCTGTGCCGCGAAGACCCATCTGAGTGACGGTGCCCTCCCGGTTGACAGTGTCCCATATTCTGGTGCATTGTCCCACTTTGGCTGCCCAGTGACGAAATGTTGGGTTACCAGACTCGTTGCTGCTAATTTTATCTGACAACACCTCATCGGCTAATATAGTTTTACGTTTTATTCGTGAGGGTGGGTTTTATCATTTGATCTAAGTTTTAACACGTGTCCTTTGTCCCTGTATGTCCTCCAACCTAGTGCTTCTAGGGTGTAGGTTTTAATGTGTTGGTAATCTGCTTTGTTGTTTTAATCTCATCATGCCGTATCTTGCCTTTCTATGGTTTTCATTGGGAGAAGATGTGGAGGTGTGGAGTTGGGGGGATGTGGCGATAGAGGCACAGCAGAGTAGCACAGTCAGTTAATGGGTTGAGAGAATGCTAGGGGGTGGGCAGTGTCAAGTTTATGGTGTGGGGGTCTTCAAGATGAAGGAGTAGTCTAGGGAATTTTTAAATTGGCAGAGGATGCAGGGGGCGGAAGAGGGGGGGGGGGTGAGGGTAAGTGGAGCCCAAACACTAGGTGGGGCACATGGCGATCGAAAATCTGCGGGGCATGATAAAAGTAAAAAGTGAGAGGAGTGGGAGTCCATGCCAGATTTGCATAACAGCACAGCGAGTAGTGTTACATGCCTTTTTATACACACGAGGGGTAATGTAGCTGCGCTCCTTTCAAAAATAGTCTTGGCTTTCTGAAAGGCATCGATAAATGTATCAGCTATCAAGTTACAATCGTGATTATGGCAGGTATTCTAACAGACGAATTAAAGCAGAAGCTCTTTACATGTTCATCTGGTTTATTCATTGCAAACTTGGAAACTGTAGTTGCCTTTTCTTTTTTGAAAGTGAGAACCCATTACTGGTATGTAGTACGAAAAGTACTTAAGAAGCTCCCCCAATGCTAAATAAATGTGCTGGTTGCACCAAGTACGTTATAATTTGTGCGAAAAATTACAGTTCACTGCTAGAAAAATAAATTCTACCTTCGCTCTTGAAAGTAACTGAAACAGCGAGAAAAAAAGACCGGCATGGATATGCCTGTACCAGTACTATAATGAATTTCGTCGGCATATATGCTTTCTTTGAAGACGTTCTTGTTTGGAAAAGTTGTCGCTTAAAATTACTAGCTTGTAAATTTTCTTTTAGACCCTATAGCCGACTGACAGTGAGACTAAGTCATCTGTTAATTCTTTCTCTTATGGGTCAATCTTGTTTCTTGTTTTTTTTCTAACAGTGAGTGGGAATTTGTTTTTGCCATTTGTTTTTCCTCTAACCTATCTACCTCTTATATATCGCTTTCACCCCATTCTATCGTCTTATGTCTCTGCTCGATGAGAATAACTCACAAGCTGCAAGAACATAACGAGAAAATTCCCAACTAACAATGGGACTGACATTCAGAAAAGAAAAGTATGTTTACTTTCATATACATAGTCATTATTATTATTATTATTACTATTACTATTATTATTATTATTATTATTATTATTATTATTATTATTATTATTATTATTATTATTACTATTATTATTATTATTATTATTGATTGTTATAATTATTTTTTATTGTTATAATTATCATTATACTACTGTTATAATATCTATTTTTTTCTTTAACATCAATACAGCATCATAGGCTATATGTCCTTAATGTTAAGTAGAAACTGTAACTCGTTCGACCTGAGTATGCCTGGTTAGGTGTAAGAGAGGGCCTGAAGGCCCTAATCTTGCCAGGTAAAATAAATGCATAAATAAATAAATAAATAAATAAATAAATAAATCATTCGCATTTTCCGTGTTTCATGATAAATTAGTAAATTATTGACAATGATAAGACGCAGAAGATATCTGAAACGTGAAGCTAAAAAATAACATTTTTATTCATGACTGGTTGAGAACCAGCATTGTCGTATTTGCAAATTAATCTCCTTACCCACAGCTGAAGACGTTCCTCACTACAAAGTGACAACGGACAGTCAATATTCGTGTACTGTGTCATATGTTTCCTGATACATTTAACCGCCGATTACCCATTATCGGTATCTGAACTTTTGTTGGACGCTTGTCACGACAGCACTGCGCAAGACGTGATTTGTTGGGCGAAATGGTGTGGACGATCGGCCCTTCAAGAGCAGTAGTAGTAGTAGTAGTTTTATTCATCCGTAGATCTCTTTTTACAAGGATATAGGACATGTCAAAGTATTTACAAGCTTAGATCAATTTACAATAAGCTAATTCGTATACACATATATTTACAGACTTCTAGTTAGAGACAATCATTAGATTTTACTCCTGGTATACAATAATTTATTTACAAATAACTCATTAAATAATGTAATGCCACACTATTCACTCATATTTCACTATCAGTCACTGCACACACTATACACACATTGTTTCATAACACTTCACTCACTACATACACACACACACACACACACACACACACACACACACACACACACACACACACACAGGTGATCCTTGGGCCATTTTATGTACTGCAAGTTCCCATTTGCTATCCTGAAAAACTGAGTCAGCATCCCTTCATAATGAGTGAGATGTTGAGCTCAGAAAGAGGAAGAGGTGTTAGTATTGTGCTATGCATAGCTTGAGGGGAGAGTGTCTCTAAAAAGGAAAAAAGAAGAAAAATAATAAAGTGAAGGTATTATGTGGAATATTGGATGTTTTATAATCATCATTATTATTATTATTTGTTTGTATAACACTTTTTTATCAAACCCCTACTCTGCTTTATCTAAGTAATCCTTCAATGTATAAAATGTATTGCATAACAGGTACTTTTTAGCTGCCTTCTTAAATAAGTGTATTTTTGAAATTTCTTTAATCTCTTTTGGTAATTTATTGTACAGTTTTATTCCTTGGTAGAAAATGCTGTTTTGAGTTTTATGTCTATTTTTTCTTGGTAAATGTAAGTTGAGTCTATCTCTTGTTGCATGGTCATGGACAGAGCTGTTTGTGCAGTAATTGCCAATGTTACTTTTGATGTGTACAACTGACTGGTAAATGTGTTCACATGGAGCAGTTAAAATTCCCAGTGTTTTGAACAGATCTTTACAATGAGCTTGACTACTATTTCTGGTTATTATTCTTATGGCTCTTTTCTGGAGTTTGAAAATTGTGTTCATATTTTGTGGATTTGTTCCCCAAAAAAGAATGCCATAGCTAAGAATTGAGTGTACATATGAATAATATGTAACTGAAAGACACTGCATGTTACACACAGATGATAGAATTCTAAGGGCATAACATGCTGATGACATTCTGTTTGCAAGTACCTTTGTGTGTTCGCACCACTTCAGCTGAGAGTCAATATTCATTCCTAGAAATTTTGCATTTGTTACACAGTCTATAGAGGTGCCATCTACATTTAATTTAACATTGTCATTTTTCCTCTTCAAACTGAAGTTCATGGCATTAGTTTTCTTTATGTTTAATGTCAATTTGTTGCTTATTGACCAATCGTAGACTTCCTTGAGAGTTTCATTTGCTTTCTCGGTAAGGAGTTCTCTTGTTCTCTCAGTGACTATAATATTGCTGTCATCAGCGAAGAGAATTTTCTCACCATGAGTAACACTACTGGGAAAGTCATTGATGTATATCAGGAATAGTATTGGTCCTAATATGCTACCTTGTGGAACCCCTATATTAATATGTTTTGGTTCTGATAAGTATTTTACTAAATGTTTAGATCTATTTGAAGTATGTGTTATCTCTACTCTTTGTACCCTATCTGTTAGGTATGATCGAAACCAGTCATTAGCTACCCCTCTTATTCCTAATGCTTCTAATTTATTTAATAGAATCTTGTGGTCGACTGTATCAAAAGCCTTAGAAAGATCCAAAAATATGCCTGTGACACACTCATCTTTATCAAGAGCATTAAGTACAACTTTTGTGAATTCTACTATGGCTGACTCCGTATTTTTGCCACTTCGAAAACCAAACTGTGATTTGCTTAAAAGATTGTATTTATTCAGATAATTCATTAATCTGTCTTTCATAATTGCTTCTATTATTTTTGAGAATGCTGAGAGCAGGGAAATGGGCCGGTAATTTTCTATGTCTTCTGCATTACCTTTCTTAAGCAAAGGTACAACTCTTGCCTGTTTTAGCTGCTCTGGAAATGTCCCTGATGTGAAGGATTCATTTATTATATTTGTTAATGGGCCTTGTATAATCCCTATGCATTGTTTCAGTACACACATTGGTACATCATCTAAGCCTTCTGACTTTTTATTTTTTAGCTTTTGAACAGTTTTATTGACTTCATTCTCTGTGGTTGGAAGTAACATCATTGTATCTAGTGCAACAATTTTTGCAGGTTTTATATTTGTTTTGGGGAATTTTTGCTGTAACTTCTCTGCAATACTTGAAAAATGCTCGTTTACATAGTTTGCTAAGTGTTGTGGATCATTTATTACCTTATCCCCCTCCCTTAGCAGTATGTTATTCTGCGTTTGTTTGCCTCTCCCCGTTTCCTTTTTTATAACATCCCAGACTGCTTTGCTTTTATTCTCTGCATTATATATTATTTTGTCATTAAATGACTTTTTTGCAGCAATCAGCACCTTCCTATAAATCTTTTTGTATCTATGATAGAAATTTAAGAATTCTGTATCATTGTGAATTTTTTTCATGGAACTGAGGTGTTTAAGTGTTTGGGAGGACTTCTTAATACCTGCTGTTATCCATCTGTTTTTGTG
Source organism: Schistocerca gregaria (assembly GCF_023897955.1). NCBI lineage: Eukaryota > Metazoa > Arthropoda > Insecta > Orthoptera > Acrididae > Schistocerca > Schistocerca gregaria. Next base: position 215,636,055 of record NC_064929.1, read on the forward strand.
AGATGTTGATACAGTCATGCATACTTTTGGAAATGCTGTTTCAAAGTTCAATTTAAACAATGTGGAGAATTTGGAGAATTTCATATTCACATTGGTTTCCTTATACACTTCATCCCAGCTTTGTTTTTCTAGTTCTTTTGAAAAATCTTTTATTTTGATTTCTGATAGATGTCGTTTATAGGCTTGTAGTTTAGGGAATGATTCGATGCCTGATTTTACTGTTGTTATTTGACAGAGATGGTCTGATAGTCCGAGATCTTTTACAGCTACATCACATTTTTCCCTGTCTATATTTGTGGCCACATGGTCAATTACTGATGCAGTCATTGTAGTAACCCTTGTTGCACTATTGACCAATAGGGACATGCCAAAACTTTGAAGGATATTTATGAAGGTGCTGCTGGATTCATTTATGATATTAGTGTTGATGTTTATGTCCCCACACAGAATTATGTTGACCTTTGTACTTCAGACTTTATCTAGAACTTCTGTTAATTTATTGAAAATAGTGTCCACACTACCACTGGGAGATCTATACACACACAAAATGATTAATTTCTTGGTGATATCGAGCCCTGATAATTCAATAGCTGATATTTCAATGTGTTTGTCTTCACTTACTGTACTGAGGTCATGTCTAGATTTGAACTGTGTTCCTTTTCTGATATAAATGCATGATCCTCCACCCCTTGAAGTAGTTCTGCAGTAAGAGTTTGCCCTTTCATACAATGATAATACTACATGTTGGATTTCTGTGTCTCTACACCAGTGCTCAGTAATACAAACTACTGTGCAGTTCAAAGATTGGAGCTCAACTTCTAATGCTTGTATTTTATTTTTTATTGATTGCATGTTTTGATGGAGGATTGTTAAGTCTGTGAAATGCCCCATGTTACTCTTTCCGATGGTTTGTTTTTCTTTGTGACATCTGGTATGTGTGATTTTTGAAGTGTTATAATCTGTATTGTGAGTGATTGTTTCAGTATTTTTTGAACTGCTAGAGATACTCTTTAGGCAGGGGAACCTGTTGTCTGGATTTATCCTAAAAAAGACCTACTTTTCCTACCTATGACAACAGGTATTTGACCATGTGTGGCCCGAGATCCACCCCCTATACTTTCATAAATCAGCTGTACCAATCTTCCCTTCCCAGTCCTGTTTAGGTGTAGGCCATGCCTAGTGAAACCCCATCTGTTGATAGTCCCGACGGGCACCAGAGAAACATGAGCAAAGTTGGCCGTCCTCAGAGCCATCCCCAGTCCCACATTGATTCGCCTCACAGCTCCATCAAGGCGTGGCTGATCATGACGCCGGAACAGCTCAACAAAGTGTACATTGGTGCCATGAGTCAGGGAAGCTATCTTGTCCAGGTCACCACCTATTTCATATGCCCCATCCCTGTCCAAACTGTTTCCCGCCCCACCCACTATCACTACATGGTCCTCTTTTGTAAAATCCTTACATAAAGACCCTAGGTCCTCTATCACATGACTTAGCCCTGAATTTGGTTTGAAGATACTGGTGGCCTGGTACGCTGCCCCTAAACTTTCCTGTAACTGAGGGCCTACACCTCGCCCATGGCTACTACCTAGCAGCAGCACTTTCTTCTTCCTAACACTTTGTACATTCCTAGGCTTCTTGGCCTCGGTTGAAGTGTGCTGCACATTTCCTGCTCCTCGTTCTACCTGAGGCTCTTCTCCACTTAACTCTGGCAGTGGCAAATACCTATTTTTGGTGTTGATGATAAAACTATCAGATCGCGTTCTCTTTCTTCCTATCCTCCTACCAGCTGCCAGTTCCCAACCACCCTCCTCCCCCCTATTTCACTTGATCCTTATCAGTTCCTTCCTTGCTTCCTCCAACTGTGCCTGAAGGGCACAGATTTTCCTTTCCTGCTCCCCAATCAAAATGTTCCTACTGCATACTCTGCAGTTCCAGGAGAGAGCCTCTTCTGTTCTCCCAACGTTCTCCCCACTGCATCCCCCCCAGTGAAAATATTTCCTACAAGATTGGCAACAAATCCCTCTACTTACCGAGAAAGCAAATGAAACTCTCAAGGAAGTTTACGATTGGTCAATAAGCAACAAATTGACATTAAACATAAAGAAAACTAATGCCATGAACTTCAGTTTGAAGAGGAAAAATGACAATGTTAAATTAAATGTAGATGGCACCTCTATAGACTGTGTAACAAATGCAAAATTTCTAGGAATGAATATTGACTCTCAGCTGAAGTGGTGCGAACACACAAAGGTACTTGCAAACAGAATGTCATCAGCATGTTATGCCCTTAGAATTCTATCATCTGTGTGTAACATGCAGTGTCTTTCAGTTACATATTATTCATATGTACACTCAATTCTTAGCTATGGCATTCTTTTTTGGGGAACAAATCCACAAAATATGAACACAATTTTCAAACTCCAGAAAAGAGCCATAAGAATAATAACCAGAAATAGTAGTCAAGCTCATTGTAAAGATCTGTTCAAAACACTGGGAATTTTAACTGCTCCATGTGAACACATTTACCAGTCAGTTGTACACATCAAAAGTAACATTGGCAATTACTGCACAAACAGCTCTGTCCATGACCATGCAACAAGAGATAGACTCAACTTACATTTACCAAGAAAAAATAGACATAAAACTCAAAACAGCATTTTCTACCAAGGAATAAAACTGTACAATAAATTACCAAAAGAGATTAAAGAAATTTCAAAAATACACTTATTTAAGAAGGCAGCTAAAAAGTACCTGTTATGCAATACATTTTATACATTGAAGGATTACTTAGATAAAGCAGAGTAGGGGTTTGATAAAAAAGTGTTATACAAACAAATAATAATAATAATGATGATTATAAAACATCCAATATTCCACATAACACCTTCACTTTATTATTTTTCTTCATTTTTCCTTTTTAGAGACACTCTCCCCTCAAGCTATGCATAGCACAATACTAACACCTCTTCCTCTTTCTGAGCTCAACATCTCACTCATTATGAAGGGATGCTGACTCAGTTTTTCAGGATAGCAAATGGGAACTTGCAGTACATAAAATGGCCCAAGGATCACCTGTGTGTGTGTGTGTGTGTGTGTGTGTGTGTGTGTGTGTGTGTGTGTGTGTGTGTGTGTGTGTGTGTGTGTGTGTATGTAGTGAGTGAAGTGTTATGAAACAATGTGTGTATAGTGTGTGCAGTGACTGATAGTGAAATATGAGTAAATAGTGTGGCATTACATTATTTAATGAGTTATTTGTAAATAAATTATTGTATACCAGGAGTAAAATCTAATGATTGTCTCTAACTAGAAGTCTGTAAATATATGTGTATACGAATTAGCTTATTGTAAATTGATCTAAGCTTGTAAATACTTTGACATGTCCTATATCCTTGTAAAAAGAGATCTACGGATGAATAAAACTACTACTACTACTACTACTACCCTATAACAGCTCCCACATTTCTCACTCATGGTCAGTTTCGAAAGAATAGTTAAGTTTAAAGAATGTTTTAAATTTGTCAAGGTCGCGAGATTGTATGTCTGCAAGCAAAAAAAACGACACAAAGATCTTATGTGCGGTGGTTGTTGTTTTTCTACTGATTTAGAGATGCAAAAACAGAAGAATGAATTTGTAGTTACTTTGCTTTTGGAGAATTTAAGTCATCAGGCGTGTTTGGTCAGGTTTTTAAACGTTTATAACTCGGAAAATTTAGACCTAGATCGCGTCTATCTAACTAGTAAACAATACGAAATGTGTTAGTTAAATACGATTTAGAAATGTTTAATTACACTTTTATTGCGACAATAGACACTGATGAAACTAGTAGCTGTCTTTTTTAAACGATTTTTGCACTATCAAGAAAACTTGAATAGAATTTGTTGTGTTTATGTCACGCAAAATTACGGGTTATGTCGCGATTATCGGGACCTCAGCTAAAGAACAAGTTTTTTCAAGAACAAGCTCTGCTTGGACGCTAATATTCAGTTGTGTGACAAGAACGGACACTACAGCAAGTAATAAAAACAAAGAATATTTAAACTTGGCACTATTTCCTCTTAAATAAGAGCAAAACAGATGCTTGGCAGAAATAAAATCTAACATGCCAGTTTTCCAGTTCATATTAGGGTCATAGTCTGTATCAGGGTAGTGTCAAGAACTTCTTTTTTCCAAGCAGAGATGTTGGCAAGTTTCTTGCAGTGGTCTTTTTCGCAGCAGCTGTTTCAAAGAAAATGCCTTTTTTTGCATGCTGCAATTCGAAATTTGTATTTTTATTTATGCATCCAGATGCGTTTCGCCTTTTTTACAAGGCGTCTTCAGTGGGTGTCCTAAAATATTACATGATTTGTCCATTTTTTACGTCTCGGTGCACGCAAAAAAATGCAATTTCTTTGAAACAACTACAATTTATATATGTTGGCACTGCGTCAGTCCCGTAGGCCAATGAGAAGACTGTTTTCGGCAGCCAATGAGAGACGAGAAACGAGCGAAATGTTCGAAGCGCTGGAATTGAAATTGTTCTATATTTTACGGAGGTTACTCTTCCTTTGAATTTTCAGCACTGCAGATTCGACTTTTTTCTTAATTACTGGTTTTGAATAGAGGTTGCAGCAAAATACAGGTTTGTAATGTAACTCAAGGTTCTAATTACTGAATTGCTTTTCTGGTTAGTCATAATTCTAGTTTAGACGCGGCTATTTCAAGTTTCGTAGTTGCAGCTATTGCAGTACATCAAGTTTATCTGTACTTAGTACAGTAACACTATGTGTTAGGGAGAAAATACGTCGCATGGACGTTGTAAAATGTCAATGATCTTATGTACAACAAGTATTGCCAAACTACCCTCCAATTTGCAGACGATACAAACTTCCTTATTAGTGGCAAAACAGAAGAAAAACTAAAAGACTCCGCTATACAAACAATGAACAGTGTAGAACAGTGGTTCAGCTACAACAAGCTAATTATAAACAAAGAAAAGACAGTAGCACTGAACTTCTATATTGTAAAAGGAAGACACCACCCAAACATAGAAATAGAACTTAGGGACAGAGTTCTTGAAAGTGTTTACAGCACTAAATTTCTGGGACTCTGGCTCCAGAACAACACAAAATGGGAGGTAATATTGAATATTTGCAAAGAAAACTAAGCAAAACCTGTTACATGATACGGATCTTAAAAACTTGTTGCAGCAAAGCCAGCCTGTTAAATGTATACTACTCCTATGCGCATTCTGTAATTAAATATGGCATAATCTTGTGGGGCAATACAACAACAAATATTAAACTTTTCAGTATGCAAAAGAGAATACTAAGAATTATTGAAGGGGTAAACAATACGAAATCGTGCAGACCCATATTCAAAAAGCTGTTAGTTCTTCCTCTTCCTTGCATTTTTATCTACGAAACATCAGTTTTCATCAAACAATGTATTGATAGACACGCAGATATCTTATTAAAAAATGAAGATATACATGCACATAGTACAAGGCAAAAATCTGACCTTCGTGTGAAACAGGTGAGAACATCATTGTGCAAAAAGGCACACTACATAGTGGGATAAAGATTTTCAATAATCTATCTAAACATATTAAATCAATAGGTAAACTCTGTAGTTTTAAGGCTGAAGTAAAGGCATATTTAATTGATCATTGCTTTTACAGTCTGACAGAATATTTAAAAGCCAAACAACAAAAATAAAGATGCATTATTAATATTATACTTTGTATGTTGCCTGTGATGTTTGTTGTATTTAAGAATCTGTGCTAAATTACCTGACTATCTAGTCCTTAGCATTGCAATACAAACTGTATTTTTATCTTGTAAATACCTAACCATGTTCAATATCCTTGTATATATTCTATACGTATAGGATTTGAAGGACTAAATAAATAAATAAAACAAAGCTGTAGCTAACTTTTAGCATTTAGTTTTAGGAAAATATCAGTAGATTTGTGCAGTTGCCGGTACTATTTATACTATAGTTTAGTATAACGCAAGTATCCACAAAATTACTAGTTGAATACTATTACTTCATTTTATCACGACTGTGTAGTAGCTGTGAACTACCCTAACCTCCGTTTCTGTGACAAGTGAATTTACATCTGTCTTAAAATCTTCACCAATAAATAATATTCATATTCTCTCGTAAATAAATGTCATAGTGATGTGAGGAGTATTTAAACGTAAAAGCTACTCTTAAATTATGTAACTAATTTTCCCCAACATAATTCTAATTCTCAAACAGTTTTGCTCAAATCCCTTGTGCATTATCTTTCTTTAACATAGCGTTCTAACCAATTACCATGAGTGTTATAATAATCAAGTGTACAATTTGTTGCAGAAGGATGGAGGCTCCAATCTTCATGTAGCCATTGTGATTCAGGTTTTCCATGGTTTCTCTAATTTACTTCAGGATTTCAGGTGGCTACTACTGTAAGGCCACAGCCAACTACCTGTTGCATCCTTGCCATACTGTACTGTAAGTATGCAAATGTCTGTTATGTGAACTATATATTTGCTTTTATTAAATTGTAATACCGTGTTATGCCCAATATCATTGTAAAAATGATCCACAGATTACTACTACTACTACAACAGAATCATCAGAAATGGCAGCATGGGATGTTGTAATGCAATATACATGACAACCATTAATTGTCACTTCTAGAAACACAGTGACTGTCTCTTCTGCAGCAAAGTGTTCGAAAAACAAGCAGCTTGTCTTGAAACTAGGTGCCAATTTGATAGTAGTGCAAGAAGAGTTGGCAATTTTGAGAGCTGCAGTCTGCAGTTGTAATATTATGGTTAGACTAGAACAGTGGATCACCGTCAAGCCTTCTAAATCTGTACAAAGATCTAGGTGATGCTCCAAATCTATTTGTTTCATTCTACTTGTCTCTGATAGCTTCATTGCTTTGGAGACTGATTTAGGTACATGTTCCATGGAGCATTTGTATAATTAATCATTATAATGTGGAACAAGTCATTCTACATTCTCATTACAAGTTCACATAAAGTAAAGAATCTTTTTCTGTTTATTTTCAAATGTAACTTTTCTCTCTGTCGGATATTTTACATCATAGGGAAAAAGACCAAAAATTTTGGTGGCACCATTAAGCAAAGTTTTTTGTTCTAAGAACAAGCCTAATGCGGAGTAATGAATAATTTTATGTAATTTTGTCTTCTGATATTGTAATTATGTGTATCATATTGTAATTATGTATATCATTATGCCTATCCAGCTGCAGTGGACTAGTTACAACAAACATCTTGAAGGAATAAATAGACTGTCAGGCAGTAGTCAAAATGCCTAATCCCTTAAACAGATGTCTATAAGTTGATCATGGGTGAACACCACATATTATTCTTTCAGTCACGTTTTTGAGCAATGAACACTTCCTTTCTCAAATATTAGTTAACCCAGAACATTATCCCATATAATCTTACTGAATGAAAATACACAAAATATATCAGTGTGTTGATTTGTCTCTCTCCAAGATTTGCAATGATTTGAAGTGCAAATTCACCTGAACTCAGTTCTTTTAAGGGTTCCAAAATGTGTTTTTTCCAGTTTAAACTGATTATTGATACATGGACCCCTAAAACTCTGAAGTTTCCAGCCTAGCTATTGTTTCCTCCACATGTGAGGACAAAAGCATTCAGAGAACGCAAGAAGTTTCAAGCAGTCTGCGTGGGAAGAAAACTTTTACAAAGACCGAAAAGATCTTATTGCTGGCTAATAGCCACAAAAGAGGTAATATCAGAACTAGCTCAAAACTCTTTGGGAAGTGATTACCAGGTTACAATAGCATATTTAAGTAAAATCAAGGCCCAGTGTTGTCATCAGGGGGTGGGGGGTGCTCATTGATTTCTCATATCCACAAAAGACAATTAGAGGATAAACGTAAATCCAGTTCCATTCATTTCATCATCATGTTTCATAGAGCCCATCAAGAAAGATAGCCTTCAGGGATATGAAACGAGCGAAGATAAAGGTTAATTAAGAAAAGTCAAAGAAATTGTGGAAACCTTATCCATATACTGCTTTAACTTATCACTACACTGTGTAACACTTTCCATGTTTAACATTTAAATTTAATAACATGTCCTGAATCAGAAGGAAATATGCTTCTCTGAACAAAAGGATGGTGGCATCTCAGTCGTGCCATATTGCTGCTGCTTATTGATATTGGTAGCTTAATATTTACTTTATTACAATGGTATATTTCAAAGGAAATATGTACCTAAAACTTTATTTACTGTGTTTTATTTAGAGTACATAACTGCTTGTTATGCAGTTTTTAGTCATACTTTGATACTTGCTTTATAGACAACAGCTTATCATTTCCTAATGTTAGGGCATTCAGATAATTTGTAGAAAGTTTGGTAACTGGGTATGTTTTTTAATTTTCTTTTGAATTGGTAGATACTCCCAGTTTCTTTCTTTATGTTGTGTGGAAACTTGTTGCATATCTTGCCACCAGAGCAGATGACTCCATTCACAACCCTAAATAACAGGGTGAAGTCTACATGAAATAATTGTTTCTTAATTCTGTTTTAAATATGAAAGTCACACTTCATCTGATGATAATCGTGGTAGTGGTGGTGGTCGTGGTGGTGGTGGTCGTGGTGATCTTTAATAGCTTCACTCGTAGATGTCTCAGGGTTGAGCCGTAAACTGTCTGGTCCCTGATATGGTAGTGAGCAATCAGTCAAAATACTGTGATCCTGCTGTCAAATGGATGAGGGAGGACATGTAAAGAGAGTTAGAGATAACTAAAGATAAAATATCAGGAAGATCGCAGTAATAATGTATGCTGCAATTCAGATTTACATTTTATGTAATTTATTTAATCAAAACAATATAGCATCCTACTGAATGGTGGTCCTTAATGAAATAAAAATGTGGCTCCATCAAGTAAGGATGTGCTATTTCCAACCTAACTAACTGCACACGAGTGATGGTAATCTCCACTTAATATGCTCAAATTGCTAAGTGCATTTATACATCAGATCTTCTAACCTCACGATCAGAAGCAGACTTCAGCTGAAGGAGCATGTGATTGTATTTCATTATATATGGTTTCTAAAATCCATATATAATGAAATTCAATCACATGCTCCATCAGCTAAAGATACAGTCTTAAGTCTCTGTTCTCAATCTTATCGCTCTCACTCCAGGGGCCACCACAAACAACATTCATTGCCGGCTGGCTGCAGCGTTTTCACTGCTGAGCTGGTCGCCATCTTTTGTGCTCTAGAGTATATCCACTCCTGCTCAGGTGAGTCCTTTGTTATCTGTAGCGACTCCCTGAGCAGTTTACGAGCTATCGACCAATGCTTCCCTCGCTCTCATCTTGTGATGGCTGTCCAGGAGTCCCTCCATACTCTTGCCCATTCGGCCACTCTGTGGTCTTTGTGTAGACCCAAGGCCATGTTGGGATACCCGGCAATGAACATGTTGACCGCCTGGCCAAACAGGCCACCAGTAAACCATCGCTGGACATTGGCCTCCCGGAGACTGATTTGCGAGCGATCTTACGCCGCAAAGTTTTCGAACTTTGGGACACTGAATGGCGCAACCTGACCACACCAAACAAACTGCGTCCTATCAAGGAGGCGATGGATGTGTGGCGGTCATCCATGCGCGCTACTAGTAGGGACTCAGTAGTCCTTTGTCGGCTCTGCATTGGCCACATCCACTTGACACACAGGCATTTACTGCGCCATGAGGACCCGCCTCTGTTGCTGAGGGTCGGCTTTGACAGTGGCCCACATTTTGTTGGCCTGTCCCCTTTTAACTGTGCTCAGGCAGACATTTGCGCTGCCTGATATGCTCCTTGTTCCTTTAAAAGATGACACTGCTATGGCAGGCTTAGTTTTGTGTATTATTCGGGCAGGGGAGCTTCTATCACTTAATCTAAGTGTTTGTCCTTTTTGTATTGATTCTGGCCTCTGGCCTACGATTTAAGTCTGATTTCTTAGTGTGTTTCTCGGTGGTTGGCTTTTCCTTTTTTTGCTCCTATGGTCGGCCAACTACTGTCACATTCTGTGTGCTTTTAATTCCTTTTGTCTTGTCTCAGTCTGCGTCTTTCTTGTCCTATGTCATCTGTTGTCATGTCTATTGTTCGTTTTTTATTCTTTGTGGGTGATTGAAGGTTTTGGAACAGGGGACCGATGAATGTAGCAGTCTGGTCCCTTCAATCCCACAAACCAACCAACCTCAATCTTATCACCTGGCTCCATTCCATATCACGAAAAATACAAGTTTATGATGGTTATAATTAAACATTCTCTCTCACATCAGAAAAACCAAACCAGTCCTCTCTATCTGATAGCCGTAAAGTAACCATTCCTTGCATTTTCCCACAGCTCCTAAGAGCAAATCGCCCACCACCGCAGCCACCAAACACCTCATCAGATGAGTTAGTGAAACTGTTAGGTCGGAGGAATCAGATGAAGTGTTGTTGGAGGAAGATTAAAAGGATGAGGTAAATAATTATATTTTTTGTGTACATGGTAAAGCTATGGAGAGTAATGCGATAGAAAAAAGGATGAGTACATTACATTCTGTCGAGAGGATCAAATCAGGCTTCGAATGACAAAGTCGAATTAGATGGGAGTACAAAAGATCTAGACAATTACACAAAAGAGGAATATTGATTATGTAGTCAAAATGACAGACATCATATAGGTATATGGAATTTTCAAAAGGCCAAGATAGGTAGGGAAACTGATCAGAGAACCAGAAGTGAAGGAATTACTTGATGAATTAATGGAACCAGATAACAAGGCTGAAGACTGTTTGACAGACAAGAAGTATGCACTGGAAGTACAGTGACATAGAAAATAATCTATGAAGGAAAAAATGTTTGGAGGAAGAGCATAGGAATCAATAATTGTGATGAGAAAATACATACACTTATCGGGAGCAAGGTGTCAGCAATTTTAGAAAATTTGTTAAATAGGCAAAAAACCAAGAAAATGGGAATTGTTACTGTCACTGGTGTAAAAATTAGATTTGCAAAAAGTGGGTTGAGGAAGTCGGTAATAGAAGATATATTACAAGGGAACCTCCCCATCACACCCCCTTCAGATTTAGTTATAAGTTGGCACAGTGGATAGGCCTTGAAAAACTGAACACAGATCAATCGAGAAAGCAGGAAGAAGCTGCGTGGAACTCCAAAAAAAATAAGAAAAATATACAAAGTGAGTAGTCCATGAGCAAGATATGCAGCCTCAAGGAAATTACGGTGTCAGGAGGGCCGTGGTCAGCGTGAGCAGCTTCCGAACAAGACGTAGTAGGTTCAAGTCTTCCCTTGAGTGAAAAGTTTAATTTTTTGTTTTTAGACAATTATTATCAGTCCATCTGTCTGTCCGATGCCAGGTAACTGCGCCGTAGTATGGGTTCAGAAAATATTCATTGACCTTGTTATTGAAGTTGCGAGCTATATTTGCTGGATTCATATTGCCCACGGAATACATCTCGCTTATTTAATGCACTCTCGTCCAAAGTGGCGAGCAGTCGACTGCCAGCCAAGGAGCCTCGTTACCAGGAATACTCTCTCTTCCGTGCACTGTAGTCGACTGACGTCGTGTGTTTCGATGTTTGTTTAGGTTTAACGTCCCCATACTACGACGCAATTACCTCGCATCGGACCGATAATAATTGTCGGAAAATAAAATATTAAACTTTTCACTTGAGGGAAGACTTGATCCAAGGACCTCGAATTCCGCAGCTGCTGACGCTATCCATGGGACTACAGTGCTCCTGAGCTTACACTGTCCTTGATGTTGCATATCTTGCGAATGGACTATTCAGTTTTTTTTTTCATAGTTCCACACAACTTCTTCCTGTTTTCTCGATTGACCTGTGCTCAGTTTTTTAAGGCCTATCCACTGTGCCAACTTATTACAAAATCTGAGAGGGGTGTGATGGGGAGGTTCCCTTGTTAGTAGAACTGCAAAGTCATTGATTTCAGTTCATAATGAGTTGCTTTATAGTGAAAGAGTTAATAAAAGATGATGTGTTTGGCACTGATGAAGTCTAGGACAGTGCTAAGTTATAAGAAAAAATGGTTAAAATTTGAGAAGCAGCTAGAAAACCAAAAATAAAATTTAACGAAATGCTCGGTGGCGAACAACAAACAATGCATTTGCATGTTACAATTACCCCAGACTCTGTGACAGAGGAACTGTTTTACTCACCATAACTGTACGTAATGGATATACAATTATTATTCAAAAATTATTAAATATTACATGTTTAATTTAAAAATATTCATGGGATATTTGTGTCTTGTGTTATGGTGATCTTAACAGAGCACAAAGGAATATAAAGAATAATGAGGAACTTACAATTTCGCACCAGGAGGTATAACAAACAGTTGGCATAATTCGAGGTATGTGGAGGTTTGGAAAGGGTAAGAGGTCAATCAGTTCAAGTAGCAATAATGAGAAGCTAATGTAATGAAATTGTTTTTGTATGTGTGTAACTGTAATTGTCATTTTGTTAGGATTAAAATTTATCAAGGGATATAAATGTTAGCTTAAAATAAATGAACGTCCAGTTCTGTCAAAGCATTAGGCAGTTTGCATTGGCTCCTACAATGTGTGTCAGTTCTGCTGGAAATGGTGTGCACAGCATAAACTTTGGGAATTCATTTGGACTTAGTATTCTGGGAACTGTTTAATGAACCAATTTTGACAGATTCTACATCATCTTTGTTGTTGATAACACATGCATGGTTGCAGTACTTAAGTGTTGGGTACCAGTCTCAGCACCATGAGAAGTGCAAATGGAAAGAGTAGTGAGAGCAAGGCCAGGTGCTGTGACCGACTGGCTATTATGGAAATAAAGTGCTATGATGAAACATGTGAATTGAGCTGATATAAATTATTCGAATAAGTGACGTTTGACAGTCAAGAATAATTCGCACAATGAACACCACTGCATAAGAAACCTTTCATGATAGTATTTAAAATTGCTACTTCTTTGTGCAAAAGGATGCAAATTCACTTAATTTTAAATCTGTAGAATAGTGTATTTATGAGTATTGTATCATTCTAAGTTAGTAGTACTGCTTATTTCACCACTGACATTACTGGTCAGACACAGATAGAAATTATGCTAACATCAGTGGTATGCTAGGTGGTACTGAATATGTCATTTAATAAATCAAATGTAGCATAGATTGTTTGTATATGGATGTAGCCTGGAAAATGGTAATTGGTTTCCACTGAGCTCTGCATGATTAGCGCCTATGTACAAAGAATTTGCAGGAGTGAGCAGGTAGCCTTGAATGTTAGTCACTTAAATGTAAAAGACAAGAGGACAGCTACATATGCCCAAAGTAATGTTGTTTGGAAATGCCAAAGCCCTGAATAAAACAAACACTCTAGTAACTTAGAATTAGACAAGAAAGATTGATGCAGTAAGCCGAACAGTTATATATCAGTTGAAGGAATGCAATACTATGTACACCAGCACCAACTTCAACTACACGTGTAACTAGACTCTACACTGTAGGCATTTACACATTATAAATAACAAACACAGCAGCATTACAAGGTAGACATAATATCAGACAATGGCATTCCACAATAGTCATCATGAGTGGCAACACAAATTATGTTATTATCATTTAATATGCTATGATAATAAGTGTTTACATTAATTGTCATACCAGAAATTACTCCACACACACATATAAAAGATGTGGTACATGATTAATAGTGTAACAGATTAATTGAAATATTGATTTTGTCAGTGGTATTTGAATGAAAGTGCAATAAACACACATTCTTGTCTAGGAAAAGCTTAGACATGTACTTAAAAGAATAGTAATTAGTATCTGTATACACAGTACCAAGTAAGTTTTAATGTAAAACATTTCCAGGGCATTTTCATTCTATTTCATCCACACACAATCTTTCAAAGGTTGTAAAAGTGTATTATCTGGTAGTGAGCTACTCCATTTATGCTAAAACATTTCTAACTAAACTAGAGTACTCCTTTGGAATTAAAGAGATTCTCCATTTCCATCAAATTAGGATCTGTTCTCCACCATTGCTCTAGGGTCTGACCCCTGATATTCACATCATAGACATTCCATGGACATCTTTTCAATTTCACAATCTTTTTATAAGAATTGATCATACACTTCTCTTGTCCTAATTTTTCTCTCCTTCTAATAAGCGCTTTCACCACCTTAACCTACTTATTGTTCCACAATTACATTAATAGTGATTTTGAAATTTTCCATCTCTCATCTTAAAACTGTATTCTGCTTCCTCCTTTATGTACTTCTCAGTATTATTTCATGATCTCACACAATAGTTTCCTCATAATTTCTTACTGGTCTGTGGGTCCGACTTAGAACCCCTCATTGACTTTTAACCATCATATAAAACAATTAGCCCACCATCCACTACAGAAATGAATGCCTTGATTCTCTCTTCTGATACATCTTAATCCAGCAGCATTACAATCCTCATCCACTACTGTATTCTCTAAAATCTCCTCCTCACTTTTCTTTGACATTGGATGAATTACATCTGTTGTCGACATAAATTCAACTTTCTCTACATCCATCAATAGTACATGTGAACCTCTATTACTGTCATCTTGAACATTCAAAAGTAGATTCACTGAATTACAACTGACATCACAATGATTACTGCTGCTGCATTTTATATGAATTGAAATAAGATTCCATTCAATCTCCACCAAGGTTGTATCTGCTTCTGGTCATAAAACTGATAGTGATTTTGTCTTACAAAGTCTTTTACCATTAGCCTCTTCCTCCCTTGAATCAAAAAATCTTTTACTCCCATTTGATTGTCATTTGATGTATGTTTCCCATGTATTTTTCTTCCCTTGTTGTTACTCTGCTTCTGATTTTTCCCTACTTTCTTGCCCTCCTTTAACATTTCCAGGATTTCAACCTTGCTTTCTAACTCACTATATATTTTCAGATTCGCTACCCATCTTTCCCTTTTACATTCTGGCTTAGATCTGCATCTCTGGACCTGAGATGCAGAGTAATTTAGTTTTCTGCTCTCCTGTTGTGGTTCTGCTGTCCTTGCATTGTTGGTCATTCAAAACTTAGTTCCTTTTCATGATGTTTAAAACTGTCTTCATCATTATTCCCTCTTTCTTAATTATTTCCATAATTAATGCTGTTCCTGTGAAATACATAGGACTAATTCATTTTGTCCTAATTAAAATTTACATTTTGGTTCCCATTCCCGCACCTGCGGTTGAAACTCTGCAGTTTCCAGTTTCACTACAAATCCAATAATTTGCCTACTGAGTTTTTTTTGGGCTGTGTACTAGATCCCATTGCATCTATTCTGGAAATCGTCACTCGGCTATTGTAATTTCAGTTAGAGCACCCAGTGGTCAAGTTTTGTGCATCAGTTTTGTTACTTCACATTCACGAAACTTTCTCATTATTGTATTGCTGTGTCTGTAAATTGGCTCACCCAAGAACTTGTTAGAAAGTTTTGTCCATTGTGATTCATTCTAGACTTTATTCACAAAACATTTTTCAGGTGCCTCATAACTGATAAATAAGTCATTCATCAATTTTTCCCACTGTTGCACACTTTCTTCTGTCATTCCACTAGTTTTATTTTTCACACATTTGACATTTCTGGTGTGCAACTGTCTTTAAATGCTGCAAGAAAATCGATGGGACTTTCGATTGTTTGGAAAGCATATTGAAGATCCTGGTCCACCACATGGGACATTTATTATAATGGGGACCTGATCCGACACTAACACCTCTACATTCAAGCTGATCTCCAAACCTAACTGGGTTTTTCCAAAGACCATTTTGCAATTTACAGTTCTCTTAGACATATTATGAAGTACATCTCAAGTTTCCTCCAAAAGTGCATTCTGCTTCAGCAAACAATTACTAGCACCACCCCTAAATTAGTAATGCATCTTTTCCACTTTTAGCCTCATTGACTTTTTAACATCATTTATTTTCTCATGTGGCATGCTGGTTCTGATTTGAGCTAACTTCCTCTCCACTTTAATGAGCTTCATCTGTCTTTGAATGTAGTTGGTTTTTAGAACTGAAATTTCATTAATTACATCAGTCTACATTTTCCCCATGCAAAACTGTAGAGCCTTGTTGTCTCCTACCATTAATTCATGAATTTATTTCTCCACACCTGGTTCTCTTATCAATTTCATTCCTTATCTTAGCCTTTTCAAACTCTGGCATACCCTTCGGATGCCTGTAACTCTGACTACATAAACACCATTCATCTTTAGTATACCTGTCTAGATTTTTTGTACTACAATCTATTTTGACTTCGTCATTCAAAGTCTGATTCAGTGCTCTCGACAGAGTTTAATGTACTCGTCTTTTCTTCCATTGTATTACTCTCAGTTGCTTTACCATCTACACATATAATTTAATTATTTACCTCACCCTTTTCATCCTCCTCCAAAAACAACTCATCTGATTCCTCTGACATAACAGCTCCACTATCTCAGCCGATAAGGAAAACATCACATCACCTTCACCAACATTTTGTGGCCATAAATCCCTGTTAATGTTTAAATATTTGTAGCTCCAAAGAGTACTCCTTTGCAATTAATGGGACCCTCCATTTCTATCAAACTAGGACCTCTTCTCAGTTCTTGTTCTGAGGCTTGACCCTTGATATTCACATCATAGACATTCCACAGACATCTTTTCAATTTCGCAGTCTTTTAAACAGAATCATCATACACTTTTCTTGCACTAACATCTCAATAAAAGATGTTGTGTGGGGCACTGATCTTATGATGAAGTATAGCATGATGTTAAGTTACATGAAAAAATAGTTAAAATTAAAAGAACAACACAGAATAGCAAGAATAAAGTTGAACGGGATGCTTGGTAGTGCACAAAAAATGCTGCATTTGTATGTGAGAATTGCCCCAGACTCCATCACATAAGAGTTGTTTCACTCACCATTACTGTAAATAACAGATATAAAATTACGCATAAAATTATTAAGTAATACATGTTTAATGTAAAAATATTCATTGGATATTTATGTCTTGTGTTATGGTGATCTTAATAGTGCTCAAAGGAATTGAAAGAATAAGGAGGAACTTAAAATTTCACGACAGGAGGTATTACAAATAGTTGGCATCATTCGAGGCATGTGGAGGTTGGGAAAGGGCAATCAATCAGTTCAAGTTGGGGTGATGAGGAGCTAATGTAATTAAAATGTTTTTGTATGTGTATAACTGTAATTGTCATCGAGTGAGGTTTAAAATATATGAAGGGATATAAATGTTTAGTTAAAATAAATGTACATCTAGTTCTGTCAAAGCATTAAGCTGGTTTGCATTGGCTCTAACAAGCATGTCAATTCCACTGGGAACGATGTACAGTGCGCAGACTTCGGGGATTCATTCAAACATAGAATTGTAGAGGCTGCTTTGAGATCCAATTTTGACAGATCCTACATCATTTTGGCTGATGTTGGGTGCAGAGTGACACAGGCATTGTTGCAGTACATACTGTTGGGTACCAGACTTAATCACCGTGAGATATGCAGCTGGAAAGGGTAGAGAACTCCAGGTGCTGTGAACAATTTGTTATTATAAAAGTTAAGCACAATGATGAAACATGTGTAATGGGCTGATATAAATTATTCAAATAAGTGAAAAGTGAGTGTCAACAATAATTTGCAGAAAGGTACACTGTTGCATAAAAGACCTTCCATGATAATTTGTAAAGTTACTGCTTCATTGTGCTAAGGTATGCAGAGTCACTCAATTTTTAATCTATAGGATAGTATATTTATAAGTACTGGATCATTCTATATTTACTACTATTGCTTCATTTAGCACTTCAATCTACATACACTACTGGTCACACAAATAGAAAGTATGCTAACATCAATGGTATAATATGTGGTACTGAATGTGTCATCAAATAAATCAAATGTAGCATTGAGTGGAGATTCTGTATTATGATGAGACTAGAGAGAAAACATTATGCTGCCATTAAGAGTTATTGGTAAAACTGGGGAAATAAGTAAATGTTCCACTGCTGCAGTAAGGCTACTAAACATAAACAATAAAAGACACTCTTTAACAAGTGTTGTATGAAAGACCAGTGTAGCAAAGGAGCATAAGAGCATAACCATTAGTTTGAACTGCTGAAGGACATTACTTTGGTTCTCTTTTGGTAAATGCATTTAATATGGCATTACTATAGGAAACAGTTGATGTTGCTAAGTATATGGGTGTAGCCTGGTAAATGGTAATGGTTCCACCGAGCTTGGCATGACGAGGGCCTATGGCGAAAGAATGGATTAGCATGAGTGAGCATCTAGTCTTAAATAGTAGGCACTTTCGTGTAAAAGACAGGAGGGCAGATAAAAGGTACATATGTACATAGCAGTTCTGTTTGGAAATGCCGAGGCTGTGACTAGAACAAACACCCTAATAACTTAGTATGAGTCGAGAGATACTGAGGCAGTAATCCAAAGAGTTATGTGTCTGTCAAAGGAATGCAATGCTGAAACTTCCTGGCAGATTCAAACTGTGTGCCCGACCGAGACTCGAACTCGGGACCTTTGCCTTTCGCGGGCAAGTGCTCTACCATCTGAGCTACTGAAGCACGACTCACGGCCAGTACTCACAGCTTTACTTCTGCCAGTATAAAGTTGTGAGTACCGGCCGTAAGTCGTGCTTCGGTAGCTCAGATGGTAGAGCACCTGCCCGCGAAAGGCAAAGGTCCCGAGTTCGAGTCTCGGTCGGGCACACAGTTTTAATCTGCCAGGAAGTTTCATATCAGCGCACACTCCGCTGCAGAGTGAAAATCTCATTCTGGAATGCAATGCTATATACACAGGCAGTAACTGTGTTTCAAGTAAAAAATCTAAATTAATTGTAGAACTATTATTGTAGTAATGGGATCCAATTCCATTTACATATACATCTACATTTACATTTTCAGCCTGTTTTCATTCCATTTCCTCTGCACACAATCTGCCAAAGTTTTGTACAATGTGTATTATCTGGTAGTGAGCTGCTCCATATATGCTTAAATATTTCTAGCTACAACTGAGTATTCCGTTGGAATTAATGCAACCCTCGATTTCCTCAAATTAGGACCTGTTCTCGCCCCTTGCTCTAGGGACTGACCCATGATATTCACATCATAGACATTTGACGGACATCTTTTCAACTTCACAATTTTTTACAAAAATATTCATCATACACTTCTCTTGCACTAACTTTTGTGTCCTTCTGTTAAGTGCTTTCACCACCTTAAACTATTTATTCTGCCACAATTTCAGTAACAGCAATTTTAAAATTTTCAAATATGATCTCCAATCATAAAACTGTATTCCATTTCCTTCTTTATGTACTACTCAGCATTAATTTTGTGATCCAGCTGTTCTCTTTGTCTGGCTTATAACTGTCATTGACCTTTTATCATAATCTAAAATGATTGGCTAGCCATCCACTATAGAAATGAAAGCTTTGATTTTCTCTTGTGACACATCTAATCCAGCATTATCACAATGCTCACCCATTACTTTATTCTCTAAAATCTCCTCCTGACTTCCCTCTGACAATGAATGAATTACATCTGTCAACGCAAAACCAACCTTAATCTACATCGGTCAATACAACATATGAACCACTGCCACTTCCTTCTTGAACATCCATTGACGCATCCACTGAGCTACAACCGACATTGCAGTGATTACTGCTGTTGGATTATATATCAACTGAGATGAGATTACGTCAATCTCTGCCAAGGTTGTATCAGCTTCTAGTCTTGAAACTGATACCAATATTGTTTTTCAATATTTTCTACCAATAGCCTCATCATACCCTGAATTAAATAAATCTTTTACTCCGATTTTCTTGTCATTTTATACATCTTTATCTTTTCCATGTATTTCTCTTTCCTTGCTATTACTCTGCATCTGATTTGTCCCTACTTTCTTGTCATCCCATTATTTCAACCTTGCTTTGTAACTCACCATATATTTTCAGATTTGCTACCTATCTTTTCCTTCACCATGCTGGTTTAGATTGACATCTCTGGACCTGAGATGCAGAGAAATCTAGTTTAGGTAAATTTGGAGAGGATATGGAGGCCAACAGGAACGGGAAACAACTCTTGGATTTCTGTGCCAGTATGGGCTTAGTAATCACAAACTCCTTTTTTAAACATAAGAACATTCACCGGTATACTTGGGAAGACAGGGGAACCAGATCTGTCATTGACTATATATTAACAGAGTAGGAATTCAGGAAGGCTGTGAGGGACACACGTGTATTCAGGGGATTCTTTGATGACACTGATCATTATTTAATCTGCAGCGAAATTGGTATTGTGAGGCCGAAAGTGCAGGTCAGGTCCATATGTAGGAGGATAAGAGTGGAGAAACTTCAGGATAAGGAAATCAGGCACAATACATAACAATGATCTCAAAAAGGTACCAGTTGGTTGAATGTAGTCAATTACAGTCATTGGAAAAGGAGTGGACAAGGTACAGGGACACAATACTAGAAGTGGCTAAAGAATGTCTTGGAACAGTAGTGTGTAAAGGTAGGATGAAGCAAACAGCTTGGTGGAATGATACAGTCAAGGCAGCCTGTAAAAGGAAAAAGAAGGCATATCAAAAATGGCTACATACTAGAACTCAGGTAGACAGAGAAAGTTATGTTGAAGAAAGAAACAAAGCCGAACAGATAATTACAGCATCCAAGAAGAAATCGTGGGAAGACTTTGGAAACAGGTTTGAGACTATGGGTCAAGCTGCTGGAAAACCATTCTGGAGTGTAATTAGCCGTCTTCGAAAGGGAAGTAAGAAGGAAATGTCAAGTATTTTGGACAGATCAGGAAAACTGCTGGTGAATCCTGTGGATTCCTTGGGCAGATGGAGGGAATATTTTGAAGAGTTGCTCAATGTAGGTGAAAATACGATCAGTAATGTTTCAGGTTTTGATGTACAATGAGGTAGGAATGAGGATGGAAATAGGATCACATTTGAGGAAGTGGTGAAAATGGTCAATCGATTGCAGTGCAATAAAGTAGCTGGGGTGGATGAAATTAAGTCAGAACTCATCAAATACAGTGGAATGTCAGGTCTTAAATGACTACACAGGATAACTGAAATGGCCTGGGAGTTAGGACAGGTTCCATCAGACTGGACAAAAGCAGTAATCACACCAATCTTTAAACATGGAAACAGAAAGGATTGTAACAACTACAGAGGTATCTCTTTAGTCAGCATTGTGGGTAAAATATTCTCAGGTACTGTTGAAAGGAAAGTGCGAGTATTAGTTGAGGACCAATTGGATGAAAATCAGTGTGGGTTTAGGCCTCTTAGAGGTTGTCAGGACCAGATCTTTAACTTACCGCAAATAATGGAGAATTGTTATGAGTGGAACAGGGAATTGTATCTATGCTTTATAGATTTAGAAAAGGCATATGACTGGGTTCCTAGGATGAAGTTATTGTCTGTTCTATGAGATTATGGAATAGGAGGCAAACTTTTGCAAGCAATTAAGGGTCTTTACATGGATAGTCAGGCAGCAGTTAGAGTTGATGGTAAATTGAGTTCATGGTTCAGAGTAGTTTCAGAGGTAAGACAAGGCTGCAACCTGTCTCCACTGTTGTTCATATTATATATGGATCATATGTTGAAAACAATAGACTGGCTGGGTGAGGTTAAGATAGGTGAACACAAAATAAGCAGTCTTGCATATGCGGATGACTTAGTTGTGATGGCAGATTTGACTGAAAGTTTGCAAAGTAATATTTCAGAGCTAGATCAGAAATGTAAGGACTATGGTATGAAGATTAGCATCTCCAAAACGAAAGTAATGTCAGTGGGAAAGAGATATAAAGGGACTGAGTGCCAAATAGGAGGAACTAAGTTAGAACAGGTGGATAGTTTCAAGTACTTAGGATGCATATTCTCACAGGATGGAAACATAGTGAAAGAACTGGAAGCAAGGTGTAGCAGAGCTAATGCAGTAAGTGCTCAGCTACGTTCTACTCTCTTCTGCAAGAAGGAAGTTGGTACCAAGACTAAGTTATCTGTGCACCGTTCAATCTTTTGACCAACTTTGTTGTATGGGAGTGAAAGCTGGGTGGATTCAGGGTACCTTATGAATAAGGTTGACGTTACGGATATGAAATTAGCTAGGATAATTGCAGGTACTAGTAGATGGGAACAATGGCAGGAGGGTGTCCACAATGAGGAAATCAAAGAAAAACTGGGAATGAACTCTACAGATGTAGCAGTCAGGGCGAATAGGCTTAGATGGTGGGGTCATATTACACGCATGGGAGAAGCAAGATTACCCAAGAGACTCATGGGTTCAGCAGTAGAGGGTAGGAGGAGTCGGGGCAGACCAAGGAGAAGGTACCTGGATTCGGTTAAGAATGATTTTGAAGTAATAGGGTTAACATCAGAAGAGGCATCAATGTTAGCACGGAATAGGGGATCATGGAGGAATTTTATAAGGGGGACTATGCTCCAGACTGAACGCTGAAAGGTATAATCAGTCTTAAATGATTATGATGATGATGATGCTACCCATCTTGTCCTTTACCATGCTGTTTTAAATTGACATCTCTGGACTTGAGATGCAGATAAATCTAGTTTTCTGCTCTACTATTGTGGTTATGTTGTCCTTGCATTGCTGGTTGTTTAGACCTTTACTCTTTGTCTTGATGTCTAAAATTTCTTCCTCATTGTTCCCCCTTTATTAATTATTTCCATTATTACTGACACTCCTGTGAAATATATTGTATTGATTCCTTTTGTTCTAATTAAAATATACATTGTAGTTCCCATTCCCTTGCCTGCTGGTGAAACCCTGTGGTTTCCAGTTTCACTAAAAATTCCAAGAATTTAGCTACTGGGTTGGTTGGGCTGTGTATTAAGTCCCATTGCATCGATTCTGGAAATTGTCACTTGAGCATTCTAATTTCATTTAGAACATCCAGCAGTCAAGCATTGTGCATGGGTTTAGCTACTTCACATACACAAAACTTTCTCATTTATGTTTTGCTATGTCTGTAAATTGGTCCATTTAAGAACTTGTTCTGAAGTTTCATCTGTTTTGCCTCACTCCAGGATTTATTTACAAAACATTTTTCAAATTCCTCATATTAGCTAAACAAGTCATTGAACAGTTTTTCCCACTGTTGCACATTTCTTTCTAACTGCTTTTCCACTAGTTTTCTTTTTCACACATCAGAAATTCCTGGAGTGCAGCTGTCTTTACATGCTACAAGAAGATCTGTCAGATGGCACTTTCCATTGTTAGGAAAGCATATTTCAGATCCTGGTCCACCACGTGGTGCATTTATTAACGTGGCGACCTGATCCGTCACTAATACATCTACTTTCAAATTCGTCTCCTCCAAACCCCACTGAATTTTTTCCAATGACCATTTTGCAATTTACAGTCCTTTCAGACACATTCTGAATCACATCTTGTGTTTTCTGCAAAAGTGTATTCTGCATTAGAAAACAGTAATTAACACCACCCCTCAATGGTCATGCATCTTTTCCACATTTAGGTCCCTTGATCTTTTTAACATCATTTATTTTCTCATCCACGCAGCCTTCTTCATTGGGAATTTTGTCAATTTTGGTTCTGATTTGATTTAACTTACACTAAATCATAACATCTACATTGATTTTAATTTATGCCGATTCTAGATCTGCTGTTGATGACGACGCTGAAGCTCTCATGGTTGTAGCTGATTTCTGCACTGTTGATCTCTGATGCTGAAGCTCATGACACTTATTCAATGTACTTTCATAGTGCCATCATCTTCCCTCCTCCACTGCTTAATATCACTAGCAACTCTGTGTACTACTACTGCTGAATCTTTCTAAGCTCGATGCCCCTATTCAAAATTGTCTACACCTCTCAGGACAGAGACAACACATTCTTGATTGTAAATTCAGAACTAAATAAATTTAAGACCACATTCCGGACAAGAAAGACCCCATTCATGACTTAACTGTATGGCCCAAGGCACGACTCTGTTAGTCAAAATCTTTTCTCGTAGGTTTTTCAGGGTTGTGGCATACACAGCATTCTTAACACCTTAATGTGATAGAGGCCAATCAGTCCACTGCACTGGTAATCTTGCCATCAAACGATTGAGGGCAGACACACAATGTGAGTTAAACATTATTACATGCAACATATCAGAAAAATTTGCAGTAATAACATACGCTATGCCCCGGAATTATGTTTAATGTAACTGGTTAATTCAGAAAGACATGGCTTCGAGCTGAATTGTGGTCCTTAATGAAGCAAAGCAGTGAGTCATTTAGTAAGAATGTCCCATTTTCAACAAAACTGGCAGCATGTGAGTGATGGTAGTCTTCACTTAATACACTTAAAATGGTAAGTGTGTTTATACACCAGGTCTTCTAACCCCACTCTCAGCTGCATAAACTAAAGTCCATATAAAGTGCAATACATGCACATGCTCTGTCAGCCAAATCTATAAACTCAAGTCTCTGTTCATAATCTCTGAGTTGGCTGGACTCCCAATCATAAAAAATATGAGTTTATGATGGTCACAATCAAATATTCAATCTCATGTCATAAAAACTAAACCAGCCCTCTCTGTCTGATGGCCATAACATAACTTTTGTTTGCATTTTCCAGCAGCTACCAACACAACATCTCCCCCCACTATGACCACCAAAGTCACCAAAGATAACTAATAGGGTGTCTATTGGATCCCTACCAAATAATGCACAATTGCAACACTTTGATAGATTTCGTGCATTTGACATAGAGTGAAAACAACCTGTAAATGTAAATGGAATTGGACCCCATTCCTGCACTAGTAATTCTATAACTAATTTATGTATGTTACATGAAACAGTATTTGATACCATGTCTAATCATACTAATTATTACTCCTTTAAGCACAGATGTATGCTTTTTATAGGCAACAATGAGTATTTTTCACACATCAATCAAATAGTGTCGGTAACATCAACATGTCAAATTAATTTGACATATGATTATTTACATACCGCTTCCTATATAAGTGTGGTGTCTGTAGTATTTTTCTTGTATGAGGCGATTGATATAAACACTTATCATCGTAGCATATTAAATAATAACAATAATGAAATTTCTGTCGTTACTGTTTATAATGACTGCTGCACAATGCTATTATATGATATTATGGCTACCTTGTAGATCTGCCTTATTTGTTATGTATAATGTGTAAATTCCTACAGTATAGAGTCTAGTTATGTTTGTAGTTACAGTTGGTGCTTGTGAACATAGGATTGCATTAGTTGGTTGACACATAACCGTTACGTTTACTGTATGAATATTTCTAATCTCATTCTAAGTTATTCGAGTTTTTGTTCTGTTCAGAGCCCTGGTGTTTCCAAACAACACTGCTTTGGATATTTGTAGCTGTTAGCCAGCCTGTTGGCTTTTACATGTAAATGCCTATCACTTAAGGCCAGATTCTAACTCCTCCTAATCCATTCTTAGTCAATAGGCCCTTGTCTTGTTGAGCTCGGTTGAATCCATTACCGTTTGCCCACCCTTTGTTGAAATACATTGCAGAGTCAACAGTTTTCTATACTAAATCAATGTTGAACACATTTCCGGAAAGGGAAAGATCCCTGGCATCCTTCTGCAGTTCAAACTAATGGTTATGCTCCTTTGCTGCTCTGGTTTTCCCCAGATAAATCTTAACGACATCGTAATTTATTCTCTCTAGCCTCACCATGTTACAAAATCTCCACTTAATGCTACATTTGATTTCTTAGATGACACATTCAGTACCACTTAGCATACCATTGATGCAGAATTTCTGTCTGTCTCTGAACAGTAGTGTAAACAGCTTGAAGGGGTGACTGAAGCATTACTACTAACTATAGAATGATCCAGTACTTATAAATACATTATCCTACAGAATTAAACTTGCATACTTTTACACAAAGACATAGCAATTTTAATATTATGATGAAATGTTTTTTTATGCAATGGTGTTCCTCTATGCAAATGACTGTTGACTCTCAGCATTCCCTTACTTGCATAATCTATACCAGCCCACTGTGTTACGTCACATCACATATTTCATTGCAGCACCTGGTGCTGCTCTGCCTACTCTATCCAGTTGCACATCTCATGGTGATGAGTCTGGTACCCAACTCTAAGTATTGCAACCATGCGTGTGTCACTCTGCACCCATCATCAGCAAAGATGACGTAAAATGTGTCAACATTGGATCACAGAGCAGCCTCCAAAATATTAAGTCTGTAGGAATATCCAAATTCGTGCTTTACACACGATGCCCAGTGGAATTGACACATACAAAAAGAGGCAATGCAACGACCTAATATGTTGACAGAATTGGATGTTCATTTATTTTAAGCAACCATTTATATCTGTTGGAAAATTTTAAAACTAAAAAAATGACAATTACTATTACACTCACACAAAACCAAGTGAATTACGTTAGCTTTTTACTATCCCTATGTGTACTGATTGATCCCTTTCTGTTTGCCAAACTCCACACACCTCAAATTATGCCGACTATTTGTATTACCTTGTGGTGCGAATTTATAAGTGCCTCCTTATTCTTTACGGTCCTGTTAGCACTATCAAGATCACCACAACACAAAATGTAAGTATCCCATGAATGTTTTTATATTAAGCATGTAATACGTAACAACTGCATGTATAATTATATATACCTTATGCACTGTTAAATGAGTGAAACAGCTCATCCCTAATTGAGTCTGGGATAGTTGTAACATGCAAATGTGTTGTTTTCTGTTTGCTCCCAAGCTTCCTGTTGAGTTTTATTCTTCATTTATTTATTTATTCATTTATTTATTGTTCTGTGGGACCAAATTAAGGAGAAGTCTCCATGGTCATGGAACGAGTCAATACATGAAATTATAACATGATATTAGAAACAGATAAAATGAAATATAAAAAAAACATATTCAGGTGACAAGTCGTAAGTTTAAATAAAGAAAATCAACAATGTAACAGTGGAATTTGCTTAATTTTTTAGCTCTTCCAGGAGCTCCTCGACAGAATAGGAGTGAGCCATGAGGAAACTCTTCAGTTTAGACTGAAAAGAGTTTGGGCTACTGCAAAGATTTTTCAGTTCTTGTGGTAGCTTATTGAAAATGGATGCAGCAGAATACTGCACTCCTTTCTGCACAAGAGTCAAGGAAGTGCATTCCACATGCAGATTGGCTTTCTGTCTAGTATTAACTGAGTGAAAGCTGCTAACTCTAGGGAATAGGCTAATATTGCTAACAACAAACGACATTAAAGAAAATGTATACTGTGAGGGCAATGTCAGAATTCCCAGACTACTAAATAGGGGTCGACAAGAGGTTCTCGAACTTACACCACATATAGCTCGAACAGCCTGTTTCTGAGCCAAAAATACCCTTTTTGAATCTGAAGAATTACCCCCAAAAATAATACCATATAACATAAGTGTATGAAAATATGCGAAGTAGACTACTTTTCATGTTGAAGTGTCACTTATTTCAGATACTGTTCTAATGGTAAATAAAGCAGCATTTAGTTTCTGAACAAGATCCTGGACATGGGCTTTCTACAACAGCTTACTATCTATCCGAACGCCTAGGAACCTGAACTGTTCCATCTCGCTTATAGTATGTCCATTCTGTCTGATCAAAATATCAGTTCTTGTTGAGTTGTGAGTTAGAAACTGTAAAAACTGAGTCTCACTGTGATTTAGCATCAAATTATTTTTTTACAAGCCACAAACTTATTTCATGAACTACATTATTTGGTACTGTTTCAATATTACACACAAGATCCTTCACTATCAAGCTGGTGTCATCAGCAAACAGAAATATTTTTGAATCACCTGTAATACTAGAAGGTGTATCATTTATATAAATAAGAAACAGCACTGGCCCCAGCACCGACCCTTGGGGAACGCCCCACTTAACAGTGCCCCATTGGGACTGAACATCACTACCACTGTCAATATTGTGGAGAATTATCTTCTGCTTTCTGTTCTTAAAGTAAGAGGCAAACCAATTGTAAGCTACTTCCCTTACTCCATAATGGTCCAACTTCTGCAGTAATATTTTGTGGTCAACACAGTCAAAAGCCTTCGTTAAATGAAAGAAAACACCTAGTGTTCACAACCTTTTATTTAATCCGTCCAAAACCTCACAGAGAAAAGAGAATTGAGCATGTTCAATTGTTAAACCATTTCTAAAACCAAACTGAACATTTGATGGCAAATTATGTGAATTTAAATGCTCCAGTAACCTTGTATATACAACCTTCTCGATAACTTCAGCAAACACCGATGGCATAGAAATAGGTCTAAAATTGTCAACATTATCAATGTCTCCCTTTTTAAAAAGTGGCTTCACTACCGAGTACTTTAATCGGTCAGGAAACCAACCACTCCTAAAGGAAAAGTTACAGATATGGCTAAGTACTGGGCTAACATACATAGAACAATACTTCAGTATTCTGCTAGATACCCCGTCATATCCATGAGAGTTCTTGGTCTTTAGTGATTTAATTATTAACTCAATCTCCCTCTTGTCAGTATCATAGGGGAGCATTTCAGGTAACAGTCTCAGAACACTTTTTTTTTAAGAGCACTATATGATTCCCTGTTGGGACTAGGTTTCTATTTAGTTCACCTGCTATATTCAAAAAGTGATTATTAAATATTGTACATATATGCGACTTATCAGTAACACGGACATTCCCACTATGCACTGATTCTATATCCTCGACCTGTCTCTGCAGACCAGCCACTTCCTTTACGACTGATCATATGGTTTTAATTTTATCCTGAGACTTAGCTATTCTATCTACATACCACATACTTTTTGCCTTTCTAATAACATTTTTAAGCGCCTTACAATACTGTTTGTAATGGGCTGCTGCATTTACATTTTGACTTTTTCTAACATTCTGATATAATTGCCACTTTGTTCTACAAGATACTCTTATCCCTCTAGTCAGCCACCCAGGCTGCCTGTTTGTGCTAGAACCCTGCTTTGAATGTTCTAATGGAAAGCAACTTTCAAAGAGCATGAAAAAAGTCTTCAGAAAAGCATTATATTTATCGTTTACTGTATTAGTACTATAACATCTTGCCACTCTTGTTCCTTGATAAGGTTTACAAAGGTCTCTGCAGCAACTGGATCATCTTTCTGAAACAGCTGATGACCATATTTAACACGTGTTGCAGCACAAAAATCTTTTAGAGTTAAAATTTGTGCATCATGATCTGAAAGGCCATTCATCTTTTTGCTAACACCTTCTAGTAATGAGGAATGAACAAAAATGTTGTCTATGGTCGTTCTACTGTTCCCTTGCACTCTCATTGGAAATAATATGGTTTGATAAGATTATATGAATTAAGGAGGTCTAACCAGTATCCTCTTCCTTGCACAATCACTTATACAATTAATATTGAAGTCACCACATATAACTAACTTTTTGTGTTTCCTATAAAGTGAACCAAGAACTTCCTCTAGCTTTAGCAAAAATGTTGTGCAATCGGAGTCTGGGGATCTATAAATAACAACAGTTAGAAGTTTAGCTCCGTTAAATTTAACCACACCTGCACAACATTCAAACACCTTTTCAATGCAGTACTTTGAAACATCAATTGACTCAAGTGGGATGCCGTTTTTCACATACATGGGTACTCCCCCACACTGCAAAAAGCTCCTCGAAAAGCTGCCAGCCAACCTGTATCATGGTAAAGGAAGCCTCTGAATTATCTCCTTATTTAAGTATTGTTCAGATATACCAATAATTTCAGAGTCAACATATATAAGCAGTTCATTAACTTTATCTCTAATACCTTGCATATTTTGATGAAATACACTAATTCCCTCATTACTCGGATACCTAAGCTTTGTCAAAAGTGGTTCCTTTGTTAGAGAGACTTCCCTTAAGCAGCAATACCTGTCAGCTGACTTCAATCTAAAAAAAGGTGCAGCTCTAACACCCACTACTGCAGGAATTTTCCCATGAGTAATCCAAACCAACCCCACCTATGCTGTCACCTATAAGCTTTGCCAACCTCCCCTTCCCATACCTGTTGAGGTGCAGGCCATGTCCAGTGAAACCCGTCCTGCTGATAGACTCCACCGAAACGTGACCCATGCTTTCTGTCATCAGCGCACCCCCAAGTCTCATGTTATTATGCCCAACGGCTCTATTAAGATGAGGCCAATCGTGACGCTGAAACAGTTCCACGAAATGCACATTCGTGTTGCCAGTCTGAGTGGCATCTGATTTGTCCCTACTTTCTTGCCATCCTTCACAATCTCCATTTTCATTACTTCAACCTTGCTTTGTAACTCTTACAGTAGAATATCTTTGGCTTCCCTCTGACACCCATGCCTCCATCTTTGCTACCCTCCATGCTTACCTTTCTTCTGTTGCTTCATAACCTGGTTTGTGAGTAACTGAATCCACTTTCCCTTCTTCCCCTTTTTTCCCATCTCTCCTCCCTGATGAAGGAACAAAGTTCAGTTTTGTGTATCTATCGGCTGTACTGAGCTGAGGTAAGTACTGGCCAGCTCCTCTATCTATTTGTTAGTATTTGTTTCACATCTTTATATGACATTTTCCATTAATAATTTAAACTTTTATGATGGTCATAATCAGAAAAACCAAACCAGCTCTCTCTGCCTGATGGCCATAACATAACTGGTCCTTGCATATTCCAGCAGCTGCCAAGACCACATCTCCCACCACCATGTCCACTGAAGTTACCAATGATAACTAATTGGATCTCTGTTAGATCATTACCAGATAATGCTCTTTTTGAAATACTTTGATAGGTTGCGTGCAGTTGAAATTTAGTGAAAATGACATGAAACGTAAATGTAGATGTAAATGTAAATGGAACTGGACCTCATTCCTGCACTAATAATTCTACAATTAAATTACATATGTTATGATTCCACGTCTACTGATACTAATTACTATTCCATTAAGCACAGATGTACACTTTTTATATTCAAGACTGTGTCTATATCACACTTTCAGTGAAATATTGCCAACAAAATCAATATATTAAATTAATATGATATACTATTAACTACGTACCGCTTCCTGTATAAGTGTATGTCTGTAGTAATTTTCTGGAATGACACACTCAATGTAGACACTTATCATGATGGCATATTAAATAATTTGTGCTGCTACCTGCTACTGGTGATAATGATAAATGTGCAATGCCATTATCTGATATTATGTCTACATTGTAGGGCTGCCTTATCTGTTATTTATAATGTGTAAATGCGCACAGTTCAGAGTCTAGCTATGCTTGTATATACAGTTGGTGCTTGTGTACAAAGGATTGAATTCATTGGACTGACATATAACTGTTATGCTTACTATATGAATATTTCTTGACCCATTCTAAGTTATTAGGCTATTTGTTCTGTTCAGAGCCTTGCTGTTTCCAAACAAGATAGCTTTGAACATTTGTAGCTATTAGTTGACGTTTTCGCTTTTACATGTAAGTGCGACCACTTAAGGACAGATTCTCACTCCTGCTAATCCATCCTTTCTCTATAGGCCCTCGTCATGTCAAGCTCAGTTGAACCCATTATCGGTTGGCCAGCCTTTGTCGAAATTCACTGCACACTCAACAGTTTTCTATACTAAATCATTGTTGACTGCATTTCCCAAAAGGGAACAATAACTGGCGTCCTTCTGGTATTCAAACTAAGGGTTATGATCCTTGT
This sequence comes from Schistocerca gregaria, assembly GCF_023897955.1. NCBI lineage: Eukaryota > Metazoa > Arthropoda > Insecta > Orthoptera > Acrididae > Schistocerca > Schistocerca gregaria. The sequence goes on from NC_064929.1 coordinate 215,667,849, forward strand.
CTGCTCTGGTTTTTTTGTACAACTCTCGTTAAAGAGTGTCTCTTATTGTTTACAATTTATGGCCTTACTGCAGCAGCGGAAAATTTCACGGTTTCCCCAGGTCTAACAAGTAACTCATAATGGTAATGTAATGTGTTCTCTCTAGTGTCGTCATCTTACATAATATCTGCTTAATACTACCGTTGATTTATTAGATGACAAATTCAGTACCATCTAGACTACTATTGATGTTAGCATAATTTCCTTCTGTGTTGGACCAGTAGTGTGAATAGCTTGAAGTGGTGACTGAAGCATTACTACTAACTATAGAATGATCCAGTACTTATAAATACACTATCCTATAGATTTAAGCTTGCGTGCTTTTGCACAAAGACATAGCAATTTTAACATATCATGAAAGTTTTTCATGCAACGATGTCCCTTTGTGCAAATGACTGTTGACTGTGAACTTTCAAGTACATGCTTAATCTATACCAGCCCATGGTGTTTCATCATATCACATGTTTCATTGTAGCACTTCACTTTTATTATAGTCATTTGGTCAGAGCACTTTGTGTTGCTCTTCCCACTCATTCCAGTTGCACATCTCATGATGATGTGTATGCTACCCGATGCTAAGTACTGTGGCAATTCATGTATCACTCTGCACCCACCATCAGCAAAGATGATGTAGAATCTGTCAAAATTGTATCACAAAGGAGCCCCCAGGATATATTTTGTGGACATTAGCTTAAAGACACAAGACAGTAGCCATAAATTTAAAATTTACCAAAAAGATTCTTTCACTGACATTTTCATCCCAACATCCTACAATCTACAAACTTGCAGCATTCTGTCACATGATCCACTGTTTCCTTTCTATCCCTATGTCCCAAGAAATTTGACCGCAACACCATTGACAACATTTTATGCAAATAGATGAAGAAGTAAGTGAGTTCCCTACTGTCCCCAATGAAAAACACAAACAGGAAAAGAAATGGTGCAGATTACCTTTTATAGGGAAAACATCAAATAGCATAAGTAACATCTTGAAGGCAAAGGGTTTCTTGGTGTTTTTCAAGAAGAATATAATAATTACAATCCCAAAGAAACCAGGTATTGACAGATGTGAAAATTACCGAACTATCAGTTTAATAAGTCACAGCTGCAAAATACTAACACGAATTCTTTACAGATTAATGGAAAAACTGGTAGAAGCCGACCTCAGGGAAGATCAGTTTGGATTCCGTAGAAATGTTGGAACATGTGAGGTAATACTGACCTACGACTTATCTTATAAAATAGATTAAGGAAAGGCAAACCTACATTTCTAACATTTGTAGACTTAGAGAAAGCTTTTGACAATGTTGACTGGAATACTCTCTTTTAAATTCTTAAGGTGGCAGGGGTAAAATACAGGGAGCGAAAGGCTATTTACAATTTGTACAGAAACCAGATGGCAGTCGAGTGGCATGAAAGGGAAGCAGAGGTTGGGAAGGGAGTGAGACAGTGTTGAAGCCTCTCCCCGATGTTATTCAATCTGTATATTGAGCAAGCAGTAAAGGAAACAGAAGAAAAATTCGGAGTAGGTATTAAAATCCATAGAGAAGAAATAAAAACCTTGAGGTTCGCCGATGACATTGTAATTATGTCAGAAACAGCAAAGGACTTGGAAGAGCAGTTGAACGGAATGGACAGTGGGAGGATATAAGATGAACATCAACAAAAGCAAAATTAGGATAATGGAATGTAGTCGAATGAAGTCAGGCAATGCTGAGGGAATTAGATTAGGAAATGAGACACTTAAAGTAGTACATGAATTTTGCTATTTGGGGAGCAAAATAACTGATGATGGTCGAAGTAGAGAGGATATAAAATGTAGACTGGCAATGGCAAGGAAAGCGTTTCTGAAGAAGAGAAATTTGTTAACATTGAGTATAGATTTAAGTGTCAGGAAGTCGTTTCTGAATGTATGTGTATGGAGTGTAGCCATGTATGGAAGTGAAACATGGATGATAAATAATTTGGACAAGAAGAGGATAGAAGTTTTCAAAATGTGGTGCTACAGAAGAATGCTGAAGATTAGATGGGTAGATCACATAACTAATGAGGAGGTATTGAATAGACTTGGGGAGAAGAGGAGTTTGTGGCACAACTTGACAAGAAGAAGGGACCGGTTGGTAGGACATGTTCTGAGGCATCAAGGGATCACAAATTTAGCATTGGAGGGCAGCGTGGAGGGTAAAAATCATAGAGGGAGACCAAGAGATGAATACACTAAGCAGATTCAGAAGGATGTAGGTTGCAGAGAGTAATGGGAGATGAAGAAGCTTGCACAGGTTAGAGTAGCATGGAGAGCTGCATCAAACCAGTCTCAGGACTGAAGACCACAACTACATCAACAACTATGTCAATTTTCAATTATTGCTCGGCGTTTTTTGGCTTGATGCATATAAAGTAATTTCAGATTTTACAGCCAAAGAATTGACATGCAATTACAACAATCATTGTTATGCACTACTGTTTAAGAATAGTGGAGTAAGAAGTAATGGGAAATATGAGATAAGGTTAGTGGCTACAAGAAGCACAGAGTTCTGGTTACACTTGGAAATAAAGCTAAAAGCATTTGAATAAGATTTGTTAATAAAACAAGAAGTGGACTGATACCAAATTGTTATGGTATGGAAAGCTGTTTTCAGGTAAACAGGGGTTCTTGGAGACATATATATACTTTAAGATAAAGGATTCCATTTTTTGTAAACTTTATCCTATGCTGCTGAATATACAGACAGTAGTGCTTGAAAACGATGTTATGGAGCATAATCTTAGTATACGTAATAATCCCCTGGTAGTAGTACATAAACCTACTGTCAGAGTCAGGTTAGTCCTCAATATGCATACGTTGAATAATGACATAAAAATGGAATGAAACAGACCAGTCTGTATTGATGAATTACTGTCAAAATTCAAACAAGCACAGTATTTTAATTAAGTGTTAGGTTATTGTAACATAATTTGTTGATCTATTTACACCAACAATTATGATAAATAATTACAGAAAACTGAGTATAACATTTGTACTTACATTTATTTCTGGAAGATATGCACAGAGGTCACCAGCAATGGCCACCATGATGCAGTGAACAGAACACCTCATTGTATCCCAGAGTACCAAAAAAGTATCACTGAGGAAAAATTCTGGAGGCAGCTAAAATTTCCAGCGTACTGGACACATGGTTGCAGTGTAGAAGAAACTGTAATTGCACTTAAATCCATACAGAATAGAATAGAATAAAATAGAATGATTTTATTGTTGTTAGGCCATTAAGGCAATAGACAGTCATATATATAATACAATCTAATTCATGTTGCAATAGAACAAACAGAGAAGTAATGTACTGCCAGCTGTATGTTAACTGAAGAGGCTAAAAAAGTTAATCATGTATGTAGAGGATATATTACTAGTATCAAAGACATGGGATGAACATTGTAATCAGTTAACAAGAATTATGGACAGGTTTTACATTAAAAGTATTACAATTAAGCATCCTAAATCACTTTTCAGCAGAGAAGAGTGTGACATCTGGTACACATAAATGGGATAAAACCTGAACCAGAATGAATATGGGCTATCAGAGAGTGTCCGGAAGCAAAGGAATGTGTATCAATCAGCAATTGAGATTGTTTCGTGGTGAAGCAGGATTTTATAGGTGGTACATATGGGAGCAACCTGTGAACAATCCAAGGCTATTAATACTTCTTAAACAAAAAGCATTCAATAATATTAAGTTAGCGTTGCCAGAGGCACCTATTTTAGAACATCCAGAAATGGATAAGCCTTTTACATTTAGTACTGATGCATTCGAATATGGTTTTGCTTGCGAATTGTTCCAGGCAGAGTGGGATCTGACATTAGAAGACAGCAATATCTTAGCATTTCCCTACAGAACACTGAGCAAACATGAGTTAAATTATACCACAACAAAGAAAGAGTTATTGGCCATAGTATGGAGGTAAAGAAATTTCAGACTCATTCTTACTGGAATGTTGGCTATTACTTAGGAGACTCATAAGGTATTTTTCCTACAAGATTACCATCTACTCATAGATCACATTTTCAACATCACTGCAGTATCATCAGCTACCTGTGTGCCTCATAATTATGCATGCTGTCTTCAGCACTGACTGCAGCCATCCAATACTTGTGGCCACCATCTTCTTTGCAATTTTACATGTCAAAAACAACTTAACTCTCCCTTCTGTGAGTGACTTCTTCTTACTTTGTGAGCAAAGACTACTATTTATGGTTCAACAGGTCTTGTATATTTGTAACTAATGTCAGTGGTTGTCCTTGTCAGTTGGTCACTTAAAACTGTTTACATTCTTCAAAATTCCCTTCACCTGCTCTCATTCACTTACCACACTCTGTCCTGGCCATAATGGTCAACATCTGTCATGTTTGTCATGTTCCCTGGTGCTACTATGCTTCACCATACGTAACACCACCTTGTCTTTGGCGGGTTGAATGTGCTTTAGGCTAACACTGAATAGATGATCACCTGTAATAATAGTTGTGAGCTGGCCCTGCTGATCAGTTTCAACTTGACTTCTTGCAGTGCGTCTTTTCCAAAGTTTGAGTGCTTCACTGAAAGGGAGTGGGGTTTCTGCTATCTTTAGCTATGTAAATTATTTCTGATACTGACTTTACTATAAGCACTGTATTTTCTTCCAGAGACTTACACAATTACAATTCACAACTACATGACAATTACTCTTAATATGGATCTTTACTCAAAATCAACTAGTCTCTCTCATATCTTTTCTACTTCTATTGACATTCTTGAAGTTGTGTGCTTCTGTATTCTCTGGTGGTCCTGCAAAGTTCCCTCAACTGGTTGCAACTTGGGATAGTGTGCTCCATCAGCAAGTGGAGACCCACACTCACCACTCAGGCTGCAACACACAGGTAGTGGCTTATTACACTTCACTCAGTACAAAAAGAGAACTCTCATCTATATACTATTTCTACAAAGTCCTTCTAGGCTATATACAATTTTTGTATTTCATTCACATGGCCTTCCTCCATACTCTGAAGAGAATAACAGTGTATCATGGTCTCCTCTACAAAAATGTTATGGGACAGCACAGTATAGTGAGTTAGTAGTGCAAATTGTAAGTTACTACTAGCTCTTTTATTTCACAACCTCTTTCATCGGTGAATACTTACGACAAGCAGCATACCAAATGGTGAGAAAGCATGGCCTGGCATACAGCTGTTGCCTTTGCAATACATGTGGTGCCACCCTTATTTTCCCCCTCCCAATGCCTACATGCATATAGCAACCATTGCTGGTGCTGCCATCATAAACTGTGTTTTGTCAATGTGGTTTGTTATTGTCAAGTTCAAATGATCGTAGGAAAGCTGCACCTGCTGAACACCTCAATACCTCATGGTTCAAGCCCCTAGTCTGACGCCACAATGCAGTAGAAGCTATAATAACGTTTGTCGTTATTAGTAAACCTTCGTACTTGGTAAATAAGGCCTGAATATGCATTTTAGTATCTACATCTACATGGATACTCTGCAAATCACATTTAAGTGCCTGGCAGAGGGTTCATTGAACCACCTTCACAATTCTCTATTATTCCAATTTCGTATAGCGCACAGAAAGAATGAACACCTATATCATTCTGTACGAGCTCTGATTTCTCTTATTTTATCATGGTGATCATTCTGCCCTATGTAAGTCAGCATCAACAAAATATTTTTGCATTTGGAGGAGAAAGTTGGTGATTGGAATTTCGTGAGAAGATTCCATCGCAACAAAGAACGCCGTTCTTTTAATGATTTCCAGCCCATTTTTGTGACCCTCTCCCCCATATTTTGATAATACAAAACGTGCTGCCTTTCTTTGAATTTTTTCGATGTACTCCGTCAGTCCTACCTGGTAAGCATGCCACACCGCACAGCAGTATTCTAAAAGAGGATGGACAAGTGTAGTGTAGGCAGCCTCCATAGTAGGGCTGTTACATTTTCTTAGTGTCCTGCCATTAAAACGCAGCCTTTGGTTAGCCTTCCCTACAACATTTTCTATGTGTTCTTTCCAATTTGTTTGTAATTGTAATACCTAGGTATTTAGTTGAAATTACAGCTTTTTATTATTTTTATTACAAGTTATCTTCATTTATCCCATGAGGTAATTATTCAAGATTTCATAGTAATAAAATGTGATATGCTTCAGTGGTTCATGGGCATTGCATTGGATAATGTTGTGAAAGCTGCACAATATTTCAACAAGACAGCCACTCGTTAACTTCAGGTCTTTACTGACATTCTGCTGTAGCTGCTCAACAATATGTCACTGCCACACTACAAAATGGCAGACATCGATTGGTGGGGTTATAATGTCACCATAAACAAATCACAGAGGACTTTGACATCCAAAGCCCCCTGTCAGAAAAACAAGCCATGGTCCTTGCATGCACAATACAGGAAATGTGCAGCAACAAATCAGTGTTCAATGTCTGCTCTTATAATGAGCTGAACCTGTGTAAAACTTTTAGCTGTATTCCATGGAGGACTTTCTCCATAATTTCTACTATTTAACTTTAGCAGTTCAGCGCACAGTATACGCTTATAATTTTAATGTAATGCAACTTTACCTTTTCTGAAGAAGATACCCTTAGTGGTATTGTATTGAAACCTGGTCGAGGCTTATTGCAGTAAACTTCAAGCAACCAGTTGCTTGTATACATCATTTACTGGGTGTGGAGGTCATGGGGGCAAAAATGTGTTTGTTTTAATGATTGCCACCCCAATTTGCGTATCATACCTGGAGCACACTCTCCTCTATTTTGAGATAATACAAATTGAGCTGCACTTCTTTGAACTTTTTCAGTGTTCTCTGCAAATCCTATCTGATGCAGATCGCATGTCATGCTACAGCACTCCAGAAGAAGGCAGACAAGCATAGTGTTGGCAGTCTCTTTAGTAGATCTGTCCCATTTTGTAAGTGTTTTGCCAATAAATCACCGTCTCTGGTTCATTTTCCCCAGGAAATTATCAATATGATCATTCCCCTTTAAGTTCCTCAGGCTTTATCTTTGTGTTATATATTGTGTAACCAAAATTTAGTAGATTACTTTCAGTTCTCATGTGGATGACTACACACTTTTCAGTATTTAAAATGAATTGTCACCCTTCAAACCCCACATATATCTTGTCGAATTCATTTTGCATTTGGTTTTGATCATCTGATGACTTAACAAGATGGTAAATAACAGCATCATTTGCAAACAATTCAAGGGATCTGCTCAGATGGTCTCCTACATCATTTATATACTTTATGAATAGCAGAGGGCCTATATCACTTCCTTGAGGAATGCCAGATATCACTTCCATTTTACTCGAACCCTTTCTATCAGTCACTATGAACTGTGAGCTTCCTGACAGGAAATCACTAGTCCAGCCACACAATGGAGGCAATACTCTGTAGGCACTTAATCTGATTAGAAGTCAGTTGTGAGGAGTGGTGTCAAAAGCCTCCTGGAATTCTAAAGAAATGGAATCAATTTCACATCCACTGTTGATAGCACTCACTACTGTGAATCAAGAGTAAGCTGTCTAATTAGAGTGATCTTTTCTTAATCCATATTCACTATTTGTCAATAAATAACTTTATTCGAGGTAATTCATAGTAATTGAACACAGTATATGTTCCAAAATCCCACAGCAAATTGATTTTAATGTTATGGGTTTGTAAATCAGCAGATTACTCCTATTCCTTTATTATGTATTGGTGTGACCTATGCAACTTTCCGGCCTTTAGGACTGATCTTTCGAAAAGTGAGCACTTGTATCCAGTTGCTAAGTAAGGAATTAATGTATTAGCATACTTGGAAATGAACCTAACCGATATACTATCTGGACCACATGCCTCACTTTTATTAAGTGATTTAAGGTGCTTCCCAACATCAAGGATATCTACTTCTCAATTTGCCATGACATTTCCTCATAATTTTTAAGTCATGTCTGTCTAGAAAGTGTGTGGAACCAAAAATGCATGTGGCCACTCTGTCCTAGGAGGGAGAGAGGAGAAGGATGTACAAGATGGCCAGCTAGTATGGGCTACCAGAAGTAATTCATTAACACTTCATTGACAACATTAAGTTTTCTTTCATGCCCTGAAGCTGCGAGATGCTACAAGCAAAAGTTCCCACAGTTCCAACATGCCAATGCAACCTGTCCTTCAAGACAGAAGCAGTTAATTCCATCAGCTCTCTGCTGAATGCACTAGCATGCCACACCATGCATTTAACGAATATAAAACATAAGAAGCAAGTCACTTTTGTGGTTGTTGGAACATCTTGGAGAGGAGGGCACAGTGTAGATGCTCTCTTGAGCCTCAGCCTTCAAACAAAGTAGTTTGCGTGTGCTCTCTACCTTTGGCCCAGTTCATCCTGACCAGCCACACAATCATGAACCACCACTTCCCACATTTCCTATTCCATTTGTTTCATGCTGCACCTTGACAGGCTGCTAAGGTGAGCATTTCTCTGAGTACCAAGAATGTATTAAATTTCAGTGAGTTTCATTCTTTAATTTTGTAAATCTCTCCTCTCAAGCCCCCTCTCATATCCTGACCAGAATGCTCCTCTTTTATGCCTGCACAGAGGTGTCCAAATATGTCTAAATGTCTGTGGAGCAATAAGTGCCCCCTCTTCCTCAAGATCCACAACCAGAGAATGTAGCTGGATGTTGGCACTGGGGTCTGGAGCAAAGTTGACTTTCTAACTCATCCGAAAAATCCTCTTTTGTTCAGATGGGAACCTTGTGCAGGCAAGTCCATTCCATGAATGTAACAGTCCTTAAACAATTGCCTCACAAATGCTGCTTTATGACAAGGTGCTTTGTCATGCTGATACAAACAATCATTGTCTCTGAACTTTTCTTCTACTTTACGAAGTACACGGCTCTGTAAAATGTGTTCATATCCTTCAGCATTTAGCATTTTTTTAAGCACAATAATGGGACGACACCCTAATCACAAGAAACGTCCCGATGTCATAACACTGACTCCTCCATACTTCTCTGTTGGTCCTACATTTCATGGTGGGTAACATTCTCCAGTCATTC